>NC_083730.1:82592342-83192342 GCF_028564815.1 Eubalaena glacialis
CCTCTCATCCTATTCTTATGTTAGTTTCCTCCTCGTTCTCTGTATTCCAAACACAGTGGACTTCTTTGAGTTCTTTAAAAGTGCAATGGTCTTTCCCATCTTTACAAATGTAGTCCTTTTGCCTAGAATGTGCTCCCTACACTGCAGCTTAAATAATCACTGTGTCTGAGAGGCCTTTCCTGACTCTCCAGACCAGCCTAGCTCTCTTGGCTTACACTCTGTGGGCACACTGCCCTTGCTCTGCTGTTATACACAGACTTCTCCAACGTCTGTTTCCTCCACTCTTCTATAGATTCCATGAAGACACGATCGATGACTGTCTTATTCACCACAGTATTCCTGGATGCCTGGGGCACAGTAGAGGCACTCAATAAATACTTATTGGATGAATGAATGAATGAATGAATGAAATAGATTGGCTCCGATCCTCAGCTAACGATGTGTTTAAGCCTTTCCCAGTTAACCGAAGACCTCTTTTAACTGTCTCTTCCTCTAGCTATAGCTCTCTTTCTCCTTTTTTTCACTGACAAGAATCTGGGGAAAGCAGTCTCACTTACAGTTTCTATCTCACTTTATAATCACTTTTTCAATCTACTTAGAATGTCTTCCATTTCCACCACTCCACTGTCTGTGACAAACAATGGACAAAGCCACTGCTGGGCCCAAATGGTCTCTCTGCAACATTTGAAATCATCAACTAGAAACTTTTGTTCTGGCTTCTGTGACATACTCTCTTTGGTTCCCCTTCCATATTGTTGGCTATTCATCTTCTTTGGTCCACCTTCTACTCAGCCCTCAAATGTTGATGCCCACAACTCTGTCCTGAGTCCTCTTCCTCTTTAATACTATCTCCTATCCGTAGGAGATCTCAGGTATTCCGAATAGCTACAACTGCCCCCATATAACAATGACTAACTTTTTGATGTTAACCCTGACACCTTGTTGAACTACAGATTTCCATCTCTGTACCTCTCTACCTAGATACCCACAGAGCTCAGATAATGAGTCAAGTATCTTCTAGACATCCATCCAAACTCACCCCTCCTTCCATTTTTCTATCTTGGTAAAATGATGACCTGTTCCACTGTTACCAAACCTACCTCTCAAATTGGTCCCTAAGTTCTATCTATTCTACCTCCTAAATATTTATCAAATCCTTCTCTCCCTTCTCACCACTTCCATTAGCATGTTCTCTCTTAGTTCACGGCTTCATTTTTTTTTTTTCCTGGACTATTATAATAGCTTCCTAACAGGTCTCTTTACCTATATTTGCCACATCACTGCCAGTATCTTTCTATAGCACACATCTGATACTGTCACTTTCCTTCTTAAAACAGGCTTAAGCAGCTCTCTATTGCTGATAGAATAATGTCCACACTCCCAGCTTTTGAGGCTCTGACCCCTGACTATCCACCAGCTGCCCGTTATACTCCTGCCATATCAACTACTCATTGTTTCTCAAACGTGCCATCCTCTTTTAGGCCTTTGAGTCTTCATGTATCATCTGCCAGGAATAACTTTTCCATTTCTGCTTGTCTGATCAACTATTACCCTTTAAGATTCATCTCCTTGTGAAATCTTCACTGAATTACCAGGCAACCTCCCATCCCTGGCTGCCAAGACCTTTATGACTTTTCCATTTTGGGCTCCCACAATCCTCCTCCTTGAACTTTGGGCTCATATCAAAGTTCTTTCAGTCCCCAAATGTACACTATCCATCTTTTGGAAAAGTGTGTAGGCCCTTTTCCATGGAACCTGTTTGCTTCAATAAATTCCTTCATGCTTCTTGGCTCTTGCAGGGAAGCATTCCCTAGACCAGATTAGTTGTTCCTACTCATCCTCCCATAGCCCCTGGCACCTCCCACTTCAAAGCACTTTTATGTTTTATTTTTATTGCTTAATTATCTGACCTCCTTACTTGACTGACAGAAGTGTGAGGACAGGGACCACTGTCGTCTCTCTAGCTCATCACTCTATCTCTGAGCCCAGCAGAGGGCTGAGCACAGATGTTTAGTAAAAGTTTACTGAATGAATGTGTCTGTGTGTCTATTCATTTGTGCCTGACATTAGTTGTGCAATCTTTGATGAATGAGAGTATGATATTACATGCAATATCTATCACATCTTGCCCTCAAAGTCCCTATGTGCCACAGGTCTGATTTAGCATGTTATTCCTCGAGTTCCATCTTATAAGACACACTCCAGCAAGCATCCGCTCTGGCTTGGCTTTATTCAGCGTCGTCATTTCCTTCAGTTCTTTGGGCAGAAAAACACCAATATCCTAAATGTGCGCAAGAATCATCTTGGGACCAAAAGGCTGGATCTTGAATTTTCTTGATTCCCAAAGCTCTTGAAGCCGTGGCACCGAACCTAACCACTTACCGCTTGAGAGGCCATCATTTCATTTATACTCTGTTCATACTGCTCTGCCAAAATGGCAAGTTTTCTCGTCTGCTCATCTTTCAGTGTCTTTAAGATTGTTTTGTGCTCATTCTTTGGAGTAACTTCCAACTGGTGATTCTTGAGTGCTTTATACTGTTTGGTCTGTACTTTGCAAGTGTCCTGAAACTGTTTTTTAATTTGCATTTCCATGGCCTGTATAGAAAAAGTGACAAAAGGAAAATAAAGACACATTAGTAAATACAGAAAGCCTTCCATTCTCATGATACAATATAGGTGCTGAGACTAACTGTCTTTTGGTGCAGTGACCCACGTTACTAGTCAGTAATAATGAAAATAATACATGTGTCACAGACAGGTGTTAACTCTACCAATACTTTGGTTTTTTTTTTTTTTAACATCTTTGGAGTATAATTGCTTTACAATGGTGTGTTAGTTTCTGCTTTATAACAAAGTGAATCAGTTATACATATACATATGTTCCCATATCTCTTCCCTCTTGCGTCTCCCTCCCTCCCACCCTCCCTAAAATACTTTGGTTTTATATCAAATGAATAGAAGTAGTTTTGAATTTACAAATAGATTTTAAAAAATGAATTGTTACAAGATCACAACTCTAAGAAGACTCTGGAATACTATGAAGCTTAGTTTGTTAAAAGCTTGCTCATTATTTCAGTGGTTTCCTAGTCAAAATCTTCAGTGTCTTCTACTGTTTGTTGCCCCTCCCCCACCCCCCCTTTTAACTGTTTTCCTCCACTTCCAAGTAAGAAAGGGGATGGCAGTGTATGAGCCATCTCTCACTGCTCTGTGTTTCCTTGAAAAATCAATAAAGGGCAACATTGGATTATACTTTACATCATAACCCATTTCCACTACTTGCATGTAGCAATATCAAATATGCATTTTGGCAAGGATGAGGTGGGGTTTACTATTATAAGCCCAGAAGGCATTCCATCAGGTTGCCTGATAGTCACATGTACATTTCATGAACACATGGAAGGGTTTTGATGACAAGGATCACTAATTAGGTTAGGATCTGGCTAGAGAGGAAGAAGGCCAGTGCGGTTGAGGTTGGCCTTATATCTTTGTCAACATTGACAGTGACTCCCTTGACAAATAGCAATGGCTTAGTCCATATAGCTTGTTAATTAGCAGTCAGCTAGAATTCTCTGGAGGTAGTGCAGGCCAAAGGAGTTCCGTATTTCTAGTGCAGGGATAATAAATGTCTGGCATATCACTCCCAATTCCCATGCCCAGGACAGATGTCACTAATAAATCATACTTTTCCTTACTAAGTGTGGATGTGGCTTTAGAGTCTTTCTCAATAGAATAGCACTCAAGGTAGCTACAACCAATTATCTGACTGGCATGACTGATACAATTTATCTGCTATATTACTGTTAGGTAACTTCCTCATTTCCTGGGATTAGAACCATGGACTGCTATTAGTCCATGTGTTATAATTTTAGAGAGGGAAGGTCATGAAGGGGTCAGAGAAATTGCATAATGGATACAAAGAAGAAATGGAGAGATCATATTGCTCTGCAACATCTCTTTAGGAGTCTGTTATACCCAGACTCTGGAGATTCTGATTCAGTAGCTATGGGGTCCTGAAATTTGTAATTTTACGAAGTTTCCCAGGTGACTCTGACAGTCATCCAGGTGTAGGAACCATTGATCCAACCTGGCTGTGTCCTGGAGCATAAATCGGGAAATTTCCTCTCACCTTTAAGTTTTTTGGCTGTTGCCGAAGTTCCATGACATGCTTTCTGTGCAGTTCCCTTTCTCGCCTCTTATTGTACTCCAGCTGGTTTTCCAGTTCAGTCTGGTGCTGTAGCCGGATCAGATCCATGCGGAGTTTCTGTAACGTGTGCAGCTGCCTGTACTCGAGCTCTCGGGTGGACTCGTCGTGCCGGATCAGCATGGCATGCTCCATCTCCTTCTGTGTCCTCTTTTTATTTAGTTCCTGCATTCAGGAAGAAAAGATATACAGAGAGAGATGAATGGAGGCAAACTGGAGGGAAGGCACCACTCGGTGAGGGATGGCAAGGAATGGCACTATTAACTATCTCTTAATTAAGCCCATTAGTGTTTGGCAGCATGACTTAATGAGACTAGATGAACAATCCCTGGAGACAGAGGTTCTGTATGTGGATCCACCACTTTCAAGTTGGGCAACTTCACAGCCACCACAACTACTCTACCCGTAAAATGGGATTACTGTAATTCTAGCTGACCCCTTCTTATCTCACAGGGCTGCTGTGAATCTTAATTAGGTGATGTGTTATGCCTGGGTCTAAATAAGTGTTTCTTTACTTAGGCCAGTGGTTCTCAGTCCTGGCTGGTTGCCCATTAAAATCATGTGAGGAAGCTTTTAAAACATAAGATGCCTAAGTCCTATAACCTGAAATTCTGATAACTGTCTGGAGTGGGACCCTGACGTCAATAGTTTTAAGAGTTCTCTAGGTGGATCTAATATGCAGTCAGAGTTGAGAATCGCTGGATTAAACTGATGATGTCTGCAGTGTTCCTAGTTTTCTGGGAAACACCCTGTTTTTCCATGTATCAGAAGTAGGCCAACTATGTATTTTTCAAAATCTCAGAGGTCAGGGCTCACTGGGAAATAGCAGATGAGATCTCTCCCCTTTCATCTTTTCCATTACCGCCTGTTTGGTCATTTCTAGATCTAATCATTCTGCTCCTCCCATTTTTACTCATGTCTTTCTCTCTCTCCCTTTTATCGAAGGGGGAAAGAAAGGAAACCAGAAAAAAAAAAAAAAAAAGAGGGAGTACGTTGGGTGAAATTTTTTCATTCCCCAGTTCAAGAATATTTCCTGAATGGCACTATATCAAAGATCTGAACCATGTGCGCTCTGGGTACATAAAAATATTTACTAAGCCATCACTCGGTGCTCAACTTGCCAACACTCTAACAGGGAACTGTAATAGACATTTACTGAAGTATATCCTCAGCTCACAGCAAACTGAATCAATCTATCTTCTCTCCTGGGAATTTGGATTCAGGGACAGTTAATCTCCAAGTTCCTGACTGGTTCTAAGCTCTCCTTGTAGGTCCACCTATATGACTGCTACTGGGTTTTATGAAACATTCCTATATCTCTGTAGCAAACCCCCTGGTTTTGGTTTAAGCCAGCTCAAATAAGTTTCAGTAACACGCAAACAAAAGAAGCTTGATTAATACAGGGAAATAAGTTTTATGTGTAAAATTTTTTTAAAAAGTGCAAGGTTGGAAGTGATTAAGTGATATAAAAGAGGTGAAGATTTTATGCTGTAAGATTTCCGAAAAGGGTGTTATTACTACTAGTTAAGAAGGGCAAGGAAAGGAGAAAGCCCTTGAGCTGAATTTTAAATCAGAACAATAGGGTGCCTCTCTTTTCCAATGGCATCTGCTATGGGAGAAAATGCAAGATCATTTTCATAGAGATATCAGTAACATTTGTGTACTGGCATGGTTGAGAATATCTTGCATACTTGAGCCTTCCATCCATTTGAAGAGAAGTCCTTTAAACAGCACAGCATCTGTTACTGGAGCAAAGTTGTTAATCATTCATTTATTTATTCATTCAACAAACATTTGTTGAATACTTCCTAGGTGTCAGGCACTGTTTTAAGCACTAAGAATGGGGCAGTGAACAAGTACATCCCCATCAAGGGCTTATTTTCTAGTGGGGAAATATCTGAAGTATAAATGCCATTTCATTTGTTATAAGGAGTAAAAGATAATCTCCAGAGCATCTCCCCCAATCCTCTCCCGCGTTTTTCTTTTCCTTCCTTACCTGGACCATCAAATGTCTTCTTTTAAAAAATTACTAACCGGCCCCTAGGTGGCACCAAAGGATGGTGAGCTCTTCTCAGAGACTAAAACCAAGGAAAGCCCTTTCAATGGCAGAAGATTCTGTTCCTAGATCACTCTATCATTTTCAACCTTTGAGTACCAGGAGTCCCAATATTGGGCATTTATACATTCCACACATTTTCTTAAATGGAGAATTTCAAACTGAGTCTGAGCTGTCCAGAGCCCAGAAACTCACAGGGGGTAAAAAAGATATAAAGCAAACAACACTTTCAGAAGAAAACGAATGCTTCTCTTTGTGTTTAATGGAATGCTTCAGGACGTTGTCCAAAGAATACCTGCATCAAAATTACCTGGAAGAAACCAGAGTTCATAATATGCCACCCAGGTAATTCTGATATATACTGAAGTTTGAGAATCAATGGAATAATAATTCAGGGTGTGAGTCAGTTTCAGCTTTTCCGCTGACTCATTATGTGTGGCATTGGGCAAGACTTTAAATCTACACTTTAGTTTCCTCAGGTGTAAAGTGAGGATAATATCAGTAGTACACATTGTGAACTACCATTCTTGTGAAGATGAAAGAAAAGACCATAAGAAAATGCTTCGGGATATATAAATGTCATTATTATTTTTCTGTATTCAGAAGTGAGTATCTGGCATATAATAACAAATCTAGATTTTATAAACTATTTAAAAAGTGACAGAAACATGATACTGAAATGGTTTTTCTATTACAATTGCAATAGAAATTACCTTTAATTAATTACCTTTAATTCATACATCTGAGTTGCTGAGATGTAAGTTGGTAAGCTGCCTATAATATTTTACACCATGGGATAAAAACATTATTCAGCTTATTAAGAGCCCATTGCTGTACCTACATAATAATGTGTAATGTGCTTTCAATTTTTAAAGTGATTTCATATATCTTGTTCAATCCTAGTTGCAACCCTATGCAGTGGTTAAGAATTGTTAGGGGGCTTCCCTGGTGGTGCAGTGGTTGAGAATTTGCCTGCCAATGCAGGGGACACGGGTTCGATCCCTGGTCTGGGAAGATCCCACATGCCGCGGAGCAACTAGGCCCGCGAGCCACAACTACTGAGCTTGCGCGTCTGGAGCCTGTGCTCTGCAACAAGAGAGGCCGCGATAGTGAGAGGCCCGCGCACCGCAATGAAGAGTGGCCCCCGCTCGCCGCAACTAGAGAAAGCCCTAGTACAGAAACAAAGACCCAGCACAGCCAAAAATAAAAATAAAAAAATAAATTAAAAAAAAAAAAAAGAATTGTTAGGATTTACCCCTTTTATATATGATAGTAAGGCATTTGGGAATTGAGAGGCTAACACAAGATCATATAATTTCTATGAAGTAGAACTGAGGCTAAAACTCAGGTTTTTAGATTTTCAATATTTTCCACTAAAAATGTTCGAATGAATGACTTATGTTTTCTTGTTTTATGCTTTTTCAGTCTGGAATACTATATTCTGAAGAAAATTCCTCTGCTCTATCTGGACACCATGCAATGGTTGCTTCATCTGTACAAATGACACAATATACAGTAGAGCCACATCATATGCACTTCTAGCTTATACACATTCAATAAAATGAGTTGAGCAAAAACACAAAAACAAATTTCATGGTACAGGTGATTCTGCCCACCAGTGCATTCCATGTATATATGCCTTGGAGGGAGCGTGAGATGAGAGGCATGTGGCTCCCGTTCCCCCGCCCACATCACATACAGTGAGTATCTCGCCAGGCTGGGTGTGAGCTTAGAGTTGAAACATACATACAACATACGGCCATGGTCGTACACCATGGCCAAGAAACACATTTCCATGCACATTATTTGAACCTACCTCCTGCGTAAGATGTGGAACCAGGGTGTATCCCCTAATAAACCCTTCCCAACCACAATCCAAGCATTCTATTTAAGTTTCAATGGAAGCACTATTGACTTCTTTAAAAGCAAGTGATCTGACTCAAATCAAAATTTTTGTGTTCATGCCCACCGACACTGAGTAAGAACTAGAATTCAAAATTTAAGTGGAGATGTTGTTAGCGTATGACATTTAATACTTTCTTAGCTTCAGTTCTTAGTTGTATAACTGGTTAGAAAATAGTGAGCATCTGTGTGTAGTGATGATAGAAGAAGGGGCTCAACTCAGCCTATGGTGATCTTTTTAAATGTTTTCATTAACGAAAAGGACTGGTAATACTCAGTTTTGGCAAAGGTAGAGGAAAATAGGTAGTCTTTGCTGGTGGGAGTTATAAACCCTTAGAGGGCAATTTGGCAATATCTATTAAAAATTTAGGTATATACACTCTGACCCAGAAATTCTACTCCTGAGAATACTATATCCTACAAAGTACTTGCATACATGTAAAAAGATGTATACAAAGATGTTCTCTGTAGCATTGTTAGTAATATTGCATAACTTCAACAAAATATCCACCGAGAAGTACGTCATTAAATAAATTATTCTATAGCCATACCACCCCCCCCCAAATACTACTGATGGTTAAAAAGAATGAGGCAGAGTTATATGTCCTAGATAGTAAATGAAAAAAATACAAAAGAGAGTTATGAAACAGTACAGTGGACATTTTTGTAGGTTCAGTACCCATCTCCCCTTCTGTGTCAGCACGCTCCTCTTTTTGCTTGAGAAGCTACTCCGCCCTATCTGGAGTCAGACACACTACTGAGTAAGGGAATAAGCACATTACCCAATCACGTCCTCTCTCTCCTAGGAATTTGAGTCTTAAGCAGAAATGATACAAAGATGAAACATGGTTGGAGGAGGTACATCTAAATGGCAGTGTCTTGAGGAATGTCCATTAGCTCTTGCCCTCTAGGTCACGGAAGCTGCTTTCCCAGCTTGATTCTTCATCTTTTCCAGCTTGGGTCTTCAGCTCTGTCATCTACCCCATATCCTTCCAATAAATTCCTTTGCATGCTACGTCAGCCAGAGTTTGTTTCTATTGCTTGCAAATCAAATAAACCACTGGTACTAATGTAATCTTATTTTTGTAAAGTTAAAGTTATATATAATATATAAGCTGTACGTGTATATACATGCATACCTGAAAAAATCGGGAAATATATCTGCCAAATTAATGGTGACTGTCTCAGGGTAGAAAATGGGTGGGATGGGATTATCAAGCACTTTTCACTACTCCGTATTTTTCTATATTTGTCTTTTTTCAATGTTCTTTTATTACTTTTGTAAATAGAAGAAAAATACCTTTGAACATTTTCACTGAGGCAGCTCTGGAATAAGACTAAACAAAGAAAAAAATCTAGACTCTTAAGAAATAAACCTTGGTATAGTTAGTTATTCTTCACTCCATTGGTTAGAACCTGATACTTATGAAGTCATGAATGTAGTTTCTATCATTTTGGGGAATAATTATCTTCTATAGCTTTTATTGGCACTAATTGCCCCCTTAGCTTCGGACTTCTTCCACATACATGACACTAGAATAAAAATAATAATTGCCAGACGAAAAAGAATCCCAAATACCTTGTTTCCAACTGGCTATTGGACTTTTTGATTTGGACTTTTTAGCCTTCTAACAAACTCAACTTGTGTCGTACTGAATTAATCAGTTTCTTATCAATACCTCTCTCTAAGCTTCTCTGTTTCTGCCCAAATCTACATTTCCCCAAGTCTTAAACCCTAGAAATAACTTTGATTCTACCCTCATCTTTTCTCTCATATCCTATTGTATGCCAAGTCCTGTTTATTTTATACTTCAAAATGTTTAAAACCCATCTCTCTTTTGCCAGCTACCACCACTATCTTTGTCTATACCCTATTCCTACCACCTGATCTCTTTGCTTCTAGTTTCTTCCCTCTAATTGATGTTTCTCAACCTGTTTTTCCCCTATTATTGTCCCCATCAGGAGCCTTTTTAGACTTCCCCCTTCCCAGATCATCCTCACCACTGAAATGTTAACACCACAGATACACTGTATAGCTTTTCATGTACTATGGCCCTTCAGAGGGGCACAAGCCATTGTAATACCTAAGACCCCCTCCCCCACAAGAACCCATTTTTAACAGCCTCCCCAGGGGGGGCAATATTGCCCCCATTGACAACACACGCTCTAATCAATCTGTGCATTACCACCAAACTGGGCTAATCTCTGTAAAGTAGAATTTTAGCCATATCACTCACTGCCTGGCTTGAAAATGTTTAGTTTCTCTCTCTTCCAATAAGATGAGATAACACAGATAGAGCCTGAGCCTGGCCCATGATTATATGTGTTCAATAAATTTTAGTTTGCTCCACCCTTTTTTCCTCCCATTTGAATACTGCTCTCCAAAAAGCTTACACCAATTCACATTCCCATTAAATGTGCCTGAAGGGCTTGTTTCCCTCATGCAGGCTAACACTTGATATTTATCCAACTTCGATGTTTCTACCAATGTGCTAGCTCATTTGAGGGCTTCTCGGATTACTCCAGGTCACAATGATTTCCTATTGAACTTTGCATCTGCAACCGATTCACATTCTGTATTCCTCATCTCAGTGAATAACATCATATTCGTCCAATTTCCCAAATTAGAAACTCTGAATTCATTTTTGACTCCTTCTTCTGAAATTCTCACAGCATTTGGTTTGAATTACTGTCAGTTCTGCTTCAGAAATGTCACTCAGATCTAATCTCTATCCTCACTGCTTCTTCCAGGTGGAACTAGAGAAAGGGCATCCTAACTGACCTCAGTGTACTTTACTTCTCACCACTCTAGGCTACCCTCACACTGAGGCAATAATTCTTCAAAACAAAGAACTCTCACTGTCATTCCTCTGCTTAAAACCCTCTCATGCCCATGCAACTGCCTTCAGGCAGAAATCTAAAAGTCTTGCCTTAAGAATCAAGGCCCTCCATCCTGCTTCCAACTACTCCTGTTCTGACACTCCACTCCACATGCCCAGAACACTCAACTCCCCATCAATCACGGAATCCTCCAAGCCCTTTCATGACTATATGCCTGTGAGAGTTTATTTATATCTATTACTAAACCTAACACATTACATTGTAATTAGTCTGTTACGTGTCTGTCTCCCCTCTTAGACTTAGGGCTACTTGAAGGCAGGGAGGATGGCTTCTCAATAGCCCTGGCATCTCTAGCACAGTGCCTGGCACAAAGAAGGCACTCCGTAAGTGCTGGATGATGGAATGAATTAACATAACTGTAGAGCACCATTATGTTATTTAAGTGTTTCATGGAGAGTCACAAAAACGCAAGTCTTTGACAAACAGGCTAAAAGCAAAAATTCTCTGTTCTACTTCTTTTGATTCTCCACTGCATGCTATGGCTTGTAATACGTGTTCAAGAAAATTCTATTACATTTATTTGGAAAAGGTTGATTCCTTGTTCTATAAATGGGCTTTCTCCTAGCAGTGGTAGATTCATTCCCTGGCACTTCTGTATATCTACTTTGTGTCAGGCACTGACTGCACTGACGCCTGCACAGGTTAAGGACATAGGAACGCACAGAACACCCGGGCCACGATCCTCACAAGGCTTACTGTTTTCAGTCAGTGGCAGCGGTTATGAACGCGATAAATACCTCCCGAATGTTCTGCTGCTCCACCTCATGCCGCTTGATCATTATTTTCCTCTTGAAGAAACGACAGTTTTTGTCATAGTACAGTCTCTGCTGAGTGAGAAGGTGGGCTTCCTCTTCAGCCTGTGTGTGCTGCAAGTTCTCTTTATGCTTGGATATCCGCTCCTGCTTTTCTTTCTTGGGTGTGCTATGGTCCTCATTCATCTCCTTTACAAAAGCAGACAAAAACAAAACCCCAAAATACATGCCAGTCTCATCAGGCAAAAAGAAATACAATAGCTCATTGCAATGCAGATTAAATTATTTTGAAAGCAATTGAGAATGTAAGGTCAGAAAGGCTTGGTGTTGCACACACACTCCCCCTCACCTCCTTTTTTTCTTATCAATTGAGAGGGAGACTTGTTAGTTTTCATGTCTTTGGCTTCTCATGCTCAGAAATTATGAGTTCACTCATTAAATCAACACACACTTATTGAGTTCCTATCGTGCAACAGGCACTGTGCAAGGCACAAGGATACAACAGTGAGCAAAAGAATATGGTGTCTGCCACCATGGGGCTTTACAGTCTAGAATCAAAAATCAATCAAAGAACCACAGAAACGAACTGAAGATTACCGTGATAACTACCGTGCAGCTGAAGTACTTGGTTCAAAGGATGCTGAATAAAAAATATTTGATCTTGGTAACAAAATTTCAGCTAAGCTGAAATTTGAAAAATCTGTAGGAATTAACCAGCGAGAAAGGAGAGGGAAGAATACTCTGGGCAGAGGAAACAGCCAGAGCAAAACCCTTCGGGTGGGTTAATGGAAACATGGTACGATCAAGGAACCGAGAGAAGGCCAAGGTGGGTGGTGCAGCGTGACATGAGATGAGGCTGGACGGGCAGGCAGGACCGTTACCGGACCTTACAGGCCAGGTCAAGGGCGCTGAGCTTTAGCACAGGGGAAACGCATTTTATATACGTGTGGGGGTGTCATAATCAGGCACATTTGAAAAAGACGATTCTGGCTGCCACGTGGAGAACAGGATGAAGGAGGCAAGAGCACGTCCACGGAGACAGCTAGGAAGCTATTGCAAAGGTCTAGGCGAGAGACGATCGGGGCTTAGACAGAGGAGGTGGTGACAAGATGGAGAGAAGTAGTCAGATGTCACAGACAGGAGGTAATGCTGCAAATGTCACTAGTTTGAATTTCAGGAATGAGCATTCTTTATTTGATATTAGAGGGTAAATACACCACTTATATTTTCAAAAGGACAAAGTTCATAATTGTTTCAGACCATATGGGTAAAGGGAAGAAAGCAATAAATCAGAACAGTTAAGAAGATGTTAGTCTATGGGGAAAGTAAGAAGACCACTTTTAGAGAAAGTACAGGGCACCCCTCTTTGTTCATACTGTTCACACCCACAAGCTGGACCTATAATACTTGGTTAACTACTCAGTTGAAATCTCCTTTAATTACTAATACCTATTTTACTTAATGTTTTGTGATGTGGCCATCACACACTATTTAGATTGTTTTTGCACTTAGTCAAGAAGTCTTTGTAAATCAACATTCAACTTTCCTGTTCCAGTGAAATCTCAAGTGAAATATTAGAATCAACGAGAGCAAGAGCTGTTTCCAGCACAGAGTAAGCTGGGATCACCACACGAAGGCTGGCGGACTCATCTCTTGATGCCGTGACTTCAATCCTAGGTTTGGCATTAACCACTATGTTGCACACCCAAATTCAAATACGATCATAAAAATTCACTCCAAAAATCAAGGAAAGATTATTTTTGGACCATTGATCATTCTGTATTGCCCACACCCCTGTTATCTATCAACAGTAGGGGTAACGGATATTGTTTTGTCATCCCAAGGACGATACCTTTTATATCAATATCTAAACATACATGCCATTTCCAATAGTCTGAACTAAGCTTTACTTCATAAGGAGTAATACTAGCTTTGCATAGAAAGGCTTATAGAGGCGATCTTAATTTGGGTGTAGCCTTGTTTTTCTCCATGAGCATGTTGAAGGACTTGTACATTTAGGCTTGTGGTCTCTCAAACTCATAAATCTGAGTATGGTGAACCAAAAATAGCCCTATTCCTGAGGACAGAGTGGGGACTTTTGAATGCTGTTCTGTGGGAAAACCTTCTAAAGATGGAGTTCATGCAAATCTCCAAATACCTTAGTGGTACAAATGCTCAAAATAGTGGCTGCAGCCATAAAGTATGGCCTCCAGAGCATGAGTGAACACATGGAGTTAGAAATAAGAATATCTTCAGTTGAGAAAATTCCAAAATTTCTTATTGAAAAATCAAGGTTATCTCTGTGATCCAGCAACATCTTTCTATTATGATATAATAATCAAGATCAAACAATAACTAAAAGAAAATGGAGAGCATGTGAATCTTCTTGGTTTGGCTATTTCTCTCTACAACCTGGTTTTCTAGACCTTACAGTGTCAGAGATTCTTTCCATTCTGGCAGTGCGGAGCAGATACAAATTTCTGTTGGTTCCAACAATTACCAGTGATTCATCTGGGCAGGGCAAAAGATCCTGAGGCTCACCCCAACCCGCCTGCTTTCACTTCCTAATTAAAAAAGAATTGGAGAGGAATCTTGCTAAGTCCCATATTGTTAACTTAGAATATGAGCTCAAATGAATGATTTCATACACTAAATTAATGTCCCATCTGAATTCTATTAAACCTTAATACACTATTAGTCCACAAATAAGAAGTCCTAAGTCTCATGAGGAGGAAAGTCTATGGAACTGCAGGCAATTCACCTGTAAGTACTGGTAAAAGGAGAAGTGAAGAAATTTGAGCTTTCAGATCAAACTGCAATTCCTCAAGGGGACTCTCTAAGTCCACTAGAGGTCTTCAACCAAACAGTCAAGAATCAGTCACTCATTTATCAAATATTCACATGTACCAGACACAGGGCTACAGTCATGAGCCAAAAAAAGAAAAAAAAAAAAAGACATGGTCTTTTCTCTTATTGCTTACTGTCTAGTAGGGTAAAATAGCTCAAATAATCACTAAAAAATATATATATTTTTTCCAATCATATATATATGATTGAAAATTAGTGTTGTAAAACCAGAAGCACCTGTCTTGGTCAAGGCAGTCAAGGAAAGGCTTCCCTGGGGAAGTGAAATTTAAGTTATGGTACTAATAAACAATCCTTAGTCTTACAAGGAGGTTGGGAAGGGACTGGAAGTGGGGGTGGGGAGAGCACCCTGGTGGAAGAAAGAGTGTGAGCAAAGACCGTGGAGAAGGTCAGAGCTTGACGCGTTTGAGGAACCAAAAGTGACCACAGTGGCAGAAGCAGCACTAAGTCAGGGGCGGGGTAAGCAGGTTGGGGGAACGTTGGTGTGAGATGAGAGTGGAGGGGAGGCTGGTAGCTGACCACATATGGACTTCTAGTATTTTGATCTATCCTAAGAGCAATGGGAAGCCAATGAATATTAAAATCATGAAGTGATATGATGAGACTCATGGTTTGAAAAGACCACAGGCTGAAGTGTGGAGAACAAACCAGAAGTAGGCATGAATGGTTTAGAGTTAGGCCAATGGTTCCTGAAGTGTGGTGCGTGGACCAGCACCATCAGCATCACGTGGGAACTTGTTAGAAATGCACATTTCAAACTTCACCCCACATCCATTGCATCAGAAAATTTAGTGGTGGGTTAGCAATCTGTTTTAATAACCACTTCAGGTGATTCTACTGGAAAGTTTGAGAATCAATGGGTTACACTATTGATCACAATGTAAGATGAATCAATTTTAAGTTCCAGCCATTCTAATGGCAACTTGATGACTAACAAAATATCGGTATTCTTACCTCTTTTATTTTTTCCTTACAAATCTTATATTGCTTCTTCTGACTTTCTAAGAAAGTTGTCAAGTCTTTCTTCTGCTGGGCCAAGATCTGTTGCTGGAACTTCTTCTCATCTGCTGCAGCTACCTTTGCCTGATAAAATAACAAATGTAATACAGTATGAATTGTTCTTCACACAGAATTCAGCTGTCTATATTCTCGAATGCATTAAAAGAGTCCAAAAGTATTTTTGAACAAACAATTAAAACACAGATAAGTAAATGCCTGATTTGATTCTCCTGTATCTTAAACAGACAAGAAAAAAAAAATTGAAATTTTTACCAGTGAAAAATATATTCCCAATTATGGGAAAAACATGAAGATAAACCATAAACATGTTTTACTGAACACATACAAAATACATGGTATAAAAGGTGAACTAAGGATTATAATAAAAGATTTTTATTGTATTGTTGGTAGCCTAAGGGTTAAATTATAAAAATGGATAAATAACGATGACTGGCCAGTTTTTTTCCAAGAATTTAAGTCTTTAATTGGTTATTTCAACTATCAGATTTTTGAATGGGGTCATCTTTAGTATAATCGGCAAAGTTAATGACATTTTGCTTTCTGAGGCATCTGCTATAATCCACAATAGTTGGATATCAGGACATTTTGGGGGCTCCTAAATGGATAGAAAACAGACCAAACAAAAGATAACCCAATCAAAAGAAAGCGACCAAATCTAAGTTTCAGGGAACCATCTAGACGAAGCACATATGTACGATGAGATACTTAGGGAATAGAGAGAAGTATGCTTTATGGTTCTTTCTATGTATCTTTTTACCTTTAGCTTCTATTAGCAACAACTTTTCCATTATGAACAATTCTTTCCACATATTTACCAAATCAAATTCCCAAGAAAGACTCTGACTGGTTTATTTAATCAACATCGTCCCTGTTTGGGCAGAGGTTTTCATGCCAGACTGCCTCACAGATTGATGACTGTTTGGGGGAATGCTTCTACAATTCTGATGTTTCCTTCCACATAGAGAGAGAGCGTAATTACTGAAACACTCCTGGCACCCTGTCCCCAGCCACTCCATCCCCAGGGAGCACAGATTCACCCCTGCTTTTCCATACTATGTAAGTCTCATGGGGGGTGGGGGTGGGGAAGGCGACTGGTTTAGCACTGCCAGTGCCTAGGTGGGCAAGTCTGTTTAATTTTGTTCAGTATTATTAGGCCTGTTTCCATTCAGATATAAATCACTTCTCCTATCTAATATTTATCAGTAATAAAGTGATATTTTGACTCAATCTGCATTACCTTCTTGTCTGTTTTTAAAATTAGTTTAGAACCTGGATGGGGAAGAGAGATGGTCCCTAGAAGACCCAAGCAGTAGCCAGATCAATTACTTGCTGCCATTGGTCAGGTGCCTATCCCTAGTCCAATCAGCTGTAGGCAGGGATTATCGCCACTAAAAGGGACTATTTGTAGAGCAGTTTTCTTTTGAAGAGGACTGTGGGTGAGGCAGGCACAGTAACAGACCTGAGTGGTGCAAGTTTCCATAGGATAGAAGCATTTTGGTTCTTTTTATGTGTATCACACCCCCATCAGGGGACTGATGCTCAGAATATATCTGAATGGATAAGAATGCAATATATACTTTCAGTTACTCTTTTAACTTTTAATGACAATTTTAAGTAGCCCCATAAAACCTGGACCCCCTTCCCCAAAGCAGTACTGTCCCTCCATCCCCAAAAAGCACACCACTCCCGGCTCCAGCTCACAGGATGCTGCTGACTGGAACATGCTTGGCTTGGCTGTGGCAGGAGGGCATGTGTGCGCATACTGACCTCCTTTTCTATGGTAGCCACTTGCTTCTTGGCCAGCTTCTCCAGCTCGATGGACGAGTTGTTGGCATGTGTCTCCACCTCCTTCTGCAGCTTGAGGCGGTGCTCGTCCATCTCAGCCTTCAGCTTATTCTCCAGGGCGATCAGCTGCTTCTGGTGCTGGCGCCGCATCCGCTTATAACCTGACATCTGTTCCCGCAACTCGTTCTCCTGCTCATGCTCATGGATCTGTCGTGTAACCTGGTTTGGGTTGGGGAACAGAACTCAGGTAACCAGATTCGTGGAAGAGAAACTTTCAGGCAAAGCAGAAGGACCCTCTGGCATAATTTTATTTCTCACTGTCACCATCAATTTAATTACCATTTCCTGAACACTCACATGTACCAGGCACTGAGTTGGGTGCTCTTTATATTATCTCTAATCTTACAAACCATCTCATTCACTTATTCATTCTATTCACTCACAAGGTAGGTGTTAACATCACCATTTTATAGATGAAGAAATTGAGACTTAAGGGAATTAATATATTCATTCAGCCAAAATATATTTACACATTTTTGATATATCATAATGTATATCCTGAAGGTCACATAGCTAATAAGCATTAGAGCTAGGATGCAGACCCATTTCTGTCTGATTCCAGAGCCATGCTATTTCCACTACACCAGGATTTGTCAACCTTGGCACTACTGACAACAGCCAGATAATTCTTGGTTTTGAGAGGCTATCTTGTGCATTGTACGATTTTTAGCAGCATCCCTGGCCTACCCACCAGATGCCGGTAGCATGTCCCAAGTCAAGACAATATTAAAAATGTCTGTAGACATTGCCAAATGTCCCCTGGAGGGCAAAATCCCTCTGGTTGGGAAGCGCTGCACTATAGCATATTGCTTATTTGTTTCTTTTTAAAGATCACGTCTCTAACAGTCATAGGAATCTTGAATATCCTTTAAAATAGTTTGAACAAGATTTGTTTCCGATTCTTAACATGAACTGAGCAAGAGTGAGAGCGAGCTCTCTCCTTTTAAATCATCTGTCTCCTTTCTCCCCTTCCCCACAAAAGCGATATTAACAAATTATATACACTCACGTGGTCTCCTAAAGAGGAGAAAAGATTTCTATGATTTTTGGATGGTTACTTTCCTTAGTAATTTTTCCTTAACCCATTCTCAAGTGAATATCCAACAAACTGAAGATTGCAAATGTAAATTTCGGCATCTCTTGTTTCTTTCTATTAAACCTTTTCTGATTTTCCAGTCCTTTCTTTAATTTACGACCCCTCATTATTGTCCTGTTCACTTCCTTCTAATCATCCCTATTTTAGTAGAAAACCTTAATTACACAATTATCACTTTAGTTTTGTTTTACACTAAGTAATTCAGTCACTCTGATCTACTACTATCAGACACTTCTCCCCAACCTAACCCTCAAACAAGTTTTACTGGAAATTTTCATGCTGCTATTAATTCTTTCTACTATTTTCAGTTTGTGGGTCAAAGTGCATTTTGTACAAAGAACAGTTTGTTTCTTTGCTCTTTTTAGAAGGTATCCCTGCATACTAGACTGAGTCCTTACTATCAAGAGAGTACTATTCTGTAACTGGATAGTATTATCAAAGTATACCATTAAACATAAGCCGAACTTTGAAACCTTTCCAGCTGAACCTAACACTAGGTTTCTTATATTCATTTCTCTTTTCTAAAGGACAATCTTCTTTAAGGATGAGGAGTAAGAACAGAAGATACTTCAAGACAAAGAAAAAAAAAAAAGGGATAGCATCACCAAAGAGGCACCTAACACTCTAAAGAAAATAATAATGTTTTGTCATCATTATAACATGTTTTTTTTTTAAGTACTTATTTCATGATAAAAGGAGGAAGTAGTTTGAAACAATGCATGTGTTTCACTTTCTCATACTTGTGCCTTTCTGAAGTTCAATTACAGGGAAAAAAAATTCCAATCACAGAAAGGATACCATTTAGTCCTTTTTGCATTCACTTCTTTTTCAGACAAATATGGCAGTAAAGTGTCTGTTCTTGGGTAATGGGTTTGAGATGTGTTTTCCCCATAAACTTATTTTTTCTTATTTGAGCATCCCTTCTTTAATCAGATTCCCAAAGCTGAGGCATGGCACACTCTACAGCCATCATGACACATTTAAAATTTGCCAGCAGAATGTTTGACTGGCTTGTGGTCGATAAAATATTCTCAGGATGGCCATTTCCTTAAACCAGGCAGCCCCAAGATAAAATGGAAATGACTTGTGTCAAGAACATTTTCTATCCTAATTGGTGGGTGAGTCCCTGTGAAGAGGGTGGTCCTACGCATACCAGATCATACAAGCATGTGGCAGAGACAAATCACAAGCTCACCATGCTATCATTGTACAGCACTGAATGCCAGGAAAGACATTTTGCTTGTAAATGAGAATGCTTCCCATAATCACTTTCTTAAACTCGTAATGTATCACCTTTCATTTGTTACAACTATAATTTCTAAGTTTCAAAGTAATTGTCTTTCTAGGTACATTTAGAGATACTGAGTTTTAGAATTCCATGCTCAAGCTAGATAGATGAATTTAAATAAAAGTATAACAACAGTTTGTTCATGAAGCCTAACATGAAATATATAAAAATATATTATTATACAGTTATGTATACCATGTGAGTTTTAAGTTTATACTTCATGTCTTATGAATACGCTATTTGGTCAACAGAATTAAAAATAGCTCATGATTTTAATCATGCTTTATGGTTTACACAATGTGCTTTCACATGTAATTTACCTCTTTAATTTTTATAAAGCCTGGGATTTGAACTAAGGTCCTAGGCTCTTGAATTGCCTGAGGAAATTCACATCACCAAGGCAGAAAAGAAATGAAGCTTTCTGTTAAAAAGTAATAGAGGAAATCAAACACCCAAAAAAGTGAGTGCTGGAGAGAGTTAAGTCTAAATTACAAACTGAATAACTCTAAAAATTTGAGGAACTTATAGAAATGTAGTGACTGGCTTTTACAATGGTAGTCTCAAAAATGTGATCAACGAAAAATGGGCAGCATCATCTTGCCACACTTAGTAGGTTGCTAGGAGACAAATCTCATTCCATCCCTCACTATATAACTGATCTTGGGCAAATTACATATAACTTCTTGAAATCTCTCAAAATCTTGAAGAGGAGCTATTGCTATGATGAGATAACACTTGTGCCTAGCAAGGTGTCTGACACATAGGAGATGTTCGATATGGGTTGGTTTCCTTCTTCTGCCAAGCTAAGAGAAACAGGTTCCTGTCCCCCCTCAACTAAGCATTTCTGGTGATGGGGACATAGACCAGAAGTGGATCCAAGAGAAAGGCCAGTTTAACAATAAAACTGTACTTATATCCGGGTTGTGGATTACAAGTATATGTAATTTCAGACTCTGAATTAACTATTTCATATACCTGGAATAATATATAAAAATAAAGAACCACAAAGGAAGGCTGAACTTTTTTCAGAAAGTTTCTACATCCATTGCATTCTACCCTACTTAATTCCAGCAAAATTTGGCCCTAAAACAAACCACTTCATCCAAAGTGTACTGTATGCCTACCAAGTACAGAACACTGCACTAGAAGGCTAACAAGCAAATTACTGAAGATAAAAGAGGAGGAGAGTGGCTGATAATGTTACCCTCTTAAGAGATCAAAGTCAACTTATAAGATTAGTTATGTGTAAGAATCAAAATAATGCATATGATAAAACTGGCTACCTCAGCACTTAGAACAAATAAAATTTATAGCAAGTTCTTAAAAAGAATACAATGAGTCACATTTTGGCATTAGAAATTTGACATTCCACTCTTTAGAACACCTAGGGAAAAAATGTTTTAAATTCATAATAAAAGTAATGACTGATCCAGGCAATTCTGCCTTACACAGAAAAACTGACATGAGCAACTCTGAAATGCACACTTATAAATCCAAATTCTCCTGTGATAACAGGACTGGAAGAGACTTCATTCATTCATTCATTCATACATTCAACCCGTTTATTGAGAGACTTTGGTCATGTGGGTTGGGCAGTAGCACAAGTGAAAAATAGTATCAGCAATGATCTTAGTGCGATTAAAAAGCCAAGAATAAGGAAAGAGGAGATATGCAATACTCTGATAAGCAGCCTCTGGTACACTATTCAGGGAGAGAACACATTTTCAAGCATTTAGAAACAGAACAGCAGGGCACATGAGAGGTGAAACACTAGCATTTACTGCTGAGGCTCTAATATTTTTATGCTTGTCTATCAGACTCATTTAGGTATACAATTTCACAATTAGCTCAATGATTATGTTACATTTTTAAAAAGCAAGTGAAGATTCCATTTTTATATGAGCTTTTCTATTGAATCTGGTAAAGCCAAAGAATCTATATTTGAATGGATAGAACAATAATAATTTTCTCTTACATGCTTTCTTGGTATTAGAAATTAAGAGTTTCATGCCCCTCTCCCTAATGTGCATTCTAACATAAATTCACACGTGTAGTAAGACCACTGCATTCTAGTGAGAATTCCTTTACAAGGCCAGAAGCTGAACTGTCTTATAGATATGGCCTTGGTGCTCTCTATAGTAACATCTACTATGGGAAGTGCCAGTGACCCAGGACACTATGAAATTTTAGGAAATGACATCAGATGTAACAATAGCTGAAAACACTCCCATGGGTCACTAATCTAATTAAAATGTTAGGATCTCCATTCACCAACAATAAAAACTCAAGGAAGGCACATCTCAAAAGCCCAAGAAGTCAGATGAGTAGTAATTCCAAAGAACTATATAAACAACTCCTTTCCTCATATAACATATCAGCCCAATGTGAACTTTCAAACAGAAGAAGAAAAAGAAAGGATAAAGTAAAAGAGATTCCATGAAATGCCCTTCCTTTCCCTAATTTTTCAAAATAAGGTCAATAATCTCTGCCCTTAAATTATTATAATATATATGTATATATATACACACACATATATATATATATAAAATTCTAAAGTTTCCTCAGGGTTTCCTCTGGTATGAAGGTCCTTTGTTACAAATGTAATTGTGCAACAGTGCATAATAACATAAAAAATCTCAGTTTTAAGGTGCCAAAATAATAAAAACATCAGCAGTAAAAGCCTGTAGCCCATTGGCTTAATATATTTGTCAATAGCTCCATTCAAAAGCACAATGTAGAAATAAATGATAAGTGGAAAAACCACAGAGCTAGGCTTCTTTTAGGTTTATGTAGAAGAGGTAGGCTGATATAACAAATTTGAGGAATTGCAATTTTTTTGTCAGTTTGCAAGTCTCTTTAAAATATACACATATCACTTATTATCTAGTAATTGAAAAATTAATTTCTAAATTCTTTTTCTTTTTGCTGTTCACTTTTGGATCACTCTATGGTTTCTTAGCACTGCTGCTGGTAGGTTATAAAGAAAGAGTAAAACCAAAATAAATAAATCAATATTTTATTGCTACTAACTGTAAGAAGTGAGGTTTCAACAATGACTTGATTATTCAGTACCCTGGACTTTCATTTTTCCACGATCTTGTTCCTACTTTTATGTCATTTTAAGTAATTTTAGACTTTCTCATTTGAGCAGGGGTCCACGGAAAACAATAAGGGTTGAGATAAGTTTTTAAAAATTAGATACTTCTTTTTGATGTTCCAGTGTCCTGATTTATATATTCCTATTGGAATTAGCCTTTAAAACAAATAATATGATGGGTAGTAGAACTGTAGTACTCAATAATATATATTAAAATATCCACAACTGTTTATCTTAACCAACAGTTAGATTGTCCAAAATGGGACATGGAACGACTCAAAACCATACCATTTTTCCCTTTCATTAATCTTTTTCTCCCTAAAAACTGTTAAATACAAATACCACTGAACGCTGATAAACTTGCATCAATCCCACTGTGACTCCCAAAGCATCACATTTGGAGAAGATTTTACACATAAAACACCTTATTTTGTGGCTACAGCAACAGCCTATCAGCCATTCTGTTTTTAACTTAATATAGGTGCAGGGGCCTTTTAGCAAATCAAAAGTCCCTCAGAGAGACTGATTCCAGCTGTTCTCTGGATGGGCACTACGAAGCCTGTAGGATTCAGAGGGGTACCTGAGGACTTTGCCTGTGGCCCTGAGATAGCCTAGTAGGGAAGCAGCTTTCATCATTCACAGAGAGGGAGACTGTGATGGCTGATATACACACAGAGGAGCCTGGGTGAGTTCACAAATGCGAGCGTGAGACCATTCTGGCATGGCAGTAGTGATCTTCCTGGGCGGCAGGAGAGGTCATGAATATACGATGTGGGAATGAGGGTGTGGCAAGTGAGAAAAGAAGAGAACCTGTCCCAGAGGGGGAAAATCCACATACAATGTCTGCTTCACATTCAAAACCTGCTTATGGTGCTCTGAGTCTCAGTGGCTGTTCATTTCTCCTCTCATTTCAACATGCACAGGTCTGGATAAAGGTACAAGTCTCACAAGAGTCAGTGGTAAGTAGTCATATTCTAAACACACCATATTTCTTCTTTTGTCAGATATCATGGTATGAAGGTATTTATTATTCAATAATTTCATGATGCTTTATTTAGACTCAAAAGCATGCTTTGTAGGTACTTAATAATCATTAGCAAATACATAGTGGACATTTTAAGATCGCCATTACACAGCATGGCATGCATTTAAAATGAAAAATTGTCCATTGAAGAGAATACAAGAAACTTCTATACAAAGGAACTTAAAGCCAGGCTTATTTGTAAGCAGTCTAAATTAAATTGCTTGCTTTTAGACAGCAGCAGGCATAGCAATATGTAGGTGCTTTAACTTCCATTTTCCTTATATTTGGGTTTTTAAAAATTATAAACCATTATCAATCCCAAAGATAAATGAAGCCTTTAAAACACTTGAGAAATAAAAGTGGAAATCAGATTTTAAAAATAGGATAAGAAAAATAATCATTTCTGGGTCGGCCTTGGATGATGTCATCATAGGTTCTAAATGTAATAGCCAGGCAGTGTACACTAACTCTTCCTGCCCATGTGACCTCTAACATCAATTTGAGCAAAACAACTAATATTTCAATAATTTTTTGGCTGAGAAGTGAGATTCAGAAGCAAATGATTAAAGAGAGTTTAGAGTGCCAAGGATGAAACGATGTGTGTGTGTGTGTGTGTGTGTGTGTGTGTGTGAGTGCGCACGCGCACGCGTGGGGGGCCAAGGGGCGGAGGCATGAAAACTAACTCTTCCAGCACACACCCCTTTTGCTACTACAAGGGCATCCAGCAATCACATTTGCAATAGTAAAAATGCTGAAGGATCCTACAGTATCTTTTCTTCCACAACCATCCCTACCATCTCCTACAAAGCCCTTCTTGCTTTATCGGTGCCAGGAAATTCTTCAGGGGTTAAACGGGGAAGTGCAGCCACTACCATTGTTGCAATAAATAAATGAATGAACCAGACAGACCAGCAATCCATCCCTGGGAAGCAAGTACCTTATTTCCTACAATTATATACATTAGCCAGCAACCATATATTAAAAAAAATTGTTTTATCTTTTGATGTGTGTGTACACATTATAGACACACAGGTAACTATACAAAAAGAATCATAGTGCTCTGCACACACACACACACACATCAAATACCTTTAAAATATTTTTTTAGCATTATTATTTCAATGAAAAGACAAATAGCTTTTACAAAATTGGACAGATTAGCAACTTCATCTCAAAGGCCTTTTATTTTGCACATACAGCATATATAAATACACACACACACACACACACACACACACACACACACAAAGGGTTTTTTTTCCCATGCCATAGACAATGCTAAAATATCTGAGATCAGGTTGCTATGCCAACAAATTTTTTTCTAAAATGAATAAAATTATTAGGAGGGAGAAAACATTCTTGACTCCTTTCCTCCCATCCATGAAGCCGAGAGAGGCTCAGGGAGGGCGAGAGGCTGCCAGATGGGGAGGAGGGGAAGGAAGGGAAGGTGGGTAGAGGGGTGTTTGCTTACCAAAGATGCTGATTTGATCGTGGCAAAGCGCTCTCTGTTCCGGTAGTGGAGGGCCTGGCTCTGAACTGACTGGGTAGGCCGCGGCTCAGGCCTGGGATCGCCGTGGCCCGCCTCATCCCTTATGAATACATGATCCTGCAGAAATGGATAAAAACAAGGAGAAAGTCCAGCTGTGCTCTTTCCTCGCCGGCTGCCTCTCTCTCACCCCTCTTTCTGCACAAGCACTGCTGTTTGAAATGCATAGTTTAGCTCTCTGCTAGTCCCCGCAGCTCCCACGGTACAAAATGAATAAGCAACACATTGCAGCCTTCAGTTAGGAATGTCAGCTGATCGCTAGTGGGATGCCTTCTGAATCCCTGGCAGGCTTTTTCTTTACCTCCAGAATTACATATATGCAAAAGAAAAAAAGAATAGAAAAAACAAGGCAATGTACAGACTCCTTAGAACAGTTTGCTTAAAACGCTGTAACCAAATAATTCCTTTAAAAATGTCATGTCCATGTCTAGCAAGGAGGATGCTGGTGGCTTTTAACATAAAAGCGAGCCTCCGCCTCATTCCCTTGAAAGATCTGCTTTCTCAATTTAATTTTATTTGAGATCTGTTCGGTAGGATCATCGTTCTGCCTAGAACCAGTGTAGGCTTGTGCTGGACTGCCTCTCTATCTTGTGCTGGGAAGATTCGGCAGTCACTGAGGGATCCTGCTTTCCAGTCATGATCGTACACAGTTCTAGCACCTTCTCTCTACAGCTTCTGAAAGGATTTTTTTTTTTTAGATTTAAAGAGACAGGCATACAATTTTAACAAAATGATACTTTGACAAATTCTTCCTCAACTCAATGTCGGTATGGTCACCAGAGTGAGTAAAGCTGGAATTTAATGTCCTTGACTGATTTAATCAGGTCTGGGCTTCTTGACAGGCAAAGATGATTAATCTTATTGTAACGCCCAGTGAAAAATAACATTCCCTGGAAAGATAATAATGGATGTTTCTTAAATGCAATTGAAATGACTTTTAAAGGGGTAAATGCTTTCAAAGCGCAATGCTTTGCTCGATAAAAGATGGAGTGGCCAGTCAGTAAGCAGCACTAACCTTTCAGAAAAAAAGATACTGTAATAATTAATAGCTCAGAAACATGTACAACCATGGGGGATTTTCAAATAGTACATGTTCAGCACAGGGAAGGAGAAATTAATTCTCTTACTGCCCTAGGGTTTTAGGAGAAACCATTGTGAGAAGTCAATTTTGCATTTTGTCCATGACTATTTGAAATTTTTTATAATTGCTCTTTTCTTCATCAGTAAACAAAATTAAAGGCTTAAAAAATACAAAATTTTATTATACAGTGTAAAATGCTGAAAACACATAGACTCTTTGAGGAAAATTAAATTTTACATCCAGGTTTCTATGTAAAAGAGAAGACCCATGATTAAATTCATCATTGGGTTGATTTTCTTTTCCCTTTTATAAAATTAGAATGCTTCAGAATGTTGAGAAGGTATTTACCATTATGTCTATATTTAGAGATTTTTTTTTTTAAATTTACTGTATTGTGGTCTATTTTGCTTTCAAATAATGAAGGGACCTTTAATGCCACTGAAGACATATATATCAAATTCAAGGGATAGTCTACCGCTGTGCTGTCCAATAAGATACCCTTTAGCCACATGGATATTTTAATTAAATAAAATGTAAAATTCAGTTTCTAAGTCACACCAGCTGTGTTTCAAGCTAGCCACTAACTATGGCTACCACAGTGAACAGTGCAGATACAGATAATTTCTATCACTGCAGAAAGTTCTATTAGATAGTGCTATAGATTAAAAATGCATCTCAACCCATATTTTTGAAATTTATAAAAAAATACTTGATAGGTCAATTTAAAATTTTCTACGTTATTTCCTGGTAAATCTAAATTCTAATTTCAGCAGGCAAAGAGAGATTAGGTGTGGGATTTATGCATCTAGGTTTAAGGTTCTAGAGAGGAAGGCACTGGGATCTACTACCATTCATATTGCTGGATATTTATTAATAAATTACATTAACTCCAAAATTGCTCTTACTTAATATTATAGTCCCAGAAAAGCAAGATGCTTCTAAATGCTAGCAATCAGAAGAGATAGGCTAGGTAGAGGCCTGTGGTTTTACAGGTCAGAGTTTTGGTGAGTATTAGTTAGCTAACACTAAATGTACTTACTGAGAGGGAGCTCTTCAATGCTGTGGCAGCAGCTAAATTTCAAATTTTGATAACTTGATTTACAAAGTTAACCTGTGGCATCCACACTATTCACATAACAGAATAAAACAAAACACATTCATATGCAAATATGTATAACTTTAATATTAGTTGTTTTCTCTCAGATAAAAATTAACACTTGTAGGTTAGGACCCTGCTTATCAAATTAAAAGTCACATCATATTTGCTAAGTTTTTAAACTCAAGGCTATTGGAATACACTGGAAAAATTAAAACTTGAGACCATAGTGATTTTAGTTGACATGTAGCTAATTAAATAACCCACTAAGGTATATTTAAAAAATAATGCTATTTTAGAAGTTAGTCTGAGAGAAGAGGTCAAAAATTCTAATCTACTTTAAATATAATAAATAATGCTAACGCTAAAAGTATAATCCCTTGCATCTCCTTAAAATTAAAAAAAAATTTATAAAAGAATTTTTAGTTTTTGTACTAGCTTCATAACAGAGATCACCAACACTAAGTCTCCAAATATTATACAAGAGACCACAGGATGAGGCAATATTTTAGTCTAACAGTGGATATCCAAGTGCATAGGGAAATAAATTTTAAAATATTCAACACCATTGCTTAAAACAAGTTCAAAACTCTGCAGACAACTTAAATAATGAAGCAATTTTAAAATGAGGGCAATGTGACTTGAGAAGCAAGTAAGAACAAATTAAACTATCAGCTTTACTGGGTATGTGGTCTGTTGGTTACATCACCCCTTTGAGTAGCAGCCCCTTTGAAAATGACTATACTTGCCTCCCAGAGTTTCCGACCTGAACACATTTTAAGATCAATACTGGAAAGGGTGAATTTGCTATTTTACGCAGTTAAGCACCGCTGCATATGATTTACAAATGTTGATGAGAGGACCAACATCTTCTTTGATGTTGAAGAATGATTTCAGAAGTTTAAGAACAAATATCATGTTCTACCTTACCAAGACAAAATATATGACTTGTTTATAATTTATCCTTAAAACATTCTCATCCAGGAATGAACAAAATAGCTCTTTGAAATACCAATATGAATTGGGGACCAGTTTTAAGTAAGTCTGTGTTAACCTGGTAAATTTATAATGTCCTTTCTTTATAAAAAGTAAAACTTCTTCAGATTAAAAACTTTACTATTATTCCCAGGACAAAGGGCTTTACTTTTATTTAGAAGTTTTTCCCTAAACGTCTGACTATTTATGCTTCCGAAATGAGGATTCATGGTGTGGTCACTTGTTCAGAGTTTCTAGGTTAACTTGAAATTAACCTTGGAAACCACTCTCCTGGACTCTGCTATGCTTTGGGTATACCTTTATCACACTCCTCATCATACTTATACTCGCCTGTGCATGAGACTGTGAGCTTTTTGAAGGCAGAGTAAATGTGGTTTGAAAAATCTGCCTTCCCAGCACCTAGCATAGTGCTTGATACTTTGCGGGCATTCAAAAAATGTTTGCTGAATAAATAAGCTCAAGAATATAGGTCTGAGGAGATTCTGAAAAAATGACATTTTCTTTGTTATTATTTAACAGAATTCAAATTTGTATTTCATAAAAACCTGCCACTCTGTACTCTAAGGAAGTCGCAAAACAGTGACACACACACAAGCACACCTTTACATGGCGGGAGGGGGGCGGCGGGGGGAAGCGGATCTAAAAATGGCTTTTTTTCTGGTGACGAGACGTCTTTTTATAGGTTCCCATACTTTTCACGCTGTGGAGAAGGGATCAGCAAACCCACCATCTCTTTCATTTTGTTCAAAATGATTAAATGATTGCCTAAGCAGGTACAGCTATCAAAAGCTGGGGCCAGAGGAAGGCGAGAAGATGGAAAAGGATATCTTCACCTGGAAGGATAGCTATTAGGGAGAGAAAATGACTAGCAGAACGCTGAGGATAAAGATGTTACTATAGAGAGGTGTTTTGTATGACTGCTCTGTTTAAGAAACATTGCCTTCACATGTTAATTTACTTTTACTCTGCCAAACGTGAGTTGAAGAGTCAAAGAACCCTCCCCTCTCTTCAGCAAAAATAATAGGAAAGGCCACTGAAGCCAGTGAAAATTAAACTAGAACATCCTATCCCCTCAAGGACATTTCTCTTTTTTTCCTCCCACGAAAATGGTGAAAGCTGTTCTTTTTTTAAAGAGGGGGGAAGAAAAAACCCCACTAACATTGACTAATAGGAAGGGTCAAGTAAAGCTTTAGGAGTTAGAAGAGAAGGATTTTTTAAAAATAATCTCTAAAAGAGGGCCATGATGACTAGAGTTCATTAGGCATACTGGAAACAACAAATTGATTAATAAAGAGTTTTAGTATATTAAAGTCTCGTGATCTATATTAATAGAAGGCAGCAGCAAGCAACAGTAATTGATTTTAGACTTAAACAAAATAAAAGTATACCTTTTAATTGAAAAATTTAAAAAAATAGACTTTGTTGCTTAGGACAATATTAAAATCTGTTTGCTACTGCTGTACACCCAGTGGTTTTAAGGTGTAGGGTGGAGGCTCAGAGGCAGCCTAGGCTACAGCAAAAAAAACTAATCTGGATTAAGAGTTTGCCCTGGACTCATTTATGAATAATCAAGAATTGAGGTGTAGAGTTGTGTCCTATAAAAGTTCATCTTCATTTTAGTTCACAAAACATTTATTGAGTGCTTACTATGTGACAGACACCCATCTAGGTGGTACGTGAAGAGAGATGTCCTCGAGGAGCTAACAGTCTAGAGATGAGGTGATATTCTTGTTATTGGAAAAAGCAGTGTGGCAACACTAGCAAGGGGAAAAGAAATAAGTGCTTAAAGTTTATTTTGTCAGAATATACGTTTAGACTTATCAAATCATTCTTGCTCAAAGGGAAGATTAGATTAGGATCCCTTCAGGGCCTGGGAAAGACCAGAGTAGAGGCAAAGATTGTAGAGAAGTAACCTGAAATCCTGATATTAAAGGAAAATTTTCAGTGTCCCACTTTATATTTTTTGGACTTGATCTGTGATAGAACTGTCCTCTTAAAATCAGGGCATCTTTATTCTGGATGCAGAACAGTTAATTGCAAACCATGCCCTTACCAGTTACACATGGCCTTTAAAAGTAAGTTCACTTCCTATATAAAATGGTCATCTGGCCATATATATGATTTGACTAATTTAGGATATGTCTGCAGTCTTGATTGTAACAGTCAAGGGTGGGGAAAAAAAATTCTCCACTCTTATTCTTATATTTTGATATTTATTAAGCATGTTCTTATTGTCTAGAGTACTATTATTGGAGAAAATCTATTTATTTTAGTCTTTCAAACCATAAAGATATTTAATATTATTTAACCCTTTTAATCCATTATGTTCAGTGAACCAAAACAGGATGGTATTTAGTATCTGGTATTTAGTTCATTCACTGTGTACTTTTTGTCTGTTCCTCATTCATTCCATAGTTATTTACTTATTCATTTCATAGCCTATGCTGTGCCAGGCACTGTTCTAGGTGTTGAGATATAGTGCAGAACAAGGTAAGAATAGTTTTAACCATGATGAAATTTACACTCTACTCATGAAATAATAGATAAATTAGTACATAATATAATTTTAGATAGTGACAAGTATTAAAAAGAAAATAAAATGGGATAATGAGATAATGGATAGAACATTGTTTATAAAATGATAATTTACTGATGTATAGGCTTTTCTAAGATTCTAGAAATACAAAACTGGAAAATGTGTCATAAAACAGTACTGATTGCTTTTTTTTCTAACCTTTGTGGTCACAAATTACAATAGGCCCAGAAATGCACCACCCAGATCCCCCTTTAAGGAAGGAGTTGTTGTCGGCAATCGTCTTTGGCTGTCAGTTCTCCTACGGGCTGCAGAGAGAGCAGCCTTGTCCAAGTTTGCACCCTTCCCAGGTTCCGCATATGCAATGACTGATCTAGCCCTGGCCATTCTGGCCCGGTTTGGACAACTCTGAAGGGCCATTTTAGCTCCAAAGTTCCCTGGAGGGGTTGGCTGAGGCTGCCATTGGACTGCATCTCAGTTCAACTTTGCTCTCTACCCAGTGCTGCTTCTTTCTCTTCCCTCCCACAGGTGTTGACCCCAAAGGGCCTTCCTAATTAAAACAAAACAAAACAAAACAAGATCCTGCTGTGCTAAACCATCTCAGCTCTGCTTCCTGGAGAATCCCATAAGCAACACGTTACCCATACCTACACGTAATACAGTGTAGCTACCATCCCATCTACATTGAGAAGGGACTGATCCGGGCACTGGCTTTTAGGGAAAAAAAGGCTTTTCAAGTGAAATCTTAAGTGGAATCCAAATACATAATGTAGGAGATAAAGGTACACCTTGTCCTGAGTGAGGCATGGATGAAGCTTGCTCCTGAGCACAAAATTTTAGAGCTGGAAGCAACCTTGGAAATCATACAGAACAACTCCTTATTTTACAGATGGAGAAAATTAGGCCCAGAGAGGTTTGTGACTTGTCCGAAGTAAAATAAAACTAACAGTGGCAGACAGAACTTTAAACTAGTTTCCTCATTCCTACAGTCCACTATATAAAACTTTCTATTGAGAGTTTAAGATCCTACTTTATTTATGTTCCCAAGTGGAAAACTTTTAGGAATTCAAGTAAACCAACAAATAATGAAACTTCTGAATAATTGACTTCTATTGTGTTTAAAGATAATATAATTTTAAGCTCAGGTATAGGACTAAATGGGTTTCATGAAGAGATACCATTATTTAATATTGTTTTTATATATAATATATTCTATTCTTCTAGCCTGCTTATAGTTTTTTCCTTTTTTCATTGTGGTAAAATACACATAAAGTTACCATCTTAATTATTTTTAAGTGTACAGTTCAGTGCTAATACACTTATAATGTTGTATAACTGTCACCATCATCCATTCCCATAACTCTTTTCTCCCTGTAAAACTGAAGCTCTGTACCCATTAAATAACAATTCCCATTTTATCCCCTCCCCCAATCTCTAGTAACCATCATTATACTTTCTGTCTATGATTCTGACTACCCTAAGAGCCATACAGTATTTTTCTCTTTGTGACTGGCACATTTATTTCACTTAGCATAATGTCTTCACAGTTCATCCACATTGTAGCATATGGCAGAATTTCCTTCCTTTTAAAGGTTGAATAATACTCCATTGTACATATATACCACATTTTGTTTATTCATTCATCTGTCAATGGACATTTACATTGCTTCCACCTCTTTGCTGTTGTGAATAATGTTGCTATGAACATGAGTGTACAAAAATCTCTTTGAGACCCTGCTTTCAATGCTTTAGGATATATACTGAGAAATGGAATTGCTGGATCATATGGTAATTCTATTTTTAATTTTTTGAGGAACCACCATACCATTTTCCACAGTGGCTGCACCCTTTTACATTCCCACCAGTAGTGTACCAGGGTTCCAATCTCTCCACATCCTCACCAACGCTTGTTATATGCTGTTTTATTTAATAGTAGTCATCCTAATGTGTGTGAGGTGGTATCTCATTGTAGTTTTGATTAGAATTCCCTAATAATTAATGATGTTGAACATCTTTTCATGTGCTTACTGGCCATTTTTATATCTTCTTTGGAGAAATGTTGATTCAAGTCCTTTGCTCATTTTTGATTCAGGTTGTTTTTTCGCTGTTGTTGAGTTTTAGGAGTTCTCTATATATGCTGGATATTAATCCTTTATAAAATAGATGATTTGCAAATATTTTCTCCCATTCTGTGGGTTGCCCTTTTACTCAGTTGATATTTCAGACTATAAATTAACATCTGGTTTTCTTAACTGATTACACCAAGGAGAAAAAAGTATTGAAAGGCCCATATTACTACAAGAAAGCTCTATACTGGCATGTAAAAATTAAAATTAAAACCCCCAATGAGTTCAAGACCAGCGTCTTTTTTCTTGTTGATTATGCCAGTAGAGTCTCTCTTCTAATTTTGGGTGCTCATTTGAGAGGTCCGGGAGTAAAAAGATCCAACAGAATTCCTCTTCTTTTGCTCTCTATCCCCACTGAGCCCCAGAGGTAACGGAAAGGAAAAAGTCGATCTCTATCAGCATCCATGATTGCTCCTTCCAGAAAGAGAGCCCAGCAAAACCTTCTTTTCAACCTTTCAAATACATGACCACTTGCCCAAGTTCAAAGAAGGACAATTGACAATGCTGAACTCTTAGCAGATTTCCACATCTGCATGCTATCACTCCTTTCCTCAAAATGCTTTTATGGTTTTCTAATAATCTGGGTCCTTGCTGTCTCTCTGGTCTCAATTCACTTTCTACGTAGTTCACCAAACTCTAATCTCTCAGATCCTTCCCTTCCTCCTTGAACATACAAAGTTCCCTTTGTCACAGGGCCTTCGTACATGCTGCTTCCTGACTCACCCCAATCTTTCACCCCAAGTTAGCTAACTTCTATTTGTTTCTGAAGTTTTAGCTTAAATGTCACTTTATTGGGGAGACTTTCCCCTACTCCCTGCTAGATTAAGTCCTCCTTTTACCCAGAACAAGTTTTATAATTACATGATAAAGTTACTTGTGTGATTATTTGCTTAATCTCCCCCACAGATAATAAGCTCCATGAAGGCATCATGTCTGTTTTGTCTTTATCCACAGGGCCTACCATAGTTCCTAGCAGATAATAAAGGTCCCCACCAATGTTTGTTGAATAAATGAATAAGTTAATCAGTTCAGAAAATAAATGTAATCCCTCCACTATTCATGACTGGGCACCAATATATTTTCTCATGCCCGTCATCCTTACCTGTTCAATTTCCTTTTTCTCCCAAGAAAAATGCACACCTAATAGACGTCTAAGTGAAAAAAATTCTTAAACTTGCTCACCTACTGGAATTAGACTGTGATCACTGATACTTATTAAAATGAGTACATAGGGACTTCCCTTGTGGCGCAGTGGTTAAAACTCCACCTGCCAGTGCAGGGGACATGGGTTCGACCCCTGGTTGGGGAAGATCCCACATGCCATGGAGCAACTAAGCCCATGTGCCACAACTACTGAGCCTGCGCTCTAGAGCCCGTGAGCCACAACTACTGAGCCCGCGTGGCTACAGCCCAAGTCCTGCAACAAAGAGAAGCTACCACAATGAGAAGCCCGCGCACTGCAACAAAGAGTGGCCCCACTCGCCGCACTAGAGAAAGCCCATGCACAGCAATGAAGACCCAATGCAGCCAATAAATAAATAAATAAATAATAATAAAAGAAATAGGCACAGATACAGATTGCCTAGTCCTACATTATCTTTTTACCGTAAAAGAACTATCATGTGCTAGGTTGAGTCCCAGATTTCAGTTGTAAAAGGGGAACTAAAATAGCTGGATGCTAAGTGACCTGAGCCGGCTTCATTATGATTGGCATAGCCTACTGCTGTGAAGGGGACCATGAAACTTACCTTCTTGTGCACAACAGAGGAACTGGAATTTACTGGGCTTTCGTCATCATGCATCATGACAAGTTCCGAGCTGCTATCATCCATGACCTCCTGCATGCTGTTCACACTGCTGCTCTGGCTGCCTGTGCTCACAGACATGCTTGGGATGGAATGGTTGCTGCCCAGGCTGTCCAATTCCCTGCTCAGGATGGTTCCATGTTCGCTGTCCTATAAAAATGGGGCACTCGGGTTAAAAAAAAAACGACTGGAGATAAAATACCAATCCATTGACTAAGCTATTAAGTACACTCAATTTTGCAGTGCCAAGTTGCTTTTCTGCCAAATCTGCAAGGATGAACTTTTAATGTAGTGGCTCCACTACTCCCCTACCATTTTCTGACACCTCCAATTCACTTCTATGCCTTCCGCAGGGGCTATTTTGGACATGGGTCATAAGGCTCCAAATGCTGCTATGCCAGGGCTTTCCTCTGTCATATGCGACTATCATATTATTGTATTGCTATTCGGTAATCAGAACCAGGCCAGGTTTCTGAGAGACCTTCAGGAACATCAGGGTGCTAGGGAAAGACCGCAGGCTACTGAACAGGGGACCTCTAGGGTATCTACAAACACGGCAGTCGTCACTTGAAACTCAAAGCGAGTGAAGAGAGCTTTCAGAGATTTGACAAACAATATGGTCCTTTGCAAGTCATTACTGAGTAACTTCATATCTAAGCAGGGATATTAATTCTACTGTCCTGGACAGGTAATTAAATTCTGCCTCCCTCAGGCAATTCTATCATGCTTACCTCTGTAATCTTATTAAATATATCTGTCAAGTAATACTGGTATTCATCACTACTCGTCCAAAGACTACTATTTGAGAAGTGATAAAATAATCAGAACATATAATTTATCCATCACAGTGGGATATCTTTCGATACAAGATTAAATAATATAATTAAAGAAACTTAGCTCCAAAAAAACCCTATTTTCAAAGAACCATGCTGTACATACATAACTTTAATGAACTGTTACTTAGCCATGGTAATATAAGGAATCACTGACAAAGGTAATTTGGGTAATTTAAAATGATAGATAATACATTATATTTTTAATAGATTTATTTTCCCAATTAAAAGGGCTCATTTGTATATATGCAATCAAGAGACTTTATATTCCAATTCAGCTTTCTTAATTTCATTTTTATAATTATTGATAAAATAATTTTATTTTCTTTTATATTAAAAAGCTAAACTAAAATTCATTCTTCATTCTTTTCCTATTTTTTAATCTATTTTTAGAGGAAGAGGAGTCCTTTGTTCAAGGCTAATCCCTGCACTAATGCTCTTACTGTTATGCACTTCCTGAGATCCTACTTCTTTAACTGCATCTCTTTCCTCTATCTCCAATGCCTCTGTCCTGGCTCCTTTCCTTCTGCATATAAATATGAAGAGGGCTGCTCTATATGTATGTACCTTTCTACCTACTGCCCTCTGTCACTTTTCCTTCTTGGCCAAATTTACGAATCTTAAAATAACCAACTTTCACTACCTCTGCCTTCTCACTTCCCATTTATTCTACAACCCACGGTAATCTACTATTTATCCTAACTATTCCTGTAAAACTGCTTTTACTAAGGTCATCAAGAAGGCCCTACTCGTAAAACCCAGTTAACACTGTTTCTGGTCCTTATTTAACTTGACTGCTCTGTGGCATCTGATGGTATTGGCTGCTCCCTCCTTGAAGCTGTGTACGCTCGTAACATCTGTGATGCCTTTATCAACCAGGTCTCCCTCTTCTTATGTGGCATGGACCCTCGTCTCATTCTACATTCAGCTCCTTGATTCATCATCATTTTAATTCCTTGACCCCCATCCAACTATCCTTTACCCAGACCTCTTTCCTATGTTCTGGATCTGTATTTCCCAACCAAATGCTAGACATCTCCGTTCAGGTGTCCCAATTGTCATTACCCGTCCCTTCAACCAATCATTCTTAAGTTATTTGAATGAGAAACCAGAAAGTCATCTTTCTTTAAAAACTCCATCTGTACACTGTGTCAGTAGCATATGATGCCAGGAACTTAAGACTCAGTAGGCATCAAACTGAAATCATGCTTAACCTACTCTTTCTCCTCGGTTCTTTTTCTCTGTTCTTGGTATTGACATACTCTAGTCACCTAGGCTCAAATGCTCAGAGTCACCGTAAATTCCTCCTCATCTGTCACTGTCAATGAGAAGCACTGTATTATCAAATCTACCTCTACAGTGTTTCTTAAGTGTTCCTTTTCCCCTGATTCCCATAGACACGACCCTTACTGCCTCTTGCATGGATTATTATCCAGAATGTTACCTATTCAAATCCATCTTACACTCTGATGCCAGGATAATCTTCCTAAAGCACCGCACTTCCCTGAGTCTAAAATGCCCTAGGCCTGCCTGTCAAAAACGGCCCACCTCTTCACTAATCCCCACCAGCTGATGACTTTTTCTCTCCCCACTATGCTCCCCTGCCGTGTGCTCTCCCTCTACGGCATTTTTCATATTTTGCCTTATATAAGAGTTATTTTATGAATGTCTCTTCTGCAACTCTGCATGTCTCTTAAGGCAGAGAACATCAATTACGTTGTTATTCCCCAAAGTGTTTTTCATAGCGCACCGGTCCAGAACATTTTCACATAGTAGGCATTCTATAAGTGCCTGCTAAAATAAACTCAACCTACTTCTTCATCTTCCTGTGACTCATTCAAGGGTCCATTTCGTGTCTCTTGGAAAAGGATTTTTTTCATTTTCCGGTACTGTAAGTTATCTAGCTCACGAACAGCATCTTTTGTCCTCTGTATGAGGTCAATTAGGACACGTAGTGGCCGGTCTCGTCGAACAAAGTCATGCTAATTGAGGGAGGAGAAAAAACAGAAACTGATGATGAGGAGACATATTTTTAGGTGCTAGATTTAGATATAAAAGTAAATAGACATAAAACAGCTCTGTGGATTTTGAAGAAATAACAAGATATGATTTTCATTTCATGTAGCCTGTCATCTTTATAAATCTCATAGAGCGATAACTATGCTTTTTTCTCTTCTTCCTCAAGCCCCATTTTGTGGACTTGTCCTAGAATTTACTCGAGAATTCTTGAGGTTTACTTTACCATACAAGCAGGAACAATGACTAGAACTTTAAATAGTAGCTGAGAGCTTGTGACTTTCAAATCTGAAACTACATAATAAGCAAAAGAATGCAGAGTATAGAATATTCTTGTTATAATCTGCCTCAATCCTCTTCCCCACCCTATGCTACCCTTTTGAAAACAGACTTGTGTATATTTTGTTTTCTATTTCTGTGGTCATATATAGTGTATGCTTGAAAATATGGCAGCTATTCCATATATCCAGAAGTCAGAATTCTGGCAACTTTATCTTCTCTTTACAGAGCTGTATAACCAGAAATAAGGGAAAAGGGTCTCCGAGAAGTAAAAATATCCGCCCCAAAGTCCTTAAGTTTTTCTTGGTATAAACGGGCTTCACTTTCAATATTATCAACGATCTTTAAGACATATTCTGGTTTCCTGGTTTCTCAGTCTACAGCAGTTTAGAAAGAGGGAACAAAAGTAGGAGAATAAAGGACTGAGAACTGTTAGAGGGTTACTTGTTGCCGAAAGAAGAGTCCTTTGAAAGTTCTCTGACTGCCTGACTGTAGAGAGAGGGAAATTCCATGATTAACACACCAACCAACCAACCAAATAAGAATGAACCAAGGTTTGTGGGCTAGTTTGCAAAGCGGCAAATGTTCTTCATACAGTCCTTTTATACTACAAGACTTCATGAAATGCTATTGTTTCTGAGCCATCAAGAAGTGAAAGTATATTCATTACGCTTTCTTCAAGAAGGCAGAGAAGCACATCATGTATTTTGACAAGATTACCACAGAAAATGATCAAAAGTAGGAGGAGGGAATTTTGTTTTTTAAAGGAAAAGTTTCAGTTATGTGGAAAATTCACTTACGTGAAATTATAATTTGAAGATATTGGGAAAATGAGATGTAATGTGGTAGCCTTAGATGATGGAATAGATTTAATTTCTTTATAAGTTAAACAGATATAAAAGAGGAGCAGGACCACTGTGAGAAAAAAGTCTGTATGTCTTGTGGTTCTTCACCCTGACTTTGCTGCCCGGGGAATTGTGGCTTTTGCTCCCGTTTTTATAAAATATCTCTTCCTCTGCAAAGAGTCCTTTCTGAAAATGAAACACCATTCCCAGAAGGAAGTGTAGCCTGCATATTTCAAGAGGAGACGAAAGGGAGAAAGTAAATTATTTTGCTACTCCAGTGCTTGCAATTAGATAAGAGCAAATCAGTTTTTAGTAAACTTCAAGCTATAAGCTAGGATACTGAATTTCAGAGCAGGAATAGCTCTTAGAAATTCTTTTATTTCCAAGGTGAGGAAATTTAGGCCCAGAGAGGTTAAGTGATCTACACAGCTAAACAGTGGAAGAGCTAGAGCTGCAACTCAGGTTTCTTTATCTGGGGGTTTGTTTTCTGGTGTTCTACCACTTATTTGACCATATCATTTGTTGTGACAGACACTGTGGCCCATTTATCCTCCATTACAACCTCTTTTCCTCACCTTCCTTTCTTGTAAGCAGTAGAAAGTAAAAGAGTTGGACTCCACCCTTCTTTGCAGTTAATAGCATGACCAATAGTTCTGGTCAATGAGATATAGGCAGAAGCCCCAGAGGAAGGCTTTGTTTTCCAGAATAAAAAGCAAGACACAAGAAAAGAAGGCGTTTGTTTTGCTCTTTGCCCTGCCTCCTTTCTCTCGCCAGGAATAAAACTGAGTCCTGGAGATGGGGAGCCATTTTGTGACCAAGAAGACGAAGGCCACATACTAAGGATGGTAAAGTAGGGAGAGAGGAGGAGATGTTGAGCTGCTTACATCACTGGACTGCTTTCCCAATGTCCTGGACTTCTTATTGCGGGAGGTAATTAAACCCTTAATTGTTTAAGTATTTTAAAACTGATATACTCAACGTCTTAAAAACATCTCACTGCCTCCATCGTAAAGTTTGACCCTTTACAGGGGGTTCCTGCTTGAATTTCTAGGTTCCAATCTAGTCCTACTCCTCCTTCCCACCCAATGCATCGTACGTCTAAATCATTCTTGCCTCGTGCCATGCATTTCACACCTGCATGTCTTTGCTCTCGTTCTCTCTGCCTGCAATCCCATCTCCTCACTGTTCTCTAAACCCATACAGTTAAAAGGTTCTCAGATCATTTTCAAAGAATGCTTTCTTTGTTCTTGGAAATATGTTTACTTTGAACATTTAAGTAATAGAGAAATGCATAAAAGAAAGTCAATCACTCAAAATTCCACCATCCAGAAATAAATATTAAGTCATGAAATAACATTTTAGACACTCTCCCTCCCTCTCTCTCTCTCACTCTCTCAGAATGATGGATACCCAGAAATAATTTTACATGAGAAACTTATTACACATGGTAATTTAAAGAATAATCTATTAAATTAAGGTGTATTTGAGTTTAATAGAATTAGAAGCGTCTGAAATAAAATAATTGCTTAACATTAGTTATAATTTCTTCACCAAGAGTTACCAGTTCCTAAAGGGTCCTCTAAAGTTAAGGGAAGAAGAAAAAAAAAAAAAAGATTGTGAAAAGCTTTAAGACATAAGAGTTACTTAAAAAAGACTTTCAATTTAAGAATTTATTGACCATCTACCCTGAAAAGCAGGAAAATTAGTACATTTACATTTCTTTCCTACCCCTACTTTTTTCTAGTTACGTTATTATTTTTACATTTTCAATTTTTACACTGTCAATGTTTATAAGTTTTACATTCTGCTTTTTGACCACAGCAATGATTTTACTGTAGTTCTCTATTTAAATTAATCCTATGTGAAGGTTACATTTTAACATCAGGAAAAAAATGTGAGGAAAAGATGGATTATTTAAAAGTATTTGGGAACAGCAAGATAGCCAACTGGAGAAAAAAAAAAAGTTGAATTCCTTATAACAAACATCTGCATGACCTCTCCAAAAAAGCCCAGAATAAGGAACATCAAAAGAGAAATAAGAAGAAAATATTTGCAAGATTTACTACAAATTAATAAGGGAAAAAACCCAACAACCCAACAGACAAATGGGCAAAGATCATAGAGAGTTCATAGAAAAGGAAATAGAAATGGCTTGTCAACATATGAAAGATACTCAGTCTAATTCACAATGAGAAACACAAACTAAAATGACAGTGAGAAAAGTTTTTCACTGATCTGACTAGAAGCTCAAAAAGTTTTGGTACTCGTACTTTGTTAATGGACCATAAATTGGGGCATCCTCTTTGGTGGAAAATTGGCAATATTTATTTAAATTTAAAATCCACATTCCCTTTGATTAGCAATTCCACTTCTAAGAACTTATTCTTTGGATATCTGTATATACAGGTACAAAATGACACATGCATAAGGATATTCATTCCAGCACAGTTTGTCATAGCAAAAGACTGCAAACACCATAAATGAGTTGGTTATAAAAACTACAGTCCATTTGAGTATATAATGGAGCCATTAGAGAGGATGAGATAGTTCTTCATGTAGTAATATGGAACAATACTCAAAACACACTATAAAGTTAAAAAAAATCCAGCGTTTATAGTTTGCTACCACTGGTGCAAAAATAAAAAAGAATATTTACTTCCATATACGTAGAATATCTCCAGAAGGACATGTACAAAATTAGTGACACCGGTTGCTAACTCTAGAGAAGGGCCTGGAAGGGGAAGATTTACTTTTCATTCTCTCCCTTCCACTATTTTTTTTATCTTCTAAAATGTGTACTGTCTATCCAAAATGAAGAATGTAGTCTCTTTACGATGCTAAATAAATAGTAAATAAATAAGTAATAAATAAATAAATAAATATCAGAGAGCAAACTTAATGTTCACCACCAGTCCTTTTACAAGTTTCCCCAGTTCCTAATTCACTCTTTCTTCCTTCTTCCCTCTGTCCCTTTCTCTTTCTCTCTTGCTCTTTGTTTCATCAATAGATTGGCTGGATTTTGTTACTGAGTAATTAAGAAGAAGCTTTTAAGAGAAGAAAAGGCTTGAAAATGTCAGCTGCCTTTATAAATTGAAGAGCACCTTAGCTGGGTCACAAATCCTTGGTTTACATTTTCTTTTCCTTAGAACTTTGTAAAGTTCTACTCTTTATCCTGGTCCTTGCTTTATTTTTCTGACATTATATCAAATCATTTGTTTGTTTTCTTACTCCTTCATTAGAATATAAGTTCCAGGAGGGCAGGAACTATCTTTTTCTTTGTATCACTGTATGATTTTCAGTGCTTAGAACAGTGCTTGGCACACAGTAGACAATCAGTAAACATTGTTGACTAAATGGTAGGCTCATTTGATTTGGCCCACCAAATAAAGAGTAAATCAAATCAAATAAAGATCCAAACATTTATTTCCAAAAAAGTTTTCTTCAGGTATATCTTTAAATATCTTCTGTTCCATGTGTTTTGCTTTCTTCTTTAGGAATAATAGGTTGGAATATATATCTCCACTGTCTTCCACACGTGTCATGTTCTCTATAATCATCTTTTGAAAATTTTCTTTTGCATTTAATTTTATTTCCCTAAGACTATCTACCATTGGAAACACCCTAAATGGGTTGGTTTATTATATTAGTTCGTTGCTTATGGTATGATTTTAATCTATATTTATTTATTTAAAAAATATACTTATTTGGCAGCGCTGGGTCTTTGTTGTGGCATGCGGGATCTCATGTGGGATCTTCATTGCCGTGTGCGGGATCTTTTAGTTGTGGCATGCAGGCTCTTAGTTGCGGCATGCAAGATCTAGTTCCCTGACCAGGGATCAAACCTGGACACCCTGCATTGGGAACGCAAAGTCTTAACCACTGGACCACCAGGGAAGTCCCTTAATCTATATTTAAATTTTTCTCTTTCGTTTCTTTCTTTCCCTCTGCCCATTTGTTTTTTATATCCTTTTGTTGTCTGTTGCCCTAAAATATCATCTTTGAATGTTTGTAGTATCTCTTCTTTGAGGTTTTTTTTTTTCTCCTTAATTTATAGCCCAAATTTATAATTTTTTTCTCTTTATGGCAGTGCTGTTTGTGTCCTGTTTTTTAAATCTTTGTCTACTTCAAAGTAATAAACATATTATCTGTGTTTCTGGTGTTCTGTTGTCTGTAGTCCATGTCTAGAACATGTGATGGCTCTACACCAAAAGAGAATAAGGTAGAGTCCATTGCCTTGTTGCTTCTGTCACCATATTGTTGTGGCCTGTTACTCACAAGAAGAAAAAACTTACTTCTGGGTAGAAAAACTAGTCAGCTTCAGACCTACTTCTTCAGGAACACTCAAAGCCAGAAAATAACAGAATAAGAGTTCTGAGAAAAAGAAAATGTAAACCAAGAATCTGTGACTTAGCCAAGGTGCAATTATAAAGGCAGCTGACATTTTTAACCTTCACAAATTTAGGCAATACAATCCTGAGTTTTTCTTAAAACAAACAAAGAAACAAACAAAAAAGTGCTGAAAAACACATACACAGAAAAGATTAAAGTAACCTGAACTATTCTGTGGCCAATAAAAGATACTTATATTGTAAAAGACTCCCACATACTTCACTGATATTAATGGAACACATTGCCTATGTATATAAAGCCTATAATAAAATGTTACACGAAAAGAGATGCTCAAAAATGCTACGTTTAAATCAGATGAATGCAGTTAACATGTGTGATGCAATGCTATGCAAATGTCTGTTTTATATGTTTATCACGTATCTTCATTGCCTGATGATTTGACAACAGCCTAACTGAAATCCCAGAGTTGGTATTTGAACCACTGGCAGTCTCTGTCCTGAAAACATTGCATTAAAGTTCATGCAGATATCAGTCACAGGAACATCACAATGATGACCAGAGCAAGGAGAAATATTCTTTGTCACAAGGCAAAAAGAAGGGGGAGAAAAAAGAAAAGGGGAAAAGATGGGGGAAAAACTTTCTGCGGGGAACATATAGCACATATCTTGCTACTTCTATGCCTAGCTACTATCTCTGGATAAATGACAAGGCAGTATGTTCTAATCCAGTTTGCCATGATGAGCTGCCACGGGAATGATTTACTATATTCCACTACAACATGACTTTAAATCCCCCTCCTCAAATATAAACTTGAAAAATTACCCGTAATAGTTCCACTGATGTTGGCCTTTCCTGAGGCATTTTCTGCAAGCAGTAATCAACAAATCTCCTAAAGGAGTCTGTCCTGTGTGTGCAAATACATTGAAAGAAAATAAAATCAGGGTCTGTAGAACATACTGATTACTTTAAATAATTTTCATCCAAGGGAAATTTTTATATTTTAGGAGATTTTTGTTAAAATACTTTGGAATGTCAGGAGAACTGAACCATTTTCAAGTTTAAGGTATCTAAAATTAATTCTTTTGGATAATGCATGTGGACAGTTTCAAGTTAGTTAACATATATATATACCTTATTATATAAGCAAGGTCAAATCATTATATCATAAAATGAAAAATACTATATTTATATACAACGGTTTTATATACATTTTTCTCTCCAAAGATAACAACTCTCATAAGTCTCAAGCCTATATTCTTCATGACCAATTGGTAACTCTTCCATCACCCACAACCTATAACCAGGTAGTAAAACTTGAAGCATAAGGGACAGAGAACCTAGGAATATGCTTTCTGGATGAAAACACTTTCTCTCTTGAAAATTCCATTTTGTCTACTCTTCTTTGACAATGCCCTTTTTCTATAACTCTGTGACCCCAATAGTTAGCAAAATGTCATAATTTTCAGCAAGGAACAATATATCTTCTGAATAGATAGTATATGTTCTGTCTCAACACATTTATACATATAGTAAAGGAAAAAAATGACAACTAGAAAAATAATGACATCAGAGAGGGTACTTTATCCTTGCTGGGAAGTGATAAGACTGAGGTGATTGATACAAAACCATCATGACTTAAGAGACCAGACTGGTTAGGAAGGTAGCAGGGCATGTACCTGGTAGAATTTCAATTCCTACACAGATTAAGAACACAGTAGAAGCCATAGTGAGGGCAGAAATATAGTGTGTGTGTGTGTGTGTGTGTGTGTGTGTGCGTGTGTGTGTGTGTGTGTTTGTGTTTAGAAAGTTCAGGCTTATAAAGCATCAGTGTCAGTTATCACAACATACAATGAAGGAATGAAATGCTTTCTAGGTCAGATATTTAAAGTGTAATTTAATGAAAGTGCCAAATACATATGGTGACTTCTCTTAGAAATTTAAAGCAACAGCTCAGTCTTACCATTCCTTAGACTGTAATGTGGGGGAGTCGTTCTGGGCAATGTGATATAAGGCACTCATTGCATTCATGTTGAAAAGAGGGGGCTTCCGTTCCGCTGAAAGAAAAGAAACACGATAAAGCAGTTCTTGAAAGGCATCAGGCAGATGGAGAAATAAGGAACTATGAGCAAAGCTTTGCCACTAAATCAATAGCTCGTTATTATCCTCATGCCACATAATCCACTTATTTTGATCTCTAAGGTCGCTCAGGATAGCCATTCAGAAGAAGCTGCTGGTCATCTTAAAGTACACTGGAAAAGCTCCTAACAGAACCCACTTCAAGAGAGTAAAAAAAATTTTTCTTATTTTTCACATGTATCTTCAAAAGGCTGGACTTTGTTTTCCAACAATAGGTATGAACATCTTCGTGTGTGTGTGTTTTAGTTAAAATAAAAAATATGTATTCATTGAAAAAAATTCAGAAAGCAGAGAAGTAGAATGAAAAAAGGGGATAATTATGGAATGGAACATCTTAAACATCACTAACACAGTATGGGAGACAAAGTAATTCAATTCAATAAACACCATTTGAAGGCACACCCAGGCCAATGAACTGGTACAAGTCAGGGTAGAGGGTAAAAAGGAGGTAAGAAAAGGAGGGTAAATGTAAGCAAGGTTTTGTCCACCCTCTTCTAAGGAGAAACTCAGTGAATCAGATACTTCTTAGTAGAAGATTTGCTCCATCCCAGCCCACCATGATCTCATGTTTGGAATTTCTATTGCTGTCTTTTAGTAGACTGCTCACTTGGCATGCGCTCTCCTATTGCATTTATATAAACATACAAATCTTTTCTCTCAAAAGAAATCATAAGCTCTAAGAGCAAGACCTTATAACCCTAATACTCTTATTCTTTTATTTATTCTCTGGCATATGTAATAAGATATTATTCAAATATTAGGTGCTCCATTTGTTGACCAAAGGAAAGAAACAAGGTTCTAGTTCTGAGTACAGTTAATTTTATGCTATTTATTAGTTATTATGTCACAGAAGATAAATCACTATCTCATTCTACTGTGTTTATCCTAATGGATTCTTTATATAGTACCACTTTAAAATTCATAATCTGATCTCAGGTTTCATCAGAGCACCTTGGTTTTTAAGTAAAGATTCTCCTCTTAACCTCTTTTAAAAAGGTGAATTCAGCTTATTCTATGCAATTCTAAGAAACATAACAAGAACTAAGGGCAGGGAACAAAAAGTAACAGGGAAGACATTTTTACTCATAGAAGGAAGAACTTATGAAAAGCCAGAGTGCTAAAGCAAAGCAAAACCAAAAACCCCCCCAAAACCCACAATGAATAATGTTGAGAGCAGTGAACTTTAAGCTATTAGCAGAGTTCCAGCAGAAGGCCACTATACTTATTTATCAGTGATACTCTGGAGGGGCCCCTTATAGTCTTGACTAAATGATCTCTGACACTTTTGAAATGCGACAGTCTCTGATTCCACAAATATTGTTTATTAACTTCTCAACAGGATACTTTACACTCACCAAATGGACACCACTGTTATAGGGACATGAACTGTTAACAAGTGGAAATTTGAAAGCTGCAGTGTGGACAAAGGGATTTTATAGCTGTTTCAAATGTAGAAGATGAAAAAAAAAAAAGGCTCAGGTTCATTTTATTTATCAGGAGGTAGATTCTAGAAAGTTTCTAGAGCATGGCCTTCCGACAACTTCAAATATTGGAACCATGTGGAAGTAGGAACTCATCATGTTACTATCAATGGATTCCCATGATTTTTAGGACAAAGTCTAGATCCTTAAACATAGTCTCCTGGTCTTTCCTAACATGACCCTGGCTACCTCCAGCACTTCATTCTGAGAATCAATGTTTCCCCCCTCTTCTCATGCATCTGTTGCTTCACTGAAAGAACCAAGCTCAGAGCCTTTTACACATGTTGCTTTCTCTGTCTGGACTCCCCTCTCACTTTTGTTCCCTGAACTTTACCTGGTTAATTCTTCCCAATCCTTCAGGTTTCACCTTAAATATAGTTGCATTTCTGCATTAATTTAATAAATATTTATTCTAGGCTTATTATATGCATACAATCATTTCCTCAGGGAAGCCTTCTCTGACCTCTCAAGACTAGGTGTCCCATTAGATTCTGTCATTGCAAATTATATTTTAACTTTCTACCACCTATCACAACCATAACTAATTATATACGTAATTCTTTACTTAATGTATGTTCTGTTTGCTAAACTTCATGAGGAACAATGTCTATTATGCTCATCTTTGCATTCCCACTGCTGAGCACAGCACCTGGTATATATTTTGGGTGGCCCCAAAATACCTATTAGATAAGTAAATGAAGGTAAGGCAAATTAAGGCAAAGAAGAAAATCTGTCAACAAACAAAGAATCTTTGTGCAGCAAGAAATCACAAAAATGACTGAGGAGTGACTAAGTTTTGGCAAGGCTTACATCAAGATACTATGTGATGGCTTCATTCACTATTAGAAGGATAGGAACCCTCCCACTCATTGGCAAAAGGTATACAATTCGAGCTGCTTAGAAGAACACGAAATTGCACAGGAGAAACAGCAGGGAAGGGGAGCTAAAGAAAGAAGAAAATAGAAATTTAGAAAGGGGAGGATGAAGGAACAAAAACAACAACAAAACCCAATTCAACAGTAATAAGAAAGGTAGTAGCGGATTTGGAGCAGGAATGTGAGGTCTGTGAGTGGCAGATACTCTGTTGTGAACAAGACAGGAAGACAGCCAGCCACACTATGGGTGGAATAGCTCTAGTAGAGAATCATGAAAAAAGGCATTCCAAACATAGTACACAGCTCTATGGTCTGAGAAGCACTCGCTAAATACCAGTTTCAGATGGCCTTACCTATGTTCAAGTCCTTTGCTAGATGTACTACATAAATCTTCTGAGCCATAGTGACAGGGTTCATTGCTAAGTCAGCATACTATGGAGCAAGGGTTGGGAAACTATGGCCTGTGGGCCAAATTCACCTAGCAGCCTGTTTTTGTAAAGTTTTATTGGAACACAGCCATGTCCATTCATTAATGTGTTGTCTATGGCTGCTTTCATGCTACAACAGCAGGGCTGAGTAGTCATGACAGAGATTATAATTATACTACTTAAAAGGACTAAAGCACTTATTATCTGGTCCTTAGCTGAAAGCTTGTCAGCCTTTACTGTAGAATATAATAGTCTGCATAGAAGCTTCTAGATAAGCAACAGAACAGGAACCGGAAGTGCTTTGAAGCTACCTTGTGATATGTAAGCCATTTTACCTCCAAAGAAAGAAAAAAGGTGAAAGCATAACAAAGCTGAATTAACTAAATTAAAAGAAAAAAACCAGTGATTTACTTAATTTAAAGATGATAATAATCAAGTTTTTCTGAATGCTCCATGTATGTTTTATGAGATCAAGGTTCAGAGAAGCCTTTGGACACTGCTCTGCTTGGCGAAGCTCATGCTAAATTAGAGCACCTAGACTGAGCTTTATTTTAATAAAGAAGATCAGAGAGTACCCCATCTTTGGATAAACACTTCATGAAAAGGCAGATTTCTTATGAACAAATATGGTTGACAACCATAATAATTAATGATAATAATAATTGCTACCACTTATTGAGTTCCTATTACATGTCAGGCATTCACTTTAGGTATGTTACATATGGTATGTTATTCATAATTCTCACAACAGCTTGGCAAGATAAACATTATTACTTCAATTTCCCAACAGAAGGAACTGGGGTAAGCTAGTCTAAATAATGAAACCAAGCCACACAGTAAGTGGCTAAATTGGGATTTCAACCCAGTCCTGTAAGACTCCAAGACTTGCCTTTTCACTAGACCTCAGTGCCTCTTCAATTGTTCTGTGCATTTTATAATAGATAGTACTGGTATTTCAACATGAAAAAAAAAAAGGAAGAAGAAGCTTTATAAGACTAAATATAACCCTGTCCCCTCAACAGCCATCACAACATTCATTTATTAACACAAACAGTGAGTGGCAATAATAATGTGGAAGAAGAAAATTCCAGGCAGAGAAACTATGTAACAACATTTATGTTTTTTATGTTTTTTTCTTTTTATCCCTTGGAGAATGCATCTCTGAACACAGTCAATTCCCTGTCAATGCTGATGAACCATTTGCCAGCTTCTACCGTGGTCTGTGCTGGTGAACTAAGGGTCTATAGCTTAAACAGAAGAGTGTCAGATTAACTTCTCTTGAAATAATCTCAAAAAATAAAATATCTGGGGCTTCCCTGGTGGCGCAGTAGTTGAGAATCTGCCTGCCAATGCAGGGGACACGGGTTCGAGCCCTGGTCTGGGAAGATCCCACATGCCGCGAAGCAACTGGGCCTGTGAGCCACAACTACTGAGCCTGTGCATCTGGAGGCTGTGCTCCGCAACAAGAGAGGCCGCGACAGTGAGAGGCCCGCAAACTGCGATGAAGAATGGCCCCCGCTCACTGCAACTAGAGAAAGCCCTCGCACAGAAACGAAGACCCAACACAGCCAAAAAATAAATAAATAAATAAATAAATAAATAAAATTTATTTTAAAAAAACAAAAATAAAATAAAATATCTGGTGACTGGACAATTTCAATGTCCAAGAAGCTTCCAAGGATGCATGAATTTAACTAGGTTTTTCAGTGGAAGATCAATTTATCAAAAGATAATTTGTAAAGCGGGTTTAACCACTTAGGGACCTTGGAGTTTGATCCAGGAAAGAGAGAGAGTGCCAGCAGCATTATCATCTTCCTGCTTTCTGATGACACCTCAGCGATTCAATGTACAGATTAGGGGCTTTTAAAAAATATACACTGTTATAACATATATATGGAATCTAAAAAAAAAAATGGTTCTGAAGAACCTAGGGGCAGGACAGGAATAGAGATGCAGACGTAGAGAATGGACTTGAGGACATGGGGAGGGGGAAGGGTAAACTGGGATGAAGTGAGAGAGTGGCATTGACATATATACACTACCAAATGTAAAACAGATAGCTAGTGGGAAGCAGCCGCATAGCACAGGGAGATCAGCTCGGTGCTTTGTGATCACCTAGAGGGGTGGGATAGGGAGGGTGGGAGGGAGACGCAAGAGGGAGGGGATATGGGGATATACGTATACGTATAGCTGATTCACTTTGTTATATAGCAGAAACTAACACAACATTGTAAAGCAATTATACTCCAATAAAGATGTTTAAAAAATATATATACACTGTTATAGAAGAGGTATCATAAGGAAAGGGGACAACACATTATTCAGGCACTATCCACAACTTTCACTGTAATTTCAACATTAAAAGTAAAATTTAAAGTATACAGTCTGTATCTGGAATTTCATTAAACCTGAAACATACAGAAAACTTAGAAAAATCATTGCTTAGGTTTATATATGCAGCAGTTTAATCATCTTTCAGGTAAAAAAAAAAATACCCTTCTTTTATGTGTCCATTAACAAGATTAATGCCAAGGAAATAGAGATGTATAGTAAAGCTGTCAAAGAGGTACTTGTATGGTTTATTACACTACCAGTATAATAAAGTTTGAATAATTGCTGAGAATTTAAATGTCCTTGGTAACAATTTTATTTTATGAATATTAACTGAGCATGTACTACCATCCTTCTCTGAATCTAAGATGTCATTGACAACAAGATGCATCGCAATTTAAGATGTACCACTATTTTATGTATAACTTAGAACAAAATGCTGCCAATTATAATCATAAAATGCTGTTGCCTGTAAAATACCTCCCAGTTTAAAGAGATGTTAAAATGTAAATTAAAAATTTGATGAGATATGATATATACTAGGATTGTGCTGATGATGCCTAACATTTACTGAACACATACTAAACACCAGATATAATAATAAGCACTTTAAGTCCACATTTTCATTTAATCCAGACAATCCCCATAAGGTAGGGGATCTTATTATGCAAATTTCATAGACAGTTAAAATAACTTGACCAAAGTCATACAACTAAAAAATGGCAGAGCTGGAATTAGAACTCAAGTTTATCTGACTATAGAGTCTGTGCTCTTAGGCATAATTTAATACTATCATCTATCAATTTGAAGGACTAGCTGTTGTGGAGGATAAGACAATTTGGGAGAAGGCTACTCTGTTCTTTGATTCAGTAAATCATTTTATAAAAGGCAATCAAAGTTAGGCTGATATAGAGAGCATGTTGTTATATATATTTCAATTCCTTTTTATAAAATGATAAAATCAGAAATTAAGCACATTTCCTCTCCTGTCTCAAGAGAGGAAATACTAAGGTACCTCCTGGGATCTGCACCTATTTTGCCAATGTCGACTGCTGTTTGAAACTCCAGTCATTACTACATCTACATAGTACAAAAACTGATGTGATGACAATCCTGAATCATCATAAAAGGGTGTGTGTTGTTTGCTCTATTTAATTCGGTTGGAAAGGGCAGAATCCATGTTATATTTTAGAAAGATTTTGGTAAGAAAAAAACTTGCTGAAACAATGGGTGGGCACTAATTAGTTGTAAGGTTCAACTCGGGGGACATCCCTTTAAAGTGTTGTAACTGAGGAGTTGCTATTATAGTTGCAGTGTTACAAGTAAAATTTTGGTTCACTTTAGAATATAAATGACAAAAATAGGAATAATCCTACATATGAATGCAATCAGCTGTTTTGAGCATTGATATATGCCAAGCACTATGTTAAACACTTTACATATGTTATCTCATTGAAGTGCGACAATACCTATGATATATGTATTGTTATTTTCATTTAGATGAGAAAACTGAGGCTTAGGGAAGTTTAGAAAATTGTCCAAGGTCTCATCGTCAGAATCAACACGTTACACAACCCCAGAAGGTGTCATTCACATCCTAGACTATGAGAATGCCTGCTGGTGTTATGTGCAGCCACACATGACTGTCCTGCCAGCTAAGTGCTGGTAATGCCAAGATTCAAATCCAGGGTGTATAATTGCTAACTCCATGCTACACAGAGAATAGTTTTTTGTTTTTTTGTTTTTCAAACCAAAGGAATGTACATTTATTTCTAATTTTAAAAAAGTTAAATTATTTGATATTTGAAATACATAAAAAATTTGCATAGTATTATAACAGACACTTACTGCTTAGATTTAACATTATTTTGTCATATTTGTTTCAGATATTTTCTTCTAAAAAAAAGTAAGATATAACTATTCCTCTTCTGCCCTCCAGAGTTTACTATTCTGAGATGGTCTCTCTTACATCTATGTGATATTTTATTAGTATATATATGCTCATAAATAATATATAAAATTGTTTATAAAGCTTTCATAATTGGCGTCGTACTGTACCTAAACTCCAGTGACTTTGTTCATTAACTATTCAATGTTATGATTTGAGATTTATCCATGACGATACATGTAGATCCAGCTCATCATAAGAATTTGGTTGTTTCCACCATTTCTTGCTTCTACAAACAAGGTTGCAGCCTCATATATTTTCCAGTGTATGTGCATAAAATTTCTAAAGTGTATACTTACAAGTGAAATGTTGAGTCACTGACACTCCTCCTCCTCATCCTTACCAGATGTTGCCAACTTGCCCTCCAAAGTGGTTATACCAATTTACATTCCTATTACCAGATGTTGCCAACTTGCCCTCCAAAATGTTTATACCAATTTACATTCTTATCAATAGTGTATGAGAGTTCCTGTTTCTTTAGCAGCTTCTCCAAATTCATTAACCTTCGACTTTAAAAAAATTTTACCAGTCTGATGTGAAATAGTTTTAACTTGCATTTCCCTGATTACTAATGAGGCAGAGTATCTTCTCATGTTTGTTGTCCATTTAGGTTTTCTTTTCAATGTTAACTGCTTGATCATATTCATGCCCATTTTTCTGCTGGCTGTTCATCTTTTTCTTTTTGGTAAAGAAATTGTGAGAGTTCTTTATAGATTCTGGGCCAATACTCTGTTGGGTAGATATGTTTCAACTACTTTCTATCAGTCTATGCCTACCTTTTAATTTTTGCGTTTTATATAGCTTTATATTTTAAAGTACTAAAAGTTATCATATTTGTCATTATTTTTTAAATATTGTTTAGAAAAATTCTTCCCTATACCCATAAAGGTATACTCTTAGAATAATATAATATTAATTATACTTACATAGTGCTTATTATATGCCAGGCCAGGTTTTAAGTACTTTATATTTATTAATTCTTTAATCTTCATTATAATAGCACCTACTTCATGGGATTGTTATCTCTATATTATAGGTAAGGAAATTGCATAAAGGATCTTTTCCTAAAAGTTTTAAAATTTTACTTTTGAGTATTTAACTAAAATCTGGAATTTATTTTTGTGTATGGCATTTGCTAGAAATTTAATTTTGGCTTTTATCATATAATTAACACATTGTCTCATATTATTAATCAAAGAGGCCATCCTTTCACCACTGATCTTTAATGTCTTTTTTGTCTTATACCAAAATCCGACTTATAGACGAGTCTGTTTCTAGGTATTCTAGTCTGTTCTATTGACAATATTGATTTAATTATTATGGTTTGGATTGTGGTATAGTGATTCTTCTGTCCAAATTCTGTTTCTTCAGAATTGTCTTGACTGGTTTTGGCCCTATGAATTTTAGGGCTACCTTGTCAAATTCTACAAAATATTTCTGGAAGTTTGTCATGAATCCTTTTTAAAGTATGTGAATATTTCTGCTGAGTGCCCCCCGAAATCAGTATTAATAAGATGAATTTTTTCTGTATGAAACAGAGAATAACAAAATATCAGAAACTAAAAAAGAAATCTACCACCTCAATATCCATTAATAGAGGACCAGTCAAATAAACTATGGTATATCCATATAATGGAATAACATAATGCCAGTAAAAAATGAAAAAGTGTCCAAGTTACTAATATAAAACACTGCTCCAAGATGGTATTAAGTGAAAAATCAAAGTATAGAACCAATTGTATATGTTAATTTAGGGGTAAAAGGGAATATAGTAAGCGTATATACATATTTCTAGAGTCGTCCCTCAGTAACTGTGGGGGACTGGTTCCAGGACTGCCCCAGCCTGCTCCAGAATATAAAATTTGTGGATGCTTAAGTTCCTTATATAAAATGCCATAGTTTTTGCATATAACCTAATCATATCCTCCCATATAATCACCTCTAGATTACTTATAATACCTGATACAATGTAAATGCCATGTAAATAGTTGTAAATACAATGTAAATAGCTGCCCAAAGAATGGCAAATGCAAGTTTTGCTTTGTGGAACTTTCCAGAATTTTTTTTTCCCAAATATTTTCAATGTGCAGTTGGTTGAATCCATGGATATGGAACCCGCGGATATGGAAGGTTATATATTATAAATACACACACACACACACACACACACACACTAAATAAATAAATACACACATACATATATATAATATATATAAAAATATACATATTTGTAAAGAAACTCTGGAAGGATATACAAGAAATTAATAACAGAGGTTCCCTGTGTGTGTTCACAGGGGTGGGGAAGGAATTGTACGAATAGGGCCAGGGGTAGAAGAAGTCCTTTCACTGTCTATCTTTTTATATTTTTTGATTTACAAAACACATGAATGTTACTTATTTTAAAAAATTAAGTAAATATTCTGTTTCCTCCTTGAATTGTTTTTTTTTTCTTCACTAACATCTCTTTAGCATTAAAAAAAAAAAAGACAAATTGTATATCTTTATCATATGTTTCTTTGTTGGAAGAGGTCAATGAAGCAACTGGAAATGCAATACAAACATATCCCAAGTCATCTCTGTAGGCCAAACATTTTAGGGAAAGAGAAAACTATACTCTGAGAATCAAACTGAACTTAGAAATCCTTAGGACAAATTTGGATAACAATATAGAAGAAATTAAACAAAAAAACCCTATATTAAACAATATAGAAGAAATTAAACAAATTTAAAAGCTAGACAAAGAAACTTTTAAAATGGATTTTTAAAAAACTAGACATATTTATGCAAATTTTAAATAAAAAATCTAAATAAAGGCACTGTTGTGCTGGAGCCAGCTCACACTGGCTTTGGAAGGTTAGCTGTGCATACCTTTCTCCAACTCCACATTTAGTGATTCAAATTGATAACTTGAAATTGGCTATGGTGGGGATACTTACACCACAGAATTTGGCAAATGCTACAAAATGCTCCCCCTCGCCCCCCAGGGGAGGTCATTGGTTAAATTTACCAGTATACCACTGGATAATGGTAACTTTAAGTTATATTAAAGTTTAAAATATGCAACCAGAGGACTGAGATTCTGTGGTATGTTAGACAATTTTAGATAACTGCAACAATATTTGGAAGACGACTTTAAAGCTGGGGGTATCCCCTAATATGAAGTTTTCTCTGGGGTTGCTCTCTATATAGGTCAGTTTTTATTCATTTTATTTTTGGCTCCGTTGGGTCTTCGTTGCTGCACGGGCTTTCTCTAGTTGCCGCGAGCAGGGCTACTCTTCGTTGCGGTGCGCGGGCTTCTCATTGCGGTGGCTCCTCTTTGTTGCGGAGCACGGGTTTCAGTAGTTGTGGCTCGCGGGCTCTGAGGCCGCAGGCTCAGTAGTTGTGGCGCATGGGCTTAGTTGCTCCGCAGCATGTGGGATCTTCCCAGACCAGGGCTCGAACCCGTGTCCCCTGAATTGGCAGGTGGATTCTTAACCACTGAGCCACCAGGGAAGTCCCAGGTCAGTTTTTAGAGTCCAATCTTTAATAAGCCTACTATTACTTTTGCTATTACTTTTTAGAGTCCAATCTTTGATAAGCCTGCTATTACTTTTCCAGATTTCCCTTATACAAATAGGAATGTAAATTAAGTAATGAATATTACTATGAAGGACATATATCATCACTAATGGTATGGAGAATGGATATTTTTCAAATATTAATTCTAACTATTGTATATTCTTATATTTCTTAGCTGCCATATCTGCTCAAACTCTTTTTCTTAACTTAATATAGCAGAGAAAAGCAATCTTATGATGTTATACCAAAGCATAGAAAAAATATAGCAAATTCACATTGCCTAGCACATATATAGCAGTAACTCATTAAATAATCACTGGATAAATGAATTAACAATCACAATACGGAGTGATTCTCAAAAGTACAATGAAAACAACTATTTACTCACCCATTTCAATACAAGTGATCCCAAGTGACCAAATATCAACTTTCCCATCATACTGTCCTTCATCCATAGCTAAGATCACCTCTGGAGCCATCCTGCCAAACATAATGTACAAAACTCAAGTTGCAAATTAAAAACAAAATTCACCTGATAAAGTGATTCAATAAAATAGCTGTTTTGGGGCATATTCTAAGTTTTATCTGATAAAGTTATAATTTTCTTACACAAATAATTTGAAAAAACACTATTCAAAATATAAACAATACACTCAGTGATTTACATGAAACAATACATTACTTTCAACAGATCACGGTTCCATCATTTACTATCCTTTGATCTTGGCTATGTTATTTAACCTTTCTGTATATCAGTTTCCTCATCCATAATACGGAGAGAATCTTATTAGCTACCTCAGAGAGATTGGTAAAGGATTAATATGTATGAAACACTTAAATACACTACTTGAAACAACATGAAGAATACTTTATGCAATTACATAAAGCAATATAATCAGATATTCAAAGATGTTACAAGTTAAAAAACAAATAAACTGGCTATAATAATGGATATTATTTTGTTTGTCCGTAATGGATTTTCATTAGGAGGGTAAGGGCCATATAGTTTAATATGCTTTGTTCTCTATTAGTGTATGTAAGTAGTTGCTTAATAGATGCTATTTGATGATAGTGGAAAAATATTCAAATAGTAGCTGATTTTTTTTAGTAGGCAAGTAATTTTCAAGGGGTATAAGTCATTCTCCAAGGTACAATGAAATTCCAATGTATCTATGAAAGGAAGGAAAGGAGTCTTGAATAGAATGGGGTGCAACTTTAAGTCAGAATGACAAGTGAGGTAAAGTATCAGAGAATTCAACAGAAACAAGAATCTGGATTTCTTTCACTGAAAGGTAAAATTTATGCTCATTGGCTACAGAAGGTTAAAGAAACTACCTTGTTCTCGCCTAGAGACTCTGCCTGAAGAGAAAAGTTCAAAAGAAACTTCAAATGAAGTCTAAAACCTGAGCTTGGTCAGTGAGTTGATAATCCTACTCAGTTTACACACAGTGACATCAACCTTATTTGAACAATTTAAAGTCACTGGAAATTTTATACTAAGTCTGAGTGTCTCTTTTTTGCTAGTGAGTTTTCTATCCTTCCTAATGAAATCTCATTTGAGACACATGGTTAGACACTGTCAAAAAAAAAAAAAAGAACCAAACAAAACCAGTGCTATGAGTCCATCTTGTTTATATACACATATTTTAAAACTATGCCATGTTTTCTAATTCCACATACCAGTAAGGTGTGCCCACGAAGGAGTTGGCAGGAGAAGCCATTGAGGCAGATCCAAAATCAGCTAGTTTCACCTGACCTGGCTCTGTTAGAAGAATATTTCCTGCTTTAATATCCCTATAGGAAAAAATAAGAGGGTTAGAAAATTACTTTTCAGTTTTGATTATGGAATAGGTCAGAGCATGCAATTAATAAGACAAAAAGTTTATTTAAAAAAAACCTTGCTCAGATAGCCAGAAGGGGATTTAGTAATTACTGCATGTTTTAAGGGGGCCCAGATTCCTTGGTGTACTTACTGGTAGGTCATAGTAATTACTAAAAGGTAGAGCTTTCTTTAGAGGGAGGGAATGCAATGAGAAAAAAGGCAGACATGGCCGACAAGGAAACCTACTCAGTTGCTACACTTACAAAATCATATTAGTTGCTGAATCCAGTCACCAACAGTATTGCTTGTGCTGGGGAAAATTGGCACAATCTGTAACTGCCTTTTTTTTTCCTCTTCCAAATTTCATGACATTTTTGGAGTCTAAACAAACCTTCAATGACTCTGTATCAACTACCTACCAATAAACCTCAACTACACACATACCTTTTCTTTCTTGCCTGTGACCCTTTCTCTCTGCCTTTAATTGTAACTGCAACTCTAAGGCATTTGAGGGTACATGTTATAGAGAAGGTGTTATTTTAAAAATAACACTGTACAGTAAAAAGAAGACCCTGAAAGATCAAAACAAACAAGGATTAGGGGTTAGGAAATTGCATTTCTATTGTATTATTACAAAGAATCTCAAGTGGTTACTACTAAAACTACTAGATATTTTATGCAGCAAAAAGTTTAAAAAACATGATTTAAAAAAATTTAATCTTCAGTATGAAAATTTGGAATGAGAAGATGTGGATGTACTCTTTATTCTCTTTAAAAAAGGCATGAGGTGTAATGAGTACTAGGAACTAAGAATGTATGGTGATGGGCAATGGAAAGATAAAGCAGAGGGAATGAGGAAAACACGTTAAGTTGAAAATGAAAGGTTCAAATGCTCCCAAAATAACTTTTCCAAAAATCTTCCCTTGAAAATTCAGTTTCTTTCCTCATGAAGACATTAGGCATTGGCAGAGAGAACTAAAAAAAGCATTATTTATTTCTCGTACAACAGAAAATATCTTTTCTCTAACCCTGGCTTGCCTTTTAAATCAAAACAATAAGAATCTGAATTTATTTTTAAATAAAGAGCATTCTTTAAAAGTTTTTTTGTCTTTTCAACTCTTTTTACATATTAAAAAAGATAAAGTGTAATACAGAATAAAACATTAATGTGAAAATTGAGGTAATAAAGGCACAGAAACCTGAACTGACTTTTATAAACAGGAGCAGGCAAAACTGTCATAAACAAGTTGGCATTCAGTAATGACATCTTAATACCAAAGATAGACAGATAGATAGATATATACACACTTTAAAGTTTATACATATATATACTTTAAAATTGTCAAATCCGTAAATTACAGTTAAATTAATTTTATCAATATTTATTAGACATGGTTACGTTCATTCTTCATTCTTATGCATAAGCCAAATTCATGGCAGGAATTTTGGTCTGCCTATCTTGAGGGAGTTCTGCTTTGTGGTATGTACCAGTAATTGTGATGGCTACTCTAGGATGATTAAAACAGAAGCAAAAGGGGAACCTATGACTTAATAGTTTCATTTCTTCCTAGTAAACGTAAATTTTTTTTTCTTCTGTTTTTGAGCCATCTCAGGTCCTTTATGCCTATCTCATATTCCACTACTTGGCCACCATTCATTAAAGTAACAGTACTAGAAGTTCTTTACTGAGAGAAGGAAAAATTGGTAACAACATCTTTGTTAAGAAGTTAGTGGGGGGAAGTAGGTTGGAAAGAGGAGATTGGGGCTGTGATAAAGAAAATGTAACTTAGAGGAAAGCCTTGGACTAGGAGTTAGAAAATCTGAGTTTCAATCTTTATTACATAAACGCTAGGAAACTATGGGCAAGTTATTTAAATCTTTTTAAGTCTCAGTTTCTTCATCTACCAAAATGAAGACAGTAATACCTTCCTAAATATCTATATGGACTAAAGAAATGCAAAAAAATGTAAAATTGATAAAACAGCATATATTTACATGAGATTGACTTGTTATTTGCAACAGGAAAGGGAGAAGAACTCAGCTAGGAAATAAATATATGCAAGGAAGGCTAATTTTCTTTCCTTTTTTTCTTGACAGTATCAAAAGGTTGCTGGGCTCTTCTTCAAATTTCCCTGCAACACTATGCCTGGAGAATAGTTACCTACAGAACAGAGATGATATAAGTCTTTGTGGTTATATGGGAGAGACCAAGAGACAGGAACTAAATTCGGGCAACTTTACTCTTTACATCCAGAAGCATCAGCAATCTATTTGCTTCCCATAAATTCTTAGGCACCCTAAAAACTGGAGCATGCACTAATTTTCAAGGTTCCTTGAACAGACAGTCCTGTAACCGAAACGAAAATGTTAACTGGCCTCTAATCTTACCTATGAATCAATGCATGAGAATGTAGGTAGGCTAGCCCCTGCAAGGCACCGTGAGTAATGGCAGCGATCTCCACTTCCTGAAGTGGTTTTTTATGAACTGAGGGGGAAAAAAAAAAAAAAAAAAAAAAAGCCAGGAATAGATGATCAGTTTCATTCCTATTTTTATTATATTATACAGCTATAGCAGGCTGAATTATATACTTTTTCTTAAATGACAATTTGGGAACAAGTTCACCTAAATACACAGGATATATATTTTCTATAGAATAACAATAAATAATCAGATAACAGGAAACTGAAGCATAAAAACAAACAAACCCCTTCAAAATAAAATAAAACAAAGCCTGATATTCACTGCAAGGAATTGTTAATTTACTTGTCAGTTGCAAGTCAAAGCCACACTGATTCCAATTGGCCAGGCCCAAATTTACCAGTCCCTCTGACATTTTAAGTGTCTAGAGTGTTTTAGGTTGCATTAATTCTCCTCTGCCGCAAGCCATGTATAAGTACCCCTTCTAACTACAGGTTTTCATTATTTGTGAAAGCAGCTAATAAGCAATTTCTATTCAGAGATCATGGATAATATAAGAAAGTTTTTTGTTTTTTTTTAATGTAAATTTTAACTCAGTCTCTGGTTATAACAGCGTCTGCAGAGAACTGGGTCAGTCAAGAGATGTGAAAGGGTTAAATATCAATATAATTCGGACACCGATACCATCTACCTCTGTTTCATACATACACATGAATTTGATGTTTTTGGCTACACATACTACATCACATGACCCAAACATTTTAGTAGTACCTGCCCTGGATGGGCCATGAACTAAAACAGCAGGAGGGCTGCTAATCATTACTCAGATACTTTCACCGACATTGCAGAGACAGAGTCTGCATGGCTTATCCACATAACCCTTAAGTCTAAGTCATTAACCATTTAGTTTGCCCAAGGTGTGCTTTAATACAGGAGTAGACAACATTCTGGTCAAGGTAAAAAAAGAAGGGGATAGTGCTTTTATCCTTACCTTCTAACAAATCAGAGGCTGAGCCTAAGCAATATTCCATCACCAACTGTAACAGATTGAAATAATAACCAGAATAATGTAGGTTAATAAGAAACTGCTAAAACCAACCAACTAACCAAGGAACTAAGAATACTAGGAGAATAAATATTCTGATTTATCTGAACCTGTTATTGTTATTTCCTATTTGAAATCGGAATTTCTGTTTTTGTTATTTCCTATTTGAAATTGGAATTGGTCTAAGACAATATGGGGATTGTATTTAAGGATTTAAGGTGGCTAGGTTGGAGTATAAATTAAATTTTGTAACTTGGAAAGTGGCAACCAAATAAATGAGCCAGTAAAATCTATACTGGGAATTATTAGTTAAATAATACAAACAAGTAAGCAGTAAATTCCCTATTTTCACATTTTAAAAAGTTCTGGGACTTCCCTGGTGGTCCAGTGGTAAAGAATCCACCTATCAATGCAGGGAACGTGGGTTTAATCCCTGGTCGGGGAACTAAGATACCACATGCTGTGGGGCAACTAAGCTCTTGCGCCTCAACTAGAGCCCATGCGCCCTGGAGCCCGCGTGCCACAACTACAAAGAGAAAACCCGGACACCACAACTAGAGAGAAGCCCGCACGCTGCAATGAAAGATCCTGCATGCCTCAGTGAAGATCCCGTGTGCCACAACTAAGACCCGATGCAGCCAAAAAATAAAATAAAATAAAATAAAACTGAAAAGTTCTAAACAAGAAAACATTGGTTAGAACTCAATCTAAAGATGTATCCTGCTATATATTATTACATTAGCTTGAATCCCTGAGAGAGATGGAATATTTCAATTTATATCTTAAAATATTTCTAGAACAATACTATTACACTAATATTGATATTTATTGGGTTTGCAATGTTGGGAGGCTTTTGAAAAGCAAAAATGAGAAAACTCTTTCTTTACTCTCATCTTAGATATTTTAGGCATTCCAGATTACTACTAATTTATAGCCAAGATCAGAACTGGAGTGCTCAGTGACCAATCTCCACACATATACACACAAGCACACACACTCCTACAAATTATTATTTTGTTATTCTAAAAAAACACAATATGCTTATTATGAAATACAAATTTCCTATAATCACATAGACACAACTACTATTAACATACTGGTTCCTTTCATTAAAAAAAATAAATGTGAAAACATTTATGTATTATGTACCCTGCATTACTGGAATATTTCAGAAGGATATGAGATATAATATTATATATTATGTCATATATTATTATAATATATAATTGTACATAACATACATATATTCTTCTGAATTTATTCCAGTAGCAAGGTACACAATACATAATATATCATATATCATACATATATATTATTATATATAATAAAGATATACATCTACATTATTAAATTTATTATATATTTATAGATGTAATTAAATATACATAATGTATAAAAATTATTCCATTTCTGGAATAATCTAAAACAATATGAGAAACTTAAAAGTTTAAAGTTTAGAAACTTTATTATAGTTTTCTGCTTTACATTAAAAGTAAGCAGATTCAGGGCTTCCCTGGTGGCGCAGTGGTTAAGAATCCGCCTGCCAATGCAGGAGACGTGGTTTCAAGCCCTGGTCTGGGAAGATCCCACATGCCACAGAGCCACTAAGCCTGTACACCACAACTACTGAGCCTGCGCTCTAGAGCCCGCAAGCCACAACTACCGAGCCTGCGTGCCACGACTACTGAAGCCCGCGCGCCTAGAGCCCATGCTCTGCAACAAGAGAAGCCACGGCAATGAGAAGCCCGCGCACCGCAACAAAGAGTAGCCCCCGCTCGCCGCAACTAGAGAAAAGCCCATGCGCAGCAACAAAGACCCAATGCAGCCAAAAATAAATAAATTTATAATTTAAAAAAAAAGTAAGCAGATTCAGAAACATTAATTTTACTTCTTATTGTGAAATGAAAGAGTCCACATAAGTGAATACTATAATGAACATTAGCCTTTTAGGTGCACTATTATTCTTTTTTCTTCAGCTTTATTAAGGTATAATTGACAAACAATATTTTTAATCAGTTTTGATGGAAACATTTCTCAACTGTATTACTTAGTTTTCTAATTTCTTTTTAAAAAATTTTTTTAATTAAAATTTTTTTTTATTTGTTTATTTATTTTTTGGCCATGCTGTACGGCTTGCAAGATCTTAGTTCCCTGACCAGGGATGGAACCCGGGCCCTCAGCAGTGAAAACATGGAGTCCTAACCACTGGACTGGCAGGGAATTCCCTCTAATTTCTTAAATTATGTAAACTAATACACACATATAATTTCCTTAAACTGAGTATAAGGAAAATGAACATAGAACTTTAGAACCGACTAGAGTATGTTTATAGTTATGTGTCTATTTTTGAAATTACATGTTAACTCTGTATTTCTGTCCCAAACATTATTTTCCCAATTATTCCATAACATGAGGGCACCTGAGCTGTGGCTGGCTGTTTGCCCTTGAAAATTAACAGCTCTAGTTGCCCTGCTTTTAAATTGTTAGGTCTGCTTTCTAACTTCCCCAACTTCTTCCTAAGGTCAAATTAGTTATGGCTATTTGTATGCATGTCTCCAGCAGCTTTAGTTCTATGAGTTCCTTCTAATTAGCCTATCAAATCCTTATAGACAAAGACTAGGTAACCAAACTTATTAGCATTCTATGTAATCTAAGAGTAAATAGGCTTCAAATAAGAGCTCGGAGGATTTTTCTGAAGTTTTGAAACACATGAGATCTAGCACTTGATTTTGTTAACATTTATTCTGCCCGCTCAAAATCCCTTTCTTTAAAAAAAAAAAAATCCCTTTCTTGACTCCTTCAAGACAGCTGAGATTGCCAGAGAACTGATTTCCATAGAATGAGATACTCCTCTTATTAATTTCTTCTGCTCAGTACAGAAGCAATGGCTCTAGATATCTTTAAGAATTGCTTGAGCAGAAAGGTTTATGTTTAACCTTTGATATTCTATCTGGGAACAAAAACTCCATTCCCTAATTGGAGATCATGTACAGGAAAGGACTTGTACATTGGTAAGTATTCAATAAATGATAGTGATATTGAATACTTTAAATTGGAATGTGCAATCCCATAAAGTACAAGGTATAGCATTTACTTGTTCTAGACAATGTCTAATGTGCTAACCTAAAATCAGAAACAAAATCATGTAAAATAAAAATATAGTAAGATAGAGTGGAAAAAAAGACCATTGCATTTTAATCATAATCTAGGCTTTGTTTGGTAAAAATCTTAGACAGTGATGGTAATATCAAGCACAATTCCAAATTTGGGGGGAATTGGAGTAGGGGATGAGAAATGACAAAGATAAAAATTCTAGGATGAGAATAAAAGGCACTGCTCTTTCCTTTTGCAAATAAATCATTATAAAATGATGTTAACTTTTCACTCTCTCTTCATTGAGTGTTTAAGAATAAAATTTCCTATAGACTAGATGTCATGCTTAAACTAATGTATACCATATGGCACACTCTGAAGTAACAAATGTTAAATACTGATAACAAAAATCAAATGGGACAGAAATGGGCTGATAATTTTACAGACCAAAGAGATAATAGAAAAAAAGGAAAAGAAAAAAATTTTAATAGGAAAAAATAAAAAGATAATAGAGGTCCTCTTACTTACCCAGGCGGTGTGCTCTTTCAAGTAACAACCTTTGTATTCAATAGTATTAGGATGCTTCAATTGTTGTAAAAATTTGACCTCCTTAAGAATATCTTGCCATTTCTATTTAAGTCAGAAAGAAAATATCATAATTTTTGAACGGAAAACAGTATTTTATTTTCAAGTATACATATAAAATAGTCTTTTCATTATTTTAAATGGACAAAGAGAATGTTTAATACATGAAGAAGCAATTTAAACTTGCGTTATTTCTTGTTTTAGTACATATAAATTAAATCAATCACCAAATATATTATAATAAATCCATTACACTAATCCATGTTCTATTCCACAAAATAGTTGATTGAGGTAGAATATTAGGAACATTTATTATATGCTCCACAAGAAGGGAAAAAAAGAACTGTGACAAAGAAATGCTTAAAGAACTTTGTTTCTACTGTCAATTTCATATTAACTTGCTTATGTCAGTTTAGGTACACAATGTCTTTAACATACCTCATGTGCCTGCTTCCCACTATAGGACATTTTCTTAACTGCCACCACCTCACTGGTGTGAGCATTTGTGGCCTGTGTTAAGAGAGTAGGGAAAAACAGTTAAAAAGAATGAACGATGTTTCAGCCAGTTTAACTTAAATATTTGACTTGACTTTTATAACATTTCACCCTTCATTCTCACAGTCTGAAGATGCTGCAACTTTTGATAGGCTAGACAGACATTTCCACCCCACTTTAAGGTACAACTTCTCTTTATCCCTTTCCATATACATGCAAAGGCTGTAATGTAAAAAGGGATTAAGGTTTAACAAAACATATCCAGTCAAAAAAGTCGTATTTCCAAAATATCCATACTGGCTTCACCATGTAGAATGTCTACCAATGGAGAACCAGTTAAATAAATATGAAACAGTCATGTAATGAAATAAACATTAAGAGAATGAGGTAATCAATCTGTATATATGGTAACAGTAAAAAATATCATGACAAAAAAACCCTGTACAATATGATCTTCTTTTTGCAAAACAGTAATAATGAGTGTATGTGTAGAAAAAATTATGAAAGAATTTATACCAGAATATATATCAGTGGTAATCCCTGGATTATCTGATATATTATTATGTCTGAAAGAACTTTCCATGATGATGGAAATGTTCTATATCTGCATCGTATATAGTAGCACGTCAAATGTGGCTAGTGTGACTGAGGAAGTGGATTTTAAATTTAATTTCAATTAACTTAAAATTTAAATAGCGGCTAATGTATTAAACAGTGCAGCAAAGGATAAGATTAATCTTAAGAGGGACTTTCACTTTCAAAGGTACTTATATTTTACGGTAAGAATGTATCACATAAATACATACACACATTTATGTGTATGTGTATGTATTCATCTATAAAGGTTGCCTTGTCTCATAATTATCTCTATAAATCTTCTCCATACTCAAAATATAACAGTTCATTGAAAGCACGCCTGAAAATCATAAATACCTCAGGTAATAATCTTTTCCTCCAAATTTACTTAAGAAATTTAAAACTATTTTTAAAAATTTTCAGAAAAATAAATATAAGACATTAAAGATTATCTAATCTTAGCCTTCTTTAATAACAGGGCTCTGCACCAGTGTCATACCCCTGATGTAAGTAAGCTACTTCGGTTCTATGATATTACTATTGTGGACCAATAAAGCAATAGCAGTGTTTCTGAAGTAAAACTGGAATTCACTCTGGTAAAATAAGGTCACCAATTTTAGAGAAAAACGTCTAATCAGTTTCTAAAGTACAATTAAAGAAGCTCCTCAGAGCAATGTCTTCTTTCTAATTAAAAAAAAATTTAATTCCAACAATAAACAATAATGTTGATGTAAAAAGAATGCAACCCCAGAGTCTTAATTAATGCCAAAGTGCAGAGAAAATGGACACATACTAAAAAAATTTTTTGTACAAGCACTAAGGTAAAAGTACCTATTACAAAAACAAGGTATCCACTAGTTACAGTTTTCAAATCGGCAGGACTCTGTAAAGGCATTTTTTAGGTGTTTTATTCATTTAGAAGGTACAGACTGACTTTTGTTAAAAACAAAGATCTCTCACATTTTGCTGGCTTTTAAAATGTAACACTAAGGGACTTCCCTGGTGGTGCAGTGGTTAAGAATCCGCCTGCCAATGTACGGGACAAAGGTTCGGTTCCTGGTCCGGGAAGATCTCACACGCCTCCGAGCAACTAAGCCCGTGAGCCACAACTACTGAGCTCGCAAGGCACAACTATGGAAGCCCGCGTGCCCAGAGCCCGTGCTCCGCAACTAGAGAAGCCACCACAATGAGGAGTGTGCGCACTGCCACGAAGAGTAGCCCCTGTTCGCCACAACTAGAGAAAGCCTGAGCACAGCAACGAAGACCCAACGCAGCCCAAAAACAAATAAATAAATAAAATAAAAATGTAACACTAAGACTGTGCTTACATGACAACAAGAAAGAAAAGTTGATGTAAATTCAGTAATACAATGAAGGTTAGAGTGACTGTGTCTGTAAAGCGGATATTTTGGATATGAATCTATGTACTGTGTAGCTTAAGGAGCCTGGGAAAGGTTTAGAAAATGCTCAAACAATGATGAATTTTAACTTTTAATGGGGTTTTTAAAAAACAAATCTGTACCCTTTATAGAAAGAAAAAAAAAAGGCCCACACAAATGGAATCTGATAGTATTATCTAATTGCTTATTAAGGTTATTTATAATCAAGGCTTATTTGGAACAAGAGACATGAAAAAAGAATCACCCTAAAATAAAAAAGTATTTCTTCACATTTATAGAGTTATCACTTATTACTTGATAAGTGTACTTGCTTATAGAACCTATCTACAGGGCAGAGACTTGAAATTTGAAAACATTTCCATTTATATATAGATGTGAAATTTTTAATCCATTTTATACTAGTTAAAATTCAGAACTGAAACAGAAACTTAAAAAAAATCAATATTTTAGTATAGAGAAAGGAAACTATCAATGGGGTTTCAGCTTTCCAATGCATCATACTGTATTATGAATGATTACAACTTCTAAACATTTCAAGTTTTATTCTTGAAACTTACATTCATACTTAACACTTCCAATAGTCTCAGAGGTCTCAGTAACCTTAAGCAAGATCACTGATTCACCATATTCTTGGATTGGAAGAATCAACATTGTGAAAATGACTCTACTACCCAAAGCAATCTACAGATTCAATGCAATCCCTATCAAACTACCAATGGCATTTTTCAAAGAACTAGAACAAAAAATTTCATAATTTGTATGGAAACACAAAAGACCCTGAATAGCCAAAGCAATCTTGAGAAAGAAAAACGGAGCTGGAGGAATCAGGCTCCCTGACTTCAGACTATACTACAAAGCTACAGTCATCAAGAAAGTATGGTACTGGCACAAAAACAGAAATATAGATCAATGGAACAGGATAGAAAGCCCAGAGATAAACCCATGCACATATGGTCACCTTATTTTTGGTAAAGGAGGCAAGAATATACAATGGAGAAAAGACAGCCTCTTCAATAAGTGGTGCTGGGAAAACTGGACAGCTACATGTAAAAGAATGAAATTAGAACACTCCCTAACACCATACACAAAAATAAACTCAAAATGGATTAAAGACCTAAATGTAAGGCCAGACACTATCAAACTCTTAGAGGAAAACATAGGCAGAACACTCTATGACATAAATCACAGCAGGATACTTTTTGACCCAACTCCTAGGGAAATGGAAATAAAAACAAAAATAAACAAATGGGACCTAATGAAACTCAAAAGCTTTTGCACAGCAAAGGAAACCATAAACAAGACGAAAAGACAACCCTCAGAATGGGAGAAAATATTTACAAACAAAGCAACTGACAAAGGATTAATCTCCAAAATTTACAAGCAGCTCATGCAGCTCAATATCAAAAAAACAAACAACCCAATCCAAAAATGGGCAGAAGACCTAAATAGACATTTCTCCAAAGAAGATATACAGATTGCCAACAAACACATGAAAAGATGCTCAACATCACTAACCATTAGAGAAATGCAAATCAAAACTACAGTGAGGTATCACCTCACACCAGTCAGAATGGCCATCATCAAAAAATCTACAAACAATAAATGCTGGAGAGGGTGTGGAGAAAGGGGAACCCTCTTAAACTATTGGTGGGAATGTAAATTGATACAGCCACTATGGAGAACAGTATGGAGGTTCCTTCAAAAACTAAAAATAGAACTACCATACGACCCAGCAATCCCACTACTGGGCATATACCCAGAGAAAACCATAATTCAAAAAGAGTCATGTACCACAATGTTCATTGCAGCTCTATTTACAGTAGTCAGGACATGGAAGCAACCTAAGTGTCCATCGAAAGATGAATCAATAAAGAAGATGTGGCACATATATGCAATGGAATATCACTCAGCCATAAAAAGAAACGAAATTGAGTTATTTGTAGTGAGGTGGATGGACCTAGAGTCTGTCATACAGAGTGAAGTAAGTCAGAAAGAGAAAAACAAATACCGTATGCTAACACATATATATGGAATCTAAAAAAAAAAAAAAAAAAAGGTCATGAAGAACCTAGGGGCAGGACAGGAATAAAGACGCAGACCTACTAGAGAATGGACTTGAGGACATGGGGAGGGGGGAGGGTAAGCTGGGACAAAGTGAGAGAGTGGCATGGACATATATACACTACCAAATGTAAAAAAACTGATAGCTAGTGGGAAGCAGCCGCATAGCACAGGGAGATCAGCTCAGTGCTTTGTGACCACCTAGAGGGGTGGGATAGGGAGGGTGGGAGGGACGGAGACGCAAGACGGGAGAGATATGGGGATATATGTATATGTATAGCTGATTCACTTTGTTATAAAGCAGAAACTAACACACCACTGTAAAGCAATTATACTCCAATAAAGACGTTATAAAATATATAAATAAATAAATGGGAAAAAAAAGTAAAATAAAGCACAGGGAGCCCAGCTCTGTGCTGTGACGACCTAGATGGGTGGGATGGGGGGGGGGGGGTGGAGGTGGGAGGGAGGTTCAAGAGGGAGGGCATATAGGTATACATACAGCTGATTCACTTCATTGTACAGCAGAAACTAACACAACATTGTAAAGCAATTATACTCCAATAAAAAAAAAAATCACTGATTCAAAATATATTTATTGAGAACTTACTACATATGTGTTTCTGATATTTCTATAACCATTTCCAGCTACATTTAGATTATTGTCAACTCTTTACTAGTTTATGGAAATATAAAAATTAAACATAAGCTTTTCCTTTTGCCCTATTTATTAAGCCTCAACTAAAACTAAAAGGTATTTATACCCAGAAGAACAAAACTAAATTATTTGCTTTAGGTGGATTATGGACGATATGCTGAGTTCAACAAGGCAACACTAGAACCCTAGAAACTTTATAGTTGTCTTTTAAGTGAATACAAAAATGAACATGCTCAGCCCTTTTTATCTTCCTTTAATACAGAGTTTCTTACTATTTCATTTTTACTGATGCTAATTTCTGAATTACTTATGTAAATCCAAATACACAGAGATATTTCATCAATAGTTTCAATTTTCTCTGAATATAATATATATTCTCAACTGATTGATTCTACAAGAGCTGTGCCAGCGTACAATTCACTTTTAACACATTTCCTGGCATTGTTCTGTGTAAAAGCTGTAAACTACAAAAAGTCTAACAGAATTATAGTGTTGAGGTATAAAGATGTTGGTTGCTAGATTCTGGTCTTTACAGCTTGCTAATATGATTCTGACTCATGAAAAGTACTAATTAGCAGTTCCAAATTCTCTGAGTTCTTCATAATTCAAATACTTACCAGGTACTCAAAGTTTGTCAGGTACTGGGCTAAATGCTAGGGATAGAATTGTAAGTATGCCTAGTGCCTATCTCTCTTCTAGTAGTATAGACAGCAAAAATGAAATCATAATTAATATAAAATTGCAACTGTGATATGTGTTACAAAGAAGGGTATGTGTTACTCTGAGAACCAAAAAAGGGGGGATGTGATTAGGCAGGTCAGGCAAGGCTTCCCTGAATAAATGAGCCCTCAGCTGAGAGACAAAGGATAAAGTGGAGTTAAGAAGATGAAGATGGCAGGGGAAAACATTCCAGAGAGAACAGTTTATGCAAAGATCCTATGATGGATGATTAAAAGAAAACTTTTATATAATAACTAGAGCAATGAGAATAAGAGGGAATACAGTTCAGGTATAGAGGGATCACCTCATGAAGGACCTTACAGGCTGCCTACAGTAGGGAAGTTGAACTTAGCTCAAGAACAGAGGAGGAGACCCTCTGAAGGCTTTACAGAGAAAAGGTGATGTGATCATATTTACGTATTTCCGCTCTCCACCAACCCTCAAGCTCACTGTGGTGTGGACAAAAGACTGGAGACAGACCAGAATGGATGCACAGAGATCAGTTTGGAGGTTACTGCAGTTGTCCAAGTAAGAGATGGTAGTCTTCTTGGTTATAATGGTATGAGTGAGAAGAAGAATCTGTCAACAGGGAGGAGCAACATGGGTCATATTACTGTGGCCCCTGAGAAAATCCATTTTTAAGGTGCTACCTATGTGACCACTGTAGACAAAAGGTTAAGGCTTTTTTAAGTTTTATAGTAAAGTATCAGTTAATTCCCCTTTAAGCTGTTTTTTAAGTGCCTTACGGGCTTATAAGGGCCTGTACTCTACACTTTTGTATACAGGCAATATATAGTTAATGATTACATTTCAGTATCAAAGCCACCCAGGTATCTTTGTGATTTCTCTAGTCTATCATTATCAACAAATAACACATATTTACATGATGCTAGTCAGAATAGCTCGCAATTTAAAACTTAAGAATTGTTTATTTCTGGATTTTTCCATCTAATATTTTTGGACTGAGGTTGACCACAGATAACTAAAACCGTGGAAAGCGAAACTGTGGATAAGGGGGAACTACCGTACTCTAGCTAAACAGACAGGACTTAGTCCCAAAAGCACTGGGTCTTCTACAGCAATGTAGGTCTCATTTTATCCCTAGCACAAAAGGCATGTTAGTAAGTTTCGAAGCATACTTGGTTTATTGTATTTATTCTAAAAGAGAACTTTGAGAGTGGTCTGGCTGCTTTTTAAAATAGAAGAGTCAAACAGAGATTGCAACTACTCTCTGACTCTGGCCAAGAGAGATTCTGAGATGATGAATTAGTTATACAGTAATAGAAGGAAAGTAAGAAAAGATGATTGACTGAAGAAAGTATCTCTAAGCAAAACAAACAGGTCACAACCAAATATATACAAAATGTTTCTATTGTTAAAAAGTTCAAAACTGGCAAAACCAAATTATATTATTAGGGGTAGAGAAGTAAGTGGGTACATATAAAGAAATATAAGAAAGTCATCATCATAAAATTCAGCATAGTGGATTCTTCTAACAAAAAAGGGGCTTCTGGGGTGCTGGCAATATTCTATTTCTTGGCCTGGCTGGTGGTTATAAAGGGATTTACGTTTTAATTATTCTTTAAATTATATATTAAAATATATAAGTGTGAATGTATTATACACACTTCTGTATATATGATATGTTTGTAATTAAAAAAATCCTTTTAAAAAAATGTGTCTCAGTGAATGAGAAAGATAGGACTTTGGGCCGTAAATGCTACTCTAAGCCCAAAGACTAATATGAGGGTATTAACTAGAAAATTAGCACCCACTTCAGCAATGGAAGGTCACTTAATGATAAAATGTACTTGAGTGGGAGCCAAGTATTAGATGGGGGTGAGGGAGGAGAAGTGGTGGTAGTGCTGAGTATAGACATGAAGGGACGAAAGAGCATTCTGAGAAAACTCAGGCTGAAGATTTGGCTAGAAACAAAAGGATGAGTTCAAGATGCAATTAATAAAATCTCATTTGGAAGGACAACTAAAGATAAGCCCTATCCAGATGGAAGGACATAAAGGACCACTTAAGAAGAAAAGTCAAATACTGTTTGATTAAGAAAGAAATTATTTGCTAACAGGTTTGGAGGAGAAATAGGTAATATTACTTAAATATTACTTGCTTTAAGGAACTAGTACTCTTAAGGAAGTATGTGTTAATTTGATGATGCAAACTTCTAAGGTTATTGAAATAAAGAACTATATTTTATGCAATGAATTTCAGGTGAATGATCTATGTTAACATTTCAGTCATTTCTCACTCTTCTCATCAGAAGATAATCACAGTCTTGGAATTCAAACTGACTCGATGGGGCTAAGCCTTGTATTCCTTAACCTAAGATACTGACTTAACACGATTGTTACTAAAAATCTGTCAGTCTATCTGTCTACGTAGATGTCCACTTGTCCATCCACCCATCCATCCATCATTTACTGAGTTCCTACTATTCAGACATTATACTAGCTATTGGGGATATAGCAATGAACAAGTAGATATAATTCCTGTCCTTATGGAGCTTATTATTTAGTGAGAGAGACATACATGAATCAAAAAATCGCACACATAATTATTCAATTATAACTGTAACAAATGCAACAAAGTACAAGCATAGGGTGTTATGAGACCATAAAGAAAGTCTTAATTTAGTGCTGGAGGGTTGAACAGGAATGGCTATCTCGTGGATTTAACACTTAAGCTGATATCTGTAGGGTAAACAAGAGTTAGACAGGAATGGGGAAAAAATGTACAGTTTTCTAGGCAGGAGGAATAGCATATATAAAGGCCCTGAGGCAGAAAAGAGCTTGGCATGTAAGGGAAATGAATAGGGTTCAAACTCAAGCTTATAACTTTTTTTTAATTTGATATGGATACCATTGACTTGAATGATGCCTAGAATTCTAGGACTGGCTCTTCAGCAATGACTATTTGCCTCTACTGTAGACATCATTTAATTTGTAGACTAAACATTAAAACCAAGTGCATTTTACAAGTAATAGTTAGAATGTACAGAATTTAAACTTTCATAATTTGATCTAAACAATTTTTAATTACTTACAAAATAAACTGCTCCAAAACTTCCATGTCCAATTTCATGTAAACCAATAAAAAGTTCTTCAGGATCATCTTTGTAGAACAGATCAGCAATCTCTGGGTCCCTTGGCACCCCTTTCCGCATGATGACCAGTATGTGCAAGCACTTTGCTTTTGATATCCCAGTCAGCTTTCTCTCTCATTGACAAATATTTGGGGGATGGGGGGGTAAAATTTCAGTACCTGTAGAAAAATAAGGTTTGACATTAACTTATTATACATTTTGTTTGGTGGCAATTACAGATTCATATTATCCATAAAAAGCATCTTGGTCTTAGAAATTCATAATAAAAAGACAAGTAATCCAAAAGAAAAATGGGCAAAGGATCTGAATAGATATTACTCCAAAGATATAGAAATGTCCACTAACACATGAAAAGATGCTCCACACCATTAGTCATCAGACAAATAAAATTAAAAACACATGAGATACCATTTTCATACCCACTAGGATGGCTATTATCAAAAAGTCAAATAATAAGTATTGGTAAGGATGTGGGGAAATTCGGACCCTCCAACACAGTTGGTGGAAATGTAAAATGGTACAGTCATTTTGGGAAACAGATTGGGAGTTCATCAAAAACTTAAACACAGAGTTACAATTTGACCCAGAAATTCCCACTCCTCAGTATATACCCAAGAGAAATAAAAACACACGTCCACACAAAAACTTGGATATTGGTAGCCACATTATTCAGCAACAACCCAAATGTCCATTTGGTGAATGAATAAACAAAATATGGTATATCCATACCATGGAATATTATTCAGGGATAAAAAGGAATGAACTACTGATACACACCACAGCACAGGTGAAACATTACGCTAAGTGAAGGAAGCCAGTCACAAAAGACTACATATTGTATGATTCCATTTATATAATACATCCAGCATAAGTAAATTTATAGAGACAGAAAGTATTGAATAGACTTTTGGTTGCCTAGGGCTAGCAGGTGAAGGAGAGTTGGGGGTGATAGCTAAAGGGTATGGGCTTTCTTTTTAGTGTGGTGAAATGTCCTAGAATTCATTGTGGTGATGGTTGTACAACTGTTCATATACTAAAAACTCTTTAGTTGTACTCTTTAAATGGGTGAATTGTATGGTATGAAAATTATATCTGAAACACAAATCAAAACTACAATGAGATATCACCTCAAGCCAGTCAAAATGGTTATCATCAAAAAATCCACAAACAATAAATGCTGGAGAAGGTGTGGAGAGAAGGGAACCTTCCTACACCGTTGGTGGGAATGTAAATTGGTACAGCCACTACAGAGAACAGTATGGAGGTTCCTTAAAAAACTAAAAATAGAGCTACCATATGATCCTGTAATCCCACTCCTGGGCATATATCCAGAGAATAACATGGTCCAAAAGGATACATGCACCCCAATGTTCACTGCAGCACTGTTTACAACAGCCAAGGCATGGAAGCAACTTAAATGTCCACTGACAGAGGAATGGATAAAGAAGATGTGGCACATATATACAATGGAATATTACTCAGCCATTAAAAAGAATGAAATAATGCCATTTGCAGCAACATGGACGGACCTAGAGATTGTCATACTGAGTGAAGTTAAGTCAGAGAAAGAGAAAGTGGAATCTAAAAATAAATGATACAAATGAACTTACTTACAAAACACAAACAGACTCACAGACTTAGAGAATGAACTTATGGTTACCGGGGGGGAATGGTTGGGGGAAGGGACAGTTAGGGAGTTTGGGATTGACATGTACACACTGCTATACTTAAAATGGATAACCAGCAAGGACCTACTGTATAGCACAGGGAACTCTGGCTCAATACTATGTAACAACCTAAAAGGGAAAAGAATTTGAAAAAGAATAGAAACAAGTATACGTATAACTGAATCACTTTGCTGTACACCTGAAACTATCACAGCATTGTTAATCAACTATACGCCAATATAATTAAAAGTTTAAAAAAAATAAAAAAAATAAAACGGAGAGGGGTAATAACCATGACTTTTGTCCTAGCTAATTGAAAACAAATGGGAATTAAAGATAAGAAAATCAAAATACCAACAACAGATTTCTGAGGAGAAGAAAAGAAAAAGAACAGGTAAATTATCAGTTACACAGGGGGAAAAAACCTCAAAAGAAGAAATTTCCAAAAGGGGACTAAAGAAACATAAAGGTGATTATTCTGAATTGATCCACCCATTAATGGGTTAATCAAACAGTCTACAAGACTGCAAGATGAAGTATATATTCTTCCTGACCAATAGTTACATAGACACTTTCTCTAGTTAATGACAACTGCAACAGGCAACTGGAAAATGTCACTTAGCCAGCATGCCCAGCTGGATCTACCTTTACTTTCATGGTGAAAGCTTTGTCTATGTAGAGTCTACATATTTTATCCCAGATACCTGACTGACAATAGAGGTAAGACATGCAATGTGCTTTGGAGTATGTAGCTGCCTAACTAATTTTTCTTTTTTTTTTTTTGGTTGGTACTATGTAGATTTGGAGAGAACAGTTTGGTGAGAAAAACATTAGTGTTAAAATATATTACGATTCAGCTGCTATCTTTTTTATGAAAAAATAATTCTGCTTTTGAAGTATATTCCTTTAGGTGTGATCTGTTGTACCTATAGCATCATTAGTGGTATTTAAAAGTTTCTACACCTGACAGTTTACTTAGACAAATGCAAAGAACAATGAGCACTGATTTCTAAGGAGCTAATAAGTAGTCATTTAAATCACAAATTAGCTTAATTTTAGTTCACAATAATCTAAATTTTGGAAAAATTTATTTGTATATTACAATGACATTTCTTAGCATAAATATGCTTATTTTCAGAAGCTTATAAGGATGCAATAGACATGATTCTGTTTAATATACATAACTGTGGATAGATTTAACATTGATTAAGTGCTATCTTTTAGAATTTGGATTTTTGTTTTTACTCTCCCTCTCAAGATAACTTTGAGATAGATATGTGTGAGAAATACACAGTGGATGGCAAAACAGAATGCTAGGATGTGAAGGGAAAGTTGATAAAAGTATAATTGATTCAGATATTTCTGTTGAGCAAGTAAAACCAAAGATTTTTTTCCCCCAACATCACAAACTAATTGCATTTCTTTTTGATTTCCTTGGAGACACATGTAGAATAAAATGTAATTAAAAAAGAAAACAAGAAAATTATATCTCAATAAATCTGTTTCAAAAAGCAGTTTGGTCTAATTAATATTGAAATAGTAACAGCTAACATTTATTAAGCACTACTATGTGTCAGGCAAGACTAAATTCCTTTATAAGCCAAGGAAAATCACAATAATTCTTTTAAACCATACTAAGAAATTTGGAGTTTATACTGAGGGTAATGGGTAGCCACTGAAGGTTTTAAACAGGAAAAAGAATTCCACCACAACACTGCATCTGTAATCATGAGTAGTCATCCTGCCAAGCCATGAATGCCAATAATCAAGCATAAAGTCAATATATCAATACTATTGAAAAAGTAACTTAAATTTAGTTACTTGTTAGGGAACAAAGTACATAAAGTTCAAAAGTGCTATTGCCTTCACTGCTTAGAGAACAGAAAAGAGAAACAACGGATTAAATCAAAGACATGCCTTTTGAGACCATGCCAAAAAAAAAGCAAATTACAAAATGTCCGTTAGGAAAAACGAGAAGATCTATGAACCAAATTTATGAGAACTAAAATCTTTTCAATCACCAAGATGCATTTTAAACTTGAATATTTTGGCTTCAATGTGATTAAAGCTAAGTACTATGGATAACCATTTGGAGGATACACACAGACTACTAAGTCATACTATAGACTAAAGTGATTTTTCAAAAGAAATAAATATTAAAATGTAAAAAAAAAAAGAGATCATAAAAACTTCTAAAATAATTTACAGATGAGTATTTAGTTATTAAGCAAGATATCAGAGGCAAAAACCATAAACTAAAATCAGTAAGCTTGACAATACACAACTTACTTATCTTAAAAAATATAATGAATGGATTTCTGCTTCCAGCCAAGATGGAGTAACAGGACTGGATTTATTATCTACCACCAGAAACAACTAAAACACTGGAAAAACATGAAATTATGGTATTTTAACACAATGGATATCAGGCAGAGAAGGACAGTGATCCCAGACAGAGGAACAGCAAACAAGGAGAGCTAAAACTGTCCCAATTTAATGTCCTGGGAGAGTTTCCAGGCCATGGCACAGAGAGTAGGGGGTGGGGAAACCCAATTAGAGCCTGGGGCACTCCAGTGATGAGGGTTCAGGGTGACTAAAGTGGCTAGAGTTCTCAGGGCAGAGTACTAAATAGAAGAGAACAGCACAGAAAGAAGATATGGAGATCAGCACAGAGTTCCCATCAAGTCTTCAGCTGACTACTGATCTATGCATGCAAGTGAGAAAACTATGCCAGGCCAGGCAGGGTGGGAAAAAACCCTATATGAAAGAATTAAAGAAAACAGTACCTAGGGCTCATGAAGAGCTGTAAATAGTGCCTGTTACCACTAGTCTGAATAGGAAATCTCATAATTCATGCAGAATTGTTTAGAGTACTCACAAGAGTCTAATCTTAGTAGCAGGAAATTATCATAGACTAAGTGCTGTTCTGGATGCCTAACAAAATTTAAAAGCAGGATCTTTATGGATTAAATTATTCCAAGTAGCTTAACTGTGTCCCAGAATAAAGCTCACAAATATTTAAAGGAATTAAAAAAAAAAAAATCTAATATCCAAAAAGGTAAAATTCACAATGTCTAAAAAAAAAAATCACCAAGTATCCCAAGAAGCAGGAAAATATGACACATAATGATGAGAAAAATCAATTGAAACCAATCCAGGACTGATATAGATGATAGTTGCTAGATTAGCAGACAAGAGCATTAAAACGCTTATTATATCTGTATTCCATATATTTAAAAAGTTAGGAAATATTGAGGAAATATCAAACACATAGAGATAGTCAAGATATAAAGGACACAAACTGAACCTCTAGAGGTGAAAGCTACAATGTCTGAGATGAAAAATACACTGCATGGGACGAATAGCAGACGAGATTTCAGAAAAAAAGGTTTATGAACTTGAAGATATGACAGTAGAAACTATCCAAAATGAAACACACAGAGAAAAAAAATAACAAAATAATAAACAACCAAAAAAAAGAGCATCAGTGAGCTGTGGAACAATTTCAAATGGACTAGTATATATCTAATTGGAGTCCCTGAAGAGAAGAGAGAGATGTTGAGGCAGAGAAAATATTTGAAGAAATAATAGTGAAAAAAACTTACCATTCTGATGAAAATTATAAACCACAGATCCAAGAAGGTCAATGGGGCTCAAGAACAAGAATGAGAATAAGAAAAATGGGGAAAATTACACCAAACATATCATAATAAATTGCTCAAAACATGATAAAGCAAAAATCATGAAAGCAGCCAGAGATAAAAAACACATTATGTATAGAGGAACAAGGACAACAATGACAGCAGATTCTTCACTGGAGATAATACCAGTGAGAAGACAATAGAGAAACATTTTTAAAGTGCTAAGTTCAAACCAAAATTCTGTGTCCCGTAAAAAGATCTTTGAAAAACGAAGGCAGAATAGAGGGTTTTAGACATCAAAAGCTGAAAGAATTCATGACCTGACCACCAGCTAAATGCTGGTGGTCATATAGGAAATGCTAAAGGAAATCCTTTAGACATAAGCAAAAATCATACCAGATGGAAATAGAGCTTTACAAAACATTGAAAAAGCACTGAAAATGGTTAACTATTTGGTTAAATATGTAAGATTTCCCCCCATTATTTAAACTTCTTTAAAGTATAATTCACTGTTTAAACAAAAATAACAATATAGTGTGAGTTTATAACATGTAGAAGTAAAACGTATGAGAACACGAAGTTGGGAAGGATAGAAATCAAAGCACAGTGTTGTAAAGTTATCATACTATACACAAAAAGGTATACTATCACTTGAGTATAGAGAGCGGATTAATACATAAATGTGTATCCAAATATAAATACATATATGCATGCGTGTGTACACATGTGTCTATATACACGCTTTAAATAAAAAGACACAAGTAGGCTAAAAGGATGGAAAAAGACATAACACTAATCAAAAGAAAGCTGGGCCAGTTATGTTAATATCAGATAATATGGATTTCAATGCAAAGATATTACGAAGATTATTTCATAATGATAAAAAGATTGGATCAATTTATCAAGAGAATATAACAATCCTAAATGCTTATACACCTAATAAAAAAAGTTTCAAAATACATGATTAAAAACTGATTTACCTGCAAGGAGAAATAGACAAATCCACAATTGTAGTTGGAGATTTCAATATCCTTTCCTCAATAACTGATAGAACAAATAGACAGAAAATCAGTAAGGATATAGAAGACTTGAACAACACTATCAACCAATTTGATTATTGACATTGAAATATGATTAGTAACATTGATGTTTCGACCCAGAAACATCATAATACATATTCTTTTCAAGTGCACACAAAATGTTTACCAAGATAGACCATATTCTGGGCCATAAAACAAGACTCAATAAATTAAAAGGACTTAAGTTATACTAAGTATATTCTCTGAACACAATGGAGTTAAATTAGAAAATCAACAGCAGACAGAGAATATGAAAAAAATCCCCAAATACATGGAAACTAAATAACACAATAAAAAGTAATCCATGGGTCAAAAAATAAACCAAAAGAGAAACTAGAAAATACTTTTATCTTAATTAAAATGAAAGCAGAAGATGTCAAAATTTGTGGGATACCACTAAAGCAGTACTCATATGGAAATCTATAGCAATAAACTCCTGTTTTGGAAAAGAAGGTCTCAAATCAATGACCTCAGATTCCACTATTTTTTTAAAAACTAGGAAAAAAAGAGCAAATTAAACCCAAAGTAAGGAGAGAAAGAAAATAATAAAGATTAAAGCAGAAATCAATGAAATAGAAAAAAACAAAAACAAACAAAAAAATCAATGAAAGCAAATCTGGTTCTCTGATAAAAGTAATCAAATTTATAAACCTTGCCAGACTGATCAGGAAAAAAAAATCAGAAGACATAATTACCCGTATCAGGAATGAGAGGGATAACATCACTACAGATTCTATAGATATCAGAAGGATAATCAGGGAGTATTATATTATGCAAATTGTACAACATTATGCAATTATTATTCAACAACTTAGATGAAGTGGATAAATTCTCTGAAAGACACAAATCAACAAAGTTTACGCCAGAAGAAACAGATAACCTCAATACCTCTGTATCTATTAAAGTAATTGAATTTGTAATTTAAAATCTTCCCACAAAGAAAACTCCAGAATCAAATGGCTTAATTGGTGAATTCAACCAAACATCTAAGAAAGATACAATATTAATTTTACACATCTCTTTCAGAAAATGGAAAAGGAGACATACTTTCTAGGATTAATTCTATGAGGCTTGTATTACCCTGACACCAAAGCCAGAAAAATACATTACAAGAAAGAAAGCAACAGAGTAAAATTCTTTAAGACTACAGATACAAATATTCACAACAAAATTATAGCAAATGTAGTTCAGTAATATATAAAATAAATAATACATCATGACTAGGTGGAATTTATTACAGGAATGCAAGGTTGGTTTAACACTCAAAAATCAATGTAATTCACCATATCAACAAACTGATAAAAAGCCAAATGATCATCTCTAAAGATACAGAAAAAGCATATGACAAAATCCGAAATTCACTCCTGATAAAAACTCTTGAGCCAACTAGGAATATAAGGTAACATCCCCAACCTAATAAAGGAAATCTATGAAACATTTACAGCTAATGTCAAATATAATGGTGAAAGACCAACTGCTTTCCTCCTATGGTCAGGAACAAGGCAAGGATGTCTGCTCTCAACACTTCTATTCAACATTGTGCTGGATGTTCTATAAGTGCAACAAGGGAAGAAAAAAGAAGTAAAAAGTAGCAAGATTGGAAAGGAATAAGTTGGACTTTTACTGACAAACAACATAATCACCTGCGTAGAAAATTCAATGGAACTAATATGTGAGTTTATCAAAGTTGCAGAATACAAGATCAATATATAAAGCTCAATTATATTTCTATACATGAACAAATGGATATCTAAACTTTTAAATATCACTTATAATAGCATCAAAAAAATGAAATACTTAGGGATAAATCTGACAAAGGATCTGTAAGACTTGTACACTGAAAACTACAAAATAATAATGAAAGGAAGTAAAGACATAATGAAAAGTTATACTGTGGTTATAGGTCAGAAGACTCAATACTGAGTATTTTTTAGAAAGAGAAATTGAGAAGCTGATTCTCAAATTCATATGAAAATGCAATGCACCTAAAACAACCAAAACGACTTTGAAAAAGGAAGACAAAATTGGAGGGCTAACATAACCTGATTGCAAGATTTATCATAAGATTACAGTTATCAAGACACTGTGATACTGGTGTGTCTGTGTGTGTATGTGTATATATATATTTGTGTGTATATATATACACACAAATAAATCAATGCAACAAAACAGGAAGTACAGAAATAGACCCACACATTTATGGACAACTGAATTTTGATAAAGGTGCAAAGGCAATTCAGTGGAGAACATCTTCCACTAATGGTGCCATAACAACTGCATATGTATATCTTTGATTCATATTGACACCATATACAAAAATTAACTCCAAATGGATTATAGAACTAAATGTAAAACATACAACTAAAAAAACTGTGAAGAAAACACAAGAGAAAATCTTTGTGACCTTGGGTTAGGCAAGAATTTCTTAGATATAAAAACAAAAGCACACTCCACAAAGGAAAAAAAGGTTAAATTAGAATAAAAACATACTCTTTTTGAAAGACCCTGTTAAGAGAATGAAAAGATAAACCACAGTAGAAGATCTCTGCAAAACATATATCTCACAATGGATTTGCATTCATAAAATATAAAGAATCCTCAAAACTCAATTAAAAGAACATGAACAACCCAATTTTAAAAATGAGAAAAACATTAGAACACACACTTCACCAAGAAAGATAAATGGATGGCAACTAAACCAAAAAAAAAAGATGCTTAACATCACTATTCATTAGGGAGATACAAATTAAGATCCCAATGAGATACTACTACAAACCTATTAGAATGGCTGACATTAAAAAGACAGACCATACCAGGTGTTGGCAAGGATTTGAAGTAACTGGATCTCTCAGACACTGCTGGTGGGATGTAAAAACGGTACAAACACTTTGGAAAACTATTTGGCAGTTTCCTAAAAAGTGAAACATACATCTACCACATGACATAGCCATTCCACTCCTAGGTATTCACCCAAAATGAAAGCAAATGTCCATACAAAGCACTATACACGAAAGTTAATGGCAGCTTTATTTTTAATAGTCAAAACTGGAAATAATCCAAACATCCATCAACAGATGAATGGATAAACAATCTGTGGTACTGGCAGACAACGGAATGCAACTCAGAAATAAAATGAACTATTGATACATGCTACAACATGGATGAATCTCAAAATAATTACGCTGAGTAAAATAAGCCAGAACAAAAAAAGAGAACATATCAATACTTTATGATTTCATTTATATACAGTTCTGGAAAATGCAAATTAACCTAGAGTGATAGCATATCAGTGGTTGCCTAGGGAAAGGGCTGGGGTGAGAAGAGGTTAGGGAGGTATTGAAAAAGGATATGAAGAAGCTTTTGGGAGTGACGGATATGTTTACTAACTTCATCATGATGATGGATACATACACACACACGTTAAAATGTTATGTTACTTAATATGTTCAGATTATTGCATGTCAATTAATAATTATTGCTTTAAAAAGTTGCAATAAACAAAATTGAAAGGCAAGTAAAGCGGGGATGGTTCTTGCAAAATATGTGCCAGTGAAGTTATTCTTAATATCAGAGAGGTGAACATATACATATACATACACCAACCCACACACTCAAAGGACACAATAGGAAATTAAAAAAGAAAAAAGCAGTGTCTATTAATGATATGAAACATATATAATTTCACTAATAATCAAAGAAATAAAAAGTAAAATAGTAAGACACCTCATTTCACCCACCAAATTGATAAAGTAATAGAGAAAAGATACATTTTTTTGGTGAGGGCATAAGGAAACAGTCATCTTTATACACTCCTGGAAGAATAAAATGGGAACATTCTCTGACCAAGTATTATCCTTCTACAGGGAGTTTCTACAAGGCAGTTTCTACTTGTTTTATTTTGATTTATTTTAGTAAAAGAGGCAGGGTGTAAGGTAGAGCATAGGAGGGATGCAACAGTGAAGATGGGAAACAAGGTTTCTTTCACCAACAAATTTGGATTTCTTTGCAGACTTGTGTTTTATCTGAAGTAGGTGTTGGGATTTCAGGTTATTTTTTATTTCCTTCTTTTTGTTTATTTCTATTTTCTAAATGTTCTGCAAAGCTTATTACTTCTGTAATTAGAGGAAAAGTGATATGAAAAAATTTTATCTCAAAGTCTAATTATAAATCACTATAACAGAAAATGGTAATATGTATTTCCAGAAAATAATTTGATAATAGGAATAAAATAACTTTAGCCAGGTAATTCTCCATATTTTAAGCTATAACTGAAAATAACGAAAATCTATAAGGAAATAATTTGAAACTAAAAAATTTTTATAAAAGAATATTTTATCCTAATTTTATTAATTCCTTTTAGTTTTTCTCACAAACATAATAAAAATTCCTCATAGAAAAACCAGAAAACACAATTTGTTCCCATTTTATGGGAGAAAGCTAAGTCATGGATTTATGGACAATACCTTTTCATGTACGGCACAAAATATACTGTATTGCTCAGACTCATTTTAGCAGCAATCTTTTTTTTCCTCTTTTATAACTTCAGTCTTTTGTATTTATGGTGCACCTATGAAAAAAGAAGAATAAAATACGTAATTATAGGGGCAAAATTCAAGAAGCAATAATCGATAACATGATAGTTTTAAATATTTACAAATGTAACATTCAAAGTTAAAATTTTATCTTCATCAATTTGTGGATGACAAATGTAAAAGGTAGGATTTTCACAACAAAGACACAAGCTACTGTCTCACAAACAATATCAGGGAAACAAATGTGTCGTTAGATTTCAGAATCTATACTGAGGCTTCCACTGGTCTGTTTGAGTCCAAGGAAACTCAATAGAGGCTACGAGTAGACAGGACTAATCTGACAGCATGTGGTGATGCTACTGATTCTCTGTCAGTAAGGCTTATATTTTGAATTGCTTTTCCAATAAGCATGATGATTTATATTGACTCATCTATCTTCCCTTTCCTGGTCTCTCTATAACCAATCTTTCAGATTTTGGGGTAGTGATAATTCTTTATTATCTATTAAAGAAGTACATGCTCAATGTAGAAAATATAAGAAATATACACCATTATGAAAAAAAATCCTTAATCCTACCTAGGACAAACTTCATTAGCAATTGGGATAGTTTTCTCCATGAACATATTTACTTCTTGAAGCACATATTTATTTTGTTATACAGCTGAAATCACATTGTACATATAATTCCACAGTCAACCTCTTTTATCTAACTCTAGATTGCACGTATTTTGCCATGTTATCAAACATTATTCACAAAGATCATTTAAGGGCTGCTCAATGTTTATCGTATGGAAGAGCCGCAATTCATTCACAACAGTTTCTCCACAATTTGAAACCAAGGCTGTTATTCAACCCTCTGTTTGTTGAACTACTAAAAATCATTGTTTTGAAGACCTTTGTGCTTATTATCTATGCACTTAACATTTAGGGCTTTTTTGGAATGGATTTCTAGAAGTAGAACTACTGGGTCAAAGAATATAACAATTTAAAATTTATGCATATTGAAATAATCTTTGGATGCTTGACTAGCTTTGGAGATGAAACCCTTACAAGAGGGAAAAAACTATACATTAAAAAAAAAGGCACTGACCTCCATTTTCACATTTTTCCTGCAGAGGATATCCCAATCTCTTCTCACGTCTATACTTACAAAGTAATCTTTTTCATTATTTTGTTATTCCCTCTGATTCTATGGCTGTGGAATGCTTTAGATTAACTGGTAGCTAAAACTTGCCTGAATTCAGCATCACATTTTACCTAACCATCAACCAATCAATAACTACAATGTCTGCATCTATGTCCTGCTAATCTAGTCTGACTATAGCTTCAAGGAACTAAAACATTCCTTATTATATGAACACTAGTTGTGAAATTTCTGAGAAAGTAGTTTTAAATAAGGCATTTACTAACAGCCTCATGTCCTGACTAGTTCGAAATGCAGGAGGTGCTCACTCCTAGAAAATATTTTTCTAATGCTATGGACACACATGCCTAGTATTTTTCTTCTCTCTAAATACTTATTCGTTTTTACATAATTTTTCTTAAAATGGGTACTCTCTCCATCTGCAGTTGCATGGCTCTATAAATGTTTTAAAATAAACTCTCTAAGACTCCTAGGAATTCAACTTTCTTGATTTTATCATTTTCCCCCCTGCTAGAATACTGCACATGGTATTGAAGCTGAAAACCATATTCCTAAAATTTATCCATTACACCTAAAAGATGTTCACAGTTTTGTCCCATTTAACCACCTTCCTTCTTTTTTTATAAATGTCTCTTGGATTCCATGAAACTGTCTTCTCCTGTTTTTCCACATTATTCCTCCTATAGCTCCTCTTCTCTCTGAGCTCTGAATCAGTGTGTTTCTCCAGGTATTTGCCCAAAGCCCTGTGTGTGATGCAAGCTGCTATCCTAATTTCTGTCCACTTTAATGGTTTCAAGTAACACTTTGTCACTAGACAGTTCTGGCCTCCAGTCTAAATCCCAGTCCCATTCTTTCAACTATCTGTTTGGCTTCTCCCCTAAATGTCTCACATGTACCTCACAATAACTTTGACTCTTCCCTTCTCCTTCTCCTTAACATTCAACTAAATCACAAGTGTGCTTCAAATATTTCTTTTTATCTGTTCTTCACTTTTCCTTTCTGTTAGCATTTGTTATCTCTTTCCTCTGTTTCTGCTCTTTCAGCCTCTCGTCTAAATTTTCTGGAATTCATCTTTAAAACACTATTATCACAATCACCTTCCTGAAGCACAGTTGAGACAATATCACAGCTCTGCTCAAAATCCTTCCATGTTCCCATACTGCCTACAGGATTTAGGTTAACTTTACCTAACTAACATTCAAAGCTGTCCTCAAACCACTAACCCAACCTAAATTCTTAAACTCTATAATCAGGAAAAAATGAATTAGTACAGTCGCATTTTCATACATTTGTCTTTGCTTATGCTACACCTCTACCCAGATATCCATATCCAACTACTCTCACGGTCCAGCTAAATGTCACCCCTCCTACAAGACCGACCATTTTCTCCCTTTGCTTCAGTTTTTAATACTCATATATATTAGTACTCTAACTGGATGACAAGTGTTTCTTCAGAGGAGGATACATGTCTAAATCTAAGTTTTGATTAATCATTATATTTCCATGGCATCTTTAAAAAAATTTTTTTTGAGATACAATACACGTACGATTCACCCATTTAAAGTGTACAATGGTTTTTAGTATATTCACAAGTATGTGTAAGCATCACCACAGTCAATTTTAGAACATTTTCATCACCACAAAAAGAAGTCCCATTTCCTTTAGCTATCAACTCCTCCCACCCCGATCCCTCCATTCCTTAGCAACCACTAATCTGTCTCTATAGATTTCCCTGTTCTGAACATTTCATTTGAATGGAATCATATGATATGAGGTTTTCTGTGACTGGCTTCTTTCCCTAGCATAGTGTTTTTAAGGTTCACCCATGTTGTAGCATGAATCAATATTTCTTTCTATTGACGAATAGAAATCCACTGTATAGATATACCACACTTTGTTTATCCACTTATAAGCTGATGTATATTTGGGTTGTTTCCACTTTTTGGCTATTATGTATAATGCTGTTATAATCACTTGTGTACACATACATTTAGTTTCTATTAACTATATTCCTAGGAGTGAAATTGCTGGGTCCTGTGGCATCTTTATATAACAGATAGTCCATAAAAATCTGCTGAATCTCCTTCCCTTTTCCACCCAAATCTTAACACTAAAAATGATCTTTAAATTCATCCTTCCCTCAAAAGCTGAACAAGGACGTTTTTCCTTCCAATAGGACAGCATTTTAAGAATTAACTGAAGATGAAGTGATATGCATGAAATTATTTTTTCCCTCTTCCTTGACCTCCTGCAACCTCAGGTGTTACATTTATAGTGAGAACTCAGAACTGTGCCAAGAATGTAGAATTTCAGGTCTTAGGCTCTTGGGCCAACTGAACAATCCAGCTAGCTTAGATACAAAGATTGCATCAGAGATGTGAAACTGAAATAATTTCTTCATGCTTTATTCTAAGAAATGGAAATCCTCCAAGAATGATAGTCAAGTAAATTATTTTTCACAGACATTCTAACTTAATATACACTTGATAGAGAGTAGAAATATAAATATTTTTCCTTTTCTCAGAAACTTTCAAGAAAGATGATTCAGTGAAGATCTTAGTTGCCTTTCAATGTTGTAGTCACACTTCTGCAACAATAAACTTGGAGCCAACTAGATTGAAAATTCACAATATTTTAGCATTAAGAAAGGGAGTAAGATTAAGACTGTTTCATATAGGTTATCACTTATATGTGGAATCTAAGATATGACACAAATGAACTTATCTACGAAACAGAAACAGACTCACAAACATAGAGAACAGACTTGTGGTTGCCAAGTGGGATGGGGAGTGGGGAAGGGATGGATTGGGAGTTTGGGATTAGCAGATGCAAACTATTACACTTAGAATGGATAAACAACAAAATCCTACCGTATAGCACAGGGAACTACATTCAATAACCTGTGATAAGCCATAATGGAAAAGAATATGAAAAAGAATGTATATATATGTATAACTGAATCACTTTTCTGTACAGCAGAAATTAACACAACATTGTAAATTAACTATACTTCAATTAAAAAAATTAAAAAAAGAATGTTTCACATTGGAAAGAATTATAAAGATCAGACATATCAATTCTTTTTTTTGTTAACTCAATCTCAGAAAAGTTAAGCGTCAAATCATACTTATGCAGTATTGTTATCCCAAATTAAAATTCCTTCTAATTTCTCACTTCAGAAAACTTTTTTCTGAATCAAGCTGCCTAAGTCAGACTTCAGAACACCAAAAAGTTTCCTATTTTGTTATATTTTGGAGGTTAATAAGAGAAGTTTAATTTAATAAGATTGAACTTCTCTGTCTTTATTTCTCCAAATAATACTTGAATATATAGTGGTGGGTTCAGTTCTTATGGAGACTGAAGCATCGACAAATTTGGGGATCTCTTTAAGAATAAAAATTTTACAAAATTTCCACACAAGAATAGGTATAGGGCCTTAGAAGGGGCTGGTGTAAATAAGGGGCTCTGAAATGTAAGATTCACAGTAAATTTGCCTGTGTAAATTCCTATTATTGCATTCATTATCTTGCTCCAAGAAGGTATACAGAGGCAGGCAAAATCTTCATGTTACAGCAGTGAAAAACAGAGTAGAAATAGGTGATTGGACTTTTTCAAAGTCAGGACCAGTCTGGTGTTTTCCCTCCCCTGTTCATATAATACAACCTCCCAATACAGACTTAAAGAAAACTATCTTTAAAGAAATAAACAGAAAACTTATTTTGGACAGTTGTTACCACTGTCTGCCACTAATACCTAACTATTATTCTGAGGTAAGAAACCATTTTTATGGTACTTTCACTGTGAAAGTAAAACTAGATGACAGGTGTTTCTTATGCCAAATGATCACATAGCCCATCATGACAGAATCTGAGAACTGGAAAGGGACCTCTGTGATCATCTAATTTCTACTTAAGCAAATAATGCAGAAGTATCTGGGACACTGATTATCATAATAATGATAACTTGTAGACTACTTTTGGGTCACCATTTAAGACTATGTGTGCTTAAAAAGTAAAAATATCAATTCTTTTGGTTTCTTAAAGAGTATTAGTTTCTCCCTCCCTTAAAAAAAGATGTTTAGGTTAGAGAGACAAATGGGAAAGGAAGAGCTCCTTTGGATTTCTTAAATTTAACACTGAAAGTTTTTGTTCTCTCTGATAGTTTTGTATGTGGTTAGCAACTTGAAATCAATTATGCATTCATTTTGGGGAAAACGGTACTTTACACGGGTCTTAAAATTAAGACCAGTACAAAAACGGTGTCTATGTCTACATAAATTCTGAACTATTCTAATAGATTTAACTGGTCTTTTGAAGTCTTCATTTTGCACAACTTAATCATATGTGTGGTATGAAAATTGTAATATTTGTAATACACAATAATAATTTACTCTTTAATACAGGGTTCCTCAAACTTGATTAATATTCAGATCCTTTATAGAAAAATTCTCACAGATCCCTAACATTTTCTTAAATTATTTTTAGTCATTCATTTATTCATGTGTTCATTCATTCAGCAAATACTTATTAAGTGCTTAATATGTGTCCAGTACTGAACAAGGCTTTAAGTTCTTTCCTACTCTCATAGAACTTATATTCTAGTGGAGAGAGACACATAAATATTGATATGTCAGGTACTAATAAATATCATAAAGAAAAATAAGATAAAGTAGAGTCAGTGGTCGGGATAAGCCACAGAACTCTTTGGTCATAAGGCAGTCATCCAGATGATCCACTATAGCTTATTATTTAGGAGACAATCATCAAAATGAAAATATAACATTTAAAAATCTCATGGAGAATTTTTGACCTATTTTCATGTCTTCAAATTCCTAGGAGTCTGCGAATTTACTTGAAAACACTCTAGAATGGAGTCATATCTTACCTAAGGTGGTTGGGCACAAAGGTGGACACTTAAGGCCAAAACTGCATACAGTTCAAATTATCCTTGAAAATCCCACTATACATGGTTTTGTTTATACAAGCCTTTAAAGTAATTCTCACGCACCACTGAGTTAGTCTAAAGGAAGAAAGTCTACCTATAAAAGGAATTCTTAACCTTTTTTGTGACATTGATCACAGGCAGTACACAGCCTATGACACCTTCTCAGAATAATGTTTTATTTATTTGTTTATTTTTGGCTGCAACACGCGGCATGCGGGATCTTAGTTCCCTGACTACGGATCTAACCCCTGCCCTCTGCAGTGGAAGTGTGGAGTCTTAACTACTGGACCATCAGGGAAGTCCCTCAGAATAATGCTTTAAATGAAAAAAATTAACCACTTAGAATTACAAAGGAAAGGAAACCAATCATACTGAAATAGTTACCAAAATATTAAAAAACAGATTTGTGATATATATGTGCCATTTTTTTTCTTTCTTTGCTGTGCCGCGTGTCTTGTGGGATCCTAGTTCCCTGACGAGGGATCCAACCCGGACGCTGGGCAGTCAAAGCGCTAAGCCCTAACCACTGGACCTCCAGGGAATTCCCTATGTGCTTCTTTATTAATTCATTTAGTAATGAGAGTTAGTAGGAAGTCTAATAACCACAATAATTTCAAAGAGTGGTGAACTTAATATTTTGAGATTTCTGTAACTGTAATGTGTTATAAAATATCTGGGATTTCTTTTGGTGATTGGTGACAAAAATCTCAGATATTGCTAATACTTGTGTGGTTTGTTGCCAACATTTGTAAATTACGGGAAATGCTAAATTTCAGTTAGAGGTTAGTAAAAACAAAAACTTCAAGTTTTCTGATAGATTCCTTGATCTGCAGAAATCTGGATGTTCAAATCATTCTCTCTTCAAGATAACCAGTATAAATGAGGAATTCTGAAGAATTCTAAAGAGAGCCTTCTTATCTGCAGAGTTTACTCCATTCTGTTTTCTATCAAGCCTCTATAATTTCTCTTAATAGAAAGTAATAGAATGCTGTGAGCATTAAATGAGATAACATATGCCAGGTATGTAGTAGGTACGGAAAAAAGGTTTGCTAGATATGAACGTAATTCTTACTTGAAAAAAAATCCATATAACATGCAGTTATTTGAAAAGTTGCAGAGAATAACTTGGCATTTCCCACAGTGATTCCACTGAACAGCTATCACTCCTTTGCCTTTTGGCATTGGCAGCCCCATTACTATAGCATTGCATCTAGCCTTGTGGGAGTTAGTTGAAATGCATGTATGCTGCTGCTCTACTGTAAGTACTAAAGATAACAGCCTCTGTCAGGGTTTTTGGTTGCAAATGACAGAAACCAACTCTGGCTAACTTAGAAAAGAAACTTATTTATAGGTGTGATACCGTGACTTATAGTAAGAAATATATATTTGGTCTTCATCTGGTACAGATGTCCTAAAACCCTTAGAATTTTCTAAGAGCAATAAAGGTGAAAGGAGTATCTTTTGTTATTCATGACAACTCCCTACCAATCACACCTGAGTTTACGCTAATACGGTGACTTTTAGAAAGCCCCTGAGGATAGGTGTTGGTAACCAGAGGAACCAAACCTGATTAAATGGTTGGAATTTTCAGCCCCAACCCCTGACCTCAGGATGTAGAGTTCAATCACCAGGGACCAAAGATTTAATCAGTCATGCCTACATAATGAAGCTTCCATAAAACCCTAAAAGGATGTGGTCTGGAGAGCTTGTGGGTTGGTGAACCATCCACATGCCCTGAGGGTGGCACACCCTAGTTCTGTCTTCATGGGGACAGAAGCTCCGGTGCTTGGGACCCTTCCAGACCTCACCCTATGTACCTCTTCATCTGGCTGTTTATCTGTATCCTTTATAATATCCTTTATAAAAAACAGGTAAATGTAAGTAAACGTGTCTCTGAGCTCTGTGAGCCACTCTAGCAAAACCCCCTCCACAAATTCGAGGAAGGCTTGTAGGAACCTCTGATCTACAGCTGGTTGGTCAGAAGCACAGGTAACAACTTGGACTTGCAACAAGCATCTGAAGTTTGGGGTGGGGGAGCGGCTGCGGGCAGCCTGTGAGACTGTGCCCTTGCCCTGTGGGATCTGATGCTATCTCCAGGCAGATAGTGTCAGAATTGAGTTAAAACCTTGATGCTGTTAGAAAACACCCATCAGAATAGGCTGTCTCACAGAACAAACCAGAAAGCTCAGAAAATGGACAGGATCCTAGAAGGGCAAAGCCATAATCAAGATCATGCCACAGTAATTGTCTGCTGATGCCACTGCCACTTGTTTCTGTTCTCCTAGACTGCCACAAATTGTCTCTGTTGTGCCCTAAGCTCTCAAGATTCAAAGTCCTGGGTGGGAGCATCTGATTGACCAAAATCACATGTCCATAGGCCAGCTGCCAGGCAACCAAGAAATGAATATCTACTTGTGCTTCTTCCGTGTCCATAGAAGAAGGAGGACCATTGCCTCCCTCCTGTATCCAAAATAGGATAATGTTCAAGTGATGGGCAACCCATACTATATATTATATATATACTATATATATTTACTCACTAATGATTAAGAGCCATATCATAGCTCGGAGGATATCAGACAAACTGCAGCATTCCAGTTTCTAATTCTGTCTCCTTACTCAATTTCCTCTAACCTGAGTAAGTTCTATTTGTTTAAGCTTTTTCTACATCTACAAAATCTTACTCTTCTCATGAGTTTAATAAAAGGTATATGACCCTGAAGCAGTGTTCAACTATTCATTCATTCATTTACTCATTCAGCACTTACTGGATACCAGCTGTGCTTAAGACATCATGTTAGGTGTTGAAAAATATATAATACTGATATGTGTTCACCAGAAACTAATTATCTAGAACCAGTGCATGTTGCAAGTACTACAGAAGTTCCAAAGAGGGAGAGAGAACTTCTAACTCTCTAAGGAGTTGGGGGGTGGGAATGGGCAGGTGATTGATGGCTTCATGGTAGAAACAGCATTTGGATTGCTCTGTAAAGAACAGGGAGAAATTTTATAGGAAATGGTGTCAGCAAATCATTGGAGTTTGCAGCATGTAATGGCAAGTAACTTAAGTGGTTGTTCTGCAGATCTGGGATGGGATCCTTTGGAAACAAAGCTGGACGAGTCTAATGGGTCTAGATTATCCAGGAGTTTGAATACCATGCAAAGGATTTTAAGTTTTTAAACTGTAAATGATGAAATCATTTAATATTAGAATCAGGCTTCAAGAATAATACTCGAGGGGCTTCCCTGGTGGCACAGTGGTTAAGAATCCGCCTGCCAATTCAGGGGACGCGGGTTTGAGCCCTGGTCCGGGAAGATCCCACATGCCACGGAGCAACTAAGCCCGTGTACCACAACTACTGAGCCTACGCTCTAGAGCCCACAAGCCACAACTACTGAGCCCGCGTGCCACATCTATTGAAGCCCACGCGCCTAGAGCCCGTGCTCTGCAACAAGAGAAGCCATGACAATGAGAAGCTCCCGCACTGCAACGAAGAGTAGTCCCCCTCACCGCAATTAGAGAAAGCCCGCGTGCAGCAATGAAGACCCAATGCAGCCAAAAATAAAAATAAATAAATTTATATATATAAAAAAAGAATAATACTCTATTTGTTTGGCAGTAATATACAGGTTAGAATGGAAACATTTTATTTAAAAACATTATGCACACATCATAGAAAAAAAGAATTGGAAGAATACAGACCAAAATGTTAATAGTGATTATCTTTGGGTATTGGGAATATAGGCATTTTGTTTTCTTTTTACCTTTCTGTATTTTATATATTTTCTCCATTGAATACATATTACTTTGTAACAGAAAAAGTAAGCTAAAAATATTTTTAAAAGAATGAATTGGAATAGGAGACTAGAGCAGGAAGGTCAAGTTAGGGCTACCAAACAAGAAAGCATGATCATCTTATTCTAGAATGTTGGCAATAAAATTGAAAGCAGAAGGCAGGTACCATGCCTCTGGATGCAAGAATAACACAGTAATAACATGGCGTAGAACCAGCAATTGATGGGCTATAGCCTGAAAAAGACATGGGAGTCAAAGTTAGCTCTGAGGCTCTAAGATCAAGTGACAGAGAAGATAACTGTTCTAGAAACAAAAATAGGGAATTCAGCAGAAGGAACAAGTTTAATAGTAGAAAGATGGTGAGTGTATTCCAGCCAAAATGACTTTTAAGTGCTAGATGGGCATCTAGGTACAAATACACAGCACGTAGAAAGAAACAGAGGTTGAAGTTCAGGGGCAACAGCGGAGCCAAAGATTCAGATCTGGAATTATTTGTATAAGGTAGATAAGAACTCAAGAAGGAACTATGGTAACTTAGGCAAAATATGCAGAGGGAAAAGGCTGAGAACAAAATTTTGGGGAAATATTTTAAAGTTGAATTCTTAGTGAATGCTAGATAAGTACTAAGTACAGTATTATATTTCTATAATTAGGCATTCACTCCATTTTATATATAATCAAAAGGTTAAAATGACTTCCCGGAGTCTAACAAATTGAGATGAATAGTGAAAAGAATACTATCAGAGATAAAATTCAGGGAATTCCCTGGCGGTCCAGTGGTCAGGACTCTGTGCTTTCACTGCTGAGGGCCTGGGTTCAATCCCTGATCGGGGAACTAAGATACCACAAGACATGCAGTGTAGCCAAAAAAAAAAAAAAAAAAAAAATCAAATTTTTATATAAACTGGCTTTTGCTTCATGTCAATTTTATATATATATAGTCCCTTGTCTTTCTGTCCTTGGAAATGTATTTTGAGAAAAGAAAATATGTGTACTACAGCAATAAAATGAACCAACTGACTTTTAATTGCTAAGTTAACCTATATATTTTATATATTTTTTACATTCTCTTTATAATCAGAATTTTAGATTTGGAATGGATCTAAGATGGGCTCAAATAGTTTCTAAGTAGTTTAGTAGTAATGACTTGGTATCATTACAGTCTAGATTGAATTCCTAATCAAAGAAACTTGCCAGTTGGGTAGCAAGCATCATGATACATATAGTGGAAAGAACTCTAAATGAAAGACAGAAGTCTTAGGTCCTAATCCCATATTGGTCCCTAAATAGCTTTTCAGTTTTAATCAAGATATATATATATATACATACACACACATATGTATATTTCGGCTGTGTCACAAGGCACGGGTTCGATCCTGACCAGGGAAGGAACTCGCGCCCCCTGCAGTGGAAGCGCAGAATCTTAACCACTGGACTGCCAGGGAAGTCCCTAATCAAGTTATTTAATTTCTCAAAGCCTCAGTTTCCTGGTCTTAGGGCTAGTTGAGACAATCTCTAAGTTCCATTCAACTCTGAAAATCTATGATTATGTATGATATCACTTATATGTGGAATCTAAAATATGACACAAATGAACTTATCTACAAAACAGAAACAGAACACACACACACACACACACACACACACTGCTCTGAGTTCAATATAACCGAAATTCCCAGTAATCTTCACTTTAAATGTTCCAAATTCAAATAAAAGAAAAACCCAAGATATAAACACCTTCAACCTCTGCAAATTTTACCTGCCACTTATGAAGGTACTGTGAGAGTCCTGTATTTATAACTTTTGACTCCCTGCTACAGGATTACAAGGCCAGGCACTGGAGATAAAAGAACATGCAGAAATAAGAGCTTTGAAAATAAACCTTCTTACAGCTAATGAAGGATTATCTGGCATGCAATCTTTCTAAAATGCCAGAGCTATAAGCAAGTTCTTTGTTTGTTTGGGACTATTTCTCTCCTGTCTCCGCTTTGTTGCCCTGAAAAGAAAAGTTTTCCTTAAGCTTTAGGGACCCTAAAACCCCATATTTAGGGACCCTAAAATGTCAAAATTAAATTGTGTATTCTTAAATTTATATTTACTTCTTCGGAAAAAGGCCTACTTGGCCTCTTCTATAAACTGAAATTGTGTCGCCCCAAAATTCATATTTTGAAACTCTAATGTCTCCTGTGACTATATTTGAAGATAGGGCCTTTGGGAGGTAAGTAAGGCTAAATGAAATCATAAGGATGGGGAACATTAGCTAGGACTGATGGTCTTATAAGAAGAGGAGGAGAAAAAGATCTCTCTCCCCAACATACACCTCACACCACGTAAGGAGGAAAGGCCATGTGAGCACAACTCCAGAAGGTGAACAGAAAGAGAGACCTCACCAGAAAACTTAAGTGGTTGGCACCTTGATCTTGGACTTCTCAGACTCTAGAACTGTGAGAAAATAAATTTCTATTGTTTAGGCACCCAGTCTGCGGTACTTTGTTATAGCAGCCTGAGCAGACTAAGATAGCCCCCTTACTTAATTTTTGGACTAAGATTCGCACAATTTTCAAATGGTTTTCAGTTAGCTAGAGAAACTAATCCTTTGATAATCCTTTTCCTTTCAAAAATATATCTTGATAATTCCAAGAATTGGGTAGAAATATTATTTTCTGAACTACAAGACAAAGTATACAATTACTTCATTAGTTTCTACCCAATAACTTAAAAAACATAAATAAATATGGTAAAGTACATATACTTGATTAAGTGTAAAATCTTGACTTAAAATCTGTTTCCAAAAGCTCTCTACATTTATTTGATCTTTCAACAATACTGCTCTGAATATGAACCTCAAATGTATAAATTCCACAAGATATAAGTGATTACAAGTACTTTCTTGTTCAGGTATTTAAAGCAATTTCTTCATACTTGAGTGATGTACTTGAAATTTAGTAACTGAATGAACCCTATCAGTTCTCTACATACCACTAGATTTAAAAAACTCTTTAAAGCTGTTTATGAATGGAATCCATTCCCGACCCTACCGCCAGCATCATCAACCTGAAAGTAAAATCTGACCATGCCACTCTCCAGCTTAAAACCCTTTAATCCCATCACGTATAGGATATAAAATCCAAGCTCCTTGTAGACACAGGGCAAATACAATCCTCTGTGATCTGTTCCCTGTCTGCTCTTTTTTTTTTTTTTTTTTTTTTAATTTATTTTTGGCTGCATTGGGTCTTCACTGCTGTGCACGGGCTTTCTCTAGTAGCGGCGAGCAGGGGCTACTCTTCGGTGCAGTGCGTGGGCTTCTCATTGTGGTGGCTTCTCTTGTTGCGGATCACGGGCTCTAGGCGCGTGGGCTTCAGTAGTTGTGGTGCATGGGCTTAGTTGCTCTGCAGCATGTAGGATCTTCCCAGACCAGGGCTCGAGCCCATGTCCCCTGCATTGGCAGGCAGATTCTTAACCACTGTGCCACCAGGGAAGTCCTCCTTGTCTGCTCTTGAACCCTGTCCTTAGTAACTCCAGGACCTCACACTAGACACCCAGCTATCTCAAACTACTTCCCTGGGATATGGACAAGCATCTGTTGGCAACCTCTTTCTTCTTCTTCTTCCTAGATAACTAAAATTTGTTCAAGAATCTGCTTAGACAGCACCTCTTCAGGGAAACTGTCCTGACTCTCCCCCAAGCCGGGGTGGGTTTTTTCCTTTATGTTCCCACAGAAGGGCGCTGTAAACATTTCTCATATACTGGGCATAAACACGGATTTAGGTTGTCTTAGGTAAATGTTTCTCCATTAGGACCATACACTGCTAGGGGAACAGGATCATATTTCTACCACGAGGGCCTAACAAACTGGTTGTTACACTGCATATGGCTGGTATATGTTGTTGAATTATACTAATTCACATACCAAATACACTAAGGCATTTATGATTTTAAGGAATATTATGGCAAATATTTTTGTTAAACAAATGGTAACCATCACTCCTTCATGTGTTTTGAATTACTATTTCTACAGGTTGCTTTACTTAAAAATGAACTTGACATTTTATTTTGAAAATTTACTATTATTTTTTTAAAGTGATATCATTTTTTTTAAAGTCTTTACTGAATTTGTTATAATAGTGCTTCTGTTTTATGTCTTGGTATTTTGGCTGCAAGGCATGTGGGATCTTAGCTCCCTGACCAGGGATCAAACCGGTACCCCCAGCATTGGAAGGTGAAGTCTTAACCCCTCGACAGCCAGGGAAGTCCCTGAAAATCTACTATGTATTTTATTGAACTACCTGGTACCCAAATGTCAATAATTTCAGAATTATCAGCACTCTCCACCTATTTGTCCAAGAACCTATCTATTTTTAATGGGTGTCTTAAAGAACTGGCATTTGATATCACACTATTTAAACATCAAGAAACCCCCTGGGAGCTAGTCTACATGTATTATTTTTTAAAAAGTGAAATAAAATCTATATTACATATTAAACAAAAATTTAATCCTGTTACACAATATTTCTTCCACATGGACAGTCATAATACATGGCATCTTTGCATTAAGTAGTTCAGAACCAGTTACTTAGGCCTGCCTTCAGTCAACAGACCAAAATTTCACTTATATTGGTTTATAGGACTTCATTCAGTCTTTGAGCTTTTTTAGAACATTCATTCATTATTGCTTTTGATAAATGAACTAATCTTAGCACAAATGTAATAGAAAACAGAAAATCAACAAGAATTTATTTTAGATTATTATAAGACAGAAAGAAGTAAGAGTTACTTTCATTAGCAGGGCCTAGTTTAATGTAATCAACATTGTCCTGACCATACAATATTTATTCAATGCTCACTATGTGCCGGGCACTGTACATCACCTCATTTAAACCGTAACACACTACTATGACAGACTTACTATTATAGATCTCATTTTACAGATTAAAAATCTGAGACCCAACTTCACAGAGCTAGTGTATGGTAGAGCTGGGATTCAAATCTAGACTGTCCAACCTCAAGCCCATTCTCTTAACCACTATGGTACACTTTTCAGTTAAATCACTGTATGAAAAGATTTCAGAAATTAATGACCCAATAAATTATAAAGGATTCCATCTAGCCTACAATATTCCTGAATACTAACTGCTTAATCATTTTGATTTGCTCCACCCAAGGCCAAACCAGAAGATTAAGTCCTTCTGTCTAAAACTTTCTCTTTACTTTGTGCTTTAAAAAAAAAAGGCAATGTCAAAAAAAAAAATGTCATTATTGAAAATTTCTGTTCAGTGAAAAGGAGTGTGCCAATTCAACACAAGGGAAGCCTAAGTATTCCAAAATCTTCTGTGCAGGAGGTAATCCTGTCCTGGGAGTTTCAGAGATGCCTTAATAACCTAGAAAATTAGTATTTAAACCTTGAAACTTTTGCCTAATTTCTAATGTTGAAAGAATAACTCAGCATTCTTAGTCACTTTTAATTTTGCTTTGCCACTGGCAGAAGGGCAAGCATGCATAAATGCTGACAGAATACATGTTAGAGCAGTTTACTCCTGTGGAAAGTTGCCTTACACTGTTTCGGCAATTCTCTCTCACAGGAACTGCTGTTTTCAAAAGTATATGAATCTACATCTATTCTAGATAATATATAAGTAAACACAGAATATCAACATTAAAATGCTTTTAAAAAGTAAACAGTCTTAATAACAACTGACCTGGGATATCTCCAAGTTCTTAAATTAACTTTGAGGGGTAGAAAAAGAATAAAAGGAACTGAACTTAATATTCATAAGAATGTCAGCAATACATAGCAAAGTTTTATCCTTTAGGTGTTCAAAATGTAGAGGGAGAGAAGAGCCACATAGGCAAATAATGATACCTATTGTAAATTCAATCACCTTCTAAATAAATCTTCTTGCTTCTAACCTCTCCCATACATGGCCCGAAATGTCATCTTCCTAACATAGACAGCTATAATAGTATCACTTTACTATTCAAATATCTTTGATAGAGTCATCCAAACTCCACAGAAAGGTACTCAAGGCTGCTAAGATATGGGTCCAATCCAGGTTTAGTAGATTCCTAGTTATTCTTTAAATGTTCAGGATACTTCCACAGTCTCAACACTGCTTGCGTCTTTTACTTAGCTTGGAAAATCTTTTCACTTCTTCAGAAGTCAAAATCCTACTGCTCCTTTAAGACCCAGTTAAATTTCACCTCTTTTCTTTCCTCTGACAATTAAAGTTCAAAGTTACTATGGCACTTTATTTGTAGTTTTATTATAACATGTATCATCTATATCTGATATTATATTAACAGTTTATTGTGAACATATTTGTTTCTTCGAGTGGAAAGTAAGTTGTTCCTTGATCTTTTCATCCATACAGAAGTGATCTTTCTCTTCTTCTGCTCTTTAGCAGCATGGTGTGATTTTTAAATATGTGAATTTAGACAGGCTGACTTGAGTTGCAGTTTCAACTTAATACCTAATTCATTTAACAAATATTCATTTAGTGCCTACTATGTGTCAGTCTAAGCACCTGGGGAAACACAACAAAGCTTCCTATTCCGTGGAGCTTAAATTTTAGTGGCGAGAAACAGACATTTAACAATAAACATGATAAAGTAAATTAGTATATTAAAAGAATGATGAGAACTTTGGAACAAGAAAATAGAGCAGGATGGGGATAAAGAATGCCAGGGGTATGGGTTCAAAGCCACAGTTTTAAACAGGGTGATGAGGATATACCTCATTGAGAAGGTGATGATAGTTGACCCTTCTCAAATTTGGAAGGAGGTAAGGGAGGTGCCAATACCTGGGGGAAGAGTTTTCTAGTCAGAGGGAACAGCTAGTGCAAAGGCCCTAAGGGAGAAGTGTGAGGGAGGACTATGTGGCTGGAACAGAGTGAGCAAAGGGTGAGTTATAATCCAGGTAAGATATGATGGTGGCTTGAACCAGAGACAGCAATGGAGGTGGTGAGAATTGATTTTATGTGTGTGTGTGCGTGTGCACATTTTGTTGAGGTATAATTTATGTAATAAACTGTAGCCACAGAAAATGTACAATCTGATAAGTTTTGTCAGATGTATATGCTTGTGAAACCATTACCACAATCAAGGAAACATTTCCAATCTTCAAGAATTTCCTTTTGCACCTTTGCAGTAAGGTCTCTCCCTCCAACTCTAGCCACCCAAGCAAACAATGGATCTGCTCTCTGGCACTACAGATTAGTTTACATTTTCTAGGATTTCATATAAATTTAATTATACAGTGTATACTGTATATATTCTCTTGTATCTGGCTTTTTGTCACTCAGTCGTATTATGACTTGGAGATTCATCCATGTTGTTGTATGACAGATAAAGGATTTGCTGATGGATTGGATTGAGAGTGTAAGAGAAAAAGAGTAATTTAGGATAAATCCAAGGTTTTTGGTCAGAGCAAACTGGAAAAATGGAGCCGCTATCAACTGAGAATGGTCAGGAGGAAAAGGCTAGGGGAAGATGATCAGGAATTAGACTTTTGATATCTTGATCATGCAAATGGAGATACTGAGTCATATGCTTAGGCTGGATATAAATCTGGAGCTCAGAAATGAGGTATGGACTAGAGATTTAAATTTGGGAATTGTCAGCATATTGTAAGTGGTATTAAACCCATGGTACTGGATGAGATCCCCAAAGACATAAGATGGATACAGAAAAGAAGCTGACCAAGGTCCAAGTTCTGGGACACTCCAACTTTAGGAGACTGGGGAGAAGAGGACACCAACAAAGGAGACTGAGAAGGAACATCCAGTGAGATAAAAGGAAGAGTGTGGTATCCTGAAAGCCAAGTGTAAAGTTTCAAAAAGGTAGGAGTCAAAACTGTGTCAAGGGACTTCCTGGTGGCGCAGCGGTTAAGAATTCGCCTGCCAATGCAGGAGACACAGGTTCGAGCCCTGGTCTGGGAAGATCCCACATGCTGCGGAGCAACTAAGCCCATGCGCCACAACTACTGAGCCTGCACTCTAGAGCCTGTGAGCCACAACTACTGAGCCCTCGTGCCACAACTAATGAAGCCCACGTGCCTAGAGCCCGTGCTCCACAACAAGAGAAGCCACTGCAATGACCAGCCCGCGCACCGCAATGAAGAGTAGCCCCCGCTCGCCGCAACTAGAGAAAGCCCACGTGCAGCAATGAAGACCCAATGCAGCCAAAAATAAATTAAAAAAAAAACCAAAAACACAACTGTGTCAAACGCAGCTGAGTGGTCAAATAAGGGATAAAAATGGACCTTTACCTATAGCAACATGGCGCTCACTGGTGACCCTGACAAGAGCAAATTTGGTGGACTGGTAGGGACACAAGATTTACTGGATAGGTTTAGGAGCAACTGGGAGGAAAGGAATTGGATGCGACAAGTACAGACAACTCTTGACGAATGTACCCAAGAAGGAGAGTAAAGAAATGAAGAGGTAGCTGGGAGGGAAAGTGGGGTTAAAAGAAGTTTGTTCTGTTTTTTTTTTTAAAGATGGAAGAGATAAGAATAGATACACAGGCTCATGGGAATGATCCAGCAGGAGGAATAATTGGTGTTGTAGGCGAGAAGGGAGAGTTGCTGAAGTGATGTCCCTGGGTAGACCAGAGAAGAAGGGATCTAGTGAATCAGTAAAGAAAGTAGCTTTAGATTAGGAGCAAGGAGAGTAATCTATTGTAATGTACTTGCTTTGTAACTTTCAACAAGTTGCTTAATCCTTTTAAACCTCAGTTTCCTTATCTGACAATAAAGATTAAAAAATCTGCTTTAGAGAGCTGTCCTGAAGATTAAACCAGAAAACCCATGTGTCTGACCATTTGTAGATATACTCATTATATGTTAGTCTTTTTTCCTCTCCTTATTTACAACTTTTAAAATAAAACTAACCACATTTTCTCTGTGTAAGTTTTAAAAGTACATGTTTTCTTCCTTTCTCAATTATAAACTTCTTGAAGGCAGGAATGGTCTTTTGGCTTTATTCCCCCTAGCACAAGGGTCTTGACTGAAATAGGTTCTCAATAAATATTCTTCGAATTTATTTCAACAATGTAGGAAGAAAACTCTTTCTAGGGTGTAAACGAATTGCCAACAATGTGGATAAATCTGTCCAGTCTTCTAGTTTTTAATCCGGTTGGTCAATTGTTGAGAAAATCTTTGACGAACATAAAAATTTCACGTCCTCTTTTTAAATGATTTAAAATTTCAAAAGACCTCACCTGCACCCATTCTGAGTAACACATTGCACCTCCAGCATTAGGAATCACTGTTCTAGTATTAAAAATGGGAGGAATGGACATAATATGCTTAAAGTAGGCAGCAGCTAATACATAATCTTCATGTTCCAATTGATTCAGATCTCCTAGAATGCCCTGGTATGACATACTGGCAAATGACCAGATCATATACGTGTGCTTGAGAGAATGTGTGTGTGTTAGATGCTGCAGGGGAACAGGGAAGAGAAAACGATAAAAAGAAAACACGGCAAAAGCTTAAAATCTGGTGAATCTAGGTGAAAGGTATATGGGTCTTTTCTGAATTACAACTTCTGTGCATTTGAAAAAGAAAGAAAGAAAAAAAGGAATGGGATGGGGAGACTGGCAATCACCTCTCTTTAATTAAATAGCATTTTAATTTTGACTTGGACAATATAACATCTTAGGCCAGCCATTTAACCTCTGTACCTCAGTTTATTTTTCCATAGAATGGGTGACATTTTTACTGCCTTCATGTTTAAGGTATGTGACATTTAATTATTATATATACATTCTAAAACTTTAAAAAATGCCCAAGTATTTACACCTAAAAATTTAAAAATAATGAATATTTCAAACCACATTTAGTTTACTACATCTAGCTACTGAGCACCTATAACGAATTTAATATAGATAGGCAAAACTGTGTCATTATATATGAATACGGATTTTTAAACAACTGTGATATAGGAAGCAAAACTAATGAATAAAGCCACTGATCTGTTTAGCCAGTACTACACTGTTTTCGAAAATAGACAACTACCTATTTAATAGACTGCCTTTGGGTAGGATAGGCACTGTTTCCCATGCCACAGTTTCTATTACTTCAATGGTCTTACACTCCAAAGATTTATACATTTCCTTATCTCTCCAGTCCTGAGTTTGCTACCCCTGGAAAGATTTCTTCTTTCCCGTGATTAATAAGAATTTTTTTAATGATTGATATTGGCCTCAGTCATAGCAGAACTGAACTGGGTAAAAAGTTGCCCTAAGAACTAGAATGGAAGGTGAAGGGCTTAAAGCATAAGTTTCAAAAACCTCAGATACCAGTCATTGGTTAAATAAAGAGATGTCACACTATGACAACTATTAGTCAAATGTCATAATGTTAAACTTTATGTGATCTGCCCTTCCTTAATTTCCCTACTGCATTCTGCATCATTCTCTGCTCCTTTTTGCCACATTTCAGCCCCACTGGTTTTTTTTCATACCTCACAGCTTGATGGAGCTGGTTCCTTCTTGACTTGAAGATCTCTGCTCAAATGTTACTACTTCAGAGAGGCCCTCCCAGACCCCCCTTATCTAAAGTACGTTTCCTCCTTCTCAGTGACTCTGTTTTCTTTACATTATAGCACTTGAATGTATCTGAAATTATTTTATATATATGTTTGTTTATATTTTTATTGTTACTCTCCTGTCTGTCCTTTTCACTGCTGTTATTCTCTCTTACGTAACAGGCATTTGACAAGTATTTGTTAAAAGAATAAAGGAGGTACCCAAATTATGTTCTTATACTGGGATCAATTACATGGTAAAAAGTTATCTGCAAAATCCTACTAAGAACCCAAAAGAACTACTGTCTATCAGATAAAGCACACTGTTTAAAGTATAATAAAAAATGTAATAATATTCAGGAACGTGGATAACACAGTTGGTAATGCCAGGTTATATGCCCCAATATAAGGTGCTTTTAATTTTAATCCAAACTACTGTATTTCTCACAAACAGGGAGTCATTCCATATTTCAACCCTTCCTTACAAAGTCTCTCAAATTCCAAGGCATTCTCACAATTTCTTTTGAACAATAAATTACAATTTTTTTCCTTCAACTTTTAAAAAATTGAAGTGTAGTTGATTTACAATGCTGTGCCAATCTCTAATGTACAGCAAAGTGACTCAGTTATACACAGAGACATTCTTTTTTCATATTCTTTCCCATTATGGCTTGTCACAGGATATTGAATGTAGTTCCCTGTGCTATACAGTAGGACCTTGTTGTTTTTCCATTCTAAATGTTAATAGCTTGCATCTGCTAACCCCAAACTCTCAGTCCATCCCTCTCCCTCCTCCCTCCCCCTTGGCAACCACAAGTCTGTTCTCTATGTCTATGAGTCAATTTCTGTTTTGTAGATAGGTTCCTTTGTGCCATATATTTTCTAAAATGTATTTATTTATTTATTTTTGGCTGCGTTGGGTCTTCGTTGCTGCGCGTGGGCTTTCTCTAGTTGCGGCGAGCGGGGTCTACTCTTCGTTGCGGTGCGCTGGCTGGTCATTGCAGTGGCTTCTGTTGTTGCAGAGCACGGGCTCTAGGCAGGTGGGCTTCAGTGGTTGTGGCTCATGGGCTCAGCAGTTGTGGTGCACGGGCTTAGTTGCTCCACAGCATGTGGGATCTTCCCGGACCAGGGTTCAAACCCGTGTCCCCTGCACTGGCAGGCGGATTCTGAACCACTGTGCCACTGGAGAAGCCCTGTGCCATATTTTAGATTCCGCATATAAGTGATATCGTATGGTATTCGTCTTTCTCTTTCTGACTTACTTCACTTAGTATGATAATCTCTAGTTTCATCCATGTTGCTGCAAATGGCATTATTTTGTTCTTTTTTTTTTTTGACTGATACATGCAAAGTAAATTTTCTTTTCACATTTTACCTAAATAGGTATTTTAAAATTAAAAGTGAATATGAAAATTTTATTTTTATTTATTTATTTTATTCAAACAGAAAGTCACAAAAATTATAATCATCCTCATCAGTTCACTCAGTCCCATGTAATTAATTTTTTTTTCATCTTGATCTTTTGTTAGCACTTTTATGAATTCATCAGTTTTCCATTAGAGTTCTGAAAATGCTTATTCACTCAGTTCAGCAGTATAGTCAGTTACCAGAAACCTGTGCTTGTCAGAGTCTTTTCCATGAATTCCTTGAAGGTGAAACCCTTTTATAGGAACATTTTTGCAAAAGCATCAGAGTACACCCAGAACTGTCTGTAAATGACAAAAGACTTAAAAATGACCACGGTTAAAGATCTGATGAAAGTTCATAATAATGCAATTGACAAGGAAATTTAGTTATTTCTGAGATATACATTTTAAAATAATAACTAGAATTATAACTTATAACATTATACCAGAACATATAAGATTTTTAGGAATTCCATGTAATGTCTGAAACATTTATATTAACATATTTCCATACAAATAACCCAAAGTTTAGTATTAGTTGTTTTTTTTTAATTTTTGAATTTTATTTTATTTATTTTTTTATACAGCAAGTTCTTATTAGTATTTTGTTCTTTTTTTATGAACAATAAATTACTAATTGGGGAGGACATATTAGTTTGAAACAACCCAATTAATGCTACTTTTGGATGCTTACAGAGGTCACTGAAAAGAAAAGGGAAGTTTAGCAACTATTCTTGAGGGTGTCACCTTCTAATTGTAAGCACTAGATCAGTAATTCTCAAATTCTGATGTGTACCCATTACCTTGGTATCTTGTTAAAATGCAGATTCTGAATGTCAGTAGGCCTGGGGCCAGGGATTCTGTATTTATAACAAACTCCCAGGCACTGCTGCTGGTTCATGGACTACACTTTGAATTGCAAGGCACAAGATGAAACTGTAAACAATGCTCTTCTTTCACTATATTTTTATAATTTAAAAATGTGTATTGAGGGAATTCCCTGGCAGTCCAGTGGTTAGGACTCAGCACTTTCGCTGCCGGGGGCCGGGGTTCGATCCCTGGTTGGGGAACTAAGATCCAGCAAGCTGCATGGCAGGGCAAAAAAAAAAAAAAAAAGCGTATTGACGTTCATTGGAAAGGAAAAGAACAGGCTAGACAGCTGAAAGGGGATGGGAGCTTTTCATAAAGCTTTTACTACTAATTTACCCTTGCCCCCCCATAAATTCAAGTTCATGTTTATAAACCAGATTTTTTTTTCAAGGCAATGCCTTAAACCAGAATTAACTATTTAAACTTAATTAAATAAAAAAGGAAAACCACATTTAAAACTCTATTGTTCTATACTTTCCAATGCGCCAAACAATTTCATTTTAATTGGTATATGTGGAAGTGTTAAAGTTAGAAAGGGAGCCCTAATTTGGTAGTAAAATCTGGATGATTTTACTAGTCAAAAAAATTTTCCCCCCTTCTAAATTCTTGCCATCTCTCAGGAGGTCATTAACCAATACTATAATTTTTAAATACATAACTTATGTCCTAGATTTTTTAAAAGACCAAGTAGCTAAAGACTATATAAGATTCAACTGAAAGGTTAACTATACCAAAAAAGTTAAACCAAAAATAGAATCCTTCAAATATATAAACATGAAAATGAAACTGAGCAGGACCCTGTGGGGCCTTCCTGGATACAAAAGCCCCTCCAAGTCCCCTGTTTCTTGTTTATAAAAAAAAGTCTTTAGTCTTGGAGACCTTCCCTGAGTTCCAAATAACAGACTCAAGCAGTTAATGATTGGAACATTAGAGTCACAGGACTCCTAGTTCCTCCTGAAGGGATATAGATAACAATCTGCCGTTATCTTTGAGTTGTTCTGCAGAAACTAAGACCCCCACTCAGTGGAGGATGGTGACTACAGACTGACCCCAGACTGGTTTAAACTAGAAGGTTGATGATTGAGATTCCTGAAACATTACCCTGTTACTTCACCACCAACCAATCAGAAGAATGATTGGTTGAGCACGAGCTGCTCAGGCACCCTGCAACCCTCACCTCTAAGGCTGTCTTAAAAAACCCTTCCCTGGAATCCATCAGGGAGTTTGGGTCTTTTGAGTGTGAGCTGCTCCTTCTCCTTGCTTGACACCCTGCAATAAATGCTGTACTTTCCTTCACCACAACCTGTTGTGAGTAGACTGGCTTTGCTGCATGATGGGCAAGTGAACCCAAGTTTGGCAACAATGATCTTCCAAAACCTTTGAAGAATATTCACTTGTTTCAGCACTGTTTTTCCTCCCTTCATATAGGTAAACTTCTTTTAATTTAACACGCTTAACACTTAACAGACTCATATAACCCTTTATAGCTATCTTGGGTTCAGAACACAGTACCCATTTAAAAAAAAAAAAAAAAAGATAACAGCTCATAATGGCAAATCAAAAAAGGCACAAAATGTGTATTGAGATGCTTTTTATAGGTCTATGGTACTTAAGGTTTCCCACAATTTTGTGAACTATTATTAACAGAGTTCTATTTGTGTTCAGTTTAAATTACTAAAGGTTGTTTCTTGTTTTTGTTTTTTTAATTGTTTTATTCTTTGTGGCTGACAACTAGGGGGGAAAAACAGTTGCAATATAAATGTATTCCTGCAAGTCTCTGTTGAGGGAGTCAAGCTGATTTGATAGAGCTCAATTTGGGGGCAGTGGGTATTTTTTGCTTTCTTCTCCATCCATCCCCTTAACCCTGTAATTAAAGCCTAATATGTACAAATCAAGCAGGATTACTGGGCAAGAGCTATTTCACGAAGGTATGAATTGCTTCTGTGCTAGTTCTAGAATATCAGCTGGGAAGCATCATCAAAAGGAAATCAAGGCGATTCCTCTGCTGATAAGGAAATTGTAATGAATCTCTTTAGGACTAGAAACAGTCAGCTCGGTAATTTGAACAATAACAATCTCCCCATTTACTATTTAGCCAAGATTTGAAAGAGCAGGACTAAAAGCTCAAAAGATGGAAGGTGTAAAAGAAGTCTCTTTTCTGCTCAGCACTTTGGCAGGCATAATACCGCATTTGCATCTGTCTGAGTGGTAACTTCCAAAAGTCTGAGAAAGTAAATGTGAGCTGAATATCAAGCGATAAAAGAGATAATTCTGAGCAACTGCGTGTTTGTGTGTGGACGGCGGGGGCTGAGTACCAAAGAGGTGAGCAATTAAGCATAGTGAAGAAAGATCACAAAGCTAAAACTCACCCTGAGTAAAGATGAACTCAGAGCAAGTTTTGTAAATCATCTCACCACATTAAATACATACACACTGAAAAAGCTTCAGCACATTTAAGGATATTTTGCAAAGTGCTCTTTTCTTCCTGAATTCTGCTATTCTTTCTGTTCGTCAACAATTATATATGTCCGTGGTCTAATTATTTCCTCATTCTCTGCTCATCTCTCTCCTTTCTTAGGAACCTCTTTTTTACCTCCCTCATACAGCCAGAAATGACCAAATCTAGTTCTCCTTCAGTATTTGTGTTTTAGTCAGTTTTATATTTTTGTGCCCCCTCCACTACTACTCATTCATATCTGCCTGGGTTTCCTTGGTGCTTGATAAATGTTAGACAGTATGATGCCACAAGTAGCTGCAAATGTCACCATCAGGAAGCCTTGATTACAGTGACTAAGAGGTGAAAACATCAAAGCAAAATAGCTAATGGAAGCTTAAAAAAAAAAAAAATCCTAGCACTTAGCCGAATGCCTAAGAGGTACACAGAGGGAACTCAATAATAAAAGAAGTTTGCTTCAGTGTTTTTGTGGAAATTTTAAGGACCTTTCTCACCACAGGCAACTTTGTACTTTGAAGCTAGACTCTTCCCCAAAGCTAGAAGAATTCATGAATGGTGATTCAGCAAAGATTTTTTTTCAGTTAAATTTGCAGTTATTAAAGCCTGAAGTTGTGGTAAGGATAAGTCAGAGTTCAAAGCATGACAAGAAAGAGTGCATTAAAAATAAGAAAGGTTTAAAAGTCGATATGATATTTAAAAAAAAAGATAAGAAAGGTTGGAGATGATCATATTATGATACATACTTTTTCTTCTCAGACTATCCCCCTTTAACTTTCACAGAATTACATTACTTATGAACAAAATTTAAATTCAAAATTTCTCTTTTAGGGTATTTGTATGCTTTCAGATATTTTTCTAGTAGATGTCTTTTGTCATTCTCTGTCCCTCATCTTTAAGGGGGGAAAACAAAACAAAACAAAGCATGACTTTCTGCACAGGTCAAGGAAGGAAATTAGAGTGACCTGTGCTATCCTGTCAGGAGGCAGAGCAAAAAGGTTAGTAAGAGGAAAAACTAGGTCAAGCCCTAGGTTTCAGAATGAGTGATAGTGCAGGTTTTGGCTCAGTCTCATCACTACTGCCAGTTACTGAAGGCAGTTTAAATGCTAGTTGAGAATATTAACTCAGATGCAAGATTACCTGTGTTTGAATCGTGCTTCCGCCTCTGACTTACAGTATGGTCAAGTAACTGAACTTCTCTAAGCCTCATTTCTCATGGGTTAATAGGGGTAATAAAAATATCCAAAACTTATAGGATGTTATAAGGATTACATGAGATATTTCAGGTAGAAGGCTGACTGTCACACATCAAATCCCATGTAATAAATTTATTAGCTATTATTGCTAATAAAAATAAATGGCAGGGGCTTCCCTGGTGGCGCAGTGGTTAAGAATCCGCCTGCCGATGCAGGGGACACGAGTTCGAGCCCTGGTCCGGGATGATCCCACATGCCGTGGAGCAACTAAGCCCGTGCACCGCAACTACTGAGCCTGCGCTCTAGAGCCTGCGAGCTGTAACTACTGAAGCCTGTGTGCCACAACTACTGAAGCCCACACGCCTAGAGCCCGTGCTCCGCAACAAGGGAAGCCATCGCAATAAGAAGCCTGCGCACTGCAACAAAGAGTAGCAGCTGCTTGCCGCAACTAGAGAAAGCCTGTGCACAGCAACGAAGACCCAAAGTAGCCAAAAATAAATAAATAAAATAAATTTATTAAAATAAATAAATAAATGGCAGTTCTTGTTTTCTATGTATATTGATAGTCCTATAAACAGTATGTCCTTAAAGAAATAGGGGACACCTTTCTAACTCCTCAAAGTATCTCTTACATTAAATATTCTGTATGTTGTAGTCCATTCTTAAAGAAGATAATCACATTATTTACTTCCAGAGAGATGGTGTGCTTAAGATGCGGGTGCTTTGTACTGGATAAATCCAAAATGAAGAAAGAATGCTGTTGGTTACCTGCCTAACAGCCACTTCTTCCCATTATTCTGCTGACAGAACAATTTTCTGCCCTGTGACGATACAGGATAAGCCTTAATAGGTATAAGCTAGTTGTAGTAATCTTTTAATTGTCATTGCCGCTGATTGATCTAGGGGTAAACATGTGCTCCAGTTTTGCCCAGTGCAACCTGAGGGGATGTCTGCTGGAGGCTTCTGAATACTAGTACCTAATAAAAATGAAATCTCCCCCATCTGCAGGAAGAAGTAGTAAGTTAGCAATATTTGTCATGTATCCAGTGTGTACAATTCTGGAAAAATAGTTTCAAATAAATATAAAATTTCCAACAGCTCTCATTAATTTTTTCACAGTATGTTTCTAAAATGACAGGGGACAATAAGTAAGTTATTAACTAAAGGGAAGTAATAAAGACACGTCTCAGATTGACTTTTCTACCTGTGGTAGACTTGTGTAGGATTAGGCATGTATTTGTGTATCCCTTGGGAATAATACTGTATCAGCTGATGTGAGTTAAGACAAGGAAATAGAAAAGAAAAAAGTTAAAGATGGTTTCAAGTCTGAGTGATTAGGATGATGAAACTGTCACAACTAAATCACTAATAGGGAGTACATCTTGAGGAAATACTGATGAGGTTTGTTTAAAATAGGTTGAGTTCAACATGAGAGCAAGAGAGCTCAGAGGAGGCAGTTGGAGAAATGGGATACAATGTCAATTTTTTTTTTAACTGAAGTATAGTTGATTTACAATGTTTCAGGTATATAACAAAGCGATTGTTTTATATATATAAAACACACACACATATATATATTCTTTTCCAGATTCTTTTCCATTATAGGTTATTACAAGACATTGAACATAATTCCCTGTGCTATACAGTAGGTCCTTGTTGTTTATTTTATATATAGTAGTGTGTATCTGTTAATCCCAAACTCCTAATTTATCCCTCCCCACAATGTCAATTCTTAAAGTGTTGATTTTGGTGTCACTAGCATAGAACTGCCAACTGAAATCATGGATGGACTCTACAAGGGAGAGAAGAGTGTAAAGAATGCACACAGAACTAATATCTGAGTCCTCTAGAACAAGCTCAATTACTTTAACTGGTGGTTCTACCATGTACTAGCTAAATATGTGAACCTGCTAAGTCACTGAAGAGTTCTAAGTCTCATTTTCCTCACCTGTAAAAGAAAAATAAGAGTAACTACCATATCAAGTGTTTGTGAGAAATAAATAGCATAATGAATTAGCACGATGACTAATATATACGTTCTTAAGCATATGTTTGAGGTCAGAAAGAGGAAGAACCATGAAAGGAGGCAGAGAAGAAGTGATAGGTTCATGCATTCATTCGTACATAAAACAAACCAAAGTGTATCAAGTATCTACAATATTTAAGGCATTGAGCTGGAATAGAACCCAGAGAGGATAAAGTCATATTCAGTTCAAATTCAACCAACATTGTTGAGTACTTTCTTGTGTCGGACATTATGATATGCTTTCATTTATCTCACTTAAGGGATATAATACAAGGTGGGGAGGTTTTCCAAAGAGATCAGGTGGACAAGTTAAATAAAGACTTAGAAAAGACGATTAACATTGGCAAAATGGAAATTATTGGTGATCTTTGAGAAAATCGTTTTGGTTTGCCAGAATGGGGTTGGGGTGGGAAGAAAAAAAGGGAAGGAAATGTAGGCTGGGGTGGGGCGTGGGGGTCAGGGGTGGGGTCAGGTGGTTTACAGGCACACTAGGGTAAAACAAGAGAGTAGTACTGGTTTTTGTGGATCAACAGAGACTTGTGCTTGCCTGAAAAAAAGAGAGAAGAGGTCAATGGAAAGGAAGAGACAAGGACAGCTAATACTTAGGCTTTTTTTTTTTTTAACACCTTTATTGGAGTATAATTGCTTTACAATGGTGTGTTAGTTTCTGCTTTATAACAAAGTGAATCAGTTATACATATACATATGTTCCCATATCTCTTAGGCATTTTTTTAACTGTGACAAGGAAATACTCAGATACACTTGAAAAAGAAAACATTTTCTGCACAAATTAGTCACTCAATGAATGAACAACTATTCAATACTTTGGTAGACTTGGTTTGATAAAGAGACATGGAAGAGACAGACTTTTCTTAACTATGATGACTTCTTGAGATTTTAAGAGGATAGAGAAAAAAATTTTTCTACAAGTGAAAATCTCATTATCCCAAATACTATTCAGTAAAAGTATTCTTCATAACCACATACAGCGTGTGCCGAGATCTCAGGGGAAGGTGAGTGGAACTGTGCTCTACTATCAGTGAGAATATCTTCAGTACCACACACCACACCCCATTTTATCTCAAAGGCCAATGGACCCTACCAAAACACCAAATGTACTTCTAAACACTTACCCAAACAGAAGGGCAGACCCAGGACCAGAAAAGGGATAAGTGAAGTACCTGATGCCACTTCCATTCCTTCATTGACTTCCTTCCACTTATTCCTTCACTAGAGAGAAGAGCTTGGCCCTGTTTCAACTTTGGCTCCTACAGACTAATATGATTTTAATAAAAGATATATTATAAACCCTAACCACTCTTCTTAAAATTGTAACCTCCCCCATTGTCCATCTTCTCTGCTTTTATACTCCACAGCATTCATCACCTTCTAATACACTATGTGCTTAATTTGTATGTGTTCTGTCTCCCCCTTCTAGAATGTAAACTTCTTAGGGCAGGTTTTTTAGTCTGTTTTGTTCACTACTGCATCTTCAATGGCTGAAACAATGTTGGACAGACAGTACTCATGCAAAATATAGTTGATGAAAAACTGAATAAATCAATCAATTCCATCATAACAAAAACAATGTTGTAAAAAGTTTCTTTTGCATGGACTATGTTCCATTCTTCCTGTGTTAATGTTACTTTGCAAATCTCATATTATTTCATATGAATTGGTTTTTCTCAATTAGACTATGACTTTCTGGAAGATGGCTCCACATATTATTTTTAATTATTTCCTTATTGCTCTCATATTTTAAATGCTAGCTAATAAATAAAGTCTAGTTAACTCTTCTTTACATTCCTGGTCCTTCCCTTTCCTTTTGCTGCCTCACGCCACTGCCACTTTGCTGGAGAGAGTTTGGCACCGTTTCAGTGAAGTCATTCTCCACACTACTTTGTTATCAAGTGACTGAATAGACTATGGTTTTAAGTTGTTGAAATGGCAAGCAGTGTTTTTCGAACAGAATTCTTTTATGAGTTCCAATGCAATAAAATAGTTCAGTGATTCAACGGACTGAATTCCATTTCATTCACTTAGAGGGAAGTTCCACTATAGACAACTGAAGAGAACTTACTTCTCTCTTATTTTTATTCTCCAGATACTTCACATTTGGTGAGATTTCTCAGATTGAGTACTTGAACCCTCAAAGGTCTCAGAATAGACAGGGACTGTTTGGACTAGGCTAACTACAGAGTATTTTAACCAAAAAGAGGCTTTCACTACTTGGTCTTCAATTACTGATTGCCTGTTCCTAGACTTCTTGGTATGATATTTGATTATTTCTTCATAACCCGGTTTAGAAAAATTACCATAATTTATGGTTACAAATAAGGAACTCCCTAAATATTCTTTAACAAGTTTGTAAGGTTGCAATGTTCTCTAAAAAAAATGAATGTAACTGGAAATTAAGACAATGTGAAAATTAGCCTCTGATAAATATAATTTCTATTGCTTTAAGGCTTTTGATTTTTGAAAGTCACACGAGTACGACCTGTATTTCAGTTTGTTTTAATCTGTGGCATTTTTAGCAATTTGTTCAGACAGCATTCTCAAATCTTGATGTGTAACAAATTTAGGAAAACTGATTGGGCCCAAGGACTTCAAGAATTTCCATTCAATATTATAAAATTATGGCCATTTCTTCCTCATTTACAGTTGATATAAGAGGCATATGGCAAACTAGAAAGAACTGACACCTAGAGTTAGAAAGGGATATATTTAAATCCTACTCTGCTATTTATTAATATGGTCCTCAGCCTGCTACTTGGAAAGGCAACCACAATTAAGGGCATGGGGTTTTGATTAAAACAGAACTGCATTCAAGTCCCAGATCTATCCCTAACTAGCCATATGATCATGGGCAAGTTTCAAAACTCTCCAAGGTTCAGTTTCCTCATCTGTAAAATGGACATAATAAACATATCTAACCCATAGGACTGTATATTGTGAAGATTAAATAAGACAGTGCATGTAAAGTGTTCAACAAGGTGGCTGGCACAGAATAAGCATTCAATAAACTCCATCCATTACTACTAATAAATGAAATAATTCAATGTGATAGTCTGTGTGGAGCATATATATAAAGTATGAAGTACTTAAGTGTTAAATTTTTACTATCCTATATGTCAAAAAATGGGCTCAATTGCCCATAATTCAATTATTCCCCCTTGCTGCTCTGGATATAGTAATAACATTCAATATTATATTAGAACTAAGGATTTGATCAGTCTTCTTTGACTGGTATTTAAATTTTGTCATAGAAATCACTTTTAAGTGATTTTATGTCCTCTATAAAGAGGACATCATGTTTTCATAAAATAAAAAAGAATGTGTAAAGGATCCTATGTCATTGTTTGAATCAGATTTTTCATGTTCTGTCCTTTATTTACCAATAACTTTCATTATATCAATACTGTGCCTAAAATTTTCATCTTGACTTATTTTATCTTTAAGTATTATGAATGGAATGAAATTTTTTTTATTCTTCTTCTTTTTTAAATCCATACATGTTTCCCTAAAGTCCTTGAGTCTAAAATTAACATGGATCTGTCCTTTTATTTAGTGGACACTAATGTTCATTTTAGAAATATTATTTATGCCTAGAATAATTAAGCCACAATGGTAGGTTCCATCTTTAAAAGGCAATTATTTTACATACTATACTTTGGACCTCAATCATTTGATTGTAAACTATATATATTAAACATTAAACTTTTGCTCTGAGAGTTTGTTCTAGATCAGCACTTTCAATTAGAATGTTTCATGATGATAGAAACAGTCTACATTTGCACTGTCCAATATAGCAGCCACTAACCACATGTGGCTATTGAGCACTTGACATGCGGCTAGTGTGACAGGGGAACTGAATCTGCAATTCTGTTAAATTTTAATTAAACTGTAATTTAAATAGCTACCTGCCTAGCAGCAACCAGTTGGACAGCACAGTTCTAGACAGTTCAAAAAACACTGGTAATTATGTTGAAAATGAATAATAATGATTCTCATAACTAAACTATAAAGCTTGTATCACTGCTGCCTCAGGCGCTGTTGACACATCTCTTGACTAATTGTGCAAGAAGTACTGAGGTTTCAGCACTGTTCTACCACTTTATAAATCAACCTTCCACTAGCCCCTCCCTCCCCACCATCATTGGTGGCCTCATACCCTCTCTTTGAAATCACTTGAGAAACAAAAAGTTAAGATCTAAAAATCTAACCAGTAGCCTAACTCTGACCCTAGGCTCCTATGGTAATTCAACTGTTTTTATTGGCTTAACCTCTGAGGGATGGAGGTATTGCCATCAATGCCATCTCTGTCATACACCTTCTCCTCAGACTAGTCACATTTAGTTAGCTCTTGACCATGCTGTCTTTGCTTTAAACAGGAATGAAACAGAACCACAATAGGAAACAGGAACTGTTACATTGAGTTATCATGTAGCAGTGAGAGTGTATATGTATATGTGTGTTTTCACAGGGTCTAGGAGAGCAATTATACCTACCCCTTCCTTCCTCCTCCTGTTAGACAAATTTCCAAGCACTTGATGGAAGAGTCCCACAGCTAGCTAGAAGTAATGGTTTCCTCCCTGAATTCTTAGTGAAGTTCAGGGAGTCTTTCCTAAAAGATTTCTAAATGCTTAACTCCACGCAAGGAAATGGTATTTTATTACTCAAACACTATAAATGTTAGGCTGCATACTGCTCCAATGAGTAGTTTTAAGACTTGTTACCATCTTCACTGGTCATAGTAAAAAAGGGTTTGGCACTACAAGGTAGATGCTGGTACTTGTTCTCAATAGCTGCTTGAAAAAGGCTGCTAGAATTAAGTTTGGTTTCTTTTTACATTTAATAAGAACATTAAAGCTTACATTTGGATAAAGTGCTTTCTTTCACATACCTAATCACATTCAATTATTTTAACATCCTGGTAAGATGGGAAGATGTAATGATTATTCTGACTTTTTTATGAGTGGCATTTGATTCCCAGTTTCTCACATTTTCTGGTATACCAATATTTCTACATGGCAAGAGTGCTACCCAACAATGGCTCTGGGAAAAAGTGGACACTGTAGAAAAAGTCTATGATCCACTTCTTTATGATATTTGGGTGTAATTAATTGAACTCTCAAATTTAGTCCCTGAAACGTTTTCATTCCCTTCATTGTATATTACATGGTTTTAAAATGTTTTAAAAGGGAAATATAAAAATTATCCATATTTTGCTTGGGAAGATTTCTATTATTTGTCTATTTAATATACAATATCTATTTGATATAATCTGTTACATGTTTACAATCATCCTTCTATTATATTGTTACTAGTCATATAAATAGGTTTACCACATATGCTTGGTGATGTTGGTAGCTCTTTTCTCCTAGTTTAGGAGAGAGCATGGAGGAAGGATTTAAATTATAGGACAGAAAGAAGTCAAGAATATGTAAGCCATTTAGTGAAGATAACCTTAATATGTTCTGAATTTTAGAGTTTTAGGGCAGTTGGAAAACTAATCACATTCATAAGACATTTTACAACTACATTATTTCCTCAGTAAATCTGTAAATAATAGCTACTGGCTGTATCTACAGAATTTGTGTAGATATTCACAGATTGCCTATAGTGCTACTTTTTCTTATAAATGTTTCATGGATATTCATGCAGGTTTTAAAAATTTTTTATTTTTTTTATTTCGTGGCCACACCACGCAGCTTGTGGGATCTTAGTTCCCCAACCAGGGATTGAACCAGGGCCCTCGGCAGTAAAAAGTGCAGAGTCCTAACCACTGGACTGCCAGGGAATTCCCCAGGTTTTTTTTTTTTTTCAATGTACAATTAATGAACTCTGTCCAGAAAAGGTCTGTATTGGCCTTTCCTTCAAAATTAAAGCAATAAAATTGCAAATCTGTTGTCTCAGTAAAAGTAGGAACTAAAAGAACTCACAAATAAGTTTGTTATAATGATATTTGTCTCAGTAAAAGTAAAGGCTAAAATAATTCATAAATAAGTTTGTTAAAAGGATCTTCATCATTAAGTAGGGAAAACTCTTACTAGTGCTAGATTAAAAACATGGTCTTCGGCCATCCCCTGTAGGAATGTCACAAGACTAAGGAGAATTCATCTCATTTAGAGATGAATAATAATAAGAAGGAAACAGCATCAAATCTTTGTAAAGATATTATAAAAACAAAATATAAAGAAATAGGGAAAAGAAGTGGCAGGTAAAGAACCCTCTTCAAAAAATGTCATAGATAAGATGGAAGCTGTGTCAGCACATACTGCCAATGAATTAAAAAAAAAAAAAGGAACTCAATGAAATAACTGCTGTATAAAACAGGAGCTCATAGCAGGGATATAAGAGTTAAGCCAAAAAGGGAATGAAAAATGAATTGGCAGAAGTCAAGAGAGATGTGGGAATAAAATAAAACCACTACCGAAATACAGCCTGCACTGGAAGCAGGACTAAGAACTTGTAATGCTGAAGAAAGCGTGGTATAGAACTGAGAAAATTAACCAAAGGGCCCTGAACAAAGTTTTAAAAATTAGAGAAAATCAGAGATTTTTAAAGATGAACATACTCATAATCAGTATCCTGGAAATATAATAAAAATTTTAAATTGAGATAATTAAAAAGAAACTTTCTAGGAATAAGACTTAAAGCTACATACAGATTGAAAGGGTCCACAGTATCCCAGAGAAAATGATCAAAGAATAATTAAACACTGAAACATGTCTTAATTAAGCTACTAAATTCCAAAGATTAAAAGAAAAAAATTCTTCAGGCATTCAGGCAAAAAGCCCCAAGAATAAGTCTAAGAATATTTGCAACCTAAAGACTACCATAAATCCAATATTCTTCCACTTGAATTACTGGTTTAAGAATTAACATTCATCATCAAAATAGTTTTTCATGTGTGTATTACTTATTTCATAAAAGAAACCTTAGACAAAAATTATAGCTATAGAAAATTAAGTTAAATAAGTAATACTTACTTACTTAAGAGTTGAATAAAACTGTAAAACCTAAGTGATTCCTTAGTATTAAGGATTAACATTTTTAAGAAAATCTAGTACCTTAATTTATAATTTAACATTTATTAAGACTAGTTAAAAGTTCATAGAAGAAATACGGTTAAATTATATAAGCAATTGTGATTTTTAAAATAAGCAACAATGCCATAATTTTCGATTATATTAGTTACCCATGTTTCTATAATCTATAACCAGTCATGTATATTTTTTTCTTTTTCTTTTTTAAATTTATACTAGGGAAGCAGCCGCATAGCACAGGGAGATCAGCTCAGTGCTTTGTGACCACCTAGAGGGGTGGGATAGGGAGGGTGGGATAGGGAGGGTGGGAGGGAGACGCAACAGGGAGGAGATATGGGGATATATGTATACGTATAGCTGATTCACTTTGTTATAAAGCAGAAACTAACACACCACTGTAAAGCAATTATACTCCAATAAAGATGTTAAAAAAATAATAATAATAAAATAAATAAATAAATAAATTTATACTGGAGTATAGCTGATTTACAATGTTGTGTTAAGTTTCTGCTGTTAACCAGTCATGTCTTGAACAATTGCAATAAACTGAGATATTTTTCTTGGGGTAGGGAAGTGGATAGTTGTCAGAGAATAGCTTCTTAAAATTATTTATTTATTATAGGTTTATTACTAACATCCAATTCAATAGACATCACAACTTACAAATGTTTTATAATTGAATTATTTACAAAATCCATAAGACAGCTTTTGTTAGCTTCATTTTACAAATGAAGAAATGAAAGCAAAGCTAAAGGAAACTAATTGCCCAAAGTTGCATATTCAATCAACAGAAACAGAAGAGTATCACTTCTACTATGAATTTTTTGTTTGTCTCTTTAGTCACAGCCTTGCACTCTTACATTATTTTTGGCTACTGAATAACACCGATCTGAAACAGAGGCCTGTAGTATCATGATCTAGCACAACAAAATCACGATAAGAGTGCTGAAAGATTGGGGGTAAAATACATTTGGGAAACACAACAGATGTGAATTCCATCAGTCAAAAGCACTTATCTGCTGAGGCTCTATTCTGCTGAGTCTTGTATTAAAAACCAGGAGTGAAAATGAAACTGACCAAAAAAATAAAATCCTTATCATTAAAGAGGGGGAAAATGAAGAAAAGATGCTAAACAGCTATTAATTAAAGAGTTAAAAGCAAACAAAATGACATCTTTTAAAAGTGACAGTTTAAAACTCATATATAATAGATAGCCAACCACCTACGGGAAATGCTGGATCCCAGTAGAAAGGTCGGGCAAGGCTTTACAGAAGGAAGGTGTTTTCAGCTGTATTACAAAGAAAGGCCATTTCATAACTAGGACATCTAAGATCATTGTCAATAGTAACCCCTTTACAAGGTTGTATTAGATACTTTAATGGTAATTTTTTACACAAGAGAAATGACTAAACTGTCCAGTAATCTGAGGCCAAATATTTAGAGAAATGAAAACCAACCATTTTACATTAAAGGAAAACAAAGACAACTTCTTATGAAGAATTCAAACTGGAATAAATAATTACGGCTCATCTAATTTGGTGACTCAGTCCAAGAAGTTATTTACCATCATTGCCCTTGAAGTTCTCTTTGCCCTTTCGCAAAGTTATTTGTTAAAGTTTTCTCCACACCATGACTTTAATCTTGTCTGCCTTTCTCCAGAAGTAGTAAAATGAATGGTACTGCTAATGGAGAAAATAAAGCCTAAGATGGAAGTTCTAGGCCCTTCCAAGACCACAAAATGCAAATCTTTTAGCAGTGACATTTTAATTTCCATCACAGAACACACCATCCATATATCTTCTAGAGTTATAACTGTATATTTGCTTAGGATTTCCTGAAATTAACATTACAGGAAGTCTCCAGCTTGCAAAAGTGTTGGGTTCCAAATGTTCACTTCCAAGTTAAGTATCTGTTTTTATCCACAAATCAATGTTTCATAAGAAATTTAGGTTAGTTCACAGACTTTATTAACCACAATGCAAATCTAATACCTTATTTTGCATTTCAAAATATCTTTAAAAGTACTGTTGAAATACAGCTAATCACGCAAATCAGAAAACATTCAATTGAGTAATACTTTTAAAACTATATCTTGAACTAAGATAGAGTGCATAAAAATGATATAGTAAATGGAGACGAGACTATTTTGAACTGAACTTTTGGATTACTTAAAGACTTTAGGGACTACTGACATTAGTCCTGTATTAGATCTAATTTCATTAAAAAGTGTATAGCTCTTTTATCTCTCAACACACAATTTATCATTAGCACTAAAATCACAGAACATCAAGGTTAGAAAAGACTTCAGAGATCACATTCAGTCTGACCTTACTTTGGAGGTGGAGAAACAGACTCAGATGGAATAACTTAATATAAGTTACCCAACCAATTAGTTCTGGAGCTGAAACTCCATCCTAATTTTCATCCAGTATCTTTTCCATTATAACAATGCTTAGCAGTCACTATCAATGCCATATTTTTGCTCAGAAATAAAGTAAAAAGGAAAAATTACTATAACCATTTTATCAGCATAATTTAGCATTATCTAGTGAAGTTGGGGATGTGCATACCGCATGACTCCCACATGGCCACATGAATATTTATTAAGGCATTGTTTGTTATGGTAAAAAATGAGAAACAACTTAAATATCCATCAACAGGGAAAAAAATACCTATGGTATAATCATCCGATGTAAATGCCATACCATAGTTTACTTTTTTTAATTTCATTATTTTATTTTATTTTTTATATTTTGACCATGCTGCACGGCACATGGGATCTTAGTTCCCCAACCAGGGATCGAACCTGTGCCCCCTGCATTGGAAGCACAGTCTGAAACACTGGACCGTCAGGGAAGTCCCTGCCACACCATAGTTTAAATCAAATGCCATACCATTTGATTTAAATTTTTCATGTAGAAGTCTCAAAAACGTAATGAAAGAAAAACCAAGTTGAAGAATCGTATGTATGGTATATTGAAACTTATGCAAATTTCAACACAAGATCTATATATATTACTCGTAGAAGAACACATATAATAAGAGTACAAATTGGAAGGGAAGGGATACACACCAACTTCAGAAGAGTGGATGGATCTTGGAAAGGAATGGGACTGGGAAGGGGTACAAAGAAGACTTCAATTATATAATGTTGTAGTTCTTTAAAAAATTAATTCTGAGAGATAGGTTCATAGATGTTAGTTACAGTCTACATGTTTGAAATACTTTAACATTAAAAAAAAAAATCCTCCTCCCCAAAAAGAGGAGGATCTAGAAATGGACGAGACTAGATTGAACAGTTACTTGAGGTGTTTATGAGAGTCTTGGGAAACAGTGAATTATGTATATGTACATAAGAGAGAAGTTTTGGGGGGTAAAATTAACTAAATTGTGAGTGTAAATGACAAAAAAAATTGATGGAAAAATAGTAAATAAAGGAGACTGTGAAGTTTGGATTGGATAATTCTCCAAGTTCACCGTGAGCTGGTTGGTATTGACGTAGGACAGTTTGGTTGCTCCTGGGATATTTTTAGGATGGCGAGAAAAGGAAGGTTATTATGAGGTACTGATGCCAATAAGGGCACTGGCAAAGATCACAAGGTGGATGGGATGGAACATCACATATATGTGACCTAAAGGCTGTTTCTAATTATTTAATTTCTTAGATCTCCCCTCAGTTTATTCCTAATGCTAATGTCTAAAATATAGAAAGAACTCCTACAACTCAACAACATAAAAAACAACCCAATTTAAAAATGGGCAAAGGATTTGAATAGATATTTGCCCAGAGAAGACATACAAATGGCCAAAAAGCACTTGAAAAAATGCTCAACACTATTAGTCATTAGGTAAATGTAAACCAAAACCAGAATGGCTATAATTTTTTTAAAATGGAAAATAAGTGTTGGCAAAGATGTGAAGACACCTGAACCCCCTTACATTGGTGGTAGAAACATAAAATAGTGCAGCTGCTATGGAAGACACTTTGCTGGGTCCTCAAAAAGTTAAACATAGGGACTTCCCTGGAGGTCCAGTGGTTAAGACTCCATGCTTCCACTGCAGGGGGCACGGGCTCAATCTCCGGTTCGGGAACTAAGATCCCACATGCCGCACGGTGCGGCCAAAGAAAAAAAAGTTAAACATAGTATTACCATATGCATACATCCAAAAGAACTGAAAACAAGGACTCAGATACTTGTGCACCAATGTTCACAGCAGTATTATTCATAGCCAAAACGTGGAAACAGCCTGTGTCCATCAACAGATGAAGAGATGAACAAAATATGGTTTATACATAAAAAGGAATATTATTCAGCCATAAAAAGAAATGAAGTTTTGGTACATGACATCCCATGGATGAGCCTTGAAAATATTATGCTAACTGAAATAAGACAGACACAAAAGGATGGATATTATATGATTCCACTTGCATGAAATATCTTGAACAGGCAAATTCATGGACACAGAAGTAGATGAGAGGTTACCAGGGGCTGGGCAAAGAGTGGGGAATGGAGAGTTAGTGCTTAATGGGTACAGAGATTCTGTTTGGGATGAAAAAGTTCAAGAAACAGTGGTGATGTACCCAAAATTATTTGCTTGGGATAAATTTCTACAAGTGGAATTGATGTGTCAAAAGGTATTTGTAATAACTACAATACTTAGCCTTACTCTAATTTACATTTTTAGATTATTAATAACGCTTAACATTTTCCCACTTAATGATGAACTATATGTAATCTCTTTTAATCACATGTCTAGTCAAATATAGGAGAACAGGTCTAGTGAAATTTAGTGATCTTGTAAAGGCTTATGACCTCTTCATGTTTTGAAAGTTAGGTTTACAGAAGTTTTTTAAACCATCACTTCTTGAAGCTGATGCTGCCAGCACATGAACAATGAAACAAGACAGCATATTGAGAATGCCAGGATACCCAATATGATATTACATCCTTTTTTTTTTTCTTTCTGTTTCCCTTGTTAAAATATGTATTTTTGCCTAGGGGATGAGATATTTGTTTTGGCACAAGCCCACCAATAAATAGCTTCTTGCTACCATTTCATATACACTTTGTTTCACATTCTTGATTATCAACCCGTCTCCCTGCAATCTGTTGGAAGCCCAGAGCAAATAAGTTTATCAGTTCATAGTCATGACTAGCATTTTACAAATAACATAATTTGTAATAATTATGATTGATTAGTTACATGCTGGCCCACCACACCGCACTGTAAGCTCATTGATACAAGGGCTGTTTTACTGTGAAGGAAACAAAAAAGAAAAAGCAAAAAGGACTTTCCATTAGCACACTGCTTTGAAGTAAAGGGGCCTTTTCGCTGATGGGAGTTGATGAAAAACTAGGGTCCCCAAGCTGTAATATTTCAAAGTCAGAGTAGATGAATTTAAAATGAATAACACTGCTATTTATAATGATAATTCAGCATGGTTTACAGTAGAAAACATTTGGAAACAACCCAACGTCCATCAAAAAGAAATTGGTACAATTACACTTGACTACTGTGTAGCTAATAGAACCAGAGACAGATCTATAGCAAAGATGTCCTACAACGTATTGTTAAGTAAATAGTAATAGGCATGATATGATTACATTTTAAAATAACATTAATTGGGACTTCCCTGGTGGCACAGTGGTTGGGAATATGCCTGCCAATGCAGGGGACACGGGTTCGAGCCCTGGTCCGGGAAGATCCTACATGCCGCGGAGCAACTAAGCCCGTGCACCACAACTACTGAGCCGGCGCTCTAGAGCCCGTGAGCCACAACTACTGAGCCCACGTGCCACAACTACTGAAGCTTACGCGCCTAGAGCCCGTGCTCTGCAACAAGAGAAGCCACCACAATAAGAAACCTGCGCACCACAACAAAGAGTAGCCCCCGCTCGCAGCAACCAGAGAAAGCCCGCACGCAGCAACGAAGACCCAACGCAGCCAACAATAAATAAAATAATGATAATAAAATAACATTAATAATATGAACAATGTTAAAGATAAAATGAAATTTAGAAGAATATGCTTCAAATTGTTTGGTGACTATACCTGGTGGAGGAAAGGTTGGTGTAACTGGTAACTTTTATTTGATTGGGAACATCTACTTTCTATACTGTGTATTGCTGTATCATTTAAAATACAATCAAGTATCTTTAATTAAAAATAATTTTAAACAACAAAATTAGTAATTCTGCCTTTGACTCATAATTAAAATGTGTGCTACAGCAATAAGTTAGATTACAAAATATTTCAAGAAAGAAATCATAACATAAAATTCCAGGAAAATAATTTCCTACCATCACTTATATTTTTACTAAGTAAATAATTTCTACATTCTTTGTTGTTTTACTTATCTGCTTGAGACAGAAATCTTGTTTTTAATCAGTGAGGTCCTTATGATATGTCCTCACTATTTTTACAATGAGTATATATATTTTCAATTTTTTAAAAAAGAAAGTGTATACACACACAGACACAGATAAAGAAAAAAAAACCAGGGTGTACAAAAAGATCTCATTAACAACTGTATTTACAGCAACCACCCCCAAAAATCCAGGGATACATGTAATAGAAGTAGTGTACAGGAACTAGATGGAAAAATATTATAAAATACTCCCAAGAGATATACTAGAAAATCTAAATAAATGACAGATCTTTTGTCCTTTGATAAGATTCAATATTCAGTATTCAATTCAATAAGATTGAAAAGATGTTATTTCTCCTTAGTCTATATATTACATGAAATTCCAATAGATTTCCCTCTTTTACTATTAAAAATTTGATCTAGAACAGGGGTCAATGAACTTTTTCTGTAAAGTAACTGTAATATTTTTGGTTTTGTGGGTCCTATGGTCTACAATGTAACTAATCAATTCTATGTTGTGGTGTGAAAGCAGCCATAGATAATACTTAATAAATGAGTGTGTATTCTAATAAAAATTTATGGACACTGAGATTTGAATTTCATATAATTCACACATGTCAAGAAATACTCTTCTTTTTTTTTTCCCCCAATCATTAAAAAATTTAAAAATTCTTCTTAGTTTGCAGATTATACAAAAACTGGCCACAGGACAGATTCGGTTTGTGGGCTATAGTTTGCCAACTTCTAATCTAGAAGAATAAACACCTAATAAATAGCCAGGGAAATTCAGGGGGAAAAAAAAGTAACAAAGAAGGACTTGTTCCATCAGATACTAAAACAAATTGTAAAACTACAGCATATCAAATATTGGGATCTAGCGCTAGAATAGGACAAAAGGATCAATGAAGCAGAATGGTGGTCTCAAAAACAGAACCTAACATATGGATGTTTAATATATGATATACGTGGCACTTCCAATCAGTGTGAGAAGATGAATTATTTATTCAATAAAATGATATAAGGATAAGTGCCTAGTCATTCAAAGTAAAAAAAAAAAAAAAAAGTAAACTTCTACCTCATTCTTTACAGCAAAATAGATACTTACATAGAAAAATTAACATTAAACCACTACGAACATGGATATTTTTATAATCTCAGATTTTAAGTATGATACAAAATATAGAAACTTAAAGACATTAATTTTGCTAAATAAAAATATAAGCCTCCAGGATGATGGTGAAGAGAAATCTCAGGACGGTAACTGTGCAGTAGTGTTATAGAGAAAACCAGTCCAGATTGAAGCAGAAGGACATAGGGATCCTATAGGGAAGTCTTCAAGAAGAAGATGAAATTGATAGATTACCTGATATATCTGAATATACTGAATGGCTATATCAAGAGGATATTTATAATTCTGGTATAGGATATGGCAATTAACACACATTAATAAAAGAAAAATGAAGCAATGCTTTACTCTAAGGAAAATGAACTGTTACACAGAGAAAGCAAATTTAATCATTGTACACTAAAAATCACAGCTGTGAATAATACACAGAATCAGGATAATAGAAGCATTGTCTACTGAGCTGACCAAAAATTATGATATCACTGTATCTGGAAGATGGAGGTCAAACGTGTGTGTGTGTAAAAAAGCTAAATTCTCATCTTTTATCTAAAACTGAAGTACTGAGATGGCAGTATAAATATGTTCTTTAGAAAGAGAGAAAAAAAATCAGAGAAAACCTCTATAAAACTTTAAAGTAGTTGCTTCTGGGAAGCAGGATTTGGGAGTGGGAGTAGAAATGTGAGGCAGGAGACAACTGTTTATTATTATAAGCTTTGAAGAAAATTTTGACTTTTAAACTACATAAATGCACAATCTTGATAAAAATATAAATACATAAAAAAATCAATGCTTCTTTGGCATAAAACACTATTAAAAGACAGAAAGACAACAGATGGGGAAAATATTTGTCTCATATCCTATAAAGATAGTCATTATCCTAAATATGTAAAGAGCACTAACAACTGAAGATGAGAAAGTGAAAAAAGGTATCAGAATGGGCAAAAGGAGGTGAATAGCCAACTTATAGAACTATAAATGGCTAACGAACATGTGAAGAGATTTTCAACCACAGTAACAATCAAAGAAATGTAAATTAAATTATATTGATTTTTTTGTACCAGAGCACCAAAAAATAACTTATTTTTAGATTTTTACCAGCACATTAGGCAGTTTATTCTATTTACAATCTTCGCTCTACCAATTGCTGCCAAAACATTCAAGTGTTGGAACGAGTAATATCGGCCTGTGGGTGGGTGGGTGGGTGGGTATGCAAGTCGTATAATAATAGAATGTCATTGGTGGGCAATCTGGCACTGTCTATCAAATTTTAAAATAGAGATACCTTGTCATCCGGCAATTCTACTTCTGGGCATTTGTTCTATTGAAATGCACAATGGGATAGGAGTGTTCAACAAAGCAAGGCAATGCAAACAGCTATAACTTTCACCAATGACACTGATTAGATAAATTATGGTACAACAGGTTAGGGGTTAAAAAGAAAGAGATAAGTATATATGTACTGATCTTATATAAATACGTTAAGTGAAAAAAGCATGTTGTAGAACAATACATATAATAAAATCTCATTTTTATTAAGAAATATATGTATATAATTGTATGTGGGTTTATGTATGCCCATAGGAAAAATTCCAAAAAAACATACATCAAATACCTAATACTAAATAAACTTCAGTGATAGTGTTACTGTAGAGGAATTTCACTTTCAACTTTACTCTGAATTAAAAACTATCACAGGGAATTCCCTGGCAGTCCAGTGGTTAGGACACTGGGCTTTCACCACCGAGGGTCCGGGTTCAATCCCTGGTTGGGGAACTAGGATCCCACAAACCGTGAGGCGCGGCATCTTTAAGGTAACCCGCATCATGTCAGGTATTTGGGATTAATTCACTGTAATTTTAACAGAAACCTCTCTATATCATGCATTTCTATATTTTCATTTTTATAATCATGGGTTTAATTATACTGACGTTATTGGTTATGATAAAAGATAACTTACTTTTAGATTTCACCAGCACATTCGGCAGTTTATTCTCATTTACAATCTACACTCTACCAATTGCTGCTAAAACATTCATTGTTTTTTTTTTAAATAAAAGTAATACATGTTCAACAACATTCTAACTGTATAAAAGGGTGCAGAGAAAAGAAAAGGTTTCCCTCTCCCCTTGGTATCTCCATTCTCACTCCTTGAAGGTAATTCCTAAGAAACTATTGTGTATTCTTCAAAAACTTTTCTATGAATATGTATAATGATTAACCCCTTTTTATTACACTAATGAAGTCATACTATAATACTAATCTGCAACTTGCTGACAAACATCTTCACATGCCAGCCTAAAGAGATCACTACATGATTACCGCAAAGTATTCCTTAATAGTATTTCTTATTTAAAAGACACATTTGGGCTAATTTGGGACCACATGATCAAAAACAAACAAGCAAGCAAAATACCTAACTCAATTCCTGCATATGGTTTTAATAATAAAAATGACTATTGACTCCACTCTATCACTATCTATGAAATGTTTATTTTGTGCTGGAGATTTAATGTATGTCAATTAATTCCCACAAAAATCCTAAGAGGTAGGCACTATTATACCAATTGTACAGAGGAAGAAGCTGAGGTTCTGAAAAGGTTAAGAACCAGGACTAGTGAAAGTTCATTTTGTTAACTTTCTAATCATAGCATGAAATCTAATGTCTAAACAAGTCTGAACCACTTGTTTATATAATGTAAACATATATCACTTTGAAAGAAACATACTTACATATGTTGAAAAATAATAATAGTGAAGGAAAATTCTCAAAACATTCATATAAATGCCATGTCTAAGCTATTTTGATCTTGGGTCAAAATTAATGAAACCAACCAATGTTAGACAAAGAGTTAAGTTCATTCAATATCAAGTCCTTGGAGACTGGTTCTCAAACTCAAGTTTCCTTTCTGGCAGAAGACGAACTTTTATAAAATTCCTAAAATATAATGTTCACAGTAAGCCTCAGGATTATTGGCATTTAGAGTTTCCATTTTATGTCTTCCTGAATAAAGATCTACTTAGAGGCCACAAACACTATCCTTATCAACTTTTATTGGTAGATAAAATTTGAAAAGTCCATTTGCTCTTTATGGATTAATTTTAGACCCACTTGGCCTGAAAGAGTGACGATATTGTATAAAACCAATCCCAAAGTTATGTTTTTCCTAATCCCAATAGAACCTTTTTGCTTATTTTCAGAAAGCTTATTATACTTAGACAGTAAATTCTACTTTTGAAACTGGCCATATATGCATTCTACCACACAGAGTTCACATGAAGAACTAAGATTTCCACTGCAATGTTCCCTTTCTTTCATTAATTTATTCACCAAATTCTAATTGAGTTCCTAAAATGACCAGTTTGTGCTAGGTACTAGACAGAAATGTGGTAGCCCCAAACCATACTTCCAGGAAGCTTGTAGTCTATAGAAGAAACAATTAATTTAATGCTCTATCCCCCACTTACATGGGGATGGAGAACCAGACTCTACTCCCCACTCAAGCTCAAAGCTCTACACTTAGGGTACAGCAGACTCTGTAGCTTACTACTAAAAAAAACCAAACAACCCAGCTATTTCAGAAATTCACATTAATGGGTAACATGTTACACTAATTATTTCCTCTGGGTAGATGAGCTACAAATTTTTTTCTTCAAGGGAAACTGGAGGTCTCTAACTAAAGAATCCATTTTGCCAGTCCCAAATTTAAAATGCAACTGAATTACTGAAACTTTCTAGTTGTATGAAGAAGTGTAGTGTTAATCAAGATAACGAATTTCTTGGTATAAAGGATTTATAATGGCATTTAAATTTGAAAGAAATATGAAATTAAGCAAAATTATTTTTCCTGTAAGTTGTATTCATATATTCAGCAAATCCTTATTTAATATCTATTGTGTGCCAGGCTTCATGCCAAATAAAGACACAGTTGTGAATATGTTAAGATTTCTGTCCTCAAGGAGTTTATATTTAGTGAGAAAGCAAGCCGGAAGTACAGGCAATAACAAGAGAGTATAGCACACATAAAGGTCATCTAACCTAGTCTCTTGAGGAAAGAGGGTAAGGCAGTCCCAGAGAAACCAAAAAGTATTCAAGGCAGGGGTAGTTAACACAAAGGCCTGGAGGCAAGAGAGCATGACAGAGTTCACGACTAATAAACACAGTCAACAGACTGGATAACAGAATATAGATGTTTGGACCTTGGACCTTACTTAAAAACACTATGTTTGTGATGTTTCCTGAAGGAAATGGTGTGCTACCCCTTTCTACTAGGAATGGTGATTTAGTTCTTGAAATTAGGATCATTTTCTCCAGAATTAACATGGGAACACACTAGGATTGTGTCCTGAAAGACTTGAATTCCAAAGCAATTCAAATTGATTCTTAACCTTTTAAAACAAAGTATCATAAATATTATATCATTTATTTCAGAGTACATTTAGGGAAAGTAAAATGGGGAAAAGGAAGATAACGTACTAAGATTAATGTTAAATATTTGCCAGAACCACAAATAGCAAAGGCTATATTCTATAACACGAGTCATTTTCTATGTCTCAATACTTATAGCTTTGGAGGAGCAAGATTTTTCTATCAAGATACAAAGCTAAGCTATATTCTATGCCTTTGGCTTACACTAGGAAGGTCATTTTCTCTGCCCTTTTAATTTATTTTTTAAAATTGAATTTAATTTAATTTTTGACTGCACTGCTCGGCATGTGGGTTCTTAGTTCCCCAACCAGGGATCAAACCTGTGCCCCCTGCAATGGAAGCACGGAGTCTTAACCACTGGACTGCCAGGGAAGTCCCCTGCATTTTTAAAATGGGAGTAGCAGAGCTAAATAAAAACCAAAGGACATGGAAAACAAATATCCCCTCTATTCTGATATTTTGTATATGGATACCAGCTGACTTCTCTGACATGATACTGGTAAAAACTTAATCAGCATTTGCATTAAATGGTTATGTAAAGCCACTTCTGCCATGACTTAAACATGGAACTCTGGTATGTGACTGACCAGAAACATAAAGCAAAGCATAGGTTATTTGCCTTTTAATTCTCATAAGATAATGACTGAAGAATGATAATACACTATCAACCTTTGCCATTAAATTAGAACTCTGTTAACAAGACACTGAAAAATATTTGGATATCTTCAATATTTAGGGGGAAAATATACTAGGGGTTCAATGATGTGTACTTTCTATAAAATGACAAAAGTCTTAAAATCTGAACTCTCATTTCCTGTCTCTTTTTTCCACAGAAAAATTATTTATATCTAGAGAAGTTAGAATGAGAAACAAGACAAAACAAAACCCTCACTATAAAAAGTCAAAATGACAGTTGAGAAAATAAATGTAAAGATATATTCAAGCCTAAAAATGAAATTGTTTCAAGTTATATTAGCATAGTGAAGTCTGATAAGTCTTTATCCACTTCTCTTGTCTGCAAAGAATAGCTAGATGTATATTTATACATGCCAGTATAAATCTATCTATTGGTGGTCAAAAAAGCAATCCCGCTTCTAAATGAATTTTTAAAAAATGGCAAAGCAGCTTTGTGTATTTTTAGGTAGTGTTCAAATTCTTGACCGAAACTCCATTATCATAACTCAGGCCCTAGGCATTCTCCAGATAGTTAAGATACCATGTCTGTGTATATCTGGCTCCAGTTGATAGTAGGGCAAAGAGGAAACTCTCACAAAGAGGAAGTATACTGCACAGAAGCCCCTTTGGATTACAAAAGAAGGCAGTTGCCAATTAAACTTGAAGTGTGTTGGCTGATGATAAAAAGACATGAAAAAGAAACCGAGAGAGAAAAGAGGCCAAAAAGGAAAAGAGGGAAAGAGGGGAAAAAAAGAAGAAAAAGGAAAAAGAAAAAGAAAAAGAAGGGAAAAAGGGAGGAAGAAAGCCAGAAATGGCTAGAAAGGTACAGAGGGCAATCTCGGTGAACAACGATCCTTCAGTTTGACAGTTCTCATTTATCTTTAGGAGGTTCATAAGTCTGAAACTGCCCTAGACCTTGTGAAAATGTTGGACATCTGTTTCCTTTGGTGTGAAGAACAAGACTATGGAGTTTCTCACATCTATGCCTAACTGCCACCTACTAAAAACAATCAACAGACAAAGAAGCAATACAAAACTCTAGGTATGGCACACACAAGTCTATGGTCTCATTTTATGTTGGGGGGAATTTCTTCAAACTTACGTATATATGATTAGTATTTTTTAAGAGGGAGTAATTACTACAGAATAGAAATGTTAACTTGGAATTCAAGTCCATTTCTTTTAGAAGGAAGTCTATACTGTTTAACCTTTGATTATTGAATTGATGTAGAGAGGGAATTGATGTAAGAAGTAGAGAGGATGGGGTCCCAGAAAATGATTCTACCATCCTAAATTAGGAACCTGAAAGATAGGTTCCGTCCCTGGTGCACCATTTGCTAGCCCTGTGACTTTGGGCCAATTGTTTAACTAAAATGAGGATAATAATATGTGACCTTATGATGGTCTCATGGATCAAATAAAATAATATATGTAAAGGTGCCTTAGAAACTGCTATAAAATATAATCTACCATTAGTAAGTAAAAGCATTTTGAAACCTATAAAGGTAAAGTATGATTATTATCACATTACAAATAAATTTATTTTTAACACCTATGATACCTATGAATAGGGTAGAAAATGAGGAGGAATTTCTAGTGTTTATACTAGTTGTTTATTTTTTTAAAACTAAAGATCATCTTTCCTTATGGATTTTCTTGTTACCCAGCTGTCCCCCCACTCCCCCACTATCCAGCCTTCAGTTTCTATTATATGACTTTATTTTCTCATACTTTGGTTATAAACAAAGCTATCTTTCTAAGATACTCTTCTCTGGTCCACTTTTTTTTTTTTTTTAATAAATTAATCACCTCTTAAAAGTACCAATACAGAAAATTTTCTCCTCTATTTGTAGGCCAACTGACATCTCAGTAGCACCTATATATTTTATACTTCTCTTTTAGTATAAGGCTACAGTTAGATAAGAGTAACTGTGTAATAATAATAAAAATAATCAACTGTCTTGATTAAACAATTTTTTTGCTGCATTTCTTCCTTAAGATACACAGAAAGAAACTATGCTCTTGTCCTGTCATTAAGTCAGTTAGTCATTCCCCACTGCTTGATGATATAATTTTCCATAAAGAGAACTGCATGCAGTCTATTACACAATGATGTGGGTAGGTAGTAGAATTAGATCATGTAATCAGTTTCTTTATTTAAATTGAACTTTTGAAATCATTTAGAAGTAGTCTAAATTCTCATTTGTCCTAATCCACAACTAGAAAACCCAAAACCAAAATTTAAAAAAATTAATTCTACTTTTATAGAATGGAGGCAAATACTAAGTAACCACATTACAGACTTACAGATTTATGTCACTTAACCATCACAAATTCAACCAAAGCTCCTACTCTATACTATGTATTAAAAATGATGTTCAGGGGGTCCATGCCTGTGAAGGACCTGGGAGCATCTCAGATTTCCTTCACATTCACAATGCTGGTCAGCCTGCTCCAGCTCAGCTTAAAGAGGAAGAATTTAGAGGCTTGAAGAACCTCAGGTTTGTTATAACAAAAAGTGGGAAATTGTGGTTATCTTAGGATAAGAAAAAATGGGTTTGGTAAACATACCATTTTCTACACTGTTTGGAAAAAATAAAAATCTATGCTTTAAATTTTCCATTGCATGAGTTTATTTTAATAAAGTTCTTTTGGTTAACAGATTTTCATAATGGTGACCCAGAAGCACACAAAATCCTGAAGCAACAGATAGATTATCAGAAATTCAGTATGGGGACTTCCCTGGTGGTCCAGTGGCTAAGACTCTGCCCTCCCAATGCAGGGGGCCTGGGTTTGATCCCTGGTCAGGCAACTAGATCCCACATGTCACAACTAAGAGTTCACATGCCACAACTAAAGATCCCACATGCTGTAACGAAGATCTCGCGTGCCACACTCAGACTGGGCACGGCCAAATAAATAAATAAATAAATGTTAAAAAAAAAGAAAAAGAAAAAGAAATTCAGTATGTTCAGTATTGCTTTAGTGTTAGTTGTATAACATTTCTCTTTAAAAATCCACGTAGGGGGACTTTCCTGGTGGCGCAGTGGTTAAGAATTCTCCTGCCAATGCAGGGGACACTGGTTCGAGCCCTGGTCTGGGAAGATCCCACATGCCGCGGGGCAACTAAGCCCGGGCGCCACAACTACTGAGCCTGCGATCTAGAGCCCGCGAGCCACAACTACTGAAGCCCGCGTGCCTAGAGCCCGTGCTCCGCAACAAGAGAAGCCACTGCAATGAGAAGCCCGCGCACCACAACGAAGAGTAGCCCCCACTCGCCACAACTAGAGAAAGCCCACACACAGCAACGAAGACCCAACGCAGCCAAAAATAAATAAATAAATAAAACAAAAAAAATCAGGATTTCAAAATTAAAAAAAAAAAAAAAAATCCATGTAGGTTTCTGGTTTGGGACGAGATGGCTCAGTTCTCCCTGTTCCTCCCCACTCAGTACAACTACACAACCTGTCAATAATTCAATAGATAACCCTAAAGGGCTCAGAAGGGTAGAAAGAAGGAGGCAGTGACCTCAGAATCTGAAGAACATGTTGATGAGTTCCCTGGGGTTTTGTTTTACTCCCTTATATCCCAGACTGTGCATGGGAGAGGTCTACATCCCTCCCGCAACAGCAGAACCCAAGCATTCTTGTCCCACAACAGGAACCAGGCCCAAAGTCTCCTGCTTTCCACCCAGTGGCAGACGCCACCCAGAACCCTTGGCTCCTGGCCCTCCATCAGCAGCAGAAAGTGACCCCATTAGGTACTCTGTTCTCCCAGGAGCACCATCAGCGACAGAGTGGAAATACTAGGGGAAATGCTCTCCATCCTGGAATTCAGCGTCTCACACCCCTACCTAATAACAATGATAAGCCAGGGAGGCCCAGGGAAGTGCCATTCATGCTCATAGGTGGCACCACCAGGGATCCAGTGCGGAGCTCAAGCAAAGCCAGAAGAAGGAAGTAGACCAAAGTTGCATTGAAAAGAAGACTCAACAATTGTCACTGAAACTACCAACCACAAAAGTAGGGCAGAACCTACATGCTAAACCTAAACAGGGCAAATGCCTGGTAAAACAGAAGATTTATTAAATAGGATCAGTAGTAATAAAAATTAAAATAAATAAATAAATAAATAAATAGGATCAGTAGTTGAAAAAATAATATCCACGATGTTAGCACACAATAAAAAAGTCAAGAACTTTTGTGTTGTTTTGTCATACCAAGAACCAGGAAAACCACAACTTGAATGAGAAAAGACAATCAACTGATGTCAATACTAAGATGAATCAGAAATTGGAACTAACAAGATTTTAAAGCAGACATCATAAAAGACAGACACTAACAGAATGGATAAAAATACATAAACAAACAATATGATGATTGTAAGAAACTGAGTTCAAATATAATATCATAGGTAGGATGAAAGTAGAAGCATGGAAAAAGATATATTGTGCTAACTTGCATCAAAAAGTGGGGAGTAGCTATATTACTATCAGATAAAGTAGACTTCAGAGAAAAGAAAATTATTAAGGACAAAGAGGAACATTACATAGTGATAAAAGGATCAATCTACCAAGAAGACATAGCTACCCTAACTGTGCATGCACCAAACAACAGCTTTAAAAAATATATATATTAAAACAACAACAACAACAAAACCCCGATAGAGGGACTTCCCTGGTGGTGCGGTGGTTAAGACTTCGAGCTCCCAATGCACGGGGCCCGGGTTCGATCCCTGGTCAGGGAACTAGATCCCACATGCATGCTGCAACTAAGAGTTCTCATGCCACAGCTAAGGAGCCGGCCAGCTGCAACTAAGGAGGCTGCCTGCTGCAACTAAGGAGCCCATGTGCCGCAACTAAGACCTGGTGTGACCAAATAAATAAATAAAAATTAAAAACAAACAATCAAAAAAAACCCTGATAGAGCTAAAAGGAGATATAGACAGGCCTACAGTTATAGTTTGTGGTTTTAACACACCACTCTCAGTAACTGATAGAACTACTAAACAGAAAATTAGTAAAGATATAAAAGAATTGAAGAATACCATCAACCAATATGATCTAATTGACAATGTATAGAATACTCAACCCAACAATAGCAGAATACACATTCTTCTCAAGTGCCCATGGAACATTCGCCATATCCTGGGACAAAAAACAAACTTCAACAAATCTAAAAAAACTAAAAACCATGCAGACTATGTTTTCTGACCACCATGGAATCAAACTAGAAATCAATAATAGAACAAGGAAATCCTTAAATTGGAAATTAAACAATACATTTCTGAACACTGCGTGGGTTAAAAAGCTAGTCTCAAAGGAAATAAAAAATACACAGACCTGAATGAAAATGAAAATACAGCATATCAAATTGTGGGATGCAACTAAAGCAGTGCTGAGAGGGAAATTTATGGTACTAAGTGCTTATATTAGGAAAAAGGAAAGGTCTTGAATTAATAATCCAAGTTTCTAAAGAATTTAAGAACCAAGAAAAAGATCAGCAACATAAACCCAAAGTAAGCAGAAGGGAGGAAATAATAAAGTAAGAGCAGCAATCTAAGAAATTGAAAAGAAGGAAAAAAATAAGCAAAATCAATGAAATTTAAAGCTGATTTTTAAAAAAATAATCAGTAAAATTAAAAATTAGACAGAAAAATCCTCAACAAAATATTAGCAAATTGAGTCTAACAATGTATAAAAAATAATTATACACCATAACCAAGAAAGATTTATTTAAGGTATGAAAGGGTGGTTCAACATTTGAATGTAATCTACCTCATCAACAGGCTAAAGAAGAAAAATCATATAATCATATCAATTGATGCAGAAAAAGCTGACATAATCCAACACTCATTTATGATAAAAATTCTTAGCAAGTTAGGAACAGAGAACTACCTCAACTTGATAAAGAGCATCCACCAAAAAACAAACAAACAAAAGAAAATATCATACTTAATGGTGAAAGATGATGGCTTCTCTATAAGATCAGGAACAAGACAAGGATGTCCTTTCTTGCCACTTCTATTCAACACTGTACGGAAATTCTAGCCAGGACAATTAGGCAAGAAAAAGAAAAAGACATACAGATTGGAAAGAAATAAAATGGTCACTACTTGCAGAAATCTGATTGTCTACATAGAAAATACCAAGGAATCTACAAAAACACTAGAACTAATAAGTGAGTTGAGCAAGGTCACAAAGATTTGAGAGCAGTCCAAAAAAAATCAGTCATTTCTATATACTAACAATAAACATGCATGCAGATACTGACATTAAAAACAGTATCATTTACAATCACTCCATAGAAAATTAAATACTTAGGTATAAACTTAAAAAACATGTACATAATCCGCATGCTGATAATTACAAACTGCTGATGAAAAAAAATCAAAGATTTAAGTAAATAAAGAGACATACCATGTTCAAGGGTCAGAAAACTCAATATAGAAAAGATGTCAATTCTCTCCATACTGATTAATAGTTTTAATGCAAAATCCCAGCAAGGTTTTTTATAGACATAGCAAAACTTCTAAATTTATATGGAAAGGCAAAAGAGCTAGAATAGCTAAACAATCTTGAAAAAGAACAAATCACTTTACCTGATACTGAGGCTTAGAAAACAGCTACAATAATCAAGACAGTTTGGTGCTGGTGGAGAGAGGGACACACACAAAGATCAATTGAGCAGAACAGAACATCCAGAAATAGACACACACAAAATAGGCCCAACTGATTTTTTGTTTTGTTTTGTTATTTATTTATTTATTTTTGGCTGCATTGGGTCTTCGTTGCTGTGCACAGGCGTTCTCCAGTTGCAGACAGCGGGGTCTACTCTTCGTTTCGGTGCACGGGCTTCTCACTGCGGTGGCTTCTCTTGTGGCCGAGCACCGGCTCCAGGGGCGCGGGCTTCGGCAGTCCTGGTGCGCAGGCCCAGTAGCCGTGGTGCAGGGGCTTAGTTGCTCCGTGGCATGTGGGATCCTCCCGGACCAGGGATTGAACCCGTGTCCCCTGCACTGGCAGGCGGACTCTCAACCACTGCGCCACCAGGGAAGCCCCCCAACCGATTTTTGACAAAATGCAAGAGTAATTCAATGGAGGAAGGATACCCTTTCAACAAATGCTGCCGGAGTGATTGGAGATCCACAGGCTAAAAACAAACCTTGACCTAAACTTCATACCTTATACAAAAATTAACTCAAAATGGATTATGGACTTAAATGTAAACATAAAACCATAAAATGTTTAGGAAAAAAGCACAGGAGAAAATCTTTGGGATCTAGTCATAAGCAAAGAGTTCTTAGACTTGACACCAAAAGCATGATCCATGGAAGGAAAAATTGATAAACTGTACTTAAACAAAATTTAAAACCTCTGCTCTGCAAAAGACTCAATTAAAAGGATGAAAAAACAAGATACAGAGAAAATATTTGCAAACCACATATCTGACTAGTAGGTAGAATATATCAAGAACTCTCAAAACTCAACGGTAAAAAAAAAAAAAAAAAAGCAAAACAATCTCATTAGAAAATGGTCAAAGACAAACAGTAATTTCACTAAAGAAGATATACAAATGGCAAATAAGTACATGAAAAGATGTTCAACTTCATTAGCCATTAGGGAATTGCAAATTAAAACTACAATGAGATAAACTATATATCTATCAGCATGGCTAAAATAAAAAATAGTGACATAACCAGAGGCTGGTTAAAGATATGGAGAAACTGGATCTCTCCTACATTGTTTTCCTATATATAAAATGGTACAGCTCTCTGGAAAACAGTGTAGCATTTTCTTATAACACTAAACATGCAATTATCACATGACCCAGCAATTGCATTTCTGGGCATTTATCCCAGAGAAGTGGAAAAATATGTTCACATAAAAACCTATACACAAATGTTCATAGCAGCCATTATTTGTAATAGCCAAAAACTGGAAGCAACTCAGATGTCGTTCAATGGATAAATGATTAAACAAGCTGTAGTACATCCACACCATGGAATACTACTTAGCAATAAAGAGGAATGAACTACTGATACATGCAACAACTTGAAAGAATCCCCAGAGAACTATATTGAGTTTTTTTAAATAAAAAAAGCCAATCCCCAAAGGTTACACACTGTATGATTCCATTTGTATAACTTTCTTGAAGTGACAAAATTATAGAAATGCAGAACAGATTAGTGGTTGCCAGGGGTTAAGGATAGAGGGTGGGGAGAAGGGGATGGGAGCAGGTGTGGTGATGGAACTGTTTTTTATCTCAATTGTGGTGGTAGATACACAGACCTACACATGTGAGTAATTGCATAGATCTAAATACACACACACACACACACACACACACACACACACACACACAGAGGAGTTGCAATAAAACTGGGGGAAATCTGAACAATATCAATGTCCTAGTTGTGATATTATACTATAGTTTTTTAAGACGTTATCATTGGGGAAAACTAAGTACAGGGTATGTGAGATATCTATACTATTTCTTACAACTGTGTATGAATCTACAAAATCTCAAAATAAAGTTCAATTTAAAAGTTCCATGTAGTTCATGTACAGTTGTATATTCATCACTCACTTTTTAAAGCATTTATTGGGTTGCTCACATGTGTGAGGCATTAGCTTAAGTGCTGATGGAGTGGAAATGGGGAGAAAGAGGGTGGGCAATCTACGAAGAGGTATTGAGATTCCACCTTCACTGACGTCACAATTGTAATTATATAAATGTTTTTGTGATTTTTTTTTTTTTTTTACGTATGTGTCTTCCACTAGCAGAGGGCAGAGACTGACTGTTAATCACCACTCCATCTCCAGTGCCAAAACAGTGTCCGGAATATAATAACTATTCAACTGATACCTGATAAATGAATGAATGATTGAACAAATGAAACAATCAATAGAAAAGGTGGTAAACACCACCAAATAGTTAAAATACAGTACAAAAAATAGTGACGTGATGAAAAGTGCTTATGAAAGCAGAGGAGGGAATCACTAGCATTGTCTAGGGGGCCTGGGGGAAGGCTTCAGAGATGTGATCTTTCAGGCCAGTCTTAACAAGATGAGATGGGGGAAGAGGAGAAAAACCATTCCAAGCAGAGGGAACGGAGCATTCAAAAGCACAGTGGTGTAAGAAAAGCATGGGATTCCCTGGGACCAGCAAAGAGTTTGTTGTGCTTGAGTTTATAGTAGTTCTCTACTGAGGGAGGCAGAGGGTGAGGCTAGAAGTCTGACTGTGGATTCGACACTAAGGCAAGTTGGGCTTTTGTACGAACAGTGTGGTGACACTAGAGTTTTTGAAGCCAGCAAATGATGATCAGATTTGCCTTTTAGAAAGTTAACTCTGATGGCAGTGAGGAGGATGCACAGCAGGGAGGACAGAGAGAAGGTGAGAAACCAAGACAAGGGCTTAAAGTGAATGAAAATTCTCAATTCTTCATAACCAATTTTCCAGAAAACTCCATCCTCCAAAGTTCTGCATTCGTGGAAGGTGAGTGTTCATAACTACTGGCCTGAATGGTTTATAACATTGTTATCTTTAAATCTGTGTAATGAATCATATCATGGGGCTGTAGAGACATTTATTAAGTTGCTCTTTTCTGCAGATTCTTCCAATAGAAGCATGCTGTTTTAGTTTTTAATTTGAAATTTCCCTTTTAACAATTTTTAAAAATTTGAAATAATAAACTATTTTTTATACTTCACAAAATTTCACATGTTGGTGGTCCATTTATTAATATTTTGACCTCAAAAATGACCATTTCCACATGCTGTGTTCATGCTATTAAGGAACTACACTTACTTCTCTTAAAACACAAAATGACTATTTTAGCAACAAGTTAGAGCTTCAGTAAATAAAATATTGATCTTTGGAGAGAATTACAAATCTGAATATGGAGAATAACTATAAGTACTTTCCACACATTTCTGTGCACATATACATGTATTTGTTCATGATAAAATGTAAATACAATTGAATGGCATCTCTCTAATGTGATAATAACGTGGCTGAACCACCCCTGTCCCCCCCCAAAAAAACCTCTGCCAGGTTGGAGAGGGAAGAGCAAAGGGGTTAAATATACTTCCCTCAGGGCACAATGAAGTGACTTTATCCCCCTTGCTTTCTTTTTCTATCATGTGACAATTTTAACAGCTCTTTTCTAACAGCAAAGAGAGGAACATGGACTATAAGAAGAGAATGGCAAGCTGTGGAATTTAGAGGTAGGTAACGCTTTTCTTTCTTTTACAAGGAATAAAGACATTTAAATAGTTTTGTATATAAAACCTCACAGATGGGTATTAAATGCTATTTTTTGATTTTTTTTTTTTTTTATTCTAGAAAAAGTAACACATAAAGAAAAGTTGACGAAACAGTATAATGAACCACCTCAGGCCCAGTTTTAAATTATCAACCCACTGTCCACCCTCCATTATTTTAAAACATGTCCTAGATAGACCATTTCATCCATAAACAGTTCAGACTGTATCTCTGAAAGAACTATTTTCAAAAACATAGCAACTATACCATTAGTATACCTAAAATTTAACAATCAATTTTAATGTCATCAAAGATAAGTTCAAATTTTCAAAGTTCCCAGATTGCCTCATAATTTTTTTTTTTGTTCTATTGTCTTCTATACGAGTCAAAGTTTAGGTCCAAATATTGTGGTTAATTGATCTGTCAAAATTTTATTTTAATGGCAATAATTTAATATGTTTTAAAAATTAAACTTAAAAAATTAAACTTAGAAGTTTTAATGAATTTAAATAACTAAATCTAATATAAAATGAGTGAATAACCAGATTAAGTCACACAGGCAGGACAATGTTGATATGTGTGCTACAAATACATGGGCACATGGTCAAACTAAGCAAACTTGAAAAAAAAAGCTGGGGTTGGGGGAGGGTTGATTTCATTTTTGCCTGTTTTAAAAACGCTTCGTTTTTCGGTCACTTTTAAGTACAAAACTGCCCATAATAATGATTTTAATAAGATTTTTAACAAGGAAGTCCATTAAACCATGCTAACAAAACTCTTCTGTAATCTTTCACTTGTGTGTTTTAATATTTGCCCTGTTTTACTTTGGCCAAATACTTCCTCCTTCATTTGAAATTAGCTTGAAATCACAGGACTTCAGAGTTTGGAGGGATCATGTGGCTTCCTCATCTCAGAGAGTAGGCAGCTTTGATATTATTATAATATTGTTTCCCAGTGAGAAAGCTAGCATGAGAAATCAATCTGCTGACAATTACAGACTATGTTCTAATTTGTTAACAGACAGTGCTATGTAAATATAATCAGTAAAAGTTTTATTAGCACAACATGAAATGACTTCGGGGTTTATCCTTTTATAAGACTCGGTAAAGTTAATATTTTCTCCATATTGAAGAGATCTTGTTACACAAGTAAGAAAGAAACACATTTAGTTCAAGATTTGAAATAATAAAGGTTAGCAGCTTATCATCAGCAGAAGTCTACGGAAGTCAACATGGTGAATGCCAGACTCTTTACTCAGATAATAATATAACAGAGTCATAAACTTGTATATGTCAATCAATAATTGACATATACAAGTTTATGTCAATCAATAACAAATGTAATATAAAATATTTGATGGTTGTGAGATACTGTAATTAGAAATTACTAGGTCTTCTGAAGTTTGCATATCAAGTTCTAATGGTAATTCTTAGGTTCAAAAAAAAGTATACGGTGGTCCCTTCCACATTCATTGGTAAATTCTAGACAGCAGTTCACTACGGAGTAAATTTATTAATCAAAAGCAAAATTTGTTACTGAAATTCAGGAGTCTCAGTGCACTCCATGTATGTGACACTTTGCATTAAGCCTAGGGCTTAAAATGCCCAGTAAAATAATTAACAATACTTAGTGACTGCTTGATATGTGCAGAGAACTGCATTAGAAGCATTAGCAAACTGCAAAATAAAGTGTCAGAATGATACCAAATTCAACCACTAATACATCTGGTTTAAAAGAAGTGCTTAGGGGCTTCCCTGGTGGCGCAGTGGTTGAGAATCTGCCTGCCAATGCAGGGGACACGGGTTCGAGCCCTGGTCTGGGAAGATCCCACATGCCGTGGAGCAGCTGGGCCCGTGAGCCACAGTTACTGAGCCTGGGCGTCTGGAGCCTGCGCGTCTGGAGCCCGTGCTCCGCAACGGGAGAGGCCGCGATGGTGAGAGGCCCGCGCACCGCGATGAAGAGTGGCCCCCGCTTGCCACAACTAGAGAAAAGCCCTCGCACGGAAACGAAGACCCAACACAGCCAAAAATAAATAAATAAATAAAAGAAGTGCTTAAAGAGAGTAATTTAGAGATGGGAAAATTTGAGATTTAATGTTTTAAACTCAGAGCATCTTGTAAAAATTCCCAAGAACTTAACTGTTCCAAGTTCTACAACATAAAAAAAATCTTGTATGGACTTCGCAAATTTAGAACGTTGACAATGAACTGACTTCTAATCCTGTTTATTTTTATTGTTTACACTGACGTCACTCATTTTCCCCCAGAGTCCCTCATGTACTAATTGCACTTTATCCTCTGTATGTTCCAAAAATTTTTTCTGACTCAACAAAATGCAAAATTCAAGCTCTTGATTCTTTTAAAACAAAGTAAATGCAGGTGTCACAGCAAATATAATCCACTAGATTCAGGTAAGGCAATTACAGAGTTGATTTGTTCAGTTATTATATAAAAGTGCAGGTGTAAATCTCTGTTAATGTACAGAACAGACGAATACCACATTCTAACCCAACCATCCATCTTACCTGCCTCACAAGGGAGAAGCAGTGCTCACATCAACAACACCTATTCACAGGGCTTCCCTGGTGGCGCAGTGGTTAAGGATCCGCCTGCCAATGCAGGGGACACGGGTTCGAGCCCTGGTCCGGGAAGATCCCACATGCCGCGGAGCAACTAAGCCAGTGTGCCACGACTACTGAGGCTGCGCTCTAGAGCCCGCAAGCCACAGCTACTGAGCCCGTGAGCCACAACTAATGAAGCCTGAGCACCTAGAGCCCACGCTCCACAACAAGAGAAGCCACCGCAATGAGAAGCCCACGCACCACAACGAAGAGTAGCCCTGGCTCACCGCAACTAGAGAAAGCCTGTGCACAGCAATGAAGACCCAACGCAGCCAAAAATAAATAAATAAAATAAAAAAACCAAAAAAAAAATACCTATTCACATTTTGACAATGATGGAAATCTCATCTAAGAAATATGCTATCAGCACTATCACTTTACAATATGTTCAATAATATGAAAGATATATGGCAATTACAACTTTCTGATCCCACAGTCCTGTTTTTTTAACACTTGAGTGCGTCTCTCCCTCCCACCCTCCTCTCTACTCGCCCTCTCCCCCTCTCTCCCTCTCTCTTCTCTTTTCCTGCTCTGTTAATGCATATTAGAAACTACAAAAAAAAAAAGGAAAAAGAAAATAAAAAGAAACTACAGAAAGTTTAGTCAAAAATAAATTAATTAATAAGGCTCTTTCTTAACTGCAAAATGATCAGTTAGTAATACTATTAATAACATTGTTAATAGTATTATGGTTTTTAAAATGATAATAATAGTTTACTTTCCCATAGTTAACACTATTTAGTTCTGTCATGATTTTTCAGAGTCTGGAGCCCCATGCTGTATTTATACTTCATTTTTTTATTACTTCAATGAATCACTCAGTATATGTCCTCTACTTAACGTCCTCTTGTTAATACCCATGCACCCCTTCACCTTGTCAGGGATAATTAGAATTCAATTTGTTTTTCTAAGATACTAGCCAGTTAAGGATCACTTAAATTTTGTAAGCTTAGTCTACTCAATCACCTAGTCATTAAATACAATGTTAAAAAGCAAGCCTACTGGATCATATCTACTTTTTGAAAGCAGCTTCTAAACTTGTATTCAGGTTTACTATAGTGATATAAATTTGAAGTAAAATTTTTAGTAAGATGAAAATAAAGACATCTATTTTTTAGGGTCAGATCAGGAAAATATTTTTAAATAATACAAAATAGAATAGATTAAATTAAGGAGGCTGAAACATAGCCTTTACAATAATGGACAAGAAATATTCATTAATCAAATGATTGCAGTAATTGGTTACTTTGGACAAATCCAAATTCTCTCCCCTCTTAATGACGATCTTAAAGGACTCATAACCAAGAGGTTTAAATGTAAAACTTGAAAACAAGATCCATAATAGGCAGGAATATAAGAGGAAGGAAGGCTGGTGATAGTCTAAGGGAAGAAGGGGAGCTAGAGTTCCTCTGGAACAGATGAAGGCCAAGGAAAGAGCCATGTGTTTAGGGAGATAAGTATGCATCCCTTTAAGCCCTTGCTGGTTGATAGAACTGTCAGAACACTACTAGCTTATGCTTCTGGTGTATGGAGAAAATGGGGAACATATTCTTAAACAATGGGAGGCTTGGTTGAGGCATACAATATAACAATGCTATTCACTCTTCTTATTTGAAAAAAAAAAATTAAACCATGTTTTGGAAAGCAAGTTCTTATCATCTATCTGCCGTAGAATCTCCTATAATTGGAAAGAAACCTAAAGTTGTACTGAAGACAGAATAACTAAGGAACTATTCAGAACAATTTGTAAGAATAAAAACTAAAAAAAAAAAAAAAAAAAAACCTAAAAAAAAAATCAAAATCCGCCTTGAATATCCACGTGATAAGGCTGGCTTGAAAATGATGTTGAAGAAGTATATTCAGACTTAGAAAGATGAATATTTGTTGATATGGTATAGTGATATACTGTTAAAGTTTTTAAAAAGCAGCTTATAAAATAATACATACAATATAACCTTCCTAATTACTATTTTTAAATAACTGAAAAAAAGTCTGGGAGGTTATATGTAAAAAAATATTTGGGTATAGGAGGTAAGTTTTGTTTTCTTCTAATTACTCATCTGTATTTTCTATTTATTAACATAAGAAGCATGTATAACTTATATAGTTGTTAAAATTTATAGAAGAGCTATATTGGGTCAAGGACTTCCCACCATATTGTGTGGAAAAGGAGAAAAAGTTAAAGGGAATAAAGGAGATCTTAGCTTCCATACCTATTCATTTAACAACAAGTCTTCTTGCTGGGAACTCCGAACTTCAGGATTAATAAGGAACTGATTCTACAACATCTTTTAACAGGGAACTTATAATTTTAGAGTGATATAAATTCATCATTATTACTTTTAACTAAAAAAATAACTGTGCAGATTAAAATGTCTCCACAGTGCCTGCTACACTGTAGAATGGAACTAACAAATTTCTAGCCTATGGAACATACAATAATATTAGTTTTAGGCATCTTTCAGAGAGAATAAAACATTTATATAAAAAGAATCCAAACTGAGGATTATGAACTAACTTTTAAACAAAACACCTTACGTGAGTTCCAACTATTATTAGCACTTAAAATATACAGCTTGAATAACTATTGGGATAATGGGCTCAGCAGGCTTAACTGGTAGTCTATATATTCTATTACATCACATAGCTAGCTATGCTTTGGGGAGAAAAATCTATTTAAAAGCATAGGCAAAGCTATGTTCAATACACAGCTAAAAGAATAAAACATTTATACAGGAATGAAAGACAAAATTCAAGGTATTTTCTAATTCTAACTAGTCAGTCTAGTACTACTAATAAGCATTAATACTATAAATACTACATTGAGGCCATTCAATGTAAGCTTCTTCAATTTTCCTCCATCCCACTTTAAAATTTCTCTTCACCACTTCAGTCTTCCTTTTTCAGGTTAACCACCTTTCCCCAACACCACCCAAAAAAGGCCTCTTAATTTTGTATCCTACTACCTTCTCATTTCATTAAGTCACTTTTCTCATTTTCCTTAAATCTTTCATTGCTCTTCAGACTTTTTGGCCTACCATACGCTCAAGGTATCATTTATTGAGGGGAGGAGAGGGAACTTGCCCTGACAGGAAGACACCCTGGGGAAACAAACTCACTAGCTCCCAATCTCCTCATCTCCAAACCCAACAGGATTCTTCTCAGGTCGTATCCTTCCATGACCTTCATGTAGCATCTCCCTACAAGGCTCTTGTTTCTTGGTTTGTGTGGCGCTTTGCTCTAGGAGTTCCTTTCCAACCATCTTTGCTGGTTTGTCCTTCTCTTACCTCTTAACAAAGCATCTGTGCTGGGCCTCTTCTCTCCTCTCTACACTTTCTCTTACTTATCTGATATGCTTTCAGCTCTCCCTCCCAAGCTTTGGACGCCCTCAATGAATCTCTTACAGGCTGATTTTCTTTTTTCCATTGAGGCTGCCCTAGTTCTAGAACCTCATTACCAGTCCAAGTTCTCATTCCCAATCTCTTTCTTCCATTAAGGCATTCTACAAACTACTGGTAGCAGTAATCTTTCAATGGCTCTTATTGTATCAGTCTCTAATCAAACACCTTAAATGGCTCCCCAACACCTACTATTTAAAGTTCAAACCTCTTGGTATGTGATTCGCGGGCCTTTGATTTGCCACTATCCCTAAGTATTCTATACTTTATTCACAATGTCTGAACTGGGCTAAAAAATGCATTGATTATGTCCTACCACACCTGCTGAAGAAGCTACTGAGTATTTAAGACAGCTCAAATTCTATCTCCAAGTTACACCACCTCCCTTCACTCTTAATGTGTAGAAAGCACTTAACAACTTCTTTGTGGCATTGACGTCATTCTGCCTCGCTTTTAAAGGACATGGACATTTCGTAATTTCATTAATATGAAATATTAATGAAATTCATATGAAATTTATTAATATGCATATGATTAGCAGTAGGAATCTTATTTACTTATTTGTCCTCCATACAGTCTTTTTTTTTTTTTAATGAAAATTTGGAGATCTTTTATTTTGAACATTTTTCCTTGACCAAAGATACATAAAGTTCATGAGAAGCATCAGCAATCACATTTTAATTTATATACTCTTATCACCATCACTCAAGAAATGAAAAAAAAAAAGCCACAAATCAGTTCCAGAACACATTAGTAAAATGGATTCCAAAAAAAATACTCCATAGCATCTTGAATATAGTAGACAATGCAGATTATATTAATTTGAAATTAGAGATTAAAATAGAGATTACTTCTCCAGGATCTGAGATAAAGTTTGCCTCTGCCTTATTTCTGAAGAAAAGATCTGGGAAACAAATAAGCTAAATAAACAATACTCTGTGTGTGTGTGTTGGGGGGGGTGCTTAATAAATGACTTAAAAGAAATCATTTCAAAACACTTTCATTTGAATTATTTTACAAAAATGAGCAATTCTACTCCTAGGCCTATACTCAAGAGAATTGAAAACATATGTTCACACAAAAATTTGTTCATGAATGTTCACAGCAGCATTATTCATAATAGTGGAAACAACTCAAATGTCCATCAACTGAAGAACGGATAAACAAAATGTGGAATACCCACACAATGGAGTAGAATTAAGCCATAAAAAGGAATAAGTACTGATATACGCTACAACATGGATGACCCTTGAAAACATTACGCTAAGTGGAGAAGCCAGACACAAATGGCCGTATATTGTATGATTCCATTTATATGAAATATCCAGAATTAGCAAGCCCACAGAGACAGAAAGTAAGTTAGTGGTTGCCAAGGGATGGAGGTAATTGAGAGTAACTGCTAACAGGTACAGGGTTTCTTTTTTTGGGGTGATGAAAATGTTCTGGAATTAGACAGTAGTGATGGTTGCACAACATTGTGAATACACTAAAAACCTGAATTGTACACTTTAAAATGATGGATTTTATGTTATGTGAATCTTAGCTTAACTAGAAAAAAAAAAAATAGTTGTGAGTTTCGTCTCCTGAATAACTTGATTTGGATTTGTGGTGTAACGGAAACGAAGTCTCACCTTTGAATCAGGAAATCTAGGTTTAAGTTATTTCTGCGCTAACCAGCTGTGTGATCTTAAGGGCATTACTTAACTTTTCTGAGCCTCAACAGTGTCATCTATAAAGTGAGAACAATTAATGCCTCACAAAGTTGTGAGACTCATGAAATAAGGTGAAATCACTAATAAACTCTGAAGTCCTTCACAAATGAAAAACCTTATTGTTATTTTGTATACTTAAAATAATTTTTAAAAATCCTAAATTGTATTGACTAGGCCATGATTTCAACTTTTGATCACTGGCACGTTATCTAACCAGCTTTTATTGTCGTAGATGAATAGCATCCTGAATTTGTAGCAATTATCCTGTGGGCACCAGTAGTACAGTATGTCACAGACGTATTTAATTCTAATCTTCACAGTGAAAAGTAGCATGAAATGACGGTTATAAACAAAGGCACAGAACTGAGTTTCAGTCTAGGTTCTTCCACTGACCTTGAGCAAACACATAACTTCTCTGACTGTCAATGTACTGTAAAGTGTGCGTGTGCGTGCGTGTGTGTGAGAGAGACCTACCCAATAATAGGAGTTACAAGATTCATTGCGATATTTGTTATATAAGGCACATATTGCAATATCTGGTACCTAGCAAGCATTCAATAATCAGCGGTTGTTATTATTATTTCCATTTTGTGGAGTAACAGGTTTAAATGATGGGTCTAAGTTTATGAGACAAATCCGAAGCATAACCAGGAATAAAGAATAGATATTTTGGACACTAGATCAGGTAATCAGGATAGGGGATGATTCAGTGCCCTTCCTATTGTTTTTCTAGCATCACATGGATCTTTACAGCATTGCGTTAGCCAAATAGTTTAATTTTTTGCTTATTAGTTAAAGAAAAGACATAGTCCTATTCAGCGTTAGTGTAAGGTCTGACACAAATAGATACTCAGTAAATATTTACTGAATAAACAAATGAATAAAGAGTATGTTATTACTGGCTGTATCTACAACCAAGCATCAACACAAAATCCAAAGCATTAACTAGACATTTCCAAATATTCATACTTTTACATATATAAAACATTTTATATTTTAAAAGTTCTCATTTGGGTGTCCTATCTGCTCTTTGGCATCAATACAAAGGAAGGCACATATTTTTTTAAAAAGGAGGGGGACTTCCCTGGTGGCACAGTGGTTAAGAATCCGCCTGCCAATGCAGGGGACACGGGTTTGATCCCTGGTCTGGGAAGATCCCACATGCCACAGAGCAACTAAGCCCGTGCACCACAACTACTGAGCCTGTGCTCTAGAGCCCGCGAGTGACAACTACTGAGCCTGAATGCCACAACTATTGAAGCCGCCGTGCTTAAAGCCCGTGCTCCGCAACCAGAGAAGCCACCGCAATGAGAAGCGCACGCACCTCAAAGAAGGGCAGTCCCCGCTCACCGCAACTAGAAGAAAGCCCTCGTGCAGCAAAGAAGACCCAATGCAGTCAAAAAAAAATCACCTGGGAAAGACAAATATAATATGATATCACTTATATGTGGAACCTAAAAAAAAAAAAAAAAAAAAGATACAAATGAACTTACATACAAAGCAGAAATAGACCCACACAGGTAGAAAACAAATTTATTGTTACCAAAGGGGAAAGGGGGCAGAGAGGGATAAATTAGGAGTTTGGGATTAACATATACACACTACTATATATAAAACAGATAACCGACAAGGACCTACTATGTAGCACAGGGAACTATACTCAGTATTTTGTAATAACCTATGAGGGAAAAAAATCTAAAAAAAAAGAGATATATATGTATGTATAACTGAATCACTTTGCTGTACACCTGAAACTAACACAGCATTGTAAATCACCTATACTTCAATTAAAAAAAAAAATCACCTGGGAGTTTGCAGCAAAACAGTAAGAGCTGAAGTCGGAAAAGTTGCAAATAGGAAGTAAACTTTACACAGGGTTTTGAAGAAAAGGTAAAATCTAAATAGGCAGAGAAAAGGGAGGAGGGCTTTTTGAGTGAAGTAAATAGTACCAGAGGCACAGACTTGAATCAGTACAGTGTTTGAGACAGACTGACTTCAACAGAGCAGAAAGAATGGGCCAAGGAACATAGGAAATGAAGTTGGATAAGCAGTGTGGGACAGATTAGAAAGGGCGTCAAAAATCCGGCAGAAGAGGTTAGATTTAATGTGGTGGAAAACAGGGAACCAATGAATCTTTCCGATAAGGGGAGAGACGTGCTGAAAGCAATAGCATTTAAAGAAGGTTAATCAGGAAGAGTTGGAAAAAACAGACGGAAGTGATGGAAGGCAACTGTGGTAATCCAGGAATGAGGGGATAGGGGTCTGAGTGGGATAGGTGCACGCAGATAGTGTATCTTAATGGCAATGTGATGGGCCTTGAGACAGTAAAATTAGGGGGTACCAGAAACAAGGAAGAGGCATAGACTAATCCAGGAACTGGCTACCAGGTAAAGGGGTCATACCACAGATTAAGACCTGGACATTTCAAACACTAGCAATACATTCACAAGGCCTAAATGTCTTTCAAGTACCCTATTAAGTAGTTTCATTGTTTTGTTTAGTAAATTTACTGCTGGTGCTCCCCAAATTTCACAACTGCTTTGCTAACACAGCCCCATGAAAATCTGCTTAGGTAAAAATTAGTTGTTTTTTCAATACTTTTTTCAATACAAAGTTAATTAACCCATTACAGGATATGAGCCCCCAGAGACTAACATGGTGAAAAGAGAAAAACATTCTTCTTTATACTCAAGTGTGTATTCTTTACAGTCTGGTCCTAGTCCCCCTCTGCCAAAAAAAACCAAAAAAACAAAAAAAAACCCAACCCACCCCCAAAAAAACCCAACTTGTTTTTTTTAGCTGATCTAAAATCTTGAAACATAATCCTGACTTCATCTGGTAGTGATCCAGTCAGTAGAAAACCAACTCTTGAGAAAATGAATTAAGAAATCAACACTTTGCCATGCTGCTTTCCTGAGTTGTGCTATCTAATTGGGAAGAAATTCTCTTAAGTGAAAAACAAGGAGAAAAACGTTACTAATGCTAAATTTAGCAGACTCATTTTTTTGACTAAATATTTAAGTCTACAGTCATCTCCTCCCCGCTTCCACTCTCCCCTTAGAATGAGTAGTAAGTACAGAAATGGCATAAAGAAGATTTATAGATTTCATTCACATGCTCCCACGGTCCTTTCAAATTCTATTATTGCAACGCTGACCCTACTATCTGTACATGATTGCATGCATTGTTTTATATCTCTTCTCATGATCATTTGCTAGTAGAGCTGTGAATAAGACTTGAAATGTCCCAAAATAGCAAAAATAACCCTATTTACTATCACTCACTGAGCTCTTCCTTTACCATGTGAGGCCAAACTTGTGCTTTTCGTACACAATCTCATTTAACCCTCACAGCAATCTTGTGAGGTAGGTACTATGATTATGCCCATTTTACAGTTGAAGAAACCGAGGCTTTGGGAGTTAAGGGATTTGTACAACGTCACAAAGCTAGTGAGCCAGTAAGTGGCAGATGTGTGCATCTGACACGCTCTTGTGGATCATTAGATTATACTGCCAACCCCAAATATATGTGAGCGAAACCAAAAGTGAGAGATAAGGAACCAGGGCATGCTGTTCACTGTGTAAAAGGGTTTGGGAGGAAGCATCAGTGACACAAATGGACAGATTCCCTGACTCGTTTCTCACCTTTTCTTATACTGAAGACACTGCACTCTATTTCTGAAGGAGAGTGGGACACTGCTATGAAATGGGAGGGAACTGTCTCCTGTTGTAGTAGGACACATATTACATGACTGTTTCATGGTATTGACAGGGCCTCAATATCTTAATTTGATTCACATTTTAAAAAAAAAGTTACTTAGATCAGCCAGGCCAAGATGAATTAGGCTGATTAGTGACATAAGAATGCTTTAAAAAAGTGTTTTCTGGTTATTCCCTGGTGGTCCAGTGGTTAGGACTCCGCGCTTTCCCTGCCAAGGCCATGGGTTCAATCCCTGGTCAGGGAACTAAGATCCCCCAAGCTGTGTGGTATGGCCAAAAAAAAAAAAAAGTATTTTCTTGATAGAATTCCAGTGACCTGAGCAACCTACATAACTCCTACCAATGACCCTGAAATAGAAACTAGCTTTTTTAAAATACTTCTCAGTACATAACATATATTCATAAGAAAACACTCTTAAAAATAACTTTCCTCCTTATGCATCTGGGCAGAGATGTTATATTTCCTCCACAAAGCTTCCTTTTATGTTGCAACAGTAAGAATCTCAATTTCAAGCTGAACTAGAACAATTGAGAACTGCGAGCTCCTTCACAAGAGATGATTACTTTTAATAGTTTTTATATAAATTGTCTAAATATGACTGGACACTTTACATTTTAACTCCGCAACACTCTTCACTAGCGAGTAAAGAAGTTATAGTTTCAAGTTCTGTTTCCCCTCACCCCTCCCTTTTTTTCTGCTAACGCATGGTCTTTCACAAAAGAGTCAGTGGGATCTCTGTAGACTGCAGATAACGGATATGACCATGGTAAACTCAAGAAGATTTAGCACATGCCAAGTAATTCAGAAGCTTAAAACTTGTCATCTGTGTATGAAACCAGCAAACAGTTATAACTGGTTAAATAAACATGTACAAATTAATAGCACGCAATTAGTAACTACCACTTTTCCCTCCAACTAGTGGTGTTTTGGCAGGCAGCCATACAATCTGCAATAACCTGTCACTACTGTGAAGCCGCAGCAACTTCCTCTGCCCCACCCCCATGCAAACTCTGACTGGGATATTTCTGGAGTGCTAATATAATGCTCAGACAATCATAAAAGTCCTCCTTATCTATGAATACTGAAATTTACCTAATTCATACTTTTAGGTCTTTAACATTCATAAATCTTAAGGAAAAAAACCATGCTATATGATCATATTTCAAAGATTATTTGAAGGTTTTAATTTCCTTTTTTATATGTAAGATAGAATAGCACCCCCAAATCAGTAATATCCACTGCAATGCTTCTTGAATGAAAATGTATACTATGTACAACTATAAGACTTTAATTTACACATCTAACATACAAAATACTAGGAGTTTAGAAGTCAGGGTTATACACATTTCATTTAAACCTTGTTCCAAGAGCCTAGTAAATTTGGGAAAGAAACTATTAAGGTAGCTTTCCTGGTTTATAAAATATTTTGCATGAATTTTCTGACATACAAACTATGATATTAAAAATTTTATCTACTTGCCTACTTCATCTGATTTCACTTCACGGACTAGAGTAGTCCCACAAATTATTACCTCATGCCTAAGATATTTTAAGACATTTTATTTTTGTACTTTAATAAGTAACTACCCTTACATACTAAACAAAGAAAAAAATTACAAAACAAAGTAAATGTGATAAAATCTTCTGACTTTTCTGTCTCTAAATGTGGTATTACATTAAAAACAAACAAAAAAACAAAAAAAAAAACTGTTCTGCTTTCCTTTTATCCCTTTCTGTAAAAGAAGAAAAATAGGAAGTGGCCTTGTTATTTTTTTAAGATCTCCAGGATGAATAGTGTGCCATTTTGAGTAGCTTAATTTTGAAATACTGTCTTATAGTAATAATATCATTCATTACCATAAACTGCACCCATTTAATAAAGATGTCCTAAAACATATTTAAAATTTTTGTTTAAAAGACTCTTCTGACAAGATTTTGATGTTTTATTTGAGGCTCAGTATTTACCTTACTTACCTAGGAGTAAGGAAAAATCAAACACTTTGAAAAAAAATTCCCACTAATATTTATTTGTAGAATATCAAACTACAAATTAAAATAAATAGAGCATATGAATCCAGTGACTGTTGAGGTTGATTACTCTCAGCTGGACTTTGAGCTAAGGCCATAAACATTCACATGAAACTCAACAGAGTTTATTAGCTATGTTTAGACAGAAACCATATTTATAATAAAACATTAAATGTAAAACAAAACACCAAGCTTACTCTCAGTAGATCTTCTCAAATGCCTGTCCTACATTCCTAATCCAACATACTAAAGACTTTAAAAATTCTTTATTTAGCTATAGCAATCAGTTAAGATTGCCCCGGAGATGGCTTTCTTTAAAAGGCTGCCTCTTATTCACTTAGGAAAGATAAAACTGAACTACGCTTAAGTCATAAGAACAAGACCATAATATCAGCACCTTCATCCTGAGAAAGGAAGTTATTATAGACACAGTTTTATAAATGAGGCTTACAGAGAATACTTCCTCGTCAGACAGTTAACGTCAACAGCATTTTATACAGCTTTACATTTCGACATTTTGTAAAGAACTTTCTAAAAATTCTTCCTGATTCTTTTCCTCCAGTCCCTACAACAGAGGAAAACTGGCTCAAGCTAAACAAATCTTACAGTTAAATTTACGAAATTCTATCAATGCCTACCGTTATGGTATCATGTAAATATCAGAACTGGTTGTTATTATGGATAATATCAGCTTAAGTTTTAGTTATTGCACATTTACGTACCCTGCATCTCCCCCTTTCCTGTGTGCCAGAGTGAGGTTTCAGGGGACACAACAATAGAAGGTAAAGAAATAACTTAAAGTAGGACACCTTACCAATTCCTTGATAATGAAGAAAATGCCAGTAACCTTCCACATTTTAATTTTCATTTAAAGTTGATTCTCTTCTAAACTTATATTAAAAAAAAAAAAAACAACTCCAAGAAAACCTTGTACAATCCTAAAAAAAGGAACTGCAGATAAAAACAGCGGGACCTGGGCGCTGTTCATTACTATTGGTATTGCAAGCTGAAGTATTTCCTGTTACGACGCCCATCAGTTCCCACAGGTGCAACTGCCTATGGGTGTTGCCGATTCACCCTTCCTTTGGTAACTGAACCACTGAAGGAGATTTCAGGTTGGCACAATCAATGCTGCGAACTATTACGGCAGAACTACCTTGGGCTAACACCAAGAGCCTCCCAAACTAGGTTGATTGTGAATTGGTAATTACCCAATTCAAAAGGGCTGGAGAAAATTTATTTCAATACTTTCATGATTTTTCTAAGATGCACTGTTATTAGGAAGGTATGTGACTTCACTCAACAAATATGTATTAATTGCTTTCTCTGTGCAGAGCTCTGTTCTAAGCTCTAGGAACACAGTAATGAACAAAACAAAGTCCCTATGGTCATTCATACACCATGTAGTAGACTTTTGACTATTTCATATGTAATGAGAAAACTTCCATAAACGCAGAGACTAAAGAAATTTGTATGGAAATTTGGAAGGTCGATTGTAGTGCTTATTACTAAAAAGCACTGTAATTAAGGCCATGCCACCTTAAAGTTAAAAGAATTTTTCCAGAACCTAGTACATAAAAACAGAATTCTTTATGTTTTCAATGTTTGCAAAAGGCCAGGTTGGAGGCAGTGGCATATGTTCCAGCAGGGAAAAGGAAAAACTTCTCACCATGAGTCACCAATGACTAAGTTCTTTCAATTCAAGCTTAAAACACATTTCAAACCCAATTACTTGTACATGCAGAAAACTGATAACCTCAAATTAACATCAGGAGCTTGATTTGACCAATTTTCAGGGTTAATATCAGCATATAAGAAAAACAAGTGAAGTGCTTTTAATGGGATAATGCCCCTGTACTGAATTTTGTTATAATTTTGGTCTTACAAGTCTTTACTGCCTAAGGGCCATTTTAGCAGCTTCCATTAGATTTTATTACAATGAACATAGCTTTCTTAGACTGTAGCCAGACCGGGACACGGTCATCTTGGATGTATGATGTCGTGGTAGGAATGGCTTTTACTTGTATTCAATAAAACAAAAATACACTAAATTCAAGGCTGCTCAAAAAAAAAATGTAAAGCCCAGAGAATAAAATATACAGATAACCTCTACTCTTCCCAGACATACTTTACTTCCTTAGGATTTTACTTCCTATGTTTCAAATAACGAAACCTTCTTTTTAGCCAACAAATTGGAGGAATTCCCAGAGCCAAATTCATCTATTTAGTCCATCAATAAATCTTTATTGAGCAACTACTACATGCTAGGTAGGCACTGTTTTATGAGTTGGGGAGACAGCAATGAATAAAAAAAATCTCTGCTTTCATGGAGTCTAAATTCTAGTGTAGGGATATAAGACAAACGAAGACATAAAATATCCGGTGTGTCAGAATGGTGTCCTCTCCCCAATATGGCGAAGAATACAATATGAAAGATAAGGATAACAATGAGCTTATTTGTTCACAGTTGCAAGTTGCTTGTATCACAAAGTAAGGAACTGCCCTTTGGAAGACCAGGGTAATAGAGCTCTCCCAGCCTCCATCTCTGACTCAACTGAACACCACGTTCTGTTGCAAATGACAGAAAATCTTATTTCATTTGTTCCTAATACCTAGAAGAAGGAAAACAGACTTCCAAAGACCTGAAGTTGGAACCCATTCCTTACAGATAAAAACATCACTTAAGGAAACAAAACAACAAATCCCCAACACTCAGAGTCAAAGGTCACTTCGGGGAATATTATCATGCTGAATGTGGACATACAAGTTTCCAAATACTTGCTACCAGTGGCATCAATTTACCAACTGTCAGGATCAGAAGTAAGTTCTTCACTTAAGAATTATCCGTTATCTTCACTGGTAGCAATAATTATATTTAAACATTATTTTTGAACCTAAAACAAGTGTTTAAATTTAACGCGATTCGACAAATATTTATTGAACAGATACTAGTTACAAGACGCTTGGTTAGGTGTGTAAGACACCGTCCTTTTAAAATCAAGAAGATGGACATTTAGGAAGAATCAGACAAATACAAACCCTATAATGTATTATCACAGAGAATATTAGTGTAATAAGAAAATGTACAAAGTACTTAGGGAATTTAAAGGAGAGAATAGCAAGAAAGATGATCAGAGAAGGGCCCAGGAAAGATGGCATTAAAAGTAGGTCTGGGGAATTCCCTGGCAGTCCAGTGGTTAGGACTTGGCGCTCTCACTGCCGGGGCCTGGGTTCCATCCCTGGTTAGGGAACTAAGATCATGCGAGCCACGCAGCACAGCCAAAAAAAAAAAGGTCTGAAATATGAGGAACAGAAAAGGCATTCTAGGGAAAAGAAATGGCAGGAACAAACGCCTGAAGGTGGCAAATCAGTAAGTGGTTGGCTGTAAGCAGGCTGTTCTGGCCGGGGCACAGGAGATAGATACAGATATATAGATACAGGTATAGATGGATTATGGGGCTATAGGAATCCCAAAGCCGCAAAACAGGTTGATAAATCTGTACTGAATTTAGTAGGCCAAGGGGTATTAAAGGTTTTGAACATAGGAGTGACAAAATCAGAGCTGTACTTTAGGGCAAAATAAGAGAGCAACAGTGTATATAGGAAGGATGAAAAAGAGAAGAAGGCTGGAAAATTGTCACAGTCCTTCCCTAGCCCATTATTAGGGCTCTCATTAGCTCTTTCTTGGACCTTTAAGAGGTATAAAATAAAAAGTGTCTTCAGTTGAAAAAACAGATCTAGGCCACAGTGGTCAAGTTTGTCACTGTCTGTATGGCCTTGGGAAGTCACTCACTCTAACTGAGTCTCAGTTTCCCTATGTATAAATCTCTTAATTATTCTTTTTGGAGCCAGGAGCTGTAGGATTCAGCAAGTGATTAGATACTGAGGGTAGAGCAAAAAACAGCACTAAAAAATTGTTTAAAGTGATTAAAATAATAAGCAGCTACCACTTATTAAACACTTCCTATGCATTTATCCCTGCATTTGGTGCTTTACATAAATTGCTTCATTTATTCCTTATAAGAACCTTGTGAGTTCTGTATTCTTATTTTATAGATGAGAGAATTGAGAGCTTTAAAGACTTAAGTAACTTAACAAGGATAAGCCAGCTGGCATAGTGACAAAGGCAAAATAGGTGCCTAGGTCTCTCTGAGTCTGAGGCCCTTTCTCTTTCCAATGCACAATATCATGCTGTTTTTTACATGGAAGATAAATAATGCTAACATTTGTTCTTGTGTTCCAACAGAATCACTCTTTTAACACCCTTCTGATGTACTAAAAGCCCTCAGTGAGGATAAGAAACTAAGTGTGGAGAGCTTGAACCAAGATGGCGGAGTAGAAGGACGTGCTCTCACTCCCTCCTGCGAGAACACCAGAATCACAACTAACTGCTGAACAATCATCGACAGGAAGACACTTGAACTCACCAAAAAAGATATCCCACATCCAAAGACAAAGGAGAAGCCACAATGAGACGGTAGGAGGGGTGCAATCACAATAAAATCAAATCCCATAAGTGCTGGGTGGGTGACTCACAAACTGGAGAACATTTATACCACAGAAGCCCACCCACTGGAGTGAAGGTTCTGAGCCCCACGTCAGGCTTCCCAACCTGGGGGTCTGGCAACGGGAGGAGGAATTCCTAGAGAATCAGACTTTGAAGGCTAGTGGGATTTGATTGCAGGACTCTGACAGGACTGGGGGAAACAGAGACTCCACTCTTGGAGGGCGCACACGGAATAGTGTGCACATCGGGACCCAGGGAAGGAGCAGTGACCCCATGGGAGACTGAACCAGACCTACCTGCTAGTGTTGGAGGGTCTCCTGCAGAGGTGGGGGGTGGCTGTGGCTTACCCTGAGGACAAGGACACTGGCAGCAGAAGTTCTTGGAAGTACTCCTTGGCATGAGCCCTCCAAGAATCCTCCATTAGCACCACCAAAGACCCCGGGTAGGCTCCAGTGTTGGGTTGCCTCAGGCCAAACAACCAACAGGGAGGGAACCCAGCCCCACCCATCAGCAGTCAAGTGGATTAAAGTTTTACTGAGCTCTGCCCACCAAAGCAACATCCAGCTCTACCCACCACCAGTCCCTCCCATTAGGAAACTTGCACAAGCCTCTTAGATAGCCTCATCCACCAGAGGGCAGACAGCAGAAGCAAGAAGAACTACAATCCTGCAGCTTGTGGAACAAAAACCACATTCACAGAAAGATAGACAAGATGAAAAGGCAGAAGGCTATGTACCAGATGAAGGAACAAGATAAAACCCCAGAAAAACAACTAAATGAAGTGGAGATAGGCAACCTTCCAGAAAAAGAATTCAGAATAATGATAGTGAAGATGATCCAGGACCTCAGAAAAAGAATGGCGGCAAAGATCACGAAGATGCAAGAAATGTTTAACAAAGACCTAGAAGAATTAAAGAACAAACAAACAGAGATGAACAATACAATAACTGAAATGAAAACTACACTAGAAGGAATCAATAGCAGAATAACTGAGACAGAAGAACGGATAAGTGACCTGGAAGACAGAATGGTGGAATTCACTGCTGCGGAACAGAATAAAGAAAAAAGAATGAAAAGAAATGAAGACAGCCTAAGAGACCTCTGGGACAACATTAAACGCAACAACATTCGCATTATAGGGATCCCAGAAGGAGAAGAGAGAGAGAAAGGACCCGAGAAAATATTTGAAGAGATTATAGTCGAAAACTTCCCTAACATGGGAAAGGAAATAGCCACCCAAGTCCAGGAAGCTCAGAGAGTCCCATAAAGGATAAACCCAAGGAGAAACACGTCAAGACACATAATAATAAAATTGGCAAAAGTTAAACACAAAGAAAAATTATTGAAAGCAGCAAGGAAAAAACGACAAATAACATGCAAGGGAACTCCCATAAGGTTAACAGCTGATTTCTCAGCAGAAACTCTACAAGCCAGAAGGGAGTGGCATGATATACTTAACGTGATGAAAGAGAAGAACCTACAACCAAGATTACTCTACCGGGCAAGGATCTCATTCAGATTCAATGGAGAAATCAAAAGCTTTACAGACAAGCAAAAGCTAAGAGAATTCAGCACCACCAAACCAGCTCTACAACAAATGCTAAAGGAACTTCTCTAAGTAGGAAACACAAGAGAAGAAAAGGACCTACAAAAACAAACCCAAAACAATTAAGAAAATGGTCATAGGAACATACATATCGATAATTACCTTAAATGTGAATGGATTAAATGCTCCAACCAAAAGACACAGGCTTGCTGAATGGATACAAAAACAAGACCCAGATATATGCTGTCTACAAGAGACCCATTTCAGACCTAGGGACACATACAGACTGAAAGTGAGGGGATGGAAAAAGATATTCCATGCAAATGGAAATCAAAAGAAAGCTGGAGAGGGAGGGAGATGCAAGAGGGAAGAGATATGGGAACATATGTATCATATGTATATGTATAACTGATTCACTTTATTATAAAGTAGAAACTAACACACCATTGTAAAGCAATTATACTCCAATAAAGATGTGAAAAAAAAAAAAAAAGAAAGCTGGAGTAACAATACTCATATCAGATAAAATAGACTTTAAAATAAAGAATGTTACAAGAGACAAGGAAGGACACTACATAATGATCAAGGGATCAATCCAAGAAGAAGATATAACAACTATAAATACATATGCACCCAACATAGGTGCAACTCAATACATAAGGCAACTGCTAACAGCTATAAAAGAGGAAATTGACAATAACACAATAATAGTGGGAGACTTTAACACCTCACTTACACCAGTGGACAGATCATCCAACATGAAAATAAATAAGGAAACAGAAGCTTTAAATGACACAATAGACCAGATAGATTTAATTGATATTTATAGGACATTCCATCCGAAAACAACAGATTACACTTTCTTCTCAAGTGTGCACGGAACATTCTCCAGGATAGATCACATTTTGGGTCACAAATCAAGCCTCAGTAAATTTAAGAAAATTGAAATCATATCAGGCATCTTTTCTGACCACAACGCTATGAGATTAGAAATCAATTACAGGGAAAAAAACGTAAAAAACACAAACACATGGAGGCTAAACAATACGTTACTAAATAACCAAGAGATCACTGAAGAAATCAAAGAGGAAATCAAAAAATACCTAGAGACAAATGACAATGAAAACACGATGATCCAAAACCTATGGGATGCAGCAAAAGCAGTTCTAAGAGGGAAGTTTATAGCTATACAAGCCTACCTCAAGAAACAAGAAAAATCTCAAATAAACGATCTAACCTGACACCTAAAGGAACTAGAGAAAGAAGAACAAACAAAACCCAAAGTTAGCAGAAAGAAAGAAATCACAAAGATCAGAGCAAAACTAAATGAAATGGAAACAAAGAAAACAATAGCAAAGATCAATAAAACTAAAAGCTGGTTCTTTGAGAAGATAAACAAAATTGATAAACCATTAGCCAGACTCATCAAGAAAAACAAGAAGAAGACTCAAATCAACCGAATTAGAAATGAAAAAGGAGAAGTTACAACAGACACCGCAGAAATACAAAGCATCCTAAGAGACTACTACAAGCAACACAATGCCAATAAAATGGACAACCTGGAAGAAATGGACAAATTCTTAGAAAGGTATAACCTTCCAAGACTGAACCAGGAAGAAACAGAAAAAATGAACAGACCAATCACAAGTAATGAAATTGAAACTGTGATTAAAAATCTTCCCACAAACAAAAGTCCAGGACCAGATGGTTTCACAGGTGAATTCTATCGAACATTTAGAGAAGAGCTAACACCAATCCTTCTCAAACTCTTCCAAAAAATTGCAGAGGAAGGAACACTCCCAAACTCATTCTATGAGGCCACCATCACCCTGACACCAAAACCAGACAAAGATACTACAAAAAAGAAAATTACAGACCAGTATCACTGATGAATATAGATGCAAAAATCCTCAACAAAATACTAGCAAACAGAATCCAACAACACATTAAAAGGATCATACACCACGATCGAGTGGGATTTATCCCAGGGATGCAAGGATTCTTCAATATATGCAAATCAAACAATGCGATACACCCTATTAACAAACTGAAGAAGAAAATCCATATGATCATCTCAATAGATGCAGGAAAAGCTTTTGACAAAATTCAACACCCATTTATGATGAAAACTCTCCAGAAAGTGGGCATAGAGGGAACCTACCTCAACATAATAAAGGCCATATATGACAAACCCACAGCAAACATCATTCTCAATGGTGAAAAACTGAAAGCATTTCCTCTAAGATCAGGAACAAGGCAAGGATGTCCACTCTCACTACTATTATTCAACATAGTTTTGGAAGTCCTAGCCACGGCAATCAGAGAAGAAAAAGAAATAAAAGGAATACAAATTGGAAAAGAAGAAGTAAAGCTGTCATTGTTCGCAGATGACATGATACTATATATAGAGAATCCTAAAGATGACACCAGAAAACTACTAGAGTTAATCAATGAATTTCGTAAAGTTGCAGGATACAAACTTAATGCACAGAAATCTCTTGCATTCCTACATACTAATGATGAAAAATCTGAAAGAGAAATTAAGGAAACACTCCCATTTACCATTGCAACAAAAAAGAATAAAATACCTAGGAATAAACCTACCTAGGGAGACAAAAAACCTGTATGCAGAAAACTATAAGACACTGATGAAAGAAATTAAAGATGATACCAACAGTTGGAGAGATATACCATGTTCTTGGATTGGAAGAATCAATATTGTGGAAATGACTATATTACCCAAAGCAATCTACAGATTCAATGCAATCCCTATCAAATTACCAATGGCATTTTTTACAGAACTAGAACAAAAAAATCTTAAAATTTGTATGGAGACACAAAAGACCCCGAATAGCCAAAGCAGTCTTGAGGGAAAAAAGGGGAGCTGGAGGAATCAGACTCCCTGACTTCAAACTATACTACAAAGCTACAGTAATCAAGACAATATGGTACTGGCACAAAAACAGAAATATAGATCAATGGAACAAGATAGAAAGCCCAGAGATAAACCCACGCACCTACGGTCAGCTAATCTATGACAAAGGAGGCAAGGATACATAATGGAGAAAAGACAGTCTCTTCAATAAGTGGTGCTTGGAAAACAGGACAGCTACATGTAAAAGAATGAAATTAGAACACTCCCTAACACCATACACAAAAATAAACTCAAAATGGATTAGAGACCTAAATGTAAGACCGGACACTATAAAACTCTTAGAGGAAAACATAGGAAGAACACTCTTTGACATAAATCACAGCAAGATCTTTTTTGATCCACCTCCTACAGTAATAGAAATAAAAACAAAAATAAATAAATGGGACCTAATGAAACTTCCAAGCTTTTGCACAGCAAAGGAAACCATAAACAAGACGAAAAGACAACCCTCAGAATGGGAGAAAATATTTGCAAACGAATCAATGGACAAAGGATTAATCTCCAAAATATATAAACAGCTCATGCAGCTCAATATTAAAAAAACAAACATCCCAATCCAAAAATGGGCAGAAGAGCTAAATAGACATTTCTGCAAAGAAGACATATAGATGGCCAAGAAGCACATAAAAAGCTGCTCAATATCACTAATTATTAGAGAAATGCAAATCAAAACTACAATGAAGTATCACCTCACACCAGTTAGAATGGGCATCACCAGAAAATCTACAAACAACAAATACTGGAGAGGGTGTGGAGAAAAGGGAACCCTCTTACACTGTTGGTGGGAATGTAAATTGATACAGCCACTATGGAAAACAGTATGGAGGTTCCTTAAAAAACTAAAAATAGAATTACCATATGATCCAGCAATCCCACTATTGGGCATATACCCAGAGAAAACCATAATTCAAAAAGACATATGCACCGCAATGTTCGTTGCAGCACTATTTACAATAGCTAGGTCATGGAAGCAACCTAAATGCCCATCGACAGACGAATGGATCAAGAAGTTGTGGTACATATATACAATGGACTATTACTCAGCCATAAAAAGGAACGAAATTGGGTTATTTGTTGAGACGTGGATCGATCTAGAGACTGTCAAACAGAGTGAAGTCAGAAAGAGAAAAACCAATATCGTATGTTAATGCATATATTTGGAACCTAGAAAAATGGTACAGATTAATCGGTTTGCAGGGCAGAAATTGAGACAAAGATGTAGAGAACAAACGTATGGACACCAAGGGGGGAAAGCGGTGGGGGGGTGGTGTGATGAATTGGGAGATTGGGATTGACATGTATACACTGATGTGTATAAAACTGATGACTAATAAGAACCTGCTGTATAAAAAATAAATAAATAAATAAATAAAATTCTAAAAAAAAAAAGAAACTAAATGTGAACATAAATATAATCTACTAATTTGGTGATTGTTAATTCATTCACTCACTCAGTTGACATCTAGTGAGCATCCTTCATACTCTGTGCCTGGTACTATACTTGGCGTGGGGATGCAAAGATGAACAAGACCATCTCTAACCTCAACATGCTCACAAATTTGTGAAAGACAAACACACGTAAACAAGGAACTGGTATACAATGACAGAAGAGAAATTTGCACAAGAGACAAGGGACGCATCAAGGTACATGAAGCATAATGTAATTTTGTATCTCTGCTATTAAGTCTTGACCTAGATCAGCTAAAAACTATATTTATGTGGTTTTGGGAAATATTTGTGTATATACACACAAAGCCTTCAAGAAGTAAAGGCTAATGTTCACAATAGAATGGAAAATTGGCCATGAACTCCAATTCTGTTTTGTGTGCCTACTCCTGAGACTAATGAGGTTATTAGTTTATTTAAAAGAGCATTCTTCCTTGATTAGTGCCATCTATTGTGATGGGTAAATAAAATGTATTTGAATTGTCGTAAGCCTTGATTGCTATGGACCAAAGCCAGTGTCATTAGACAGAAAGTGACACATATAAAAATAAATACTGCACAGAGTCCTAGTTTGATTTGGAAATAAAAGGTTATCCCGTTGCCCATCAAAAATAGTGGAAGGAAGTAAAACTGAAGTCTTCCAATGAGTACTTTGATAATTGACTAAAATAATAAGCATAACAAATATGGGGTTGATTTTGCTATCCATTATTTTCACTGAGGCCAGGGGTGAGGTGAAAGGGCCCAAAACACTAGACACCAGCATGTCAATTCCCAGAGTTAGGAGCTAAAGCCACATGGGCCACATGGGAGTAGGTTTTGCTAGCTGTAAAATGTTTATTCCAAGGCATGTTCCTTTTCTCACTCACTCTGGGGGTGATAAATGTGTATTTGTGAGATAGACCATGGTTAGGACCAGATCTGTGTTAAATCAAAAAACTGACCCCTATGTCATTCTGTTGTAAAACAGAAATAATTTACAAAGACTTTAAATATACTCCAATGTCTCTAACAAATCTCAGGTCAGGCAGAAAAAAATGCATTAGGTTGATTTATAAAGTATTCAGGTAACTTTAACAACATGTACCTGGAATGATAAAATTTACCAATTTAATTCCTACTATCATAAGAATTCTGAATACTTGTTTTTAACTTGGTTGCCCATAGCTTGTAAATGAGTTACATCACGTTTTGGCCCATAAATTCAACACATCTAATCCATAATTAGTTAGACATTAATTTTTTTTTACTAAGGTCACTCTGAATTTAAGAATAGTAGCAAACTTTTAATGTATCCTCACAAATGACAAAGTAACCAATTAAATGGATGTTATAATTAAATAATCACAAAACTAAACTCTACATTATCCCATAACTCAAAATTACTAATTCAAAACTATCCTCTCTGATTGACGGGAATCTCTCACTGAAGATCGAAAAGAAGTCTTCGCTTAGGACAGTCACAAAGCACTTTTCGATGGAAGCTTTCCCTCTGTCTGTCTGTCAGTGTGCTTTCTTTTTCGGGGGAGGGAAGAAACAAAGACTGGAAGAAAAGACTATAAAGGAAAGATGCTTTTAATGGCTCTAAAATAAACTCTAAATAAACAGACTCTAAAGTAAAAGTACCAATAGTTACTTTTCATTCATTCTCCCATACCACTGAAACCAACAAGTATGAACACTGACAGGCAATGAGAACTTTTATTCAGGTTGGCTTAAACATTAAACCAAATTAGATATCAAGGTAGACTCTGAGATTACAATGGTTTGACTGTGTATGACTCAAGTGGTAAAGAAAGTATAAAGTGGGTTATTGTACTTACTGGGCACTACTTGCATCCTGCTAAACTAAGACTAAGGATAGTTTAAGAACTCTACACCAAAAAGAACTTGCATTCTCTGGTGGCTATAACCATTCATATGGAAGTGTAAGGCTCCTACTTAACCTCTTCTTTTGATTATATTTTTCAATTGAAAAGAAAGAGTTAAAATGAGCATAGGTGTAACTAATTTACATATTAATAGCTTCTCAAAGTGTAGTTTTATTTTGTGAAACAAATGAAAATAAATTCCCACAGAATTCCTACCCTCCTAACCTATCCCCCCCACCCCCTGTCCCTGGGAATAGTTACTATAGACCCTTCCTATCACTAAAAACTCTATTACAATGACACTTTTCATTTGCACCAGACAGAAATGAGCTAACAAGCATGATGGAAGAGCTTATCTGCTCAAACATTTAAACATTTCTATTACTTTGCAGAATTATTGTTACTGAGATTCCCAATCCTTCCAAAGACCATTTCCTATGTTACATGCCCTACATGATGAATACATGCCCCTTGTAAATAACCCTCTTGAGTTAACTGACCTTACTTTTACTTGAATTCTACCTAGGGTTCTGGAAAAATAAATTTAATGTAAAAAAAGTTACACTTAATACATCTTAAATATAGTGTCTCATATTTTAAATTTGTATTTACTGTTGTTCCCCTCACCTCCATAACTTGTTTCTTAGGGGAGGACGGCTAGTTGGTGGAATTTTAATAACCACACCAAGCTCCACGCTCTCTGAAACCACATAAAAACTGTTCTGCATCAGGTAATATCAAATAAGAATCCTCAAGTGACACATTCCCTCTACTTATTATCACCCTGATGTAAGATGTCTTCAGTAATTTTTGTCTTGGATTTAAATAGGCAGTTCTCTGTAAGCCTTCTACACTACGTCTTTGGGAAACAGTACAGCATTCCTTTCTTCCTCTTAGTTGCCCAATACTGAACATGGGCAAAGGCTTCCAATAAGACATTATTCTAAACCTGAAACAAAGAAGATATCTAAATAACTGCAAAATGACACAGTAACTACATTCCCTAGTATTTCCCCCAAACCATCATTTTCTAAGTTTGCTTCTATGAAAAAGAAACTCACGGGGTGAGGAGAAGCCACACACAGAGAAAAAGAGGTTAAAAAATTCAAATGCAAAACTGCTGGGTGCAACCATAACAAAGCGTGTGCATTCAAGAGAACATTCGAGAGGTAGTCGGGGCGGTATTAACATATCCTAAGTACTCCAAACAACTAGCCTGGTCATTAGTTTAATTTTCATATCCGTCAAAGTAGGAGGCTGCCCCCCAATTCCCACCCCCTATCGCTTTCCACTATTTGTTTCAGCATTTTAATAGACACACACTTGCCTCCCACCAGCGCGTACAGTGTCCGGTTTAAATAGGCTTATCTCTCTCCTTAGCTTGTCCTGGAATTATGTCTAAAACTCAGTCCTGGTAGCTTTTAGAATTAGAAATCTAATCGGAAAGTGCTGTTAGTTTGGCGACTCCAAAACCTCTTTTCAAAATTTAGTTTGATCTTCCAACTATCTTTCCAACACATCAAAGATAAACAGTCCAACTTAGTATATAGTTCCTTTCAGTCTGCATTGTAAACACTGATACGGACGTGCTGCCGAACCTGAAAAAGTTTCTGAGCTCCCTGCTGAGCCGAAGTGAAAAAGACAGGGTCTATCAAAATAAACAGCCTAATTAATCCAAAACTTGCATCTCCAAAAGGGTCCCTTTCCCTTTCCACTTGGTTTGTGGTGAGTTAAAGAAGCCCTCTCCAACTTTTTACATCCTGATGAAGCTATCGAGGTCAGGAAGCCCCTCACTTTCAAGGCATCCAAGCCCAACTCGGAGAAACAAACGGGAAGCCAGGGGGCCAGTGAGCAGAGGTCCCCAGCCCCTCGCTACTGCCCGTTCCAAGATCCCCGCGCTTCGGCCAGACCCTCCAGCCTGCGCGTTCTCCTAGAAGATGTCTCATTACATAATCCCCTTTCCTTAGAGTCACCCAGAATCACGGGGGCTCAGGCGGTCCCCCGTCTCCCACTCCGCCCTTAGGAAGCTCGGCTGAGTGCACCCGGGGAGCGGCGGCCGGCTGTCCCGACTCGCCCGGCGCCGCGACCCGGACCCAGGCCCCCGCTCCTCACCCACGCGGGGTGGGGCCGCGCCTCCACCGCACGCCCCCCGGGTCCCCCCTCAGACCCGGGTCCCCAGCCCCCGCGGGTCCCCCGTGACAGTCGCTGTTCCAGCCCCCCTCTGGGTCCCCTAACACACCTGCTGTCCCAAGCCCTCTCGGGGTCCCCTTGCCGCTGAGAGCCGCTGTCCTTGCCCATTTCAGGGTCCCCTCCCTTGAGAACCACTGTTCTGGCTCCTCTGGGGGTGCCCCCTCAGACCCACTGTTCCAGCCCTTCTGGGGGTCCCCTCCTTTCACACCCGCTCTGTCCCAAGTTCTCTCGGAGTCCCCCTCTCAGACCTGCGGGGCCGGCCCCTCTGGGGGTCTCCTCTCCACAGTCCAGACTGTCAAACCCACTCCCGGAATTCCCCTCACTCGGGTCCTCGCCGACCCCACCCCGCCCTGGGTCCCCTCGCCCCGACTCACTCTGTCACCTCCCCGCGCCCCGGTGCTCTCACCTCAGACCTGCTATCACCACCCCGGGCCCGGCGTCGCCGCCGCCGCTTCCTCTCCCACACTTGTTACCGAGTCGCTCTTCTGCCGCTTGTTCCCCGGTGGATCCCCGGGTCCAGTCGTTGAGTGTCGGGTCCGGCCGCGCGGAAACTCCGCCCGCGGTCTCCGCGTCGGGTCCCACTCTCTAACACAGGTCCCCACAGCCGCCGCCACCACCGGGAGCCACACGGACCCTCCCGCGGCCGCCGCTGCTGCTGTCCGAGGTGCGGCTCCTGCCAGGGGTGGCCAATCGCACCCGACTGCGCCGAGCGCGCTCCGCCCAGCCGTCCCAGCCCGCCCGCCCCCTGCCCCCGACCACGCCCCCAGCCAGACTCCGATAGGCTCTCTACTGACCTTCCCTGATCGCGGGGCGCAGACCTGGGGCCGGATATAGGTACTTGATTGGAGGTGCCTGGGAAGCCGAGCTGTCGATGGCGCCCGAGGATTGGCGAAGTTGAAGGTGGGCGGTGCGGGACGGGGCGGGGTTTCCTCAGATGCGGAAGACCTTGCAACTTCAGTTACCCACTGGCCCGCCTCGGGTGCGGTCCGCCTTGTTTGTGCTGAGTTGGGGTCAAAGTTCATGGCACTCCTCACTGAGCCTTTGCTTTTCTTGGGAGACTCCCAGAGACCGAGGCCCTCTGGGACTCCCTGGGACCACCATGTTAGAGCCTTTGAGGCCCCCCATTCCCTCGATAGACCTGGCACAGCTTTCTAAGTAATTCTGCCATAAATTAATAATGGCATTTATTTACTCAGGACTTGTAAATATTTCCTGGATTTAAAGTCTTTTATATCTTTGGCAAGGGAGTTGCCCTTACTTGCACTGCGTTCAACAGACGTTAGTTTGATGCTGTTGGGGGAAAAAAATCTATAAATAGATGCATACTCAGCACACTTAGGCATTCAACACTGACGGGGCACATTTTGATAGGTACAAGGACAAAGCTTAAGAAATACTCACTTTGTGGGTTATGATAATCATGTTGACAAGTAGGAACAGGAACTGTGTGGTAGGGGAACCCTTGTTAGCTTTAGCAAGGCTTCAGTAAGCCTGTTCAACATATTTTCAGGGCCACAGGAAATGATTTTAATGATTTTGTGGGAACTAATGGCCAAAGTATAATGAACTTTGACCCAAGTGCAACTCGTGATAACCAGAGACCCATCTTGACCCAAGCTGCAAGATGGAGCTTGCCAGGGGTGAAAGTGCATGGTGTTAACTTGGAGCCATTCTTCATATATTTTTTGTGAAACTGGATATGTTGATTAAATCAATACTGGAAACTGAAAACTGCTACCTTCACCCCTAAATCCTAAAGTTTATGAACTTTGTGAAGACATTGTTTCACTTCAGGAACACAGTTTGTTCCTAAGCATTGTCAGATGTATACAGGACTTAGCTCTTTGAAAACTTTCCATCATTAACTCTTTTTTAACTCCTAACAAAATTTGTGTTCTAAACACTATTCATGTTTTCCCTAGTGTTTTAAAATCATACCCATTCCAATTAAGATGCTCCCCTTTAAGATTTGAGGCTTAGGGTATGTAGAGAGGGCCTGTAGAAGAGTGCTGGCAGTACTTCCTCTAAAATGAATTTGGATGTAGATGTCTCCTGAGGGATGTGACTGAGTGCCATTTTGGGAAGCGATGTAGAGAGATTTCAAGGTGGTAAAAAGGGAACTTGGTTTTAAGGGAACTTGATTTTTACAGACCTCGAGAAAGACTGTCCAAAATCATATTAGACAACTACAAAAGTTGGGTAAGACTAAAGTCATGAGAGAATTTTGTTGACTAGGTCCTCCTCCTTTACTGAGTGTTTATTAGTTAAGAGCTCATGCTACCAGTTGCAACATGGACAGAAGAAATGGGGTAGATTCTCACAACGCAAGTATTCAGTTCTGTCTAGTCATATAAAAAAAATGCATGATCATTAACAGATGTTATTTGCAGCCAAGAAGACAAAATGTGGGGCTTCCCTGGTGGCGCAGTGGATAAGACTCTGCGCACACAATGCAGGGGGCCTGGGTTCGATCCCTGGTCAGGGAACTAGATCCCACATGCATGCTGCGACTAAGAGTTCGCATGCCACGACTAAGGAGCCCACGTGCCGCAACTAAGACCCTGTGCAACCAAATAAATAAATAAATATTTTTTAAAAAGAAGACAAAATGTAAGCAAGATAAAAATGCCAGTGTCTTGAAAGGAAGCCAATTAGCAATGATATCAACTCTTTTAAAAAAAAATTCGATATATCATCGTATTGATGAACTCTAATTTTTAAAATGTTGGTGCTTGGTTTGGTCTATGATTATTGCTATTGATGGAAACGCAAGTTGCTCAAGATAGTCAATTACAAATAATTTAGACGTGACCTAACAGCATAAAGAAAGAAAATGACTTCATCCTTTGGACAAGAGACAGCTTTGAAATTCTAGTTTAAATGTTGACGGTGGACCTACAGGGAGCCATGAGAATGCCTCTTATTTAGCATCGCAGCATTCCATTCTGAAAATTCTTGAGTTTTGTTGGGAGGAAGAATCCCTCACAAGTACAGGCAAGATTTTAATTACAACAAGGTAGAAAATAAGAAATGTTAAAATAAATGGGATGAGAATATATTTTTTCACTTTGAGGAGACTCTGTGGGGGCCAATTCAGAGATAAATTTGGTCACAAAGGATCTGAGAATCAGAATACTGGGTTCCAGTCTGGCTTTTACATCTGTGTTCACGTTTACTGCTTGTACGTTACTTTTTTTTTCTATGGAGACTTGGGTGCAACGTAAAGAGTAGGGTTACTTTGGACAAACCATTAACCATGTCTGGGCCCTTTTATCCCTTTTCTTGCTACACACACCAAGACAAAGGACATCCTCAATTTGTTCATTGCTTATAACACCGTGCCCCCTTCTACTCAGAGATAATCACACAAATTAATTCATGCAGATATTCAACTCTCTTGTTTTCCAAGTTACCAGCTAGCACCTTCCTTTCCTGAGCCTAATTAACTTTCTGCAGGCAAATGTTCCCACTTGCTCAGTTGAGAGTTGGTTAGCAAGTTATTGGATTGGGGAAAACCACCTTTTAAAAAATTTATATTCTGAGAAATATGAGGCAGCTGTACTGTAGAGGACCTGGGTCTGAGAGTCTAAACAAGGCAGCCTGGACGCTTTTTTTTTAAAAAGACAATTGACAGCTCTTTTCTTATCTGTAAAATCGGGATAATACCGTATTGAACAAACCTACACAAAAAGAAAGGACTCCCACCGACTGGGAAAATACAGTTTTGCTGACCCCAGGATGGAGTATTAGCATCCTCGTTTTTATTTTAGTCTTTAATAAAGCTCTAATCAGTCAGGGGAGGAGCCACGCTCCTTTTCTTCGGGATGATCACGCAAACTCTAAATGTCTAGGTTTCCCGACCTATAAATGGGATGGTTCATGTCGTTCACCTGTTTAAATTAAAGAGACCACCTCCACCTGCCAAGAGCCCTTCAAATCTTCTGCCTCCTAAGTCCCTTAAAAAAAAAAACCTCTTTAGTTTTGGCTCCAGGCGCCGCCTAGCGGCTGTGTTCGGAAGTGGCCTCTGAGCTTCGGGGTCCTTGCCGCGGTTGGGCCTACCCAAGGATTTGCCTAACTCCAGGGAGCCTGTCTCCGCCATTTTCCACTACCCGTTGAGGATTTTAAAGACGGCGACGAAGGAGATGGGGTTAAGGCGAAGGGGGCGTCAGGCGGCCTCTCCACTCCCTGTAGGATGGCGGAGCCAGGCGGTCCTCGGGCAGCTCCCGACCCGGAAGTCGCCGCCGGCGCGAGGCCCCCGTCGCCGAGAGCGACCGCGCGGGGCGGAGCTTGGCGAAGACAGGGAAGGGGTAGCCGCGGCTCCGGCTCTTCGAGTCAGCGGCTCCCTCGGGCGCTGCTACGCGGACGTGGAGTCCGCAGGGCGGGTGGCCGCGGATCCCGGGTGGCACGCTCAACTACGGGCAGAGGCGACATGAGTGCTGCGGGGCTGTTAGCTCCAGCTTCGGCCCCGGCTGGAGCGCCGCCGGCTCCGGAGTACTACCCCGAGGAGGACGAAGAGCTGGAGAGCGCCGAGGACGACGAGCGCAGCTGCCGGGGCCGCGAGTCGGACGAAGGTACGTCTTCCCGCGGGCCGGGCAGCCCCGGGTGGAGATGGGACAGCAGTGGGAGGGGGTGGGGCTGCCTGGGAGAGGGGCGGGGCGACCTCTGGGGTTTGGGGGCGGTTGGCGGAGCCGCCGGGGGGAGCGCGGCTCCCGGAAGTTATCCCGACAGGTGCTGTGGAAGGCGAAGCCCTGAGGACGTTGTATCCTACAGTTATGCGGAGAAGGGCCTTAAGAAGCTGTTGTCGGAGCTGTAGGTCCCTTTAAGATTCTGCCCCTCTTCCCCCAGCTGTCTCTGAACCTGAGGTCTTCACTGGTTGGAATGAGAAAGCCATTCATTGGGTCCACGGAGTACTCCTCACTATTTAGTTCCTGAGAGGCTCAGAGCAAAGCCCGGTTTAGCTTTCTAGTTACTAAGGTGCCTCTCTCCCCCTACCCCGGGGAAATGCTTAAGTCAGCCCTGCTTTGGGCAGTGCGGGACAGGTTGGGTAAAAGTACGAGACCTGGAACCAGGCAAATCGAATTAGGTGTAAATTTGGCTCACTGAACCCAGCTTAATATTAGACAATTTATAATATTTAGGTTTCCGAGCCCCAGTTTCCCCAACTACAATGAGGCTGTCAGTAGTACCTACTTCCTAGCGTAGGTGCGAGGATAAAATGAGATACAGGCATAATGCACGTGGCTTGGTCCTTGGTCTAATACTCAGTTTTCACCATTGGGGAAACAGGCACGGGGGGGCGGGGGATAGGGATTTGCTTAATGGTGCTCAGGTGTTGTGTTTTCAGTTCCACACTCTTTGCATTATGATTACTGCCTCTGAGAGCCTGGCTTTTCAAACTGGGCTTTATAAGCTTCGTAAGTTTGAGGAACACTTTTTGTGGAATGGAGGAAGGAGTTGGCTGCAGGAGGAGAAAGATGAGGAAACACGAAAGGACAAGAGAGAAGAAAGAGGAGATAAAAAGAGATGAACATATGGGTGAACAAAATAGGGCCGTGGAGCAAAAGCTAGACCAACTGTTTGGAATCAAGAGTATGCTTTATTCATCTCAGTTCCCCAAGTGCCAAGTACTGTGGCTGGCTGGCACACGACTGCTCTGGATAGGCTTCTTCACTGAAGGAGGGGGGAAAGGTAGGTGGAGGATTGAGTCTGCAACAACCTTTAAAAAGTCAGCTGTATGTGAAGATACAAAATTGAAGAAACTAATTACAATTTGGTTAAACTGCATTTGAAGACAAGGCTTAACCAGAGAATTTGAATGTGAATCACTTGTACTGCTTTTAATGCCCACAAGGGGGAGCAGTGAAGCAAAAATTGAGTTTTGTTCCCCCCTCAAGTAGGGCTGTTGAAGTTAGGTGGACACTCCAGCCGTTTGCTTATTCTAAAAACAATGTTTACGTAGAGAATGGACTTGAGGACATGGGGAGGGGGAAGGGTGAGCTGGGACGAAGTGAGAGAGTAGCACTGACATATATGCACTACCAACTCTACTGTATAGAGTTGGTATGCTTCTAGGGAAGCAGTGGCATAGCACAGGGAGATCAGCTTGGTGCTTTGTGACCACCTAGAGGGGTGGGATAGGGAGGGTGGGAGGGAGGCTCAAGAGGGAGGGGATATGGGGATATATGTAGGCACATAGCTGATTCACTTTGTTATACAGCAGAAACTAACACAACATTGTAAAGTAATTATACTCCAATAAAGATGTTAAAAAAATTAAAGACAATGTTTAAAGTGTTCTGAAACAGTTTTTGTTTGATCTTCTTGTCTTGTTCTCTCTCCCTTTGAAAATACTTCGGTTATTAGAGTTCATTTAGTTGGTTTGGATTCTCCTTTGTATATATGATGTAAAATCTTTTAGGGGTTCAAACTGGCATTTACCAGAAGAGAATGTTCATATTAGGTTGTTTTGGAGTAGTGAGCAGGGCTTGCTGCCTGTAGTTTTCCAGTCTTACACCCACATATCCTTTTCCTGAACTGCCAGCGTTGTTTCTGCTGAAGTCGCAGCCTTGACTATGACCACCTGTGTCTGATGCACTCTGTTCTCTGGCTGCACTTCAGATAAAGGCAGGCTCTTTGGATAAATCTGGCTGTGTACAAGTTGGAAATGGCGTTTTCTTTTCTGAAGTAATTAGATGTAATATTTTTCATTGATGGCTTCACGCAGGCCTGCATTGAGTAGAAATTCATTTTATAGACGTTTGTGCAGTGTCACTGTGTCAGGTGATACCAACTCTACGAATTACGATTTTAACAAACCTTCTTCCCTAATTTTTTACACAGACACTGAGGATGCTAGCGAAACTGACCTGGCAAAGCATGATGAAGAAGACTATGTAGAAATGAAGGAACAGTGAGTATGGTTTTTACATTTCTTCTTTGGAATACAGAATTGACAAGAGCATCTTTAGTAGTGATTTCGTGTGTATGGTTTTCACGTAGTGCTTCCAAAGACCATGCATATGTGTGCAATTTCCCCCCTTTAAATTTGTCACATTTAATCGCTCTTCCTGTGATAAGAATCTTTTGAGGGAAGGCTAGAAAGAACCTGGAGGGAAATGTTCCCAGGGAAATAAGGCCATGTAACAGGAGAGAACCCTTGCCTTTTTTTTTTTTTTTTAAATGTGAAGACTGCCCAGAGGGGGGAAATGGTGTTTCACAGCTCCTCGGTTCTCAGATGGGCGTGACCCCACCGAGCACTGACTACAAGCTGGACGGTGTGCTGGACCCCTGGAGAGCTCGGGGAGACCAGGATTGGAGAGCAGGGCTCCTGACTCCTGCTCCAGCGCCCTTGCCCTTACCCCGCATCCACACCCAAGCCTCCAGCGGAGCCACACCTCAGAGAAACTAAAACCACTCCCTCTTATCGGAAACTTATGGGCAACACAGTATAACATAGATCTGATAAGTATTTGTGGAATGTATTTTGAGGATCTTGATTCGGTTTTTTAAATTCTTTACCATCAAACTGGATGATCCACATTCCTTTCCTTATAGAATGTTTTCCGTATAAACGAATGTTTTGTGACCATCGTCTGGATTCTGTCATCCTTTTCAAGCCTTGGAATCCAAAGGGGAAGCTCAGCTAGATCTGACCAGTGCCAAATAAAGGATTGCTTTAATAATTGATGTGATTTTTCTCACAGCTTCAGCCCTGAAACTGTGCTGGCTTTTTATTTCACTTGTACTCTCTCCAGGCTTCTTACTGACTTACCTGGACCCATATGAGATGTATTTTTACATACCTATTCTTTTTCCAAATCTGAATTTTGTTGTTGTTGTTTACTTCTTGAATCTATTAATACTTTCTTTCAAAGACCGACTAAGAATTCAAAGGCGTAGTCTGGCACACTCATTGTGGTGGAAAATTAAATACACTGGGTTCCAAATATTGACTTCTTGTGTGCAGCTTACTCATCCTTTCCCTCTCCTATACTTGGTATGTGTAAGTGAACGTACCCCTTAATATTTGATGATGTAGAAAATAATTTTGATGAAAATTGAATGCCCTTTGTGATTCAAGATGAGCATTGAAAGCATCAGCATTCTCCCTAAAAGAATCAGGCCTTGAGACTTCCCTGGCGGCCCAGTGGTTAAGACTCCACTCTTCCAATGCAGGGGATGCGGGTTCCATCCCTGGTTGGGGAGATAAGATCCCACGTGCTGCGCAGCGCAGCCAAAACAAAAAACAAAGGCCTTCCGTGTAATTCTCAGATTCTGCCTACTCTTCCTCAGCCTGTAGACAGACAGGTTGTGTTTGCAGCCCTTACTGGAGTCATCGAGAGGCTGTCGTGCCTGTTACCTGTTAGACGGGTTGCAAGTCCTGTTTTTGTCACTGTGAAATTGGGGGTGTTTTTCTGGTAGAAGCAAAAATATTGCTGAAACGTGACTGACGTGTGAAATCCACCATTCAAACAGACTTACCAGGGTATATAATTGCCTATAATCCATTCAGCATGGGGGGGGAGAAAACATGCCAGGTTCTTTTGCTTTGTGTGTACTGTGTGTTCTTATCCCACTGGGGCTGCAAATAAATCCTGCATTTTAACTTTTGTTACTGAATTGCTGTCATTTCTCTGATCATAAAAGAGAAGTGTTTTTAAAAATGACGTGAAGGTTTATTAACTTAGTGCTTACACAGCAGTGCTATCTATGTAGAAAAATGTGCTGGAGGCATAATGTTACTCCTTTGGAACTTACGATCTGATTGTAGAGTTGATATGAGAGCTGCATTTAACGCTTTCTACGTTTTCGTGTGTATGTTACGCTTCTGAATTCCCAAGAAAATGGCATCACACTTCCAATCTTTGCCTAACTATGTTTATCATTGTCATTTATTTATTAATACTTTTCATGTCTTCGTATTTGTAGATTTTAGACTGATTCTCTAAAGGTGAGAGAACACAGGAGAATCTACAAAACTGGGAAACTATTCAAAAACACAGAATCCTTGTCCCTTTCTGATCCCTTTAGCTGTGGGCACATTTTAAACCACCAGCAGGCTTTAGTTTTCTCTCTTCCTAAGGGACATTAATGACATTTCCATAAAAGCCCAGGTAATTTCTGCATGTAGATTATTTTTGAATTGGGTATTGGATGTTTTTGCCTCTGAGTGTGGCTTTCCTTTTTTTTTTTTTTTTTTTTTTTACAGGATGTATCAGGATAAACTGGCTTCTCTCAAGAGACAGTTGCAACAACTGCAAGAAGGTTGGTGTGTGATTTAATCCTTCTTTTCTAAACATACTTCCTAATATCACACACCTTTGAAATCTGTGTATTTCACTTCTCAGTGAAGTGGGAGTGATTTAAAATTTGGTCTGGCTGATTTTAGCAGTCAGTAAAGTGGCAATTTTCAGACTTTTTTGAAATCTCAGTTAAGGCCTTCTGCAGAGCAAGAACTGGAAACAGCCATGCCTAAAGCTGGCTGTTTTTAGGAGAGATGCTGTTACCAAGGATAAATATAATTGTACTGTTCTTTCTAAACTGAATGCTAACGAGCTGTGGGTCCTTCTCACCGTGTTTTCTCTTCTTACTTTGTAAACTACAAGTGGGTTGTGTCTTGTCGAAGGCTGTTTGCTGCCAGAGGCAGTTCAGCACTGGCTGAAGAGCACAGGCTCTCCATTCCTGTGGCGGGCTTGAATCCCACCTGCACTGCTTTCTAGAAATTTGACCGCGGGCACTTCACTGTCTCTTGCTTAATTTGTCTTCTAATCTGTGAAATGAAGAAAGTAGAGGCAGGTGAGATTGTGTGTGACGGGCGACCAGCACCGCCGGGCACCCGGTGACAGCCCAGCGTCGGTGGCTGCCGTCAGTAGCTCTTCGGCTTGCTTCTGTGGGGCCCCCGGCACCGAAACTACTGCTCCACGAGGTACTTGCATTGCTTGGAGCAGCCCATCTTATACTGATTTCTCCTTCATGGTGAAACATGTTCCCGTGACTTGCAATCACACACCTTTGTTTTAGTTTTTCTTCCCATGGTAATGGAAGTATTGCTAGAGAAAGAAATACGTCCCACTCTAGCAGGTCTGTAAGGTGTGCCCGGCAGGGTTGAGTGGGGGATTTTGAAAAAGATGCCATTAATATAGCCCACTGGGGACTTCCCTGGTGGCGCAGTGGTTAAGAATCCGCCTGCCAATGCAGGGGACACGGGTTTGAGCCCTGGTCCGGGAAGATCCCACATGCCACGGAGCAACTAAGGCCGTGCGCCACAACTACTGAGCCTGCGCTCTAGATCCCACGAGCCACAACTACTGAGCCTGTGCTCCACAACAAGAGAAGCCACCGCAATGCGAAACCTGCGCACCGCAATGAAGAGTAGCCCCCGCTCGCCGCAACTAGAGAAAACCCGCGCACAGCAACGAAGACCCAAAGCAGCCAAAAATAAATAAATTAATTAATAATGAAAAATATGTATATATAGCCCACTGAAGCATTGTCATCTGAAAACGCTTCCCACGCTAATTGGGACCCTCATAATTAGCTGCTCAGGGAAGAGCCATTTGGTCAGACGCTGTACTGAGCTGTCCAGTAATGTCACTAGCCACACGCGGCTATTTAAATTTAATTAAAATTAACAATTCAGTTCCTGGCTTGCACTAGCCCCGTTTCACGTGCTCATAGCCACATGTGACTCGGGGCTAGCATACTGGACAGGGCAAAATAGACCATTTCCACCGATGCACAGCAAGTTCTACTGGATGGCATTGATCTAGACCTTACTGAGGGAGAGTGAGCGTTTTCCAGGAAAGGGAGGCCCACAGACTGAAACTGTAGCAGCGAGTAATGAGAGTCATTGGTGGATGGGTGCAGCTTTCTTCTTCTACTCACTTGCTAGAGAGTCTTAAAGCCACTGGTTGGGGTTTCTGCTGTGCATCTTGCTTGGGAACCAAGTTACCTCTACTCAAGGGTGCCTTTCCATGGTGTGTGTTTTACTCTAATGTTATTTAAAACATTCACTGTCGGTGCTAGAAAACCAAAATGTAGAGCAGTTTGAGCTTCATAGTAACTATTTTGTAAATCTCAATCAGGTACATTACAGGAATATCAGAAGAGGATGAAAAAACTAGATCAGCAGTACAAAGAGAGGATACGAAATGCAGGTGAGGCTCTCTCTTAACTGGAAATAAATCCTCGTCAAATTTTCCTCCTTTGGCTGATCATCGATTGGGACGTAATGTGGCCAGAGGAGCCATTCTCCAAAACGTGTTTCAGCTATCCCATTGTGGGGCGAGTTTTGGGGAAGAGAGACTCCAAAGCTGCACTTATGTAGGACTGTTCATCTTCTTCCCCAATGAGTGGCCTTAGGCTGCTGTCCTTTCACTTTCTGATCCATTGACTTTGCAGCTTTCTGTGGATGGAACCCTTCTTTGTTTCCTTCAGTGAGTAGATGCCCATGTCCATCAAGGCACAGAAAAGGAGCTGCAGGGTAGGGGGTGCAGGGAAGGTGGGCGATAGAGCTGCTGTGGCAACCCAGCACCCCTCTCCCCGCCCCACTCTCAGTTCCTGAGGCATCTCCTCAGGCATCTTTAAAATCCTTAGCCTTCTTCCTGGAGCCCCCTTTCAGCAGGGGGAGGGAGTGGTGCTGTGGAGGCTGAGGTCCCAGGTTGAGGGCTTCCTCCCATCCCTTAAGGGTTTAAGCCTTTTAGCACGCGTCTGCTCTTGGAGCCTCAGTTTCCCCATTTGGAGAGAGCACTGCTAATATCTCGTGGAACTGGTTTGAGATGTAAGGAGGGAAAGAAAATTGATGTGAGCCATTTCTCTTAAGCGAGAACGGCAGGGTGAGTGTTGATTTGTCTTTCTGAATTCTACTCTCAGTCCTGTCCTCGGTGTCTTTCGTAAACATCCCCGCCACCCCTGCCCCCAGGTGAAAATGCAGAGGGGCTCCTGAATCAGTCACACCTTGAGCTTCAAACAGCACATCCCGTGCGGAGCTGACCCGCCTGCTCTTGCTGTGTCTGGCGTCTGGCTGCTTTGAAACAACCGCCACCAGCTCCGAGTGCTACGTGTCGCTTGACTTGCTGGTGCAGAGGTGATGTCTCCGAACGGCGCAAACTTCAGATATCTGGCCCGTTCACACGGGTACGGGTCTGCAGCAGTCAGGAGTGGGTGTGTTGGGCTGGGTGCGCCTGGGCTCGTGTGCCTCACGCTTCCCGGTGCCAAGGTGATGAGGATTTCTGCGGGTTAGAAAACAGTGAGTGGCCGGTCCGTTTTCCTCAGTTAATTTTCTCATTCAACAGTTGATGGATGTCTAGATGCTTCATCTCGAATTCCTGAAACTCTCAAGATTTTATGTGTGACTGTGCATATGTGCTCTTTTATGGGGGGATGGATCCATAGGGTCTGCAGAGGAGACCGTGGTCCGGTGGGAACAGCACCCCCTGGAGTTGCCGCTCCACCAGCAGTCTTTGTGGACCGTTTGCAGCAGCTCAGATGTCACCCAGAAAAGAAGCCGTGGACCTGTTTGGTTCCACGTGCTCAGCGTGCACAGGACCTTAGAGTCTGGAGGTCGGGGAGCTCCTGGGTAAACAGGCGCTGATCTCCTGGCGCGCAGTGGGTGCTCAGCAAGCTGCTGATACGGGGCAGTGGGTATCTGAGGTATCTGAGAGGGGCTCGCTGAGCGAAGGGGCCTTGGAAAACGCCTCAAGGAGGAGGCTGCAGTAGCCTGAAACTCTGAGTTGCGGTCGGAGACCAGAGGACATTGCAGGTGGAGGCCTGGGTGTGAGCAGAGCCGCAGGAGGGCTCGGGACCTCTGCCCTCTGAACGCTCGGGGAATGCCCTTCCTCACCATGCAGAGCCCTGTGCGAGGGGCTTTAAAAGTATCCACGTGGCCTCTGCTTCTGGAGTAACTGCATTGCTCCTTCTTCCTGCCCCGTAGGACTGGTGAGGGTGTGTACTGAGTGAAAGAAGGGCTAACTTTATTTATTTCTCCAGGGTGGTTTGGTTCCTGCTGCTTGCTTTCACCCTTGGGCAGAGCTGCCAGAGCGAATTCTGTTCAGGGTCAGATTTCAACTAGACACGCATGCTTCTCGCATCCTACCCCTTCACGTATATCAACGGTTTACTGATGGAAACATTTTCTCCTTGCAGCCGTGCTTTCAGAAAGCAATCACTGCTTCTAAATGAATCCTAACGTCACTGTCTAGAAAGGTGGCATAGCCTGGTGAATCTAATTGCATGTTTTATCTCTTTCAGAACTCTTCCTCCAGCTGGAAGTAAGTACCACGGGTCTTCTGGGCATGCAGGCTCATTCTCAGACTGGAATCTTGCTCTCCCAACCGATCCGGTGGCCTTTCCTTCCATTACCACGCAGACAGCTGGGAAGCCCCCCAGAAGCCTCCGTCAGTGTTCTGTTTGACTAAAGGACATTTGGTCTCAGTTCAGAAATTCTATCTATTCGTTTGTTGGTTGGGCAGCTTCTGCTTATCACAGAGGGGCTAGGGGATACTCACACTTGACCGCTTTCTTGTCGACGCTTATCTCACGTTAAAGCCATTTGGGAGTATGTCTGAATTACAGTGGCCTAATAGTTTGTTATACTGGTCCTCAAAGCAGCCTGGTCTCTGAATTGGCTCCGTTTTACAGCTGAAACCCTGGTTGGGTCGGAAAGATGGATTAAGATCTTTCACTCAGCAGACGTCTGAGTGCTGGTTGTGTGTGAGGTGCGGCGCTACAGGCAGAATCAAGGGCTGGAATCTTGGGTAATGTGCTTGCTCCCGGGAGGCTGGTGTGTGTGGGGGGTGCGGGGGGGTCATAGTTTATCAAAGCCGCGTATGAGAGACAGTGTTAGGACTGAAGTCAGTGCAACACACGCGGCCACAGCCCAGGGGGTCACAGAGTCCACAGCCGTAGCCCACCAGGAGCCCCCTTGTTCTTCACTTAATGCAACAGTGAGATTTGGAAAACGGATGCTTACGCATTTATTTTACTCAGTATAATTTCAGGGTTTGGGTACCCCGGGGTTCAGGCACCTAAGAAGTGATCCTGTTCTCTCATTGGCCTTTATCTTACTGTAAGCGTCAAAAAAAAATAGAGTGACTCAGGCCGTCTTGACTTGGTATCCTGTAACTATTTTAAGTATAGATATTTCATCTGGAATGTACTATTTTCCTTCGAAATTGTGTCTTCAAAAGGGTTTATTTACTGTTTCTGAGAAACTTACATTCTGTTTTCACATACAATCCATAAAATATAAGATGTGGAAGAGAGGAAATAGATCTGAGTCACGAGTGAGGTATGCACATAAAAACCAGAAGTGTGGTTCAGTTTCACGCATTCGTTGGAAAACTTGCTCCCAGACACCCTGTTTCTGAAAGTTGGTGTGTTGACTGCAGCTGTTTCTCTTCTTTCTAGTAAACGTATTTCCTTTGTGCTTGTGCACAGAGCCAGGCTTTGTGTTGGAGCCCTGGCTGCCAGGGTCGTGTAGCCCTAGCCTGTGTTTCTCTTTTGCTCAGACTGAACAAGTGGAAAGAAATTACATCAAAGAAAAGAAGGCGGCAGTGAAAGAATTTGAAGACAAGAAGGTTGAGCTGAAAGAGAACCTGATTGCCGAGCTAGAAGAAAAGAAGAAAATGATTGAAAATGAAAAGCTAACGATGGAACTGACTGGAGGTATGAAAGCACCACAGCAGAGTCCTGGGAGACCCGAGGGGGACCCTGGGGGGAGGGTGGTGCTCCGGTGCCGACTCCCGTTGGTTCCTCATCAGAGCAGAGTGAGCTGAAAGGAGGGTGGGCTTTCACATGGTGGGTCAGAGTTCTAGCTCTATCTTGTATTGGCTGTGTGACTTTAGTCAAGCCACTTAACGCCTCTGAGCCAATTTCCTCCTCTATAAAATGGGGCTGATCATATCTCATCTCACAAGACTGTGGTTAGAAATACGAGTGCCTAGTACAGGGCCCTGTACATAACAGGTGTTGGGTAGATCTTTAATAGTGACTGCAACTTCAGGCTTATGCTTTATTTAATGTAATTCCTGGGTTGGCTGCCATTCCTATCTTGGTTATATTCACAAATTACCCTGGTCTCTCTGTGGTGGTAGGAATCCCTCTGCTTTTGCTTTTTTCGTTCTACTTTCATTATGGAAAAGGCATTGTCTTCCTTTGACCCGGGTGTGAGAACAGAGGCTTTGGCTGTGTCATCTGTGCTATTAGATCCCTTCGCCCCAGGTGTTACTGTGAACATTTCAGAAAGAGTTGTTACCATTTCAGCAGGGGTAGCTAAACTGAACCGTTCTCTTGTAAAGGCAGGAAAGTTACGTTTGACTCGGAGCCAGTCCCTCCCTGGCCTTCTAGGATTCAGTCATCTGCATATGGGAACTCAGCAGGTTGTAGGCAAGTTTAAGGGAGAGGCAATATGGGCTGCCTCTTCTGTTGCCATATGTAGACCAACAACGCTGAGAAGGATACAGGATGGGAATTGGCTTGAACTAGCTATTTTGGAACTTGGCAAAATTTCTTTCCATCAGCAAATATCGCAAGGCACGTCAGTGGTGAGTTTGTCACTTGGGTATGTAAGTGACATGCCTTCGGCACACCCCAAAATTTCACTCTTACAATCATGTTCAGAAGGTCCTGGAGTTCTGGCATGTCTGATTTTTGTCGGGGTCCTTAAGAAATACCTTGTTGTTATGTAAGTCCTTGGGGCTGACTTTGAAACTAAAAGTAACAGTTAAGAGCTGTATTTCCCCTTTGGTATTTCTGGTGCTGTTAGCCAACAATGCCCTCCCATTGACACAAACTTCTAGCTCCAGTCCCCACGATACAGCGATGATCATGTGGTTGTGTCTAAAGTAGGGGTCTGACTCTTGAAAAATCTCTCTTCTGATATACCTTCCTCATTGGAAAGACTTGGCAAAAGGAATGAATTCCTTGCAGACCACTGACAGTGGCTCAGAAATGTGTTTTGGTGAGAATGGATGCTGAAATAGCATCTTCAGAACAGCACCGGCTTATTCTTGTTGACACGTTTTTTTAATTAAACTGCAAGCCCATTGGTGCCTTGTCCGGTCCCAGTCGGCGTGCCTGTCTTCTGACCTGCACACCATCTTCTCCAACGGTGGCTCCGGCCGGCATTGACGCCTCATCGCTCTCCGTTAGAGCCACCAGATGCTCTGAGCCTTCATTAGGCTGGTGGGAAATATTGTCGGTTTATAGCTGCTCCCTTTCCATCTGCGGGGAAGGCTGTCATCACCTCACCTGTGATTTGGCAGCCTAATTATTGACAAGCGATAGACGCTGTTTGGCCAGGCAGTTTTACAGCTGGAATCTTAACGGGGACAGTAGGCATCCTCAGTGACTTGAGCGGCCAAACCTGCCGGGGTAGAAAAGACAAATAAATGCAGGGAAGTCATTTGTGAGGCAGTAAAATAGATTACAGGAGTGCTTAAAGCTAGCCATGGGCATTAAAGGTGCCGATGTCCTTCCTCAAGCCGTTTGGTACCCGTGGTATGGAAAGCACTGCCAAGGTCACGATGGAGCGTCTAAAGAGAAGGCACTGGAGCTAGAAGCATAGTGAGCGCTTCCACAGATGGTGCCGTTACGGTGTCGACTTAAAGGCCTGGTTTCCTTCCTCTCACCGAGTGACTGATTCACTTCTGTGGATTGATGCCCAGTGTCAGTGTTGCTTAGCTCTGCCCAGAAAACATACTTCTTAAAATCTCCTTTTCCAGTTCAACATGAAGATCTCTTGAAAAACAAGGCCGATGAGAAGCTTAAACCAGATAACGCATTGGAAACGGGCATACCCAGTGACCTGCTCTGTGCAAACAGGATTTCCGCCTTTCCAGCCAATTCCAGTGGGAATTGGTGGGACGTCCTCTTCACCGCCTGAAGCACTGGTGGAGAACCTGGGAGAGCTGGGTTGTGCAGGCAGAAAGGTGTACTGTTGGCAGAGGAACTGGGACGGATTATAGGTCGGTGATTCCCCCACCTTGAATGCGTATGTGAGTCAGCCGGGGGTCTTGATAAAATGCAGATTCTGGTTCAGGGCGTCTGGGGTGGAGCCAGTGATCCTGCATTTCTAACCACCTCTCAGGGGCTGGTGATGCTGTTGGTCAGACCACACTTGGAGTAGTGAGGTTATAGGTAGAATTACCTGAGGGTGACTTTTCTCTGCAGTTGAGGCCAGGGTTCTCAGTAACCCCAATAATCAACGAGAGCTTCATGAGCTTGAAAACGTGGGGCACTCTATCATTTTTAGTTCATGTGTCCTTTTACCTTATGCCAGCCACCTTTTCTCCTTTCTGCCAACAGCCCGCTAACTGCCACTTCATCTTCTTTTTTAAGTTCTTGCCTCACCAGGGGCATCTTTCAACCCTCAGGCCCCTGTGGAAGTTATTCATGACCTCAGTAAAGCCTGTGAGGTTCCTTTAGAAGATACTGGATTCAGGGGACTTCCATGGTGGCGCAGTGGTTAAGAATTTGCCTGCCAGTGCAGGGGACACGGGTTCGAGCCCTGGTCCAGGAAGATCCCACATGCCGCAGAGCAACGAACCCCACGCGCTACGTGGGAGAGCTACTGAGCCTGCGTTCTAAAGCCCACGAGCCACAACTACTGAAGCCCGCATGCCTAGAGCCCGTGCTCCGCAACAAGAGAAGCCACCACAATGAGAAGCCCGCTCACCGCAACGAACAGTAGCCCCCGCTCGCCGCAACTAGAGAAAAGCCCAGGCGGAGCAATGAAGACCCAACGCAGCCAAAAATAAATAAATAAATAAATAGTTAAAAAAAAAAAAAAGATGTTACTGGATTCATAGCGGGAGGCATGAGTAATGATAATATCAAACAGAAGCTCTGAGTGTTTACATCGAGCCAGGTATAATAAAATACTACAGTTGCCACTGAAGGCTGACAGATGTGGATGAATCCCAGCCCAGACGTGAACTTGGTTCTGTGGTGGAGTTTTGTCATTTGGCAAGGACACGATAGAACCCGCTGTGGAGGTTTGGTGTAGAGGTGAGAGGAGATGGTGCCCCGAGTGGCCGGCACGCAGAGTGGGCACTAAGGGCCGGGGAAGCTGTGACCTCATTCAGCTCCTGAGACTCCTGTGATGACTTTGCGGCGCAGGCGTGCAGGAACGGAGCCATTTGCTCCAAGTGCCCCAGTGAGGTGGTGCGTAAGCCAGACTTGGGCCCCAAGCATGTTCTCTTAACCACCGCATTATACCGACTCTAAATCCCGTGGACTCCTGTGGTCCAAGTGCTTCACAGAATGAGGTTGATAGGGAGGTCTCTGTCCTCGAGGAGCTTATGTCCTCATAGTTACAAGACTGACACGGTTTCCGTGCCTTCCCCAGTGTGAGGTAGTTTTGAGAGAGGGGGATCCTAAATAAATGAAGGTAAAGATGTGTCAGGCTGGTTTTCACTGATTGTAAAACTTTAAGAGGCACATGTGGTTGTAGTGATAAAGGAGCAGATTCACCAGAACAGGTGCCCGTGAGCAGTGAAGTCAAGGCGAGGAGAAGAGGCCCCGCACAAATGTCAGGGGAGGGAGGATGGAAGAGGGGACCTGGATTTGGGGTGGGGTGGGCTTGTCTCCAAGACATTCTTTCTTGATGAGGCTGTTGTGGAGTCCAGGCCATTGAACGGGGTTGAGGATGCAGAGCGGTGGGGCTTGATCAGTTCACTCTTGAAATGCACCCTGTGTTACGGGCAGCTGTGGCCTAATGGAAATTGGTCCCTTCGTTCCTACCCTGGTTTGGCCACCGCTGACCTAACCTTGATTTTTATCCCCCCCCCCCCCACTTCAGGCCCCTGTTTGTGGTCACCATGCAGCCTGGATTTGTGATGTTGCCATTAGAGAGGGGTGTCTTGGGGTTTGGTCTGGGCCTTCAGTCCAGCCCCGTGGCTCGCTGCCCCTGGTTTGGGGGTAATTGCCCATCTGCTGCAGTGTCGACTCTGCCGAGGCTTTTCTGTCACATTCCTACTTAAAAGGATGTTCCTTTGAATCCCTGCAACTAATTTTTTTTTTTAGTAGCTAAACAAGTGTGAGTTTGTTTTCATGGAGCAAGTATGTTAAAGTTAAAGTGAAGCTTTTACTGCATCTGTGCCCTGTAGGCGGGTGGGCTCTTGGAGTGAATGACTGCCTTGAGAAGTGCAGAGCTAAAGGCCAGCCAGTACCCCATAGTTGTGTGTTAATTGCAGGTAATTAGCGTTATCAGAACTATGTCTCCATAGGGCTGTGGCTTAGCACTGCCTCATCCTGCGCTCCCATTTCTTAGCCGGCAGGCCCGTCTGGAGAGCAGACCAGTAGGATTTACACGATTCAAGGCCACATATACCCAGTGGTGTGGAGGGGAGTTGTGCACCTGGTCTCATCGCTTGCTTGGTGTTTTCTGTCACGAATGCTCCCCTGCCTCTGGTTTAATTGTTGGATGTTCAGTTAGATTCTGCAAATTTTATCCCCACTTATTCACAGGAAGCAAACCTACAAATAGGCCTCTGGTTTAGGGAGGCTTTCTGGTTGAAGCCAGTTGGAGATGCTTTGTGCTTGGTGCACGATGTCCGAGAGGAAGCTATTTCCTGCTGGAGTGCCTTCTCCAGGGTGGCCACACTCCAAGGTCTGAGTTTCAGTTCCAGAAGTTTGGTTTTTGTCAGTGCACCTAGATTGAGCCCTTGGGACTCCTCCTGGCCAAACTCCCAGGAGACTGATGTTAATAAACCCAGCCTGACATATATACAATGGAATATTACTCAGCCATAAAAAAGAAATGAAATTGAGTTATTTGTAGTGAGGTGGATGGACCTAGAGTCTGTCATACAGAATGAAGTAAGTCAGAAAAACAAATACCGTATGCTAAGACGTATATATGGAATCTAAAAAATAAATAAATAAATAAAAAGGTTCTGAAGAACCTAGGGGGCAGGACAGGAATAAAGACACATGTAGAGAATGGACTTGAGGACACGGGGAGTGGGAAGGGTAAGCTGGGACGAAGTGAGAGAGCGGCATGGACATATATACACTACCAAATGTAAAATAGATAGCTAGTGGGAAGCAGCTGCATAGCACAGGGAGATCAGCTCGGTGCTTTGTGATGACCTAGAGGGGTGGGATAGGGAAGGTGGGAGGGAGACACAAGAGGGAGGAGATATGGGGATATATGTATATGTATAGCTGATTCACTTTGTTATAGAGCAGAAACTATAACACACCATTGTAAAGCAATTATACTTCAATAAAGATGTTAAAAATAAATAAATGAACCCAGCCTGCCAGCCTGTTTCTTCTGGTGAGAAATAGGATTTCCAGGCCCACTCAGACCCAGGTGGTCAGCACATCCCATCTTTCTATGAAACAATCGTCCATAGAAGCCGACTATGCATACCTGGCTGGGATTGGAACAAAGTGAGTTAAGTAGATAATCTTACTGTGTAGTTCCGGGCTGTGATACTTACATGTTGCTCTTCCCCTCGAATCACATCCTCCACCTGGACCCCTGGCCAGGACTGCTCCCTCCTCACTCACTCTCCTGGCTGGTGATGGGGACGTGCTAATTAATTTTAGCCGCTTCTTCAGAGCACCTTCCTTGTGCTGAAGTAGTCTTTTGGGTAAACTGATTAGGTTATTACCGTGACTAGGCCAATAATGTGGATTGATTTTTCACCGTCTCATATGGAGAATTCGATTATGTTTTCTGCTTTGTGAGTGATGGAGTTATTTTTTTCTGAGTTTTTTGGCCATGGTCAGACCGGCTTATTCCCTCCTTTCAGCTCTACCTTTGCTTGCTTCCATCATTCATCTCCCACCCCCGGAGGGTAGGGCACACTTGGCTGTTGTCTCTGGTGCCTTTTCTCTGGTGCTCTTTGGTCTTCCAAATTAGGTCTGAATGTTGCAAAGCCTCACTGTTGACATCACTTTCCTTCAAGTGTATAACTTCTGTTTCAGCTATTTGTGCCTTGACTTTTCAAAAAGATCTTTGTATGATTTTTTTCCTGGCCAAGAACATGATAATAAAAACTAGCATTGATTGAACTCTCATTATGCCAGGCACTATGTTGAGGGCTTCACATGTATCATCTCATGTAATCTTCACAGCACCCTGCGAGGGAAGTGTTATTGATATTTCCACTTTATGGATGAGGAAACTTGAGACGTAAGAGTATTTACGCAGCCTGCCTTACATCACACAGCTGCCGCAGGGATACCCACCCAACCGGCCAGTAAGAAACTGGAGAAGGGTGGCATCTCAGCATAGGGTAAGAGGTGTCTTTTAGGGAGAAGGCCCCCCCTTTCCCAGGGGTGGGTGCGTGTTTGTCCTCCTTCCTTCCGTCCCAACTTCTGAATACACCTTTATGAATGTTCATTAGGTCACTGGTTCTGATCACTTTACCTCCATTCCTAGGGGAGAAAAGTCAGTATTGCCCATTTCTCTTCTTAAGAGCAACATGCAGAAATGTCTTTTGACTTTGTTCGCACAAACCAAGGCCTCTCGGGTCTCGGGAGTTGCCGTGGTGGACGGGCTACGTTGAATTCCCTAAGGCTGTCCTGTCTGCTCTGTGCATAGGATGCGTAGTCATGAATTAACTGCATCTCATCATCAGACTTGACCTCATCTAGTTCTGCAGGAAACCCCGTGCAGCCAGCCCCTTCCGTGCGCCAGAACTATCGCTCGGCGATGGGGTGGAATCCATGCGTCTGCTGGGGGAATGTCCCAGACGCTGGCGCTTGGTGGTAGGGGTTTGTACAGATGCTCTGGTTACTGGGAAGGTGGCGTGACTCCGTGGAAGCCATCACAGCAGGGGGAGTGTTGAGCTGGCTCTCAAAGGATGTTGTGTAGGAGTTTCTGGGCAGAAAAGAGGAGGGTAGGCAGAGGACAGCACACAGAGGCTTGAAGGCATGAAAAGCAAGGGGCCTTTGGGTAACAGAATAGCTGAAAGCTTGCTCCCAGGCTCTGTGTGAAGGAAGGAGAAGGGAGGGAGACCGGAAGGGAGACACGGCCTTTATTCTGTAGCCAATGGCGAGCCATTGAAACGTTTCCTAGGAAGAGTGATGTGCTAAATGATCCGGTTTGTGTCTTAGGAAGATCCCTTTGAGGGAGACGAGGGTATGATGAGGGGATGGAGTTGAGAGGCGGTTCAAAGGCAGAACTGCCATTATCTGGTGGATCTGACGTGTGGGTGAAGGAAAACAAGTCATAGATGGCAGTTGGCTCCGGCCAGGAAGGGTGGGTCGTTGGGGAGATGGCCTTGGGGCCTGAGACATGGGGGAGAAGTGGGTTCATGTGGAACCTGGAGAAGAGTGTGTGACGTCGTGGGGTGTGGGATGCCATGCAGCAGGGTGGGTGGGGCTGGGGCTGGTGACGGGAGATTCACCGGGATCCAGGCTGAGAACTGACTGGACCCCGCAGAGCACCAGTGTCTAAGGAGCAGGCCAGCAAGAAGAACTCCAAGGAGGCAGAGCAGGAGAGAAGGAGAGATCTGTGTGGCCACGGCGGGGGGAGAGAGTGTGCAGTGAGGGGGTGAGTCAAGGAGGAGGAAAGGAGGCCTTTCTCAGGAGCCCTCCGGGTATCAGTCTGGATAGTCAAGTAGTCACAAAAGGTTATAAAGTAAAATGAAAAGAGCCCGGGTTTGTAAATCTCAAGTAAAAATGTTGGGCCTGAGGCCAGAGGCCTCTCAAAGGGCCTTTTATGCCGGTGGGCTCTGGTTTGCCCACCCTCTGCGGGAACAGCGGGAATTAGTCAGCTGAGCCGGCCCGAAGGTTCCTTCCTGTCCCAGGAGCCTACTGCTCTGTGGCCTCTTGATTTGAGGGAGGGAGAGGAAAATTTCTAGTTTCCAGGGAGCCGGAGCGATGCCAGCCGTGGCTGCAGTGGGAGGCTACAGGACGGGGCTGTGTCTCTGAGAGGGTTGTGCTCTTAGGTCAGCAGGTCTGAGTCTCCTGAGCACAGACCCCTCGAAAGTGTGATACGGTGTCTGACTCGGGCCACGTGTGGACCAGACGTCCCCGATAAAACAGTTCTGATTGGGTGGCTCTGGGGCCGATACTCTTACGCTGCGAATTCTTGCTGACTTCAGGTTGGAGTTGGATAGATTTACCCATTCCATTCTTGCCACAGATTCTATGGAAGTGAAACCCATCATGACCAGAAAGTTGCGGAGGCGACCAAATGATCCTGTCCCCATCCCAGACAAGAGGCGAAAACCTGCTCCTGATATCCGTTGCATCAAGCCTTAATCACTTTTTTACCTTTAGACTGTTGAATCCTTTGCTTTTCCATTTGATAGAATACACATGGCCGTTGTCCTTCAGAAATTGTCATGTTTGGTTGGAAAGCACATGTATTTATCCAGGAGATAGGGGATGGCCATTTTATGATTGGAGTCCTCAATTGTTACTGCTTTGAGTGGGAGGAATTTATAGACAGCAGTTATTTGGAAAGGGACTCTGTGCTGGTTTTAACACTCACTGGGAGATTCACGTGCCTTAGATTTTCCCACCTGTGAAGTGAGGACCGTAATACTTGCCTTTCGTACTTCAGTCAGCTATATCCCCCAAACAGTGGATTGCAAACTGTTGTTTAATTAAAGCAAAAGATTTCAGTCAGACATCAAGAAGCCCCTTTAATCGTTACAGTGGGAATGGGAAGGGGACACACGAGGGAGTGTTGTTTCCAACCTCTCGAGGAGATAATAAATAGCCATTTGTACAAAATGGTTTTGTTATTTGTCTGCCATGAGGAAGGGGCATAACTTCACGTTCCCTTCATCTTACCAACTGAGAATTGAAGCTGTTAGGCAAGATTAATCCTGTTCCTGTGTGGAAGTCTCAGATCTTTGGAACAAAAGCACTTCACAAATTGAGGATGAAGTTCTTTACTGTGGCCTGGGCTCCCACTGTTGTTGTAGTTACCTGTGGAGTCTAATTTCACCTTCTTACCATAGAAGTTTGTAAGATGGGGGGGATGTGAATTCTTTTAGATACCTGGCTCCATGACGTTTAGTAGGAGGATCAAAAAATTCCAAGAGGCAAACTGTAGAAACATGGTGGAACAAACTCTCACTTTGTACATTCTCACATGCTGGCACCATTTTGTTTATTTGCTTGGAAACCATCCTTTTCAGACACATTCCTTTAACTCTGAACACCCCAGCTAAACTATTTGTTAACAGATGAACAGATCATGGAGGATCTGAGAACATTAAATAAGGTACAGTTTGATTTTTTTGATTCATTTGAAAGCTTAGGCTTGATGTGGGTTTTCTGCTTTATTTTGCTCACATTGTTACTTGTTAAATCACTTTGATACCTTTGACACCTTAAGTTGTGTCTGAAATGATTTTCTCTAAGATTTTTTTGTTGTTCTTCTTACAGCTGAAGTCACCCAAGAGACCAGGTAAGTGCACGATGTTACTGGCATTCGTGCAATCTTTTTATCATATTGTTGGAAAAGCATGCGAATACCTGACAGGGAGTTGTTGCAGTTTTCAAAAACAAAACGTTCATCATTTGCCTAAGAGCAGTCATCATGAAAACTGGAGTGGACCTCATGTGTACCCGCCCCTGATTTATTTTTTTTTAATCCTGCTATGTTAAAGTTACTTTGTCTTTTCCTTAGGATTTATTTTAAGAGAGACATTTCCTTCTGTGTACGCATCAGGCATAAGTTTGAAGTACACATGCATTTCTGAAAATGAAACCAGAAGGGTTTTGCAGCGTGAGTTGCTTTGTGGAGTTCAGTACTAGGCATGCTTATCCAGTGGCTTTTCGCAGCCTACTTCTGGTAACGGCCTCTCGGGCTTCTCCCAGTCCCAGCTTGCAGAAGAGACTGGCCCAGTGTTCAGGGTGCTTCTATTCAGAGCAGCACTTAAGGGTCATTGCTAGGCTGCAAAATAGAATTCTGAACTGACAAGGCTTTTTTTTTTTTTTTTTTTTTTTTTTTGGTTTTAAGCACTGTGATTACTTACACATCCCTCTACCAGCCAAGACTTGTGAAAGAAAACAAGATTCTTCTCGCTCTAGATAATTCCCTCCTGAGAGCTGCCATGGTCCACAGAGACGTCCTGAGTTTCTGAAGGCCTGGTGGGGAGGGGGTTTTGTGAGTGTGTGAATTTAGATGATTTGAACCCACTGCGGTTATCAGCAATGTGTTAGCTTGACTCCATACATGCCCTGTAACCTGCTCTGCCTTGTAATAAATATTTCTAGAAATGATTTCATTTTTATAAATTTAAAGAGATTTTTCTAGTTCTTGCCATTGGAGCTTCTGATGATCAGTGTTGTTATAGACCCACTCTGAGTCACCTTGGGCAAACCCCTTAGCCTGCCCGAGCCTCAGGTTTCAGTTTCCCTTCTGTGTGGTGAGGTTACTCTTTGCCTTGCCTTCCTCACAGAGTTGCTTTAAGGATTAAGTTAGATGTGATGTACAAGAATTTTGTTGAATTCCCATTTATTACAACTGTAAGGACTTGATCATGATTGTTTCCCCCTTTTTAATAGCATCTCAATGAAAGCATGTCAGCTGGTGGACTCGCATGCCCATGCCACGCTTCGCCACTGAAATCTCTCTTTGGTTCCTCCAGCATCCCCGTCCTCTCCCGAACACGTGCCCGCCACACCTGCAGAGTCTCCAGCCCAGAGGTTTGAAGCTCGGATAGAAGATGGCAAACTGTACTATGATAAAAGATGGTATGTTCTTGGTAAACACAGATTACTTGTTAGAATCTCAAAAGAACCATTTGGAAAGAGGGCTGGGGCTGTCTATATGGTTATTTCAGAGCATGGCTGCTGCTTAACTAAAGGTGGAGGAGCATTTAGAAGTTGTCAGGAGTCTTGGATCGATACGGCTTTTTAGCTTTCTGAAGGCAGTGTTTCCCCAAAATGTGTTCTTCTGGTAGTGGCCCCCCTTCTCTCTCCATGCTGCTGTCACCATACTAGAACTTGTGGTGCCCCTGTAGACAGGGATCAGGGCTTATGTCCCCCTCTTAACTGCACCCCTGTGTGCTAAAATTAATAGGAGTTCTGTGGAAGAAAGGATTTTGTGGTCAGATGAGTTTGGGGGAATGTCCGTGTTAGCTAAGACCAATGGGTTTCATCATTGTAGCGCTCTGGGTCCTCTGATATGCTAACGTACACTGTGAATTTCTGAGATGTTATTAGGTGTTGTTTATTTGACTGAGGTACCCTTTTGCATGCAACGTCCTGCAGCACAAGTGTTCCAGGAAAAATAATTGGGGGAGGTGTATCCTAAAACGTTACTAGTTTAGATTGAAGACGGTTTGAAACCTTCGGACCACCAGCATTTTCATTGGGAAGAAAATGGCAAAACAATGTGAAAAACAAATACTCATGCATTTACTCTTTCAACAAATATTTACTGTTTGCTCTGTGACTAGGCGTTCTCCTAGGTGTTAAGTCACCCGGACCCTGCCACCTTTTCTTTAAATTCGAATTTCTTCCTTTTATTCATTGCCCACGTGCAGGCATAGTCTCACTCAGGTTAAGTCATGGCGGAACACATAATTGCGTGCTGCCTTTCCACTTGTTTATATGTTTTTCTGGGTTATTGTATGCTCTCTGTAATTGTCATTTATAATGGTTATATGATTTTTTTGAGTTTCAATATATTTATTTAACCCAAAATTCCAGAATTAGAGTTGTGGTTATTTTGAATGTTTTGAGCTTTCTTAAAAAACCCCAACACTGTGTTAGTTGATAACCTTATAATATTGTACTTCTGAAGTTGGGAAAAATGCTTAGAGACCTCCTGATGCCTGAAATAAATCAGTTCCACCTCTGAGGCTGCAGTGAGTTAATAACACATTGGACGATGAAGGCTGGCTCTGTCTGTAAACCTGATCTTTTTTTTTTTCTTTAACATCTTTATTGGAGTATAATTGCTTTACAATGTTGTGTCACTTTTTGCTGTATAACAAAGTGAATCAGCTATATGCATACGTATATCCCGATATCCCCTCCCTCTTGTGTCTCCCTCCCACCCTCCTTATCCCACCCCTCTAGGTGGTTGCAAAGCACCCAGCTGATCTCCCTGTGCTATGCAGCTGCTTCCCACTAGCTATCTATTTTACATTTGGTAGTGTATACATGTCAATGCTACTTTCTCACTTAATCCCAGCTTACCCTTCCCCCTCCCCATGTCCTCAAGTCCATTCTCTACGCCTGTGTCTTTATTCCTGTCCTGCCCCTAGGTTCATCCGAACCATTTTTTTTTTTTAGATTCCATATATATGTGTTAGCATACGGTATTTCTTTTTCTGACTTATTTCACTCTGTATGACCAACTCTAGGTCCATCCACCTCACTACAAATAACTCAGTTTCGTTTCTTTTTATGGCTGAGTAATATTCCATTGTATATATGTGCCACATCTTCTTTATCCATTCATCTGTTGATGGACACTTAGGTTGCTTCCATGTCCTGGCTATTGTAAATAGTGCTGCAGTGAACATTGTGATACATGACTCTTTTTGAATTATGGTTTTCTCAGGGTATGTGTCCAGTAGTGGGATTGCTGGGTTGTATGGTAGTTCTATCTTTAGTTTTTTAAGGAACCTCCATACTGTGCTCCATAGTGGCTGTATCAATTTACATTCCCACCAACAGTGCAAGAGGGTTCCCTTTTCTCCACACCCTCTCCAGCATTTATTGTTTGTAGATTGTTTGATGATGGCCATTCTGACCAGTGTGAGGTGATACCTCATTGTAGTTTTGATTTGCATTTCTCTAATGGTTAGTGATGTTGAGCATCCTTTCATGTGTTTGTTGGCAATCTGTATATCTTCTTTGGAGAAATGTCTGTTTAGGTCTTCTGCCCATTTTTGGATTGGGTTGTTTGTTTTTTTGATATTGAGCTGCATGAGCTGCTTCTATATTTTGGAAATTAATCCTTTGTCAGTTGCTTCATTTGCAAATATTTTCTCCCATTCTGAGGGTTGTCTTTTCGTCTTGTTTATGGTTTCCTTTGCTGTGCAAAAGCTTTTGAGTTTCATTATGTCCCATTTGTTTATTTTTGTTTTTATTTCCATTTCTCTAGGAGGTGGATTAAAAAGGATTTTGCTGTGATTTGTGTCCTAGAGTGTTCTGCCTATGTTTTCCTCTAAGAGTTTTACAGTGTCTGGCCTTACATTTAGGTCTTTAATCCATTCTGAGTTTATTTTTGTGTATGGTGTTAAGAAGTGTTCTAATTTCATTCTTTCACGTGTAGCTGTCCAGTTTTCCCAGCACCACTTATTGAAGAGGCTGTCTTGCCTCCATTGTATACTCTTGCCTCCTTTATCAAAGATAAGGTGACCAAATGTGCGTGGGTTTATCTCTGGGCTTTCTGTCCTGTTCCATTGATCTATAGTTCTGTTTTTGTGCCAGTACCATACTGTCTTGATGACTGTAGCTTTGTGGTATAGTCTGAAGTCAGGGAGCCTGATTGCTCCAGCTCCGTTTTTCTTTCTCAAGATTGCTTTGGCTATTCGGGGTCTTTTGTGTTTCCATACAAATGGTGAAATTTTTTGTTCTAGTTCTGTGAAAAATGCCATTGGTAGTTTGATAGGGATTGCATTGAATCTGTAGATTGCTTTGGGTAGTAGAGTCATTTTCACAATGTTGATTCTTCCAATCCAAGAACATGGTATATCTCTCCAGCTATTTGTATCATCTTTAATTTCTTTCATCAGTGTCTTATAGTTTTCTGCATACAGGTCTTTTGTCTCCTTAGGTGGGTTTATTCCTAGGTATTTTATTCTTTTTGTTGCAATGGTAAATGGCAGTGTTTCCTTAATTTCTCTTTCAGATTTTTCATCATTAGTGTATAGGAATGCAAGGAATTTCTGTGCATCTTTAGGATTCTCTATGTATAGTATCATGTCATCTGCAAACAGTGACAGTTTTACTTCTACTTTTCCAATTTGGATTCCTTTTATTTCTTTTTCATCTCTGATTGCTGTGGCTAAAACTTCCAAAACTATGTTGAATGATAGTGGTGAAAGTGGGCAACCTTGTCTTGTTCCTGATCTTAGAGGAAATGGTTTCAGTTTTCCACCATTGAGAATGATGTTGGCTGTGGGTTTGTCATATATGGCCTTTATTATGTTGAGGTAGGTTCCCTCTGTGACTACTTTCTGGAGAGTTTTTATCATATATGGGTGGTGAATTTTGTTTAAAGCTCTTTCTGCATCTATTGAGATGGTCACATGGTTTTTATCCTTCAATTTGTTAATATGGTTTATCACATTGATTGATTTGTGTATATTGAAGAATCCTTGCATTCCTGGGATAAACCCCACTTGATCATGGTGTATGATCCTTTTAATGTGCTGTTGGATTCTGTTTGCTAGTATTTTGTTGAGGATTTTTGCATCGATGTTCATCTGTGATATTGGCCTATAGTTTTCTTTCTTTGTGACATCTTTGTCTGGTTTTGGTTTCAGGGTGATGATGGCCTCGTAGAATGAGTTTGGGAGTGTTCCTCCCTCTGCTGTATTTTGGAAGAGTTTGAGAAGGATAGGTGTTAGCTCTTCTCTAAATGTTTGATAGAATTCGCCTCTGAAGCCATCTGGTCCTGGGCTTTTGTTTGTTGGAAGATTTTTAATCACAGTTTCAATTTCATTGCTTGTGATTGATCTGTTTATATTTTCTGTTTCTTTCTGGTTCAGTCTCGGAAGGTTATGCTTTTCTAAGAATTTGTCCATTTCTTCCAGGTTGTCCATTTTATTGGCATAGAGTTGCTTGTAGTAATCGCTCATGATCCTTTGTATTTCTGCAGTGTCAGTTGTTACGTCTCCTTTTTCATTTCTAATTCGGTTGATTTGAGTCTTCTTCTTGTTTTTCTTGATGAGTCTGGCTAATGGTTTATCAATTTTGTTGATCTTCTCAAAGAACCAGCTTTTAGTTTTATTGATCTTTACTATTGTTTCCTTCATTTCTTTTGCATTTATTTCTGATCTGATCTTTATGATTTCTTTCCTTCTGCTAACTTTGGGTTTTTTTGTTCTTCTTTCTCTAATTGCTTTAAGTGTAAGGTTAGGTTGTTTATTTGAGATTTTGCATGTTTCTTGACGTAGGATTGTATTGCTATAAACTTACCTCTTACAACTGCTTTTGCTGCATCCCATAGGTTTGGGCTGTTGTGTTTTCATTGTCATTTGTTTCTAGGTAATTTTTGATTTCCTCTTTGATTTCTTCAGTGATCTCTTGGTTCTTTAGTAGCGTATTGTTTAGCCTCCATGTGTTTGTATTTTTTACAGCTTTTTCCTGTAATTGATATCTAGTCTCATAGCATTGTGGTCAGAAAAAATACTTGACACGATTTCAATTTTCTTAAATTTATCAAGGCTTGATATATGACCCAGGATGTGGCCTATCCTGGAGAATGTTCCATGAGCACTTGAGAAGAAAGTGTATTCTGTTCTTTTTGGATGGAATGTCCTATAAATGTCAATTCAATCCATCTTATTTAATGTATCATTTAAAGTTTGTATTTCCTTATTTATTTTCATTTTGGATGATCTGTCCATTGGTGAAAGTGGGGTGTTAAAGTCCCCTACTATGATTGTATTACTGTCGATTTCCCTTTTTATGGCTGTTAGCATTTGCCTTATGTATTGAGGTGCTCCTATGTTGGGTGCATAAATATTTACAATTGTTATATCTTCTTCTTGGATCGATCTCTTGATCATTATGGAGTGTCCTTCTTTGTCTCTTGTAGTAGTCTTTATTTTAAAGTCTATTTTGTCTGATATGAGAATTGCTACTCCAGCTATCTTTTGATTTCCATTTGCATGGAATATCTTTTTCCACCCCCTCACTTTCAGTCTGTATGTGTCCCTAGGTCTGAAGTGGGTCTCTTGTAGACAGCATATTTAGGGGTCTTGTTTCTGTATCCATTCAGCGAGCCTGTGTCTTTTGGTTGGAGCATTTAATCCATTTACATTTAAGGTAATTATCGATATATATGTTCCTATTACCATTTTCTTAATTGTTTTGGGTTTGTTATTGTAGGTCTTTTCCTTCTCTTGTGTTTCCTGCCTAGAGAGTTCATTTAGCATTTGTTGTAAAGCTGGTTTGGTGGTGCTGAATTTTCTTAGCTTTTGCTTGTCTGTTAAGGTTTTAATTTCTCCATCAAATCTGAATGAGATCCATGCTGGGTAGAGTAATCTTGGTTGTAGGTTTTTCTCCTTCATCACTTTAAATATGTCCTGCCACTCCCTTCTGGCTTGCAGAGTTTCTGCTGAAAGATCAGCTGTTAACCTTATGGGGCTTCCCTTGTATGTTATTTGTTGCTTTTCCCTTGCTGCTTTTAATATTTTTTCTTTGTATTTAATTTTTGATAGTTTCATTAATATGTGTCTTGGCATGCTTCTCTTTGGTTTTATCCTGTATGGTACTCTCTGTGCTTCCTGGACTTGATTGACTATTTCCCTTCCCATGTTAGGGAAGTTTTTGACTATAATCTCTTCAATTATTTTCTCAATCCCTTTCTTTTGCTCTTCTTCTGGGACTCCTATAATTCGATTGTTGGTGCGTTTAATGTTGTCCCAGAGGTCTCTGAGACTCCTCAATTCTTTTAATTCTTTTTTCTTTATTCTGCTCTCTGGCAGTTATTTCCACCGTGTTATCTTCCAGCTCACTTATCTGTTCTTCTGCCTCAGTTATTCTGCTATTGAGTCCTTCTAGAGTAGTTTTAATTTCAGTAAATGCGTTGTTCATCACTGTTTGTTTGCTGTTTAGTTGTTCTGGATCCTTGTTAAATGTTTCTTGTACTTTCTCCATTCTGTTTCCGAGATTTTGGATCATCTTTACTATCATTACTCTGAATTCTTTTTCAGGTAGGTTGCCTATTTCGTCTTCATTTATTTAGTCTTGTAGGTTTTTACCTTGCTCCTTCATCTGTAACATATTTTTCTGTCGTTTCATTTTTTTTTTTTTTCTCTTTTTGATGGGTGGTGCTGTATTGCTATCTTACTGGTTGTTTGGCCTGAGACGTCCAGCACTGGAGTTTGCAGGCAGTTGGATAGAGGCGGCTCTTGGCACTGAGATGAACACCTCCGGGAGGCCTCACTCCGATTAATATTCCCAGGGTCTGAGGTTGTCTGTTAGTCCAGCGGTTTGGACTCAGAGCCCCCACCACAGGAGCCTGGGCCTGACCTCCAGCCTGGGAACCAAGATCTCACAAGCTTTGTGGCGTGGTTAAAAAAAAAAGAAAGAAAAAAAGGAGCATTACAATATCAAAGAATAAAAAACAAAATAAAATTAGATAAAAACTACAGTAGGAAAAATAAAACTATAATTGAAGCAACTGCAACAAGGTAAAATAAAACCACAGCAGGAAAAAGAAACAAAAAGGTGGGGGGGGGGGACAAGCCAAAAGGAGAGAACAATGACAAAGTATAAAGAATAAAATAAAATTAGAAAAATAAAAGCTTTATTAAGAAAAATAAAAATATAAAAGAATGAGCAACAGTGAATCAACAAGGTAAAACAGAACCCCAGTCTAAAAGAAGAAAAAAGAAAAAAAAAAAGTCTTGTCTATGGGGGTGGAGTTTAGGCAGGGGTGGAACTTGGGAAGGGGTGGGGTTTAGGGTGGGGCGGGACCTAGGTGGGTGGGCGAGTGACTTTGGGCGTGGGGTGGGGCCTAGGCGGGGCGATGGTCAAGCGTGGGGCGGGGCCTCTGCTTAGGACCTGCGCAAGGGGAGAGGCTGCATGTGGAAGGGAGGGCCTCTGGAGGGTGGAGTTCGGAGTTTGGAGGTAGAGCCCTGCGGGAGGGTGTGTGGGTGGGGTTTAGGCCCAGGGCGTTGGAGGGGGTCTCCCAGTGTAGGGGTGGGGCCCTGGGTGGGGGTGTGGGGCGGGGCTTGGCCTCTGTGCGGCAAGAGGGAGGCCCCGAGGGCAGAGGATTAGGACCCGGAGCCCAGCAGGCTCCCTGGTGCCTAAGCGGGCAGGGAAAGCGGACAGGGAAAGCACTGGCCCCGTTCCCTTCCGTTCCTTCTCGCCCCTCCCCCACCGTCTCCCCTAGGGTCTCCCCGGTCGCTGGACCCCTAACCGTGGGTGGGTCCTGCTGGGTGTAGGAACTCCTCCCCTCCCCCAGCCGCCCCTCAGGGGTGCTGGTCCCAGAGGTCTGGCCTTTACTTTTGCTCCCTCTTCCCTCCCTCCCACTCCCTCAGGACCCGTGTGGCTGGAGGGCACCTCCGTGGGCAGAGGATCAGGCCCGGGATCTCAGCAGGTTCCTGGGGGCCCAAGTGGGCAGGAGGAACCTGGGCACACTCCCTTTTGATCCTCTGCCCTCCCAATGGTTCCCCAATCTCCCCCTTCGGGTGAGGGATCCCTTCCCCTCCCCCAGCTGCCCCTCAGGGGCACCAGTCCTGTCCTGCCTCCACTTCTTCCTCTTCACTCCCACCATGCCCCACGTCCTGCCTGGTTGCTGGGGGTTCCTCCCGTCCCCTTAGGTGTCCGTGGTCCCCCACCGGTGCCTGGTAGGTGCCCTAGTTGCGAGGAGACGCGAATTCTGCATCCTCCTAGTATGCCATCTTAACTCCGCCCCCTGTAACCCTGATCTTAGTGACTTCTGCCCCTGTCATTTGACGACTGTTTTTCTAAGAGGCCAGTTATGTTGTGTCCTAACATAGCTTATCAGAACACAGCACCACTAGGTGGCAGGCCCTGACAGCTCAACACACTGAGGGGCAAAATAAAATGAAAAATGTTTCTAATAATGAAAACCAAATAACCTTTAAAGATGAAGCCCACACATAAGAACCATCTTCAAAAATGATGAGATATATCACTAACATTTTTACGGATCTGTGAGTCTTAAAGCCATGTGATATTTCAAATGATGTTCATTTTGTCATTGCATTGCTTCCCATCTTCCTCCTCCTAAGGCTTAATCCTTAGACTTTATGAGATATGTCTTGAGGGTGAAAATGCAGTAAAATAAAATTCTTGTTTTTCTAAAGAAAGGACCCACGGTGACTGGTGTTTCATAATGTAGACAGTGGTCAGGTGGGATGTGGTAGATCACCTAAGCATTTTGAAGGAATGTCACCATCACTGTCTTTCTCCCAGTGGCGGCAGAAATCTGTAAAGTGTCTCGGAGCATTTTACTATTTTAGTGACTTTAAAGTTGCTTACTCACTTGTTAAATATTGAGACTGTTGTTTTCTGTATTCTGTGTGTTTCCCTTCCTTGGCCTTGGAGGTCAGGTTCATGACTCACCTGCTGAAAGGCGGGTCCCTCCCTTCCCACTGCATCTGGAAGGTGTTTGCCAGGAGTCCTCTATAGGGCGGGCCTCTCGCGTCTCACCAGGCTCCTGATGTTTGGCTTTCGTGTCCTTGTCAGTTTGGAGGCTTTCATTCTTCCTTCTTTTCCAGCAGTTGTGGCCTGTGGCTGAGAGGTCGGCTGAATCACTTTCTGCTCTTTCCAGTGATGTGGACTATTTTGGTGAAACAGTATTTCTGGCAAAACATGTTTCATTCAGTTTTAAATGACTTCAGCAAAATGAGCGTGGTTCGGGCTTCCCATCTTGGCCTGAACGCTTATCAAGCTACACTTCATTTTGAAAGATAAGCATCTTCACTTGTCCTGGGTCTTATACTGCTTTTAAGACATTTTATATCCTGCTGTAAGTTTTCCTCACATTTTAATTTGAACTAATGACCCTTCTTAGAAAGTACTGGGAAAGTAGCTGAGATTTTAAAGTAACTCACTGATGGTGCCGGTGGACTGTTTTTTCTTTCCTCACTTTAAATCCAGGACTGCTGAAGTGAATTCAGTGAAGTCACCCACTTGCATGGGTGGATTTAACCCTCCAGCCTTTGCCTGACATGAGAGATTATTAACTCAAAACAGTGACTCTTTACAGCTAGAATTGGGATTCCTTGAAGTCCTGTAGTTGTAACATGGTATTCATGGTTTTTTTTTGGGAAATGACACATTAATATCAGGATTCCCAGTCGGATACAAAATTAAATTAATTCTACCCCTTCCCTGCCCCACTTTTTGACCCACCTTCTAAAGAAATTGCTTTTTTCCATAATAGTAGCGGTGGTTCTAGTTTGTCGGGTTTAACAGTAAAGGCAGAGCTTTAAGAACTTAACTGTAGGGATTCCCAGGTCAGGATTTCCATTAGTAATAAAGTCAATTTGACATTTGGGGCTTGTTCTCTGAGGCTATTTAAAGTATTTTTTCAGCAGAGATGAGTTGTAGCTTGTAAAACAGGTTAATTGGTAAAAAAAAAAAAAGGGTGATAATGTACATTTTTACTAATTTAACTTTATTTTTGTTGTTTTTTTAACATTTTTTTGTGTCTAAACATATTCGGAATCCCCCCCCCCTTTTAATTAGAATTTAGAAATTGGCAAGTAAATTTGTATGTTACGGTTGTCATATACTTTTTGGTTTCATCTTGAAACCGCTGCCCCAGCATGAGCACTTTAATTTCTGAGGACTTATTTATTTTTTTCCAGGGAATTTGGGTAATTTACTAGATTTGATATCCAGGGATAATGGTTCCCCAAGACCATTGTGTGGTGCCTGACAACCACTGGCGGTCCCAGGGCCTCTGCTTCATGAGGACCTGGGCATCAGCTGGTTTGGGAAGCACGCTGGCGAGCTCTCCTGCGGAGCACAGGGAACGCATGGAGCAGTGCTGGGCACTCAAGCCACCACCATCCGGTGATCCCGGAGCGGGCAGGTTTGGGAGGCGGCCAGATGTGCAAGTCCCAGACCGCTCCCCAGGGGTGGTAGATCCGATTGCATGGTTCACTCCTGATGTTTACTTGAAAGCCAGTCGGATGTGTTGGGGTTTGGGTGCTGAGCGCATCTGAAGGAAAATGCAGCACGTCTCAGGAGAGTTGTCCGGCTCGTCTCCCCGAGTTGTCTTTAACAGACACTGAGACATTAATTTGTGACATTAACTTTTCTTCCTGCCCTTTGGTTACTTCAGTGTTTTTCAGTATCATGACTTATAAGAAAGTACTATTTACTTTTTGATTACAAGTAATACCTGTTTATTCTGGAAAGAAGAAAGCTATGCAATAAAAAGAATATCATTCTTTTATATTTTTATAAAACTTTATATTTTTATGAAATTTTAATATACACTTAATAGACATTTTAATATAAATTTACCAATTTATGTGTGTGTGTATATGATACACATGTAACACGCATTATGTTGTATTACGCACACAGGGACATAATGGACGTCGTTTTTTTCTTTTTTTTTTAATTTACTTATTTATATATATATTTTTTGGCTGTGTTAGGTCTTCGTTTCTGTGCGAGGGGTTTCTCTAGTTGTGGCGAGCGGGGGCCACTCTTCATCGCGGTGCGCGGGCCTCTCACTATCACGGCCTCTCTTGTTGCGGAGCACAGGCTCCAGACGCGCAGGCTCAGTAGTTGTGGCTCACGGGCCCAGTTGCTCCGCGGCATGTGGGATCTTCCCAGACCAGGGCTTGAACCCGTGTCCCCTGCATTGGCAGGCAGATTCTCAACCACTGCGCCACCAGGGAAGCCCCGTAGTTTTTTTCTTGACTGAGCAGTATATTGACCACATTTCCACACTAGTAATATACTCCTACACCACACCCATGACCTTTCTTTATTTAGATAGTAGTATGAGGATGACTTGAGGCTAGTTGCATGTTGTTTTGTGTTTTTATCTCTTTAATAACTCACAACCCCCATAGAATAACTGTGAATGTTCTCCCCTTCTGTTTTTATTCTAACCATTACTCAAGACATTACCATTTACATAGGATGGTTGGCTTAGATGTGGGAGGGAAACTCAAGTTTGAGTTTTCGTGAACTAATTCAACCTTTCCTCATGCACTTTGTTAATTCAGACCTTGTAATATTACATATTTAGCATAGTGGAGGTCCCCTGACCCAGTTTACCAACTAATCCCTGGCCAAAAGCAGCTTTCAAGCTGGGTCTAAACCAGTCTCGCTGTTCTAATTGAATTTATGGTTCGATTTCTTTTAACGGTGTTCTCAGGAAGTAAATTGACTTGGAAACGTGAGTTTTTCCCTCCTAAGTAGCAGGTTAAAGGATGCTTAGAACCTTGATTGGAAAAAGCCCATAGTGGGAGTGAAGTACATCCTTTACTGTGATATCTTAGCAGTGGATTATTTCACTGTACCAGCAAAACAGAGTCTGTCTTCTTCCCCCACAGAAATAATGGTTAGATGCAGTCCTTTGCTGGGAGATGTGTTTTGGTGGAAGTTATATGAATTTGTGGGTCTGTTAAGCCAACTCTCTGCAGCCAGAATGAACCAAAGGTTATGTTCTTGACTGAACTGGGCTGGCCTAGGCCAGGGCTGCCAGCAGCAGCTCAGCTGATGTTTCCAGCTCCTGTCACCCAGCAGCTGCTCCTTCCTCCTGTGGCAGCTGTTACTGACTCATTTGGGCTTTGGCCCTGGCTTCCTCATTTTTCATCCTCTGCCTTGTCCCTGAACTTGTAGAAGAAGGTGAGGGTGGTCCTACACTACAGGCCAAGAGAATAGATGCAGGGACTGAAAGGGGGGAGCCTGTCTTACCTACTCCATTCAGAGCTGCTCTCCCGACTGACCAGGCCAAATTAGATACCCTTTGGTGCAAGTCTAACACTCAGAGCTCACCTAGTTAGTACTTGCCAGGTGTGATTGTTTCATATTAGTCACTGCCACTGTATTTGAAGCTCCTGACGGCAGGGACCTTGTGGCCTTGTTCACTGTCCACTCCGCCCTCCAGGGTGGTCCGTGGTACACAGCAAGTGGCTAATGAGTATTTGCTGAATGAGTGATCAAAGTAAGGACTGAATTTGGCCTGCCTTCTTGTTGATGACTTACTTGGACAAATAGAAAATATATAACGGGACAGTCTGTTCAAGCCCATCTGTTCATTTTGTCCACCCAACCCTCCTCAGTGTTTTGGGGTGGAGGCAGAAAGTGGGGACAGAGGTTTTACTTGAAAAATTATAATTTACTTTTTGAACTGGGTCATATAGTTCAAATAAAAAACTAAAATACATAGTTTTCCAGCCCTTTCCTTGGCCCCCTTTTCCACTCTGCAGTGGAACCAAGAATGTAATTTTTAGACTTAGAAGGAGATTAGGAGGTCATCTAATCTAATTCAAGGATAGAAGCCTGTAAATTAAACCTGAAATCCAAGCTGTTCCTCAATCATAAATTAAGATTCCTTTAATTATATTTTTTGTTGTGTGTGTTTTTTTTTTCCTTCCCTCCTGTGCGTCCTTTCTTTATTCCTTTCCTAAATTTGGGCCCTTAACAGTACTGTATACTTAAAATTTGTTAAGAGGGTAAACCTTATGGTAAATATTCTTACCACAAAAGGAAAAAAAAAAGCCACAAAACAATAGTTATAATAAAGAGGGTGGGAGAAAACTTCGGGAGGAGGTGGATTATGTTTATGGCCTTGATGGTGGTGATGGTTTCACAGGTATGTACTTATCCCGAAACTCATTGAGTTGTATACATTAAATACGTACTACTTCTCACATGTCAGTCATACCTCAATAAAGTGGTTAAAAAAATAAATGTGTGTCTTTTTTCCCGCAGGTACCACAAGAGCCAGGCCATCTATCTGGAGTCAAAGGACAACCAGAAATTGAGTTGTGTGATCAGCTCTGTCGGAGCCAATGAGGTAAGACTGAACCTCTGTCACCCTTTAGGAAAGCAAAATGGGACAAACCTGCAATGTGAGTGCCACCAAGAAAGTACGGTGGAATCACAGTGTTATATGTGGGTTAGATTCTAAAGTTAGCACTTTCAGGCTGAAATTGCACATAGGCAAAATCACCCTTAAAAATCCCTTACTTTGCATGACTGCAGTTTATGCAAGTTTGTGTAAGCCTTGTGGTTTTGTGAACTCCCTGCAGAGTCAATTGAGTTGGGCACCACTGAGATAGACTGCAGGAAAGAACATAAGGCAAGTTGGTGTGCTGTCTGCGCATTCAAATCCTGCTGCTTTTTGAGGCAGCCATCTACTGAGGATGGGACTTGCTGTTGGAGCATACTCTGTCTTTGCTGTTATTTCTCTCGAGCTTTCATGTGCACTCAGATTTGTTTCATGCTCTGAGGATCTAACAAGGCACCTGGCACAGGGTCTGGCACACAGTAAGTGTTCAGTAAATGGGTGCTGGCCTGATCTGACCCACACACTACTCTTCACCTGCTGTCTCTCTAATCCGACGTGTCCTGTTGTACTTCTGAACAATGAGCTACCAGGCTCATACCCTTAGGGACTGGTCTCCTCCAGTCTCTCTTATAGGATGGGGGCTGGTTGAAAGTCAGCTCTGAGGGTCATATTGAAGGATGATGTGACTAGCCTGTGAGTTCTCCAGCTGACCCTTCTTTAGGAGGGTGTTAGCAGTGTGTAACTGGTATTGTTAGTAGTCAAAAAACAGTTTAAAACGTTAATAGCTTGTTTGGCTTGATCTTTTATCAGTCCACAAATATCTGCAAAGAAATTGATTTTTCTGTGTCTGCCCTCTGTAACTTATTCATGCCAGTGCATAGTAAGTCTAATGAAGCTGGATTATGAAATAACTTAAGCCTATTCTATTCTCCCAGCTTCCTGAATTGAAAATGCCCTCAAATGTGACTAGTTAGCAAAATGATTGTTTACTTAGAAGTTAGGGAGAGCCTTCCAGATAAATGAATGTCATTTTCCTCTGGGCTCGCAATCTGTGTGTCACCCTAAGCCAGGTCGGAACAGGGCATCTCAGAGAGCCGCTGCCCTGGCAGGAGGCTTTGCAGTTTCACAGCGGAGCACGTGTGCCTGGCCGTGTGGGCTGCTGCACAGAGGGCGTGTGGCCTCCTCGTCCCTGAACCTAATTTCAGAACCCATGCGTTATTCTCTGTGACACCTCAGGACTTTTCAGGAAAACAGAAATGCAAGTTAGATTTTTTTCTCTCTCTCTGTTGAAGATTGTCACCCTTTGACATAATAGAGTGTTAGCGAAGTCTGACAAGGAAACGGTGACACTGAGACATGTCTCCTGGAGGGGAGAAGCCTCAGTGCGTCGGAGGCTTGCAACGGGGAAAACATTTCTCACTTCTTGGAAGTATTCCAGCTCATTTTTTCAGGTGAAATCCTAAGTAACACTGAAGCTACTTGGCTTCTGCATAACTTGACTCTGAGCATATTTGGTGCGTGGGTCTGAGCATGTTGGTGACTGGCTATTCAGCCCTCCTTGGGGTCAGTTTTCAGTTTAAAATGGTTCTGCAAGGTCCTTTAGAGGCTCAGCTTCATGAGAGGTCTTTATTTTTAAACAAGTGTATTTGACTTTAAAGTCTCTTTGTTGTTAAATAATCACAGTAAGGAAATATGAAACTGAGAATAGCTTTCTCTTTTTTTGAATAAGCTTTTTTTTTTTTTTTTTTTTTAAATAAATTTATTTATTTTTGGCTGCGTTGGGTCTTCGTTGCTGCGCGCGGGCTTTCTCTAGTTGCAGTGAGCGGGGGCTACTCTTCATTGTGGTGCACGGGCTTCGCATTGCAGTGGCTTCTCGTTGCGGAGCGTGGGCTCTAGGCGCGCAGGCTTCAGTAGTTGTGGCGCAAGGGCTTAGTTGCTCCGAGGCATGTGGGATCTTCCCGGACAAGGGATCGAACCTGTGTCCCCTGTATTGGCAGGCAGATTCTTAACCACTGTGCCACCAGGGAAGCCCTGAATAAGCATTTTTTAAACCTGAAAACTGAATGGGCAAAGGAGGAGCTATATCTGTAAACTTGTACTTGCATATATAGGTGAGATGCAGATCTTTAAAAAACGTATGCTTTTGTCTCCATCTGATCACGTGTTAATAACACGGATGAGAGAAGGGGTGAGAAAGCGGGGAACAGGTGAGAAGAGCAAGGGGCTTTGATGTCAGGCGCCAGGATTCCCATTGGACAAGTGGACTCAGCCTTGCTCTTCTGTAAAATGGGGGTGATAACAGTACTTATTACTCCCTAGGATTGTTCTGAGGATGAAGGAGCTTGGTCAGTTTGGTCAGCACAGTGTCTGGCCCCCAGTAATCTCCCCCGCAAGTGGGTCAGGTGACCGAGGTGGCAGCTTTCCTTCCCCTCCCTGGCTGCAGGGATGCCACATACTGGGTGCACTTGGCAGCTCTGGCAGGCCCCATGCTGGAAGAGCTCGTTTTCAGTTCTAGGGAAGAATACATCTGCCCTGTACAGTGCCAGACATCTGATCCCATCTGTGGGAGAATGATGCGGTCAGGAGGGAAGGACTGTCTTAAGCTAATTTGGCCTTCTCAGCATCCTCATTGGGCCTTCGCTCACCCGTGGGCATTTCTTTTGCTGTTATGACCATTAGCCTTAATTGCCAGGAAACCAGAGAATTGAAAGGCTATACTACGGAAGTCCCTAGGGGCAAGGAAAATATTTTCTAATTTGATTGTAAGTTTAGGAATATATGTGTCTTGAAAGTTGATAATGCTGTAGTCATACCATATCAAAAAGAGTCCTTAAGGGGACTTCCCCGGTGGTCCAGTGGTTAAGACTCCATGCTCCCAGTGCAGGGGACACAGGTTCAATCCCTGGTTGGGGAACTAAGAGCCCACATGCTACACAGTGCAGTCTAAAAAAAAAAAAAAAGAGTCTTTAAGATGAAGGCAAAAATGGAACTCAAGAACACCGTGCTTTCCATTTTCTTACTCAAAGGTGTAAGAGAGATGGCTGGGAGAAATGAGTTCAAGGGATGATGCCTGCCCTCTGCGGTGGAGGCGTGCCTTTAGGAGGCCAGAGGTCAAGGCCTGTGGATGCCTCGCAGGTTGACAGGAAGAGGTTGCCAGCTGTCTGGCTACACCTAATTCGTGCAAACATCCCGACACTCTGGAAAGTTTGCCCCTCAGGATTAGCCTCTCTCATCCTGTTCCTTTTCCATCTCCCCCACAGATCTGGGTGAGGAAGACAAGTGACAGCACCAAGATGAGGATTTACTTGGGCCAGCTTCAGCGCGGGCTCTTCGTGATCCGCCGGAGGTCAGCGGCTTGACTTTCTCCAGTGTTGTTCTTCCCTTGACCCCTTTTCTGGAATGGTTTTTGGTTTTGTTTTGCTCTTAATAGAAAGTTTTTAACTTGGGACTTGCTACTTGCTTGGCCTTGGAAAATGGAGAACACTGTGGTGGATTCTGCAAGGCGCCCTTGTGGCCAGGCACTTCCCGCCTTTGTGTCATTCTTTCCCTGCCTCGACTTCTTCCAGTCATCCGTCACCATGAGACTATTTTACTTTCAGGAGTATTGGGAGTTTGCTTTACTGATTTCTTTGTTTTTTGCTTATACTTTGTCTTTTTTTTTTTTTTTAAAGCCTTTGTCTTTTTTTTTTTTTAAAGCCTCCTTTGAGTTTGAAGGGACAACTCTCTTAATTATCTATAGGTCTTTCTGTCATGATGAGGAGCAGGAAGGGGTACCCTCCTCAATGCATTTTCATGTTTTGAATCTGATTAGTGGATCGTGTAGCTACCTTCCTTGTCAAGCCCAATTCACTGTTTCCCCAGAAGCTTGGGGCAGAGGTCCTAGCAGAAGGAGATTAATTCTCCTGGCTCTAAGCCTTCTCGGAGAAATGAATGCCTTGTGTAACATCTGGCGTATGCCATCCGTTCCACCGGCTGAAAGACAGAAAAATTCGCCTGGGAGACGACGTGCACTGCAGTAAATGGGGTTGAGGGAAGGGGGCGTTTCATATTCATAAAGTGCTGAAGGTTCCATATTTTAAATGTTATTTAATGCAAGTGGTTCATTCAAACACATTTGCTCTAGCTCAGGCTGGAACAAGAAGCGGTCATTTCAGAAGCTTTTGTTCATAATTCCCTCCTCTCTCCTGCTCCCAAGTAGATGAGGTGGCACCTGCCGCCGGCTGGTGATCCGGGTTGTCTGTGGTCGGTGGGGAGGTGACATGGTTGGTGGAGTCATCAGTGATCTGTAGACTCTCACTGGTAACTCACATCGCACTCTTCTCGTCGCTCATGCCAGTGTTGCGCCTTGGCCATTCCGAACCCATGGAACCTTGTCGGCACTCCCGGGCTCCCAGGAGATCTGGCCCAGGTTGCAGATGGGGAAGGCCGTTGGCTGCCGCTAAACCTGCACTCTCCCTAATGAATCCTGGTGAAACAGCCTGTCCTGCTCCCTTTCCCTCATTCCCATAATGGGGGAAAAAACTCACTGGGTGATGATTTTTTTGTTTTGTTTCTAATATTCTAGTCGCCACCTTAAGATGTTTAAAGTATTTGGGGTTAGAGCAAGTGTTAGCATCTCTATGGGCAATCAGTAGACCTTATGCATCCTAGGAAATCTTTGTAAGTAATTCCCTTGGTCTCAAGTGATTGTCTTCGTGTTGTCTCTTGATGTACACACCCCACAGCTAGTTGTAGAGCTGTGATGACAAGTAAATCACCTTCTCCAGAGTCCTGGCTTCAACAGAGACCAAACCCTACTGACTCAGAGTAAAGACTTGTACAGATACATTTTAGTTTTCATTTATAATCCAATTTTCCTCTCATTTTTTTTCTGGTGTTGGAGTCTCATTTAGAGAACAGGACAAATGATGCTGTTTATCAAAATTGCCTGGGCATTCTGAGTTTCTTCTCTGCCTCCCAGCCCCCCATGATTATGATCTTTGCAATAGTGAACCAGATCGACAGTAAACAGCGGCTTCACCTTTTGTTTCTTCTTGGCGGCCTTTGCTGTAAGGGAGGCTCTCTCTTGATTGAATTGTCACTGTGGTGTGTGTTACCTCCCATAATATCAGGGAGCTCTTTGTTAGCCCCTTGTGCCCTGTGATGGAAATTTATTTAGATATATTTAGTGTGTGTTGCCATCGAAGGTGGTTTATTTTAATTTTTTTTTTTTTTTTAATGATTATCTTGTCTTCCTAACACTGCACCAAAGTTTGTTTTTTGGGGGAAGGATTGTACTGATAACTAGTTTTCTGCATGGATGCAGCAGCAAGTTGCCTTGTTTTCTTGCCTTGTCTGGTGGGTCCTTTGTGCTTTCATGAAATAACTGGTGATTTGAAGACCGGGCACTTTACCCTTTTCTGTAAATTTGAGGATGTTTGAGGCCACACTTAGGCCTGGTCGCAGCCCCACTGCTGCCTTCTCAGTATCCTCACAACCTTTAACAATCATGATCTAGTGAAAATGAGGGAAACCGTAAAGTACACTTGAGACACAGCACCGTAAATTACATTCCTGATCCTGGAAGACTTGCTTTTTATTGAGTCACTCCAGGGATGAAAAAATCAGCAGTTCTACCCCTCAGACAGGCCCCTGTGGTGACCTGGGGTGGAAAAACCCCCTTGTTGGGAGATGGAGGTGCTTTTGTGATGGGCAAAATCGAACGAGAGAAGGAAAAAACAGACTTTGAGCTTCCTAGAATAAGAGGGGCCTGGCTTTTAGCCCAGGTGGTTATTCTTCTTCCAAAAGGTCTTTGTCTCTTCTTGGACTCCAGGGCACTGGATAAATTACCAAATTCAAACTGTTTCCTGCAAGTGGTAACTTGGATAAAGTTTGGTCCAGACAATTCCAGTCAAGAACCTATACATGTGTTAATCTGATCAAGAACCTGTATGTGTGTGATTCTGATCAAGAACCTTTACATGTGTTTCGTTCAAGGCATCAGCCTCAGGTATTGCACACAGTGTTTGCTATGGGTGTGGCCTAATGTTTATTTTACCTCCACTTGGGGGTGGTTGTGTGCTTCCCTCAACTCCCTCTCTAAGCCAGTGTCCTCTTGAACAGTTTCCAGATTTCTGTAGCCATACCAAAGCCAGGATGTTTTCATTCATTCGGATACCAGTATTTATGGAAGTCTAACTACCTAACTTACCTTAAGTTTTGGAAAAAAACCTTCAGACTGGGGCCAGTGTAAGATCCCAGAGGCTGGTCTGCAAATCAGGCTACTTGTATTGGTGTGTGAGACCCTGCGTTTAGGACTGGGTGACTTTTCTAAGAGAAATATGGGGGGGTGGGGTGGGATTGGTTCCATTTTTTTTTTTTTAACCTAACTTGGGGCTGGGTGGGGGGAATCCTATTTTTTACAGTATTTTTGTTTTTGTTTTTCTATTAACATTTCCTTTTATCGTTGGATTTTTTACTAAAATTCCTCCTGATATAAAAATTGTTTCTAATCTGGGAATTTGAAATCTTGCTACTTAATGTTGCACCATTTTTTTCCAAAGAGTTTAAACCACTATAATACCAGAACATGGCAAAAAATAATAATGATAACTTAGAGCCATTTCAAGCAGTTGGTGGGCTTTTTTTTACAATAACATCATTAACTGGTACATTAAATGTTCAGAGAGGTGAATGTAACAAGTAGAGGGTTTTATTTTTTTTTTTAATGACAATAAACTTTCAAAGAGAAAACCAGCACGTAGTCTGTATATTTTTACTGAAATTATATCCACTGACTTGTATATCCATTGACTTGATAAATGATTGAAATTTATTTTAGGTTTTCCCTCCAGCGATTGGGAAGGAAGGAAGTTGGGGAAGAGGGAGGGACCTACTAGACATTTGCTCGTCATGAAGGGTGAGATACGGAGTGATGTCCAAGACTGACTCTCAGGTTTGTAAAGATCAGTCTAGGGGTGTCGACCCTTAAATGTAGCCAGCTGTCTCCTGGTTGGAGAGGATAAAAGAATCTGATTAAAAATGGAGTAAATAGGGACTTCCCTGGTGGCACAGTGGTTAAGAATCCACCTGCCAATGCAGGGGACACGGGTTGGAGCCCTGGTCTGGGAAGATCCCACATGCCGTGGAGCAGCTAAGCCTGCCAGCCACAACTGCTGAAGCCCGTGCACCTTGAGCCCGTGCTCCGCAACAAGAGCAGCCACCGCAGTGAGAAGCCCGCGCACCGCAATGAAGAGTAGCCCCTGCTCGCCGCAACTGGGGAAAGCCCACGCGCCGCAACTAGAGAAAGCCCGCGCGTAGCAACGAAGACCCAACGCAGCCAAAAAATTAAAAACTTAAAAAATAAAATAAAATAAATAAAATAAAATTGACCTTAGGAAAAACCTTAAGGTAAACTGGTCTGATGAGGAGGATGCTGTTCATTGGGTACTCGAGAGCAGGACTTGCCAGTCTCACCAAACATCATGGTATTTCCACAGCTCCCAGCGGGTAAAGTGATACGGCCGCTTGCTGCCACTGGGGACTGACGTCTTGTGCTTGCAACCCAGTTGTACTTGTAATACCCATTGGGAAGGGCTGCTTCATGCTTTGGATAATGGAGAGGGGCAGTCACGATCTGAATAATTTTTTATTGTAACATAACATTCGTACAGAAAAGTGCACAAGTCTTAATTGTAGAAGTTGTTTTCTTAGCGTGAACACATGCACGTAACCAGCATCTAGACCAAGAGACAGCGTCACCAGCGTCCACATAACCAGCATCTAAACCAAGAGACAGCGTCACCAGCCTCCACGTAACCAGCATCTAGACCAAGAGACAGCGTCAAGAGCATCCATGTAACCAGCATCTAGACCGAGAGACAGCGTTACCAGCGTCCATGAGCTCCGTAGGCTTTCTTCCAGTTACCACTCCGCTAGGGTAACTACTAGCCCGACAAGTTTTCTCTGTTTTAATCACCTTAGCCTTCAGGCTCTTCAGGTCTATGGGTCCTTCCATATTTGTTCTAGAAGAGCCAAGTCCTTGGTGTAGGCTAGGGACTGCTGACCAGGGATGCAAGAGCTGGCAGCAAAGGGAGTGGCTAAGTGGGAGAGGCCAAAAAGCAGACTCAGGTCAACCATCTCGCCTTCCTGTTTGTTACCAAGGCAAACGGGGCTTGCCCTCGACGTTAGTATCTGCCTTTAACTGAGTACTCTTTATACGTCAGGCATGGGACTAAACCCTTTGTAGGAGGCGTTTTCTCGCTTAATCCTGGCAGTAATCTGTGAAAGAGTACTAATACTCACAAACTTCAGGCTGGTTTAATATAATCAAGCCAAGACTTAATTCTCCTTTGAAACGCAGAGGTCAGCACTGTGCCTGGTCATAGTAAGTGCTCCGTGAATGTTAGCTGTCAGACAGTGTTAGTGTCAAATGATGGGCCGAGAGAGGCAGACTGATTAGTAAGAATGGCTCCAGTTCTTGGCACTCTGCCCTTCACCTGCATCATCTCATTGAAGCCTCATGACAACCCTGGAGAGAATACACTGTTGTTATCACCAGTTTTCGGAGGAGGAAAGAGATTCTGTTAGTCACAGAAGATGGTTCAATAACTTTTCCAAGGTCACACACTGAGTGGCCGAGTCCACGTCTTTCGGAATCTGAGCCAGTTTTCCTACCTCCTACCCTTTGCTGTCCTTTCCCAACCCCATCTGTTAAAATCACATTCAGCATTCTCACCTTTCTCCTCCAGTGCTTCCCTGGGAGTTTGCTTTTATCTGTTCTCACCTCCTGGACACACATCCAGAGCAAATTTTAGAGGTAAAAACACTCTTATTTGGTGGTACCCTTCCCCTTGCCGGATAACTCTGGGGTTCTCCCTTGGCATTAGAGTTGAGAGAGTCAAGTTCCCGGCCAAGAGATTGTTTCCTTTGAAAAGGCACGAGTATGACAGTTTCACAAAAGAAGGAACCGTTTAGAACGTGGAGAGTAATGGGTCTGGATGGAGCTGACTTTATCTCATAAGCAACGAGAGAGACTTTGGAGGGAAACACGTGTCTGTATTTTTCCAACTCACTTTCTTCCTGCCTTTCCTATCATCTGTAAAGTGAGGAGGAGCGGTAGGAGCCATTGAGAGCTGCACGTCGTACATCATACCACGCTCTGGAGGTCAATGGTCCTTCCCATGTCGCGTCCTGTGGAGTCACCAGCTGGAAGAGCACACAGTTCTGTGTCACCTGCTGCAAGCTGCCTGCTCAGCTCCCACCAGCAACCTGGGCAGAAGCAGGAATGGAACCAATTTCTGGTCTCTTTCACTAGTGTTAGAGACTCTCCAAGCCCCATCTTTGGGTAAGCACTTTCCCAGCTTTTAAAAAGAAGGCATATTGGGCCTTCCTTGGCGGTCCAGTGGTTTAGACACCGCACTTCCATTGCAGGGGGCACAGGTTCGATCCCTGGTCGGGGAACTAAGATTGCGCATGCCGCATGGCGCTGCCAAAAAAAAAAAAAGGCACTAGATGGAATGAACTAGAAACGTGGGCACCAGCTCACTCTTTCTGGATATAATAGCATGGCAAGAAATATATTAGCTGTAGCAACTTTAGTGTTAACCAGAATATTTTTGTGAATAGCTATGATTTTTAAGACAAAGAGATACATATGTTTAGGAGGACCCCTAGGGGAGTGAGGTAGATAAGATACAGCACAGGTACCTAAGGTGCTTAATCCCTTTACCCATTTTCTCTAATCTGCGTTTGCTCAATTCCCTGAAAGATAGAAATCTATAAAATAGCAGAATCCGCTTTACAGATAGGGGAAGACCGATAATCAGAATTGTAAAGATTCTCTCCCCTGTTTCCCAGGAGCTGGAGACTCAGCAGTCTGTGTTCTGGTTTTCTGTAGGTATCTGCTCTCTCTGTGCCGAAGGTGTGTATGGTCCAGGAGTTGAAGCAGGCAGTGTTCAAGAGCCAGCTAGGAGAGCAGTGTCAGGAGGGATCAAGCAGGTGCTGAGGGTGGAAGTACAGCAGCCCCAGGAATACAGGCAAGGCCCTGCAGATAATCAAGAATCCCTTATTTCACCATTGAGTGTTAACGGAAATGCAGTGTGGCGGAGCAAAGGCTTAGAAATTAGTGTTTGAATCCGGCTTTGCTGTTTAACTAGTTGTGTGATCTTGGGCAACTTAATCTCTCTGAATCTCAGTTCCCTCATCTGTTAAATAATATCCACCTCAGAGGGTGATTTTGAGGATTCTGGTATTAACACATCTACTACTTACTACGTGCCAGGCATTTTACACATATTAACTAATTGAATCCTTATAATCATGTGAGGTAGGTAGTATTATAATCCTCCTTGTGTAGTTGAGGAAATCGAGAAACATTAGGTAATTTGCCCAAGGTCACACAGCTAGTAAATGGTGAGCCAGGATGCTGAGCCCAGGTGGTCTCTCTTGAGTCCCTGCCCTCATGCACTGTGCTGTACTGTGAGGTATACATGGCATAGGACTGGACACAGGGAGTGCCCAGTCTATGGAGACTGCCCCTTCCATTGTCATCCTGCTGCCATCCAACTGCTCCCTATCCTTGGATGTTAGTCTGAGTGCCAAATCCTAAGAGACCAGAGCAATTCCTGGGAAGCTAGTTGAGTGCCAACAGACTGTGAAGATAAAGCTGGTGGCTTTAGAGATCATGCTAATAAGCATCAGCTACAAATGGGTTGTGAATACCCATTGTGTTGGGTTGAGAAGGATTCTGAGGCCCAAGTCTGGGTGGAGTGGGAAGTAGTAGCCTAATCATTTACTTTTGCCTGCCATGGGCAAGGGAGCCGATTTATTTGCCATCCCTGATTTAGTGTGACCCCTTCATTTTGAAGATGAAAACATCTGAGGCCCAGAGATGATAATGATTTGCCTAAGGTCATATGGGTAGCTCTGGGCAGTGCACGGTTAGAACACAGTTGGGACAATTATTTGAGTACCTACTTGCATCACACTCTGTGCTCGGAAGCCTGGTGGACAGCCCACTTGATGACCTGGCTAATTTGTCATCTCAGTGGGTTCATTTTTGCCTTTGTGCCTACAGTAGAGGTGATGGGGCTCTTGGGTTTGTCATCCTGGTTTGGCCACTCATTGACCTTGGGACATTTACTTAATATCTGTGTGCTTCAGTGTTAGGGCACACTCGTCCCAGCGTGTTTGGGACTTTTCTGGGTTTAGCACTGAAAGTCTGAGGAGCCCCCTCAGATACTGGCAAACTGGGGCAGCTGGTCACTCAGTTTCCTCTGTAAAGTGGGGGTGAGAATTGCCCCTGGAGTTCCTTTGAGGATTAACAGATTTATTTTGGGAAAAGCACTTAGAGGTAGTGTTTGGGACATAGTAAGTCCTCAATACATGTTAGTTGTTAATTGTTCTTGTTTTCATTATTATGGGAGCCCAAGGGTTCCTGCCACAGAATGGTTTCCTGGAGAGGTTCATTCTCAGCCCAGACAAGATTGGGAACCCTGCCATGATAATCTGATCACCTGTAGCCAATTGCTTGGGATGTTTTTTCTTCTACTCGAAACAGTCAATAATCATGAGCTTGAGAATGTGACAGTCATTGCATTCAATTCAGATGATTCATTATGCAGCATCTATTGCGTGTTACCTAGTGTACTAGGCTGTTTTTGGGGATTCAGAGACAGAAGCACGGTTCCGTGGTTGTCAGTAATTCTAGTTCAATGTAATAGGTGTGGAGAATGGACTGGAATGGGGGTGATGGAGAAAATATCAGCAGCTGACATTTGTTGAGCATACGGTTAAGGCTTCATGTGCACCATCATTTATTATTCATTGTAATCCTGTGAGGTTGTTACGTGTCTACATTTTACAGATTGGGAAGCTGAGGTTTTGAGAGGTGAAGAAACTCGCCTCAAGTTCAACCAACTCAATTCCAAAGCAGGTCTTGCTGACCCAGAGTCTATATTCTTATTAACCATGAATGCTTTGTAATTTCTTCTGAAAGAAAATAAAATTTGAGCTTGGCCTGAAAGCTAGGTTGGCCTTGAGCAGTGTCCGTGGCCAGGAATAGGAAATCACATAGAGGAAATGGTTTGAGGGAAAGCACAGAGGTGGGACGGCGGGGGCATGTTTAAAAACTCAAAGAAGTGTGTGTTCAACAGTCAATCTGGATGAATGTGCTTTGAACTTTAAAGCCAGTTTGCTCCCCAGCCCCGTATCTTTTTGTCCTTCCACACCTGGGGCTCACCTTCCTATCCTTTCCGCCTCTCTAGTTTTCTCCCTCTCCCTGGCCCAGCGTATTCCCCCCGCCTCCCCTTTTATATCGCCAGTGCAGTGGCTTGTGGCAGTCCTGCGGTGACGCTTTCCAATTTCACACTTACATGCTCCTGAAAGTATTGGTAAACTAACTCGTATGTAAAACCAATAAAGGGCAACAGCACACGTTCCTGTCAGACAGTAATTTTGTTTGACTCCCTTTTCTTGTGCTTTGGTCCCCCCTTCTTCCCACAAACATGGTGCTTTGACCTTACTAGAAGTGGAAACTTTCAGGAATCCAAGTGTGGTGGAGCCCTGTAAGCATATGAGTAGTAGGAATGAATAAGGGCTCGTGTTGATCGAGCACTTACTCTGTGCCCAGGCAAGTGCTAAGTACTTTCCATACGCTGTCTTATTTAATACACTCAACAACCATGAGAGGTGTGTCTTAATGATTCTCTAATTTTACAGATGAGGCAGTTGAGGCTCAGAGGAGAAAAGTGTGTTCACCTCTGCACCCCGTTCATAACGTTTCCTTTTCCCATTGGCTTTCCCTATTGCTAACACAGACTGCCAAAGTATAGAGGATGCTTAGATGTCATCTGAGTCAACCCCCTCCATTTTTCACACCTGGAAACAGACATTGACGAGGGAAGGGACTTGCCTAAGATCACACAGCCGATTATTGGTAGAGCAGGAGCTAGAATTCAGGTCTTGCAGCTCTTAATCCAATGACTGAGAAAAATCCCAGTCTTAAGGCTGAAGGGCATAGACTCAAGAGTTGGGTTTGAGGTTTAGCTCTGCTGCTTATGAGCTGTGTGACCTTAGGCAGGTCACATAACCTCTCTGGGCTCCAGTTTCCTTATCTAGAAGGTGGAGATAATAATAGTAGCCACCTCAGAAGTTTATTGTGAGGATTAAATGAGGTCATGCAAACAAAGCAGCCAGCCAATGACCCTCATGCTTGAAACAAGCCTTCGGTTGCCCTAATGCTTTAGAAAATGTACCCCACGTTGCCAACTGCCCATGTTAGGGATCATTGTTACTTCAGTTGTCATCTGCCCCACCTGCTTGGGTCCCATCATGACTTGAGGCTAAGCCCACAGCAACCTTGCCCAAGGCAAGCCAACAGAAACCGCCAGCCACAGACCTTGAAATTCAAAACAAGCAGGTGTCCAGGCCTCTTTCCTTCACCATATTAACGCCTCACTACAGAAGAGTTTGAATTGTTGCCCCTCTGGCTGTGCTGAGAAACCCAACGGACTGTGAGCCAGGGAGGAAAGGGCCTGGATCATTTTTTGTTTTTCCTCCAAATTCCCAGGGACTAGTATACTGTAGGCACACATTAAATGCTTATTGAATGAATGAGTGGTTGGCTATTGCCTGATTTCTCATTGCAGCATATTAATCTCTTTCTAAGATCAAAGTAGTGCACGTGCAGTTTAGAAAGTCAAAGGATTCTACAAAGTTGGCCACAAAACACAGTAGTCCCCTGTTTTCTCCTTCATTTCCCCTCCCAGAATCAACCAGCTGATTATTTTCGTATTTAACTTCTATCTCTGTCTCCTTGTTACCAATGCTAGATATTTCTGTTCTAGGCATTCTCTATTAAATTCCCACTGTGGAAGCCATCCCCTACTCCCCCAGAATATAGTTCTTTCATAATTTTGATTTGGTCAGTATTCAGTGTTTACATTAATATGACTATATAAATGCTAGTCAGAGCGGAGTCATGTTGTAAACTATGACTGCTTTTTCTTTCCTGGACAGTGTTCTCCCCAGGAGTCAATAATTATCTTGCTCTTTAAAACAATTTTGTTGTTTGCTTGCTTTTCTGTGCACTATTGTAAACTCGACCTCAAAGCCTTGACAAGTGTCTCAGTTCCTCCCAATACATTGAGATGCGCCAGGTATTCCGTCCATTTCATCACTCTGAAAAAGCATCCTCCCTGGGGACCTCTGACCTCCACTCTGGACTGGTTGCCCCACAGCCTGGCACACAGTGGTCCCTCTGGGGTCCCGCTTCACCACCATCCTGGAGCTCCCCATTACCTCTCTTTGGGTTTGGATCTCCCATTTCTTGTTTCTCTTGTCTTCCTATTTCTCTGCTTCCTCCCCCATTTGGGTAAAACGCATCTTGCAGTAACTTACCAAGCGTGATTCAGAACACTTTTATTCTGTTCTCTTCATTGATGCTTTGGCTGGTATAACTACGTTTTTCATGCCCAGAATTTAGGCCTGTATATTTCCAGAACTGAAAAGGCCTGCTAAGTACTTAGCACTTAACCGTATTTCAAACAGCCCCTCCCTCTCTTAACCTCCATTTCTAGAGGTTCCCTATGCTGCTAATTCATTATTTTCAAGTTCTTCATTGTCAAATTTTAAAATTCAGGATTTTTTTTTTTTTAATTTACTTTTCAGCTTCTAAAATTTGGTTGTTTCTTCTCCAATGTTTTCCATTCTGGAGGGTTTAATTCTGGCTTGGAATCATTGTCCTTCAAGAATTTGAAGGCACTGTTTATTGCTTTCTAGCTTCCAATGTTGCCCGTGAGAAGTCTGAAGCCATTCTGATTACTGAGTATTTGACTTTTTTCCCCAGCTTTATCGCGATATAATTGATATATGACATTGTGTACAAGTTTAAGGTGTCCAACGTGATTTGATATATGTGTGTATTGTGATGTGATTACCAATAAGGCTAGTTAACATATCCATCATCTTATTAGTTACCATTTTGTGTGTGTGTGTGTGTGTGGTGAGAACTTTTAAGATCTACGATCTTAGCACCTTGTAAGCGTGCAGTACAGTATTGTTAACTATAGTTACCATGCTGTCCATTACATCCCCAGGCTTTACAAAATAAACTGGAGGTTTGTACCTCTGACCACCTTCACCCATTTCCCCCACCTCCTAGGCCCTGCCTCTGGCAACCACCCGTCTACTCTGTTTCTATGAGTTCATCTTTTTTAGATTCCACTTGTAAGTGATATCATACAGCATTTTTCTTTGTCTGACTTATTTCACTTACACAGTGCCCTCATGGTTCATTCATATTGTTGCAAATATATATATTGTTGCTGAATAATATTCCATTTTGCATATATACCACATTTTCTTTCTTGTTTTACTTCTCTTTTTTTTTTTTTGTGGCTGTGCTATGTGGCTTGCGAGATCTTGGTTCCCCGACTAGGGATCAAGCCCAGGCCTACAGCAGTGAAAGCGTGGAGTCCTAACCACCGGACTGCCAGGGACTTCCCTGTACCACATTTTCTTTATCCATTCATCTGTCAATGAACACAGGTTTTTCTCATGTCTTGGCTCTTGTGAGTAATTCTTCAGTGAACACGGTGGGGTGCAGATATCTCTTTGAGATAATGATTTCATCTTCTTTGGATATATACCCAGGAGTGACATTGCTGGATCATAGGGTAGTTCTATTTTTAATTTTTTGAGGAACCTCCATACTGTTTTCCATAGTGGCTGCACAAATTTACATTCCCACCAACACTGCACAAGGGTTCCCTTTTCTCCATGTCCTGGCCAACACTTGTTAACTCTTGTCTTTGTGCTAATAACCATTTTATAGGTGTGAGGTAATATCTCGTGGTTTTGATTTTCATTTCCTGATGATAAGTGTTGTTGAGCACCTTTTCATGTGCCTGTTGGCCATTTGTGTATCTTCTTCATTTATTTATTTATTTATTTTTGGCTGTGTTGGGTCTTTGTTGCTGTGTGCGGGCTTTCTCTAGTCGCAGTGAGCGGGGGCTACTCTTTGTTGCGGTGCACTGGCTTCTCATTGCGCTGGCTTCTTTTTGTTGCAGAGCACAGGCTCTAGGGCACATGGGCTTCAGTAGTTGTGGCGCATGGGCTCAGTAGTTGTGGCTCACCAGCTCTAGAGCACAGGCTCAGTAGTTGTGGCACATGGGCTTAGTTGCTCCGCAGTGTGTTGGATCTTCCTGGACCAGGGCTTGAGCCTGTGTCCCCTGCATTGGCAGGCGGATTCTTAACAACTGCACCACCAGGGAAGTCCCTCCTTGGTGTTTTGAAAGTTCATGACAGTAGGCTCTGGCGTGGGCCCATTGTGCTAAGTGGTTAGTTGGCTTTTTCAATTCTGGAAACTTAGGTCCTCAAATTCTGAGAACTGAAATACACATATACGTAAATATACACATACACACATACCTATTTCATGGATGTGATAGGCAGCCTCCAAGATGGCCCCAATGATCCTCACCTCCTGATAGTCATACCTTGTACAGTTCACTCTCATTATTGGACCAGGATTGGTCTCTGTGACCAATAGCACACAGTGGAAATGATAATAATTCACTTCTGAGATTGGGCTATAAAAGGCACCGTGACTTCCATTTGGCCGTGCTCTCTCTTTCTCTTGGATCACTTGCTTTGGGGGAAGCCAGCTACCATGTGAAGAAGCCTTATGGGGAGTTCCATGTGGCAAAGAACTGAGGCCGCCTGCCAATAGCCAGCTGGCAACTGAGGCTTCTGCCAACAGCCATGTGAGTGAGTCACTTTGGAAAGAATCCTTTAGCCCCAGTCCAGCCATCAGATGAGACAGCAGCCCTTGCTGACAGCTTGACTGCAACCTCTGAGGAGACCCTGAGCCAGAACTACCCCACTAAGCTGCTCCTAGATTCCTGACCTTCAGAAACTAGGTAAGAGAATAAATGTTTGTTATAAGTTTCTGTGTGGTTGGGGTAATTTTTTTTATGAAGCAGTAGGTAAATAATATAATGCATGATTTCCTCCCCTCCATTTTTTCTGTTCTTGGATTCAGTGATTCCTGTTACTTGGATAGTAGACTTCCTATAAGAGTCTTTAAATTTTCATTTCTTTCCTATTTTTATTTATCTTTTTACTTTCTATTCTGGGCGATTTCCTTAACTTTATTTTCTAACCTTTCTATTGAGTTTAACTTTTGCTCTTTTCATTAAAACAAAAAATATTTTTACTAAGAGCTATTTTTGTTTTCTAATTTTTCATTCCCTCTTTTTTTTTTTTTTTAAATGTAGGACGTGGTTCTGGAGTCCTTTAGTCCAGAGACCTTTAGTTTTATCTTCTCTAGAGGAGAAATCTCTGGTCTCTTGCCAGGTTGGGATCTTGGCAATCTTGCTGCATGAAGTAGGGAGACAGATCTGGGGAACTCAGAGCTTCTTAAACTGAATTTCATCCATTCCCACTGCCTTCACCTTCATTTCTAGGGGTATCTTCCTTTCTGATTAGGTGCTGCTAATCCATGTTCCTCTGCTTTATCCACTGCTGGCTTAAGATTTTGTTGTGTTTTTTTTAATCTACATTCAGCTTCTGCAATTTGTTTTTTTCCTTGCCTAGTCTCTCAATTCTGGTGGGTGTAAACCCTAAAACAACAACAAAAAAACACTTCTGTAGTTGTCTTCATGGGATTTCATGGAAAAGAGAAAAAAAGATATGTGTATTTAACCAACCCTCTTTACCTCAACCCTTCATGCCTTACCTGCCCCCACCTCTCTCTGGGACCTTCTGTGACTCATTGAGCCTCTTACTCATCAAGACAATGAAAGGGACATTGGCTTTCTCCCTGTCACTGTGGTTCTGAAGTCACAGTCAATGAATAACTGCAGTGGGAACATTAGCAGGTCATTTCCAAATAATCAGTCTGTCCATACTTAACTGCATACCTGCTGGTTTGTGCCTGAAGACACGTCAATGGCCTTTAACTGCAGACTTTAACTTCAGAGCTGAGTGTCAAGATTTAAGAGGAGGGGGACTTCCCTGGTGGCGCAGTGGTTAAGAATCTGTCTGCCAATGCAGAGGACATGGGTTCAATCCCTGGTCTGGGAAGAGCCCACATGCCGCGGAGCAACTAAGCCCGTGTGCCACAACTACTGAGCCTGCTCTCTAGAGCCCGCGAGCCGCAACTACTGAAACCTACGTGCCTAGAGCCCATGCACTGCAATGAAGAGTAGTCCCCGCTCACCACAACTAGAGAAAGCCTGCGTGCAGCAACAAAGACCCAACACAGCCAAAAATAAATAAATTATTTTTAAAAAAAAAGGTTTAAGAGGAGGAATTTACATACACGTACCTTGGAGGTCCGAGTATGTGTATATAACACAATGCCAGTGGGTTTCTATGCATATATGTGCACATACACACATCTCAAAAATGAGCCTTCTTGCCAAACAAAACCCAGCTTTGGACTGTGGGTGAAATGAGAAGCGTGAAAAATGTTTAGGCTGAAGTTTGTTTAAATATTCATGACGTCTTCAAAGCAAAGCTGTTGGGAAGACTAAGCCACCTGGAACACAGCTGGGATAGTACAATGAGACATCTTGAAAAAAATCATAGACTCCTATGCAGGGCTGAGAAGAATATTCAGAGGTGATCTAGCCCGGCCTCCTACTGCCTGCTGTAATAAACTATTTTGGGTAAGTCATGCTCATCATTAGCAAGATCAGATTAATGTTTAGAAAGTGTAGTACTGTTTTGTCAGTTTGAAGATAATTATATTTTGGGTTATACAACTTACTTGGGGTAACAAATTCCATTTATCGACTCCCTATCCTTCCTCATGAGATACGGTTTTAGAGACGGCAGTTATGTGGCACACACATCATTGTTCTCCCCTTTTGTACCCATGACAGACATTACTAATCAGTATGGCCCTCATTCTCTCTAGGTCCACATGTGAAGTCTCATGATCCTTTTTCATGCAGTGGCCACCAGCAATTGATTGGGGGTGGGGTGAGGCGGGGTGGCAGGCACACACACCAGATGAAACATAAAGGCCATTTCTGGTTGGGTCTTTTATCACCAATCTCAGTTGAACATGCTCCTGTTCACATTACTTTATCCAGAACTGATCTAGGCATGATCCATAAAGAACACACTAGGGTAGAATTTTGGCTTTGTGGCCTAAAATCACTTTAGCAATTTTATTTTTCCTTTTGGTATCTCACACCTCCCATGTTTGTCTTGGGTTTTGATTTAAATTCCAGGAGTTTGTGTTCATGCAGTCAGTTTCTTGAACTGAATAGCTTGCTTTATCCTGTTACACATCATCATCTTTTTATTCTAAACGACGGGTCTGCAGACCATGACCCACGGACCAAATCCAGCCCGCCACCTTTTTTGTGAATAAAGTTTTATTGGAACATAGCCACACCCATAAATTTACACATTCTCCAAGACTGCTTTCGCATTAAGGCAGAGCTGAGTAGTTGTGGCAGAGAATATGTGGCCCACAGAGCCAAAAATATTTGGCAAAAAGACTCGGTGGGCTTCCCTGGTGGCGCAGTGGATGAGAATCCACCTGCCAATGCAGGGGAATCTGCCTGCCAATGCAGGGGACACAGGTTCGAGCCCTGGTCCGGGAAGATCCCACATGCCATGGAGCAACTAAGCCTGTGTGCCACAACTACTGAGCCTGCGCTCTAGAGCCTGCAAGCCACAACTACTGAGCCTGTGTGCCACAACTACTGAAGCCCGTGAGCCTAGAACCTGTGTTCCGCAACAAGAGAAGCCACTGCAATGAGAAGCCCGCGTACCGCAACGAAGAGTAGCCCCCGCTTGCTGCAACTAGAGAAAAGCCCGCGAGCAGCAATGAAGACCCAACACAGCCAAAAATAAATAAATTAAAAAAAAATAATAAAGTGCTTAGGTGGAGAAGAATATTAAAAAAAAAAAAAAAAAAGGCTCATTGGTACCCTCTGTGGTTGCAAACTAAAATTAGCAGTGGGCATGGAGCTGACTCCCTCAGGTTAATTGGTGGGCAGTGGAGGTGCTGGCTCCTGTCGATTACTCTAAGATGTTTTTTACCTCAGTCTCCGTCTTTGAAATGGGGAAGAAAAATACCTGTTTTTACATCTTCCAATTTTCTGAGTATATGAGATTTCAAGCAAGAGAACTTGCCTTGAATGGAGGTTGCAAAGCAGAAGCCTGTGGGTAAGCTCCAACCCACAGGTGTTCTCTTTGGCTTACACAGTGAATTGTAAGCAATTGAATTAACTAAACATTCTTTTTTTTAATTGAGAGATTTTTGAGCGCCTCGTGAGTAGTTAGCTAGCTTTGTGACTGAGTTTGTTGTCCTACGTGGACATAGTGGCTGGAGTTGAGTAGAAGCTTCTCCCTTTAGACAGCACACACTCTCATGGTAACCCACCATGCCTTTTATCTCCCCAACACTGAAGCTGTGTCAGTTACTATTTAAAACGTCCCATTTCAGTCATTTACTCTGCCCTCTGATCCTTGTAGACAGTTGAATTTGTAACTTCCACATCTAAGCAGGAGAGATTTTCAGCTGGGTATAAGGAAGAACATCATCTACGAGATGAATCACACTTTACAACCATTTGAACTGAATTGATAGAAAACCTTAACTCCCTAATTCTATGCATTTTAAAGGAACTTATCTTTAAATCAGGACATTTAAAATAAGAATATGTGAAAGAAAAGCTGTTTTTAGTACACGTACATATATAATTGTGGACTGTGATGCCCACTTATTGAGGGCAAAATGTTACCTCTGTAAAGTTATGGGGGAACTCGTAATATGTTCAAATCCTAGCTAGGCTCACTGAGAGGTCAACTGGTACCTTGGACGGCACCATCCCAAGTCTTTGGTGTGAGTTTGTTTTGCAGGGGAAATACTGTATCTAGCACCCACTCTTAAAATTCTAGCTAACTCTGGACTCTTATTTTTTAAACACTTGTAACTCCTATAAAGGGGAACAGCAAATAAAAGAATGGGTAACTATCAAAACTAGAGTCTTCAGGACATTTTAATTATTTCCTTTATGTACCTTTTAAAGGTTTATTTACTGCTTATTTTAAAGGCCTGAATGGTGGCAGGGGGTTATTTCTTCTTCCTGAAAGCTACAAAGCATTTGCTCTTTGCTTTCTGCACTGTTCTTTCAACAGTGTCTGGCACATAGTGAATGGTCAGTAATGAAAGCTTGCACCTCCTATGGTGACACTTACAGTTGCTCATCTCAGTCACAAAAAAGCAAGGTGCTAATGGGAAAGGGGTGGAGCATTTGACCCGTTTGTGGAAAGTGTGTTTTGTTTGGGCTTTCTGAAATAGGCTGCATTACCTCCCCTTGCCAACTTTGTTCACAAGCGGAATGAGTGAAATAAGAGAATCAGATCTAGCATCCTCCCCGACTCCCGCTATACACATGCACACGCACACACACTCACGCATACACAATGCATTTCAAAGTGAACTCCCCACAAAATACACAGCACATTGCCCTCAACACCAGAGTCATTCCTTGAGTCTAGGTCCTTGCTCATACTTCATATTTCACGACCCATTCTTGGCAGCAAAGTTGACAACACTTAGATCTTGTGCGGCCAAGAAGAACTCTCCTTCCCCACCACACTACATATTAAATGTCATTTCTCCTTCAGGCTCTTAGCACTTACTCTCTGTACTCCTCACTCGTCAGGTGATCACGCACATCTCTTGTTCTGTTATTTAAATCTGGTATTTAACCTTTCCTGTGTTGGTTTCTTTATCTCTCTGCCTGGTTATATGCAAACTGCATATAAGGAAAGGTAGATATTAGCATGGTTCCCTGTGCATAGTAAGTTTTTTATTAGTCTACCCCAGAAGCATGCCTTGAGACAAGATTCAGGTCTAGTTAGTTTATTTGGGAGGTGATCCAGTGTAACTCATTGAGGGAGTAGGAAAGTGAGATAAGCAAAGGAAGAAAAGAGAAGGGTATGATAGGGATTGGTTCACCACTGTGGGCAATTGTGCACAATCCTGCTGGGGACCTTCCAAGATAGGTTGGTCCAATAGAAATATATATAATGCAAGCCACAAATACAAGCCACATGTGTGATTTAAAGTCTTCTAGTCACATAAAGAGAAACAGATGAAATTAACATTAGTAACATATTTCATTTAACCCAATATATCTTTTTTTTTTTTTTCGGCCATGCCCCAGGGCATGCAGAATCTTAGTTCCCCGACGAGGGATCAAACCCTTGCCCCCTGCAGTGGAAACGCGATGTCCTAACCACTGGACAGCCAGGGAATTCCCAAACCCAATGTATCTTCCTTATATAGTCAATATAAAAATTATGTGTTGGTTGATTGAAAATCTCTGGATTCCTGCCATGGCAGCCTTTTCTCCTTAGTTTTGGTGTCAGCGTTAAGGACTGTGTTGTGTGGTTACACAGGCTGAGCACTGCATCACTCTTGGGGGCAACACTCACCTAGGCTTCCATAGACTGCAGTGCACCTGGTGCCCCTAAAGTTGTGCAGTGCCCAACCTGCACAACTCCTCATGCGAGGGCTGTCAGCCTCTTACCTCTTATTACCATGCTCATCACTTTGGAGAAAGAATAAAGGATTGTTAGAGCAGACATAGTTCACTTGGGCTCAGCTACAGTATTCTTTTAAGGGTCACTAAACATTTCAAGCACCTGACACCATTTCGTTGCAAGCCAGCATCATGAGTAATCAACAGAAGCCAGCACCTCCAGGGCCCTGTAATCGCTCTGAAGGAGTCAACTTTAACCCCGCTGGGAATTTTAGCTTGCAGTCTGCAGAGGGTACCAATGAGTCTTTTTGCCAGGCACGCTTAACAGACATGGCTTGGAAGTGGCTCACCCAGGCTGGGGCTGGAAGCTGGGAAAGAGCAACTCCTGTGGCTCAGAGCTTCCTCTCCAGGGCTAGGCTTCCTCACTCCCTCTTTCCCAGACCCCTCTTTCTCTACTGGGCTTTCTCACCTCAGTCACCCCCAAGGTGTCTGGCTGCAAGAGTCAGCCAGAACTCTGGATGCCTAAGGTCAACCTTTCAGTCACAGAGGGGCTCTGTGTTGATTTCACTCCTCTTTCATTTGTTCCTCTGTGGTGGCAACAAACCATGCAAGTGAAATCAAATTGGCCTTATTGGTAGCATCTAGAAAAAAATATTCAAAGGCGTTTGCAGGGAGGTAGTGGTGGAATTAATAGAACACAGAATTGGGAATCAACTCAGAAATCAAGCACTCCAGCCATTTCTTGTTACACATGATGTGCAGGAGAATGGGAGAGGTTTTGGGCTCATTCAGGGTTACATAGTGGGTTAGTGGCAGAGGGTTAGATTCTTTGTGGAAGAGACTCTGTCTTATTTACCTCCCCAGTGCATTGTGTCTGGTACACAGTATTCAGTAGATGTTTGTGGAATGAACTGATGCATTTTTATAATATCTGGATTACCTAGAGGTAAAAAATACATTTCCTCCCTATATATCTGTGGAATGCGTGTGTATTGATTTTGCAAACCCAGCATTCATTACCCTTCCTGCTTATGGTACATCCCTCCCCAACACTGCGGGGAGCCGTATGATCCAAGTATGGCCAATCCGAGCCTTCCGTTTCCCTAGCCACAGTGATTTGTTCAACGATCAACATGTGGTCCAAGCCTGACCAGTCACGGCGTATGCAAACTCAATTCTGGGGATTTGTTTTGGTCCTGCTCTCACCAGCAGGGGAGAGGCAGCCTGAGAATGAAGCCAATACAGAAGAAAGCAGAACTAAGAGCTGGAGAAAGCATTGCCAAGTTTTGGTGATGACATTTGACCACCAATATCCATGTGTATCCAAAGTCTGTCCCTGGATTTTTCAATTATATGAGCTGGATATTCCCTTCTTTTTAAAAAACAAAACAAAAAACCCGAGGTTTTTGTCATTTGCATCTGAAACCAAATGACAAGTAAACTAGCTTAAAGCACCAGTGAAACAACCTACAGATTAGTTAGTACCTCCAACATCTCCTGTTGTTTGGATTTTCACCCTCCCATGAGCTGAGGGAAGGTGGTCCCTCCCTAGCCTTAGTGGGTAAACTTTGATGAGCCTAGACTTGACATAGTGATTTTATTCTCCTGGTGGATGATTGCTTTAGGCATGAGTAGGTGATGCAAACCTGGTGAAGGGAGGGAAGTTTCCTGCCTGAATTCTGGCATAGATTTTCCTCTTGAGTACAAAGAAGTAAACTGTCCTTTCCTGCCTTTGTACATGGCTGTGCAAGGATGTGATGACTGGATCTGAAGCTATCAGCTTGAGGCCATGAAGAGACAAGTGTGAGGATAGGAACCAGAGTATTAAGGGTTATAATGCAAGGAGATGGAAAAAGCCTGTGTCCTTGGTGGTATCATTGAACTACTAAACCTCATTATTACCAGACTTAAAAATTTGAGATGTCATTATTTTTTCATTTGGCATTCTCTTACTAGCAGCCAAAAGCAACTTGATTGGAATAACTGTGTTTTTAATTTTTTAAGTTTTTAAGTTTTATTTATTTATTTTTGGCTGTGCCATGCGGCTTGCGGGATCTTGGTTCCCCTACCAGGGATTGAACCCTGGGCCATGGCAGTGAGAGCGCCAAGTCCTAACCGCCGGACCACCAGGGAAGTCCCTGAATAACTGTTTTGTAAGTAGAAAAGAGAAGTGAGAACTTTGGAATCTTACAGGGAAGACCCGTATGTAAAATAATTGTATGAGGAGTTGCCCTTGAAGAAGTGGGTATGGAGTGCTGAAACCTTGCCCACTTGGACTCCAGTATTTTCCCTTATGACAGGACCCAAGTTGCCTCTGGAATCCTGTGCCTCTGCAGAACAGAGTTTGCAGTTTGAAGACTGGCTTAAAGGCTAACTTTTAAACTAGAACAAGATGTCTCAGCCTTGGCACTGCAGATATTTTGGGCCATAATTCTTTGTTGTGGGGGCTGCCGTGTGCATCTAGGACGCTTAGCAGCACCCCAGGGCTCTACCCACGAGATGCCAGTAGCACCCTGTGCCCAGTCGTGACAACTGAAAATGTTTCCAGGCGTTGTCCAATGTTCCTTGGGTGGAAAAAATGTCACTAGGTGAGAACTTCTAAACCAGAATTACTCACGTCTCAATTATTTTAGAACAGTAAGTTTGCTGTATTGTGAGACAGTCTTGAGGTATCATTAAAAACAAATGAGGGGCCTCCCTGGTGGCGCAGTGGTTGGGAATCCGCCTGCCAATGCAGGGGACGCAGGTTCGAGCCCCAGCCCCGGAAGATCCCACATGCCGTGGAGCAACTAAGCCCATACGCCACAACTACTAAGCCTGCGCGCTGGAGCCCGTGAGCCACAACTGCTGAGCCCGCGAGCCACAACTACTGAAGCCCGTGAGCCTAGAGCCCGTGCTCCGTAACAAGAGAAGCCACTGCAATGAGAAGCCCGCACACCACAACCAAGAGCAGACCCCGCTCGCCGCAACTAGAGAAAGCCTGCGCACAGCAACGAAGACCCAACGCAGCCAAAAATAAATAAATAAAAAATAATTTTATGAGAAAAAAACAAATGAATTACAGAAAATGACAGGAGATGAGGAGGATGTGGAGAAATTTGACCCCTTTTGCATTGCTGCTAGGAACGTAAAATGGTGCAGCCTCTGTGGAAAACATTTTGGTGTCTCTTTAAAAAGTTGAGTATAGAATTACCGTATGATCCAGCAATCCTAAACTCAATTCCTAAATGTATACCCCAAAGAATTGAAAGCAGGAATTCAAACAGATATTTGTACACTAATGTTCATAGCAGCATTATTCACGATAACTAAAAAATGGAAGCAACCCAAGTGTCCACTGGCAGACGAATGGATAAGTAAAATGTGGTCTCTACATACAACGGGAATGTCATCCAGCTATAAAAAGAATGAAGTTCTGCTATATGCTACAATATGGGTGAACCTTTACAACATTATGCTAAGTGAAGTAAGCCAGACACAGAAGGACAAATGTTATGTGATTCCACTTATATGAAATATCTAGAATAGGAAAATTCACAGAGACAGAAAACAGAGTAGAGGTGACCAGGGGCTGGGGGGAAGGTGTGGGTACAGAGTTACTGCTTAATGTGTACAGAGTTTCAATCTGGGGTGATGAAAAAGTTAGGAACTAGATAGTGGTGATGGTTGTGCAACATTGAGAATGTAATTAATGCCATCGAATTGTACGCTTAAACCTGGTCACTAACCTGGTCGTAAAATAGCAAACTTTACGTTACAAATACATTTTTTTTTTTTTACCACAATAAGAAAGTAAACAAAAAAACTTCAAATAAGTTAAAGTCATAAACTTTTGCCAAGTCCTGTACTGTTTGGTGCAACGCATGACCAAGATGCTGTGGCCTGTGATGGAACATTTGAGGGGAAGGAGTAGGTGGGATTTGGGGACTCTGACCATTAGGGTTAGCGTCTGTGGAGTTCTAAGACATCCGTTCTAGAAGTGTAGGTTCTGTTGAGTACTCGCCATGTACTAAGCTAAGGTCTTCACACAAATCACCTCATTTAACTCTCAAAACGACCCCACAAAACAGTCCGGGTGCTCCTGTTGCCCCCCTACATTTGTGATTAAACCGAGGCTCAGAGAAAGGGGTAGAGACCGTATTCAATCAAACTGAGGCGGTCGGATTCCATATGATCCCATGCTTTTAACCATTGCACTCTCTTTTGCTGAGACTTGGAGCCGAAATGCTTACCGTTGGATTAAAAAAACCTATTTTGAGTATTTACTTAGTCAAACAGTAATAAAGGAGAAGTGAAATCATTAGTGGCTCCCAAGTGGCCCTGCTCATTCTGACTATCCAGTTTCTTGTGTTTTTTTAAAAAATCTCATTCCACAGAAAATGTGTTTTCCTCTGAACAATGTCAGTTAGATCAGAGAAGCACTTTTCCCAGGAGGGAGGCTGAAGCATACGGGCATTTCCACGAGCCAGGGCGCACCTGAGATGTGAATTTACAGTTTCCTGCTGGGGCTTAGATGGCCATATCCACATTTTCTTGTCAGTCTTTCTGCCTTATTGGGGAGTGGATTATGGCACTTAATGATTTAATCGGTGTGATCTCTAGACAAAACATGTCTCCACTTTGCTGCCAGGAAAATGTTAATTTATTCTGCTTTTGGATCTAGAGAGGTAAATGAAGTGATTGACGAAGCAGTGTGTGTGTGTGTGTGCGTGCCCATGCTTGCACATGTGTGTGTGCTGATACACAAGGATCTGCGTGAAGAGAAGCAAGTGTGGCTTAAATCTAGGGGTTTTAAGTGGAAAGTTCTTGAGTCTCCTTTCAAGGACTACAGCCTCCCCTTCCCCAAAATTGTATGCAGAACTTTGTGTCTAGGGCATGATTATTTTTTTGGAGGTCGCACAACACAGTGTTCATCAGAATCTCAAAGGGGTTTTAGAGAATGTCAGTCTGTAATTTTGTGTTGCCTGTTAGCTGGCACGTCTTTCGCTTTGAAGAGCCACAATCATCTTAGGTACAAGAGGTCCTTGATATTTGAGAAGCATCTTTATCTAGGTAAGGCGCTGAGCTATGGGAATTGTTATTATTTCGAGCTTGTTAAGTTTGAAGCTTGAAAAAGCCCAGCCAGCTTGATATAAACTGCGGCAGGATGAATCTGAGCATGCCCATCTGCGCCTCCAGCCAGCCGTCTCCTTCTCCTTCCAGATCCTTCCCCTCCTTCTGTTCCGCTGCTCGAGCCCCTGCCCACTTTATGTGCTCCAGGCCTGGAATCACCATGGGGAATGGAAAGGCCAAGACAGTTTCACTTTATTTAACTCGTGTCTGGCACATAGTAGGAATTTTTTTTAAAATGGTAGTTTAAAAAAGCACACCCATCCAGATCTCTGGGAAAATTGTTATTTGTTCCGGATGTAGAACAAGGAGATTCCCGTTCTTCTCTTAGGCAGAACCCAGAGACGAGCTCAGGTTTTACACATTTATGGCAAATGGGAAGCCGTCAGAATGTGAATTTCTTTACTTAAAAAACAAACAAGTACGATTAGCTGAGTATTCAGCACATGCCATGCTCTGTCTGTGATCTTGTGCAATATCTCTATCAGTCATCACAGCAGTCAGGGAGGTTGGTACTCTCAAAACCATGTTAGAGACCAGGAAATTGAGGTTTACAGAGGTGAAGCAATTTGCCCACGGTCAGATCGACAGCAAGCACCAAGAGTCAGGCTTTGAAAGCCCACCGTTTCCATGATGCTGAGCCAGTTCACGTGAACCTCACATTTTCTCATTTGATGAGGAAAGATTTCCTGTGTGAGAAGGACCACAACCTGAAGGTTAACAAATGGTATCTATTCCATGGACGTGTCTGCCTGTAATTCGCTTGGGATTAAGCAGTCCTTCTCAAATTTTACTGTGTATACAAATCACCTGGGAATCTTATGAATGCACATTCTGAATCAGCAGGTGGGTGAAGCCTGGAGTGGAGCCCAAGATGCTTATTTCTAACCAGCTTCCCAGTGATGCTGCTGCTGCTGAGCTATGAACATTTTGAGTAGCCAAGAGATAGTGTTTACAAAGGACTTGCTCATATGTGATCTTATTTGATCCTCACCCAAGCCCTGTGAGGTATCCATTATTATTTCTGCCTTCGAGATGAGGACACTGAGAGTCTGATAAGAGATAGCTACCATTTTCAAGTGTCAGGCATTTCTAGAGACGCGGTTGCCAACAGGAGAGATACGGTTCTTATTTAAAGACACTGACAGTCCAGCAAGGAAGACTCTGAATCATCAAATTGGAAAAGTTCTGAGTGCCTTCTTGAATGTTGGGTTCTGGGTGTTTCCATTCATCATAGGAGGGAGCGAAGCAGGCGTGGAGCAGGGTAAGATGATGTATTCGGTCTTGAACATTGTGCTGACATCCTGGTGTCGCTGTCTGGTAGGCAGGTCTGGGTCTGGAGTTTAGGAGAGAGACCCAGGTAAGGGGAGTTGAGAGTTTGAGAGCCATCAATGCAGAGGCATTAGTTGAAGTTACGAAGATTAGATTCAGGATACAGAAGAACGGGAAGCTGCCTGGAAGAGTTTAAATCGTGAAGAGCTTAGAATAGGCTCCTACAATAGGAACCTGCCTGGCCAGTGATTATGGATTGGCAGAGGAAGAGGGGCCCACGAAAAAGACCAAGAAGCATCCACCCAGGAGGCAGGAGGAAAGCCACAGAAGCTGAGGGAAGAGAGAACTTCAAGGAAGGAGTGGTTCATCACTGATGATGGGATAAACCAGTATCACATGCCTTGTGATACCATGCCCCAAGAAGGGTACCACATCTCTTCTGTAATAATATCCCTGCATGTCCAGAGGTGCATATCCAGAATCTAATCATGAGAAAGCATCAGACAAACCCAAATTGAGGGACGTTCTGCAAAACAACTGGGCTGTACTCTTCAAAAATATTTATATCTTGAAAGACTAAGGAACTGTTCCAGATAAAAGGAGACTAAGGAGACATGACAACCAAATGCAATGTATGATTCTTGGTTTGATCTTAGATCAGAATAAAATCACTATAAAAGACATTATAGGGGCTTCCCTGGTGGCGCAGTGGTTGATAGTCCGCCTGCCAATTCAGGGGACACGGGTTCGAGCCCTGGTCCAGGAAGATCCCACATGCCGCGGAGCACCTAGGCCCGTGAGCCACAACTACTGAGCCTGCACTCTAGAGCCCGTGAGCTACAACTACTGAGCCTGCGCGCCTAGAGCCCGTGCTCCACAAGAGAAGCCTCCGCAATGAGAAGCCCGAGCACCGCAGTGAAGAGTAGCCCCTGCTCGCTGCTACTAGAGAAAGCCTGTGCACAGCAACGAAGACCCAACACAGCCAAAAATAAATATAAATAAATAAATAAGACATTATAGGAACACCTTACAAAATTTTAAAATAGGCTGTCTGTTAGATAAGAGTTGACTATAAACAATGTTTGTGTCCCCCCAAAATTCACATGTTAGATCCTAACCCGCGGTGTTATAATATTTGGAGGTGGGGCCTTCATGAATGGAATTAGTGTCGTTATAAAAGAGACCCCAGAGAGCTCCCTTGCCCCTTCTGTCATGTGAGGACACAGAGAGAAGATGACTGTCTATGAACCAGGAAGTGGGTCCTCACCAGACACTGAATCTGCCGGCACCTTGACCTTGGACTTCCCAGCTCCAGAGCTGCTAGAAATAAATTCTGTTGTTTATAAGCCACTGAGTCTGTTGTATTCTGTTATATATATATATATATATATATATATATATATATATATATAGAAGGCCAGATGGGCTAAGGCGGAAAATCTTTGTTCTTAGGAAACGTGCTGAGGTATTTGAGAGTGAAGGGTTGTAATGCCTGCAACTTACTCTTCCATAGTCCAGAAAAACAAAGGATAAACATATAAGGTGAAAAAATATTAATTGGTGAATCTGGATGAAGGAGATGTGGGTATTTACTGTACTATTCTTACAACTTCTGTATAGTTTTCTATAGAAAAATTTCAAAGTAAAATGGTAAAAAAGAGAGAAAGGAGTGGTATACACAGTGTCAAATTCTGTGGAGAAGTCAGGTCAAGATAAAGGTCAAAAGTGTCCATTGGATTTAGCAACATGTATTTAGCTTTGAATTCATGGCACTTAAATTCTAGAAGCAAAACCATGAATGAATATATAATTTCAAATTGGAATAGGGGTTGGAAGAAAAAGAACAGGGTGTTATATGAGAGGATGACATGGATGTAATTAGTGCTTCGGTCAGACCAGTTCTAGTGGAGTGGAGGATGGAGAAGCTAGCCTGCTATGGCGTGATCAGGGAGGAAGGGATGAGGTAACAGTGACGGTAGACGCCTTCTTCAGGAAGCTTGGGTGAAGAGCAGGGCCCTACAAAGAACAGCCGCCAGAGGGAGAGGTGGGGTCAAGGTGGAAACACAGGAGAGTCAAGGAAGGTTTGGGAGAGGTGGTTACATTTTCACAGGGTATGGAATGGTGGGCAGGGGTTTTGAGGGAGGAGGAGTACGCGTCAGATTCTATACACGGGGAGCGAGGATGGGCACTGAGAAATTGATGTGTCTAGAGCACACAATGTGTCAGGGGTGGGCGGTGGATGGAAGGGAGACAGCAGGTAGGGGTTACATTCAGAAGAACCTTGTTTTCCAGGCTGAGCACCTTAGCCTTTGCCTGAAGAGGTTAAACCTCTTGTCTGGTGTCTCAGCCAGAAGATGGAGGGATTGGAAGCCCAACCCTCTTCCCAGGCTCCTCTATACAGAAGAAAATGTGTTTTATTAAGTGGTGCCGCGTGCCCAAGGCAGAAGCCAAGGTACCATACTTGCCACTCCCTCTCCTCCAGCTCCCACACAGGGAAGCCTGTCTATTCTGCCTTCTAAGGGGACGTCTGTTTATGGTTCTCCACCTGCACCGCTCCCACCCTGGTTCAAACACCATCATCTCTCTGCTGGTTGATCTCCCTGCTGCAACCCTTTCTCCACTCACCAGACAGCAAGATATTTAACAGTGTAAATCAAACCTTGTCACCCACCTCTTCCCCCTCCTCAAAAACTATCCAGTGACTTTTATTTATAATTCAGGGGAAAATGTCAAGCTCTTCAGCATAACCTGTCAGGTCCTAGCTTCTGCCTCCCTCTCTAGTCTTACTTTGTCCCTCCTGCCTTTTTTTTTTTTTTTTTTTTTTGTGGCCGCGGGTCTTGCGGTATCTTAGTTCCCTGACCAGGGATTGAACCTGTGCCCCCTGCAGTGGAAGCATGGAGTCTTAACCACTGGACCGCCAGGGAAGTCCCCCTCCTGCCTCTTCTTTACTTAGCTCCAACCACGTAAGTTTATTGGGTTTTCAGTTCTTTGATGGGGCAAAGCTCTTTTCTGACTCTGGGTCATTGTCTTTCCTGCTCTTCCCTCTGCCTCTCTTTTCCCTACCCTGATCTTTTGCCTGATTAACCCTTGTTATTATTTTGCTAGTGCTGCTGTAACGAAGTACCAGGGACTGAGTGGCTTAAACAACAGAAATATATTTTCTCACAGTTCTAGAGGCTGGAAGTCTGAGATGGAGCTGTTGGCATTTTGGTTTCTACTGGGACCTCTCTCCTTGGCTTGTAGATGGCCGTTTTCTCCCTATGTCTTCATGTGGTCTTCCCTCTGTGTGTGTCTCTGCATCTAAATTTCCTCTTCTTGTAAGGACACCAGTCAAATTGGATTAAGACCCACCCTAATGACCTCATTTTAACCTAATTGTCTGTTTAAATACCCTATCTCCAAATACAGTCACATTCTGAGGTCCTGGGAGTTAGGGCTTCAACCTGTAACTTTTGAGTGGACACAACTCGGCCCATAACAAGTCTTCTCATTATTTAGATTGTGGCCTACATGTCACTTCCTCAGGAAGGCATTCCCTTATTCCACTCCATCCAATCCAAATTAGATTTCCTATTATTCTTCCATTCTTGTATATAGCAGTTTTCCACCTCCAATACCTATTACGTCTTGTAATTACATATTCATCTATGGGTCTCCAACTGGAATTTAAGTGACATGAATTCAAGGACCATATCTTCTCCAGTCACTGTCATATCCCCAGCATCTAGCATAGTTATTGACCCATAGTAAGCAGTCAATGCAAATTGTTGAGTGAGTGGATTAATGAAAAGTTCAGACGCTGCACAGAATCTAGCAACTTTGCATTTTGTTAAACTGAGACAAAACCATTGAAAGGAGAGATGATTCTTACCTGTGTTTAAAGATCTGCAGAACAAGTGATTTCATACTAACCATCAGTACCCCCACTGTAGCCTTGTGGCACGAAATGTGCAAACTGTGACTGGAAATTGATTCAAGCTCAGAGGTAGGCAGCTGGGGAGAACACATTTATAAAATTATTGCTGATGTGTGCTGTGACTTAGCCCAGCATGGCACCACAGGCCAGTGTATGACCAAAACTAATGACATTGGGCTTTTTGCTTAAAAGATAAGAAAATTCAGCTTTAAGTAGGGACTCAGAACAAATTTCATTCTCATTCATTTGTTTTAGATGTTTGGATTTTGACTTGATTTGAACTGGTTTTCTAGGTGGATCCATTTACAAAACTTAATATTTGGTTTTTGTTAAGGTTTAGTGCATCAGTGCAGTTTTAGTCTAGCTTCTGGTTCATAGACAGTCTCTAGAAGAAAACTGTGAGTCTCAGCCATTCTCAGGCAAGATCATCAAGTCCAAGAATCCTCTTGCTAGAAGTTCCTGGAGTATTATTTTGTCCAGTCCCCTGCCTGCAAAGTGTCGTTTGATTTGTCTGGGGCAGATTGTTCATTTGTTTTTATTTAGCAAACATTTACTGAGTGTTTACTCTCTGTCAAACACTACAGTTAACAAAGAAGAATAAGGGACTTCCCTGGTGGTGCAGTGGTTAAGAATCCGCCTGCCAATGCAGGGGACACGGGTTTGATCCCTGGTCCGAGAAGATCCCACATGCCGTGGAGCAGCTAAGCCCGTGTGCCACAACTACTGAGCCTGTGCTCTAGAGCCCGTGAGCCACAACTACTGAGCCCGCGTGCCACAACTACTGAAGCCCGCGCGCCTAGAGCCGGAGCTCCGCTACGAGAAGCCACCGCAATGAGAAGCCTGAGCACTGCAACGAAGAGTAGCCCCCGCTCGCCGCAACTAGAGAAAGTCCATGTGCAGCAACGAAGACCCAACACAGCCAAAAATAAACAAATAAATAAATAAATTTATTAAAAACAAAAAAAACCAAAGAAGAATAAGATATAATATCCACTCTCGAAGTCGCTCCTTGAGGACAAAGGCCAAATCTTGGTCTTGTTTTCTCTTACGCAGTGCCTGGTCCGATTGTTGTAGCAGGAACAACTGTGTGGTGACATTTGTCACTTTTTGGTGCCCAATATTAGAATCTCTGTTCAATCTTTGGAAATTGTCCCATTATATGTCTTAGCCCCCTAAGACTAGGGCCCTCCTGGTGCTGTAGGAGCTCCAAAGATGAGGTAATTGCCTTCCCAGGGTCTTCCCAGCTCAGATGTGAGCATGTGACCTAGACTTGACCAATTAGAAGTATGTGTGTGATAGGTTGAACTGGGAGCTGTGTTACGCAGAAACAGGGGCCCTAGAGGATGTGTTTTGGAGAAGGCAGGAGCAGCAGCAGGCTTCTACAGGCCAGTGGTGGGGCCAGAGGCAGCATTCAGTGCCCAGGACCAGCAGGGACGGACGTCTGAGCTGTGGCACCCTCCGTTCAGTGGCTGCTGCAGTCTTGTCCTCTCTGAACTGTTCTCATCACCTGAATTTGGCAGTGGCTGCTGGTCAGCCTGCCTTTATGCCTGTCCACTTGCCAGGCCTGGCTCTCCAGCCTTCCAGGTGATTCTGTAAGCTCCCCACCATCCCCAGAACACTGAAAGGAGCCAGAGTTGGTTTCTGTTGCTTGCAACTAGCATACCTGACTTGTGTAAACTCTTGGTTCACTAACCCGGGAATAACAGTACCTTTCTTACTTTCCCATAATTCAATTTAATTTATATTCTGAGCTCTCATTATGTTGGGTGGTAGATACTTAATTGCAGTCAATTCAGGATCTCTTCTCTTCACCCATCTTTTTTTAAGCTAACATCTAAAATTAATTTTTAATATTATAAAAGCACAGAAGGGTGAGAAATAGAGGGAAATGCCACAGATAATCCCACCATTCTAACTTAACAACTATTATTTGCACCTTCTTTATCTTTTTCATGTGTATAAGTTTTTACAAATTTATGAATATACTTAATACAAACGATTCTTTGTGCTTCTTAACACATTTTAAACTAGTATTATTGAGGACTTCCCTGGTGGCGCAGTGGTTAAGAATCCACCTGCCAATGCAGGGGACACGGGTTTGAGCCCTGGTCTGGGAAGATCCCACAGGCTGCAGAGCAACTAAGCCCATGCACCGCAACTACTGAGCGTGCGCTCTACAGCCTGTGAGCCACAACTACTGAGCCCGTGTGCCGCAACTACTGAAGGCTGTGCACTGTAGGGCCTGTGCTCTGCAACAAGAGAAGCCACTGCAATGAGAAGCCCGCGCACTGCAAAGAAGGGTAGCCCCCGCTCGCCGCAACTAGGGAAAGACCGCGTGCAGCAATGAAGACCCAACGCAGCCAATCAATCAATCAATCAATAAAACTGGTATTATTGGATCAACATTTTCCTTGTGACTTCTGGCATTCAGCAATTATGAATTTTACTGTAAAATTTTATTTTAGAAGTTTATATATTATTGGAAAATGAAAACCTATGAGAATTGAAACGCTAGCACAATGAACACCCATATGCCTCCCTTTCTATGTTAGTTCTTAACATTTTTCTGGATTTGCTTTCTCTCTCTCCCCCCTATGTACTTGTGTATTTTCCCCACTGAATTATTTGAAAATAAGTTGCAGAAGTTATGGTATTTTACCTCTTAACAGTTCAGCCTGATTTTCCTAAGTAAAAGGACTTTCTCCTACATAATTGCAATACCATTACCACAGTTAAGAAAATTCACAGTAATTTCATAATATCATCTAAAATCCAGTGCATATTCAGAATTCCCCAGTTGTTGCAAAAACATCTCTTAATAGCTGGGTTCTGAGAGCCTGACTCTTTCAAGTTCCAGGAGGCTTAAATAACATCGGAGTTGGGGTCGTGGGGAGAGGGTGAGGCATGGAGTCCTCTGTGGGAGGAAGTCTGGAAGACTGTTTCATGTGCCTGGATCCTATTTCCCCTCTTGGGTTCTTGCCGGATCCTTGCTGGCTTCTTGCGTGAACTGCTCAGAGCACAGGTTTCCAGCATTCGGATTCCAGACTGGGGTTTCTGTTGACAGCGCCCCTTGGTGGGGTGGGGGACAGCTACTCCCCAGTGCCCAAGCTCTCTCCAGTTCCTTTCCTCTTTTATCTCATTTTGAAGGCAAGAGCTCCCTGGTCTGCTTTTTTGGGTTTATTTTCCTCTGGCCTGTGTCCCTTCAAGGTTCGGTCTTTTGAAACTTAAAAGCCATTTTTCTGCTTTCATGGTCTGACCCCATAAATAGAGGACGGCCATGGGATAACAGGACATACTGGTGGTGGGGGAAAAGAACATCAGTTAATCTTCCTGAATATTATCCTGGTTTATTTGTTCTGTGTAGGCATTAGCACGTGTATTTAGCTGTTACGCCTCAGGATGGCCATGCTGGCTGTTTCAAAATTAAAATACTTAAGAACTAGACCACTAATCCTGTTATCCTAAAAGACAAATTTTGCTGGTGTATATTTTCTTCATCTTTCTCATATGTGTATTTTTAGATATTTATGAGTATAATTAATGCAGTGGTAAATTAACACTATACAGTGATAAAAAGCCACTGTCCTGAGTCCCCTGTCCTCCAGGCAGCCCAGCCTCTCCCCCGGGACACTTCAGACCTCCAGCGGCCAATGGGTAAATGCCTATAAGAGCAGGGTGCCTACAGGACCCTGTCTGAATCCATTCTGATGGGTCAGTGCCAAGACTTCCAGCCCGTTGTGCAAATCCGCGTGGAGCAAATGTAAATCGGATCACATCACCCTCCTGCTTAAAAGCCTTCATTGCCTTGGCTCCCTGTTTCACTCAGAATTAAATTCCATCTGCTTCACGGAGCACGGAAGGCCTTATAAGGTCTGGCGCTTGCATCCCTCGTTAGCTTCTTCTCTGTTTCCCCACCTGCTTCCATCATACCTCCTGCTACCCATGTCCCGGCTGAGCTGAACTCATTTGTTTCTTACAGATCCAGTGCTCTCTTTGGATTCTGGGTCTTCTCACAGTTGCTCCCTCGTCCTGGAGTTGCCTCACTAATTACTACCAACTTTTAGGTGTTAGATTGAATGTCATTTCTTCTGGGAAGTGGTCCATGAACCTTCCTGGTCTGGGCTCAGGCTTCCTGTAGCTCTTTGAACTTCTTTTATGGTAGAACTTATCGTAACCATTTCCTGTGATTGCTGCTGTCTTTCCTTTAGGACTCTTGAGATCCAGAAGGCTAGTGTCCGTGCTTGTCTTGCTCATCGTTTTACCCCAAGTGTCTAACATTGTATTAAATGTTCATTGGAAGAAATAATGAAATTTACATAGGCATTCATAAATGCATGTGTGTGTATGTTTACTCACATGCATACACACATTAGAGAGTCAACAGATGGGAATCAGAAAAGGGGGACGATCTGGAACCTGGCTAAAAATGGAATGATGTCGCCTATAGTGTCCACATGGGAGCACTGGTGTTTGTGTGTAGGAAGAGATAACCTGAAATCTCGTAGCCTGGTGAAAGGAAATTAGCAGAAGCGTTGCAGGTTGGACAAGAGATTGTTTTGCAGATAATTATAGATGCCTCATCTCGGCATCTTAAGACCTCTTAGAGACAAAAGTTTAGAGAAAAACTTGGTTTGCTTGTACCTTTACAGTGTGAAGAAAGTAAGCGCGAAAGAAATAGGAAATCCATAGCCTCCGTATCCCTGAGTCCCTCAGCAGAGCAAAGAGTCTCTTGTCACTGTGGGAGGCAAGGCCCTCCCTGCAGCGGGATTATGTATCTCCATGCTGTTGACTGGCTTTGGTCAATGAAATGTGGGTGGAAGAGGTGTGTGTCACTTCTGGGTGAGAGCGATAAGCACGGTTTGCTGGGTCTGCTTTTCCTTCAGCCACAATGACGGTCAATGTTCCAGATGGGACTCACACATCAGACTTGTGGTGTGAGTGACAAACCATCCCTCTGGGGTGGTTACTGTTGCATTGCTTGCCTATCCTGACTCATACATGCAGTATTGCTGGGTCTTTGGATTTTTTTTTTTTTTTTTCCCAAGAGAAGTCATAAATTCAGATTTTTTGGTGAAATACATATTTTTAAAATTTCGTAATGAATTCATATCACATATATATAACATTTGGAGGGTGGGCCAAAAAACATGTGTGGGCCAGTGGTTTCCTATCTCTGGGCTAGACACTGGTACATTGTGATAAACAAAACAGACATGCTCCTTACTTCATGAGGTGTTTCAGGAAATAAACACTAGATAAAAGAAACATAAACATAATTATTGAGTAATCCTTGCAATAGGCACTACAAAGCCAAAGTACAGGGTACAATGAGAGCTCTCTGAGGGGAATTGGCCAGGTGGAGGGGGTAGCAGTGGGGTTGGGTGCAGGTGAGAATGGCCAGGTGGAAGGCCCGGAGAGGGGAAGTAGAAGTTCTGGCCCTCAACCTAACTCTGAATTTGAGGAGCTGAAAGAAGTCTGAGGAGCTTGTAGCTGGAGCTCCAAGAGATAATGAATGGCTCAAGTGGTGAGGGAGTCCTCGAGTCCTCGTAGGCCATGAAGAATAGCTTGGGCCTTAGCCTAAGGGTAATAGGGAGTCACTGAACGATTCTTAGCAAGGGAATGTGATATTCTGAAGTTGTGGGACTATGATATTCATTTAATCATTTATTTTTTTAAGTTATTTGACATATCTCTGAGTGTTCACTCTGTGGCAGGTATTATGCTAACAAGCACAGGAAATGCAAAACTAAATCCTGCCCTCAAGGAACTCATAACTTAATAAGGTTGTTAGCACATGGACACAACTATAAATTAATGTAGAAAGTGGTGTACGCCACCATTTATTCATTCACTTATTTATTCAACAGACATTTATCAAGCATTTACATGTATGTATCAGGCACTTGTTGTATACATTGGGTATATGGTGAACAAGACATCATGGATCTTACAATTTAGGTCACCTCATAAGGCAAACTTACCTCATTTTTGAAGTGGGAGAAGTATTCGCAACACAACAAAATTATTGTGATGTTTACATGAGAGAAAATGCGTAGTATAGTGTCTGAAGATAAGTACTCTATAAAAGACAGCTTATTATTATTACTATTACTAACCTGAAGGAAGGGAAGAATTCTTAGATTAATATGATGTAGAGGTATTGGATGTAGGAGGAGTCAAGCTTGGGAAAATGAGTGGCTCCATAGAGGCTAGAACTAATCAGGAGTAGCAGGGAGTGGCGGGGGTATGTGTGTGTGTGTGTATGTGTGTGTGTGTGTGTATGTGTGTATGTGTATGTTGCGAGGGTCATTCTAGCACGCCTTTGACAAGTAGAAAGATCAAGATTAAGATCGACAGATAACAAGACCTTGAGCTAGGAGAGGGAAGGAGAATATGAGGAATGGTAAAGCTGATGCATGGAGAGATTTACAGAGAACACAGGAAGTAGATAAGCAGTCATTTCCTGCCTGATCCACGATGTGTGCTCATTTGGAGTGCATACCCATTGGCAGGATGGTTATAATCCTTTCTGAACTAATAAGGTTAAGAGAAAAAAAAAACATTCTCAAGAGGTTTGCCATCTCTGCCAAGGTGCTGCAACATCAGACTAAGGTCAGTCAGGCAGGTGAGTCAGACTGAGTCAACAGGTACTCTCTGCTTTGGAAGAGGATGCTTCAGATGATGGGGGCAGCCCTTTCAGCTGACATTGAAAGGCTGGCACTCATTTTGACACTGAACAGTTCACTCTAAGTGTTTGGTAATAAGATGGTGATAGATGCTGTGGAAAGATGATATAAGCCAGATTATAGATATATCTTGTGCACACACATGTATATACATATAATACTTGGCCGAAACATATAGAGCAGTGCTGTCCAACAGGCATACAATGACAACCACATATATAATTAAAATTTTGCTAGTAGCCACATTATAACAGTAAAAACAAATGTGAAATTAATTTTGTCACCTGTAAACTGGGTTTGCCTCTTGGTGGGTGTCCAGCCAAAAGATACAACCAAACCAAAGATGGGGGGAAAAAAATAAAATTGATGGCAAACTTAGCTGCTGATCAAAAAAAAAAAAAAAAAGAAAGAAAGAAACAAAATAAAGATGGGGGGAAGGAAGGATTTATTTTTTTATTTTATTTCATTTTTGGGGCTGCACCACACGGCATGTAGGATCTTAGTTCCCCGACCAGAGATTGGACCTGTGCCCTCTGCAGTGGAAGCGTGGAGTCCTAACCACGGGACTGCCAGGGAAGCCCAGGAAGGATTTATTATTCCTTGCAGCAAGAAAGGAGGACAGCGGGGATCTTTCCCTAAGCACTGTCTCCCTGAACAGCAAAATTGGGCAAGTTTTAAGCTAAGCGTACCTGCATATTCACAAAGGGGCCTGGGTGGTCCACAGAGTCCAAGCTTTAGTTGATTGAAGTCACTAAAAGGGTCAGAAGAGGTCAACATCATCATCCCTTAGATTCCAGTTATCTGGTGGTTGAGCGCTTCAGGCTAATCTTTACCATTGAAACAGAACTGGGAGTCTTTACAACTGATATATTATCTTTGCTATTGTTACTTCTCTTGCCTGATAAGTTGCCTGTTTCTGCATTCTTCTGTTCCCTTAAGGTCATTAATTACTGAGACCTGTTCAAGGGCAAGGATTGAAGCCAGCTGTAGATCACAACTCGCTTAGGCCAAAAATGGCTTCTCTTATGTCAAGAAAGACATGCCTGGTTTTCTTTCTCCAGGGACCCCCTACCTTATCTGCTTACAATTTTAATATTTTGTTCAACATCATACATCCAAAGTGAAATGTTATATTTTAACATGTAATCACTATAAAATTATTAGTTTTATCGTGATTCATTTTTTTTGGATTTAGTCTTTGAAATTCCGTATGTATTTTACACTTACATCATGTGTCTATTCTGGCCAACCACATTTCAAGTGCTTAGTAGCCACATGTACCTACTGGCTACCAATATTGGATAGCACAGACTGTAGAACAGTGACTTTCAAACATTTTTGAACACAGTAAGAAACACATACACGCACACTATAAAAATTAAGCAAAGCTTTAATGAAATAATTATCATATTGTGAATCTTGCCCTCTGATATTTTCTATTTCTATTTAATTTTTTAAAAAATAGTGGTCATGACCCATTAAATTGCTTTTATGACCACCTATGGGTACGGCTGACATGGAAACCATTGATATGGAAAACCTGTACAGTAAGTCCCCTACATACGAACGAGTTCCATTCTGAGAGCACGTTCGTAAGTCCAATTTGTTCACAAGTCCAACAAAGTTAGCCTAGGTACCCAACTAACACAATCGGGTATATAGTACTGTACTGTAATAGGTTTATATTACTTTTCACACAAATAATACATAAAAAACAAACAAAAAATAAAACATTTTAAATCTTACAGTAACTTGAAAAGTACAGTAGTACAGTACAACAGCTGGCATACAGGGGCACATTCGCTTCTTTGAAATCTTGCAACTTGAAGGTCTGTATGTAGGGGAGTTACTGTAGAGTTATGTCTTGAATGAGAGGTTAAAGGGATAGGCTCTAGTGTTAATGCTTAGGGCAAAAATTACCTTAAATTGCCCTGGGTCTTTACAAGGGCAAAAGACAAGAGATAAGTTATCTTGTTTCTGTTTCTCTTTGCATTTTGCTTGTGACCTTCCTTTTTATGAGGCATTGAGGACAAATTCTAGTGTGATTGGTTTTAAGAGCTGCAGGATAAATTTTTCTCTCTTTCTCATAATTGAATTCATGTAAGGTAAATGTGTGTGCATTGACAGTACACTGGATACAGCATATGTTTAACTGATTTATATATATATTATATTTCTATACATATATAAAATCTTACAGGATCCAAGAAGTGGCTGGAGGGCCATCAACCACTCTGAAATTGTATGTAACTTAAAAATGTTGTTTATTATCTTCCAAAAGGTCTTTGTTTCAACAAAGCTAAGAAATCACATTGGTCTAGTGTGTTTATAATACTGTAGGGAAGGAAAAAAAATCCTTTCCTCTACTTCTTAGTTTCTGTTCATGGGGCCTGCAAATTAGACTGACAAAAAAAAGATTAACAGGAGAAGAAGTGTACAGATTTTACTTGATGTTAATATTTTAATTTTTTAAAAAACATGCACAGAGGCCTTCTTAGAAAAGAAATGAAGACTGAAAGAGGTGGTTACATCTGGGCAGTTTATATACCATTTTAACAAAAGGCAATACATTTGTGGAGAAGTAACAAGGCAAAGGAAAAGGGGTTTGGGCTTTTAGGGGTAGTAAATTGTGGGAAGGTAAATATGTGGGGGAACTAATGGAAGATAAGTGTTATTTTAGTGAAGTTTTTTTGTAGTAAAAACCCATTTTGATGCTGAAGTTCTATCTCCAGTAATAATGGTTGTTTCACCTTCTTCTGGTATAGAAGAGGGGAGGGGAAGACTTTCACAAAGGGAAATTTACGTTCTACTTTTGTGTAAATGGGGGGGAGACCTAGGAGCTCTTTCTGTGTTTGCTGCTTCTTAATTGCTTTGAACTCCAAACAATCCTTATGCTAAAGTGGCATATTTTGTGTGCCATGTTCTGATTCTCTTTAATACACACAGGGATATCTCACTAATCTTGCAATCTTAATTACTTGAATCAGTTCTGAAGAGCCAAAAGGAGTTAAGAAAGGTCTCTTATGAAGCCAAATAAATGTCTTGACTACTGTCTGGGACCCATATTTGAAGCCTGTTCATTCTTTGAAAACAGTGCTAAAAAGCCTGTGACTGACCAGAAGCAAAAACTTGATAGAAGTTTTTGGGTGGTGGCAGGCTCCTTGGCAGTGGGAGTCATATTTGAAAACCATCTGAGGAAAAGGGAGAAGACAGATGCTATGGGAACAGGTTTGGGGATTCCTGACCTGGCCACAACCCCTTCCTTGGAAGCACCCCAGGATCCCTGCTGAAAGTGTGGAACCCAGGGCTCCCATGCTGATTCCAGGTGCCTTTTTTCTCCTGGTCACAGCTGATTGGACTAGAGGTTGACACCTGACTATAGTTTAGCCAAATAGAGTCTTTGTTTCTTGAGACTCTGCATACAGAGAAATGGAAGGCAGCCATGTTGGAGCTGTTAACGGCATGGGAATGCATGGGCCAACGTTGGTATCACGGTGAAACTGCGCAACGCAGATTGGGACTTGAACCCACTGTCCTCTATTCGAGATCACATACCTGGTCTCAGGACTTACAGAAGCTCGGGTTCTTGATGTCTCATTGCAGAAAGAATTCAGTGAAAGACAAAGTGATAGGTAAGAAGTGGATTTATTTAGAGAGAGAACACCTTTCGTGAACAGAATGCGGTCTGTCTCAAAAGGTGAAAATGGCCTTGGGAGAAACACTCCACAAAGAGTGTGGGCTATCTCACAAGGCAAGGGGCCCTGAAATATGGGGTGGTTAGTTTTTATGGGCTGGGTAACAAGTGGGAGGATTATTCCAACTATTTTGGGGAAGGGGTGGAGATTTCCAGGAATTGGGCCACTGCCACTTTGTTTTTTTTTTGGCTGCATCGGGTCTTTAGTTGCGGCACGTGGGATCTTCATTGTGGCATGTGGGATCTTTTGTTGCGGCATGTAGGCTCTTCGCTGCGGCACGCGGGCTTCTCTCTAGTTGTGGCATGTGGGTTTTCTCTCTCTTGTAGTGTGCGAGTTCCAGAGCAGGTGGGCTCTGTAGTTGTGGTGCGCAGGCTTAGTTTCCCCGCGGCATGTGGGATCTTAGTTCCCCGACCAGGGATCGAACCCACATCCCCTGCATTTCAGGATGGATTCTTTACCACTGGAGTACCAGGGAAGTCCCTCTACTGCCCACTTTTTGACCTTTGATGGTCAGCCTCAGAACTGTCATGGCGCTGGTGTCATTTAGCGTGCTAATGTATTACAATGAGCATATAATGAGGCTCGAGGTCCACTGGAAGTCCAGTCTTCCGCCATCTTGGACCTAACCGGTTCTAACCAGTCTTTGTCATATCCTCAACGACTCTGTCATTCTTTTAAAGGCTGTGCCCTGGGCTTCCCTGGTGGTGCAGTGGTTAAGAATCCACCTGCCAAGGCAGGGGACATGGGTTCGAGCCCTGGTCCGGGAAGATCCCACATGCCGCAGAGCAGCTAAGCCTGTGTGCCACAACTACTGAGCCTGCACTCTAGAGCTCGTGCTCCGCAACAAGAGAAGCCACCGCAATGAGACGCCCACGCACCTTAACACCCACGCACCGCAACACCCGCGCACCGCAACAGAGTTGCGTCTGCTCACCACAACTAGAGAAAGCCCGCGCACAGCAACTGGAGAAAGCTGGTGCACAGCAACGAAGACCCAACACAAACAAACAAACAAAAAAAGAGGTTGTGCCCTGCCCCTTCAATGGCAAACTAAAGCCCAGGTGGGCTTAAATTATGGGGGAGCAGAAGAGCGAAACTTGCAGAGGAAGCTGATTTGCAGAGCAATTTAAATTTATTTACTTATTTATTTATTTATTTATGGCTGCGTTGGGTCTTCGTTGCTGCATGTGAGCTTTCTTTAGTTGCGTCAAGCGGGGTCTACTCTTTGTTGCGGTGCTCAGGCTTCTCATTGCGGTGGCTTCTCTTGTTGCGGAGCACAGGCTTTAGAGCGGAGGCTCAGTAGTTATGGCACGCAGGCTCTAGAGTGCAGGCTCAGTAGTTGTGGCGCACAGGCTTAGTTGCTCTGCGGCATGTGGGATCTTCCCAGACCAGGGCTCGAACCTGTGTCCCCTGTATTGGCAGGCAGGTTCTTAAACAATGCGCCACCAGGGAAGTCCGTGCAGAGCAATTTAAAGGGTAGAAAGAAGCCAAGAGGACAGAGCCGTATGGGCCAACAACTTTCTGGGTCCTGTGAAGGTAGCCCAGTGGTTCTCAACGGGAAATGATTTTGTCCCTCCACTCCCCAAGGGGATATTTGGCAATGTTTGGAATCATTTTTGATTATTACAACTGGACTGGGCGAAGGGGTTGCTACTGGCAACTACTGGGGATGTTGCAGGAGAAGGGGAGAGTGAGAGAATGGTCATGTCCCAGGTCTCTGGCGAGTTCTCGGGATGGGCCACCGAGTGAGCGTCCTTGGCTTCACACAGAAAAGAATTCAAGAGCAGCGAGCCAAAGTAAAATGAAAGCAAGTTTATATGGAGAGATACACATTGCAAGTTTATATGGAGAGATACACATTCCATAGGCGGAACTCGGACCCTCTCAGAGGTGAGAGTGCCCCGGGGGTGTGGGAGTGGTTAGTTTTTATGGGCTTGGTAATTTCATATGCTAACAGGTAGGAAGAATATTCTAACTGTTTGGGGGAAGGGGCAGGGATTTCCAGTTATTGGGCCACTGCCCACTTTTTGGCCTTTTATGGTCAGCTTTGGAACTGTCATGGCGCCTGTCGGTGGGTGTGTCATTAGTATGCTAATATATTACAATGAGCGTATAATGAGGCTCAAGGTCAACTGGAAGTCAGATCTTTCGCCATCTTGGGTGTAGCTGGTTCTAAGCGGTTTTTGTCGCATCCAGTTTTTCTCTACGGCTCTGTCCGCCTCCTCACTCTTGTAGCGGTCGTGCCCTGCCCGCTTCCTTCTTGTCTCAGGGAGAAGCCAGGGATGCTGTTTAAATGTTCTATCCTTTGTTTTGGGGATGCAGAACAGCTTCCACAACAAAGAACAGTCCAGCCCAAAGTGTCAGTAGTGCTCAGCTGATAATCCCTGAGGCAGCTTTATTTTTCTGTCTGGGTCCTTAAAATATATTACACCTTTTTAATAATTTTTAAAATTTTTATTTTATTTTTTGGCCTCATCACACGGTATGCAGGATCTAGTTTTCCAACCAGAATTCTAACCCGTGCCCCCTGCAGTGGGAGCGCAGAGTCTTAACCACTGGACCGCCAGGGAAGTCTCTAAATTCCACCTTTTTAAACCTATCCTGAGTATGTTCTCCTTCTCTCTCACTCTCTCATAATAATACTAGCTAACATTTATTGAGTGCTTACTATGTGCTAGCACCGCGTTAAGCACTTTCCAGAGATGATCACATTTCATCTTCAAAACAAACCTTATGAGGCAGGAATATTATTCACTCATTTTATAGATGGAGAAAGTGAGCCACATAGACTTGGTTATTCTGCCCAAGCTTGCCTTGAATCCAGTCGAGATCATGAATCCAGAAAGTTTGACTTCAGAGCTTAAGCTCTTAACTATTATGTATGGAGACTAAGGCCAAAAAAGTTATACATAAAAAGCTATCATAAGAACTCGAAAGGCTAGTAGCTTTGGGAGGGGAGCATTTAATTTAGAAGTTTCAACTTCTCAAGAGCAACACAAAATAATGTCACCTTAGAATCCAATAATCAAAATAATTACCATTTTTCAAGTGTTTACTGTGTTCAGTACTTCTATGCTTTGTGAAAGTGAGCTTAGAAGACTGGCTTTATTATTATCCCTATTTTACAGATGAGGAAACCAAGGTACAGAGTAGTGAAGTAAATGTCACAGAGTAAGTGGCAGCTGAGATTTCATCCCAGGTGGTCGGCTCAAAATCTGTGCATTTTTCCAATCATGTTAGGCTACCTCTCAGTACAAGCAAGAAGAAACGTTTACAGTGTCGAATGTAAGTCAAGACTCTTTTATTTTATTTCATTTATTTATTTTTTAATAAATTTATTTATTTTATTTATTTATTTTTGGCTGCATTGGGTCTTCGTTGCTGCGCACGGGCTTTCTCTAGTTGCGGCGAGCGGGGCTACTCTTCGTTGCGGTGCGTGGGCCTCTCACTGCGGTGGCTTCTCTTGTTGCGGAGCACGGGCTGTAGGCGCACAGGCTCAGTAGTTGTGGCACATGGGCTTAGTTGCTCTGCGGCATGTGGGATCTTCCCAGACTAGGGCTCGAACCCGTGTCCCCTGCATTGGCAGACGGATTCCTAACCACTGCGCCACCAGGGAAGCCCAAGACTCTTGTATTTTAAAAGATGGAATTTCAAAGAAGGGGCATGGGGAAGGAGAGAACAATGTGAGCAAAGATTTGAAGGTATGTTAATGCAGGTTCAAATTCAGGGTATCCATTAATGCTGCTGTGTCTGGGATGTGAGTGAAGGATGCCTTGGATGCTTGACTTAAGCCTGAAATGGTAAAGTGGAGCTAAAATGGAATGTTGGAGTCCACAGTGAAAGTTTGAAGCTTATTCTGTTGGTCCAGGAGAGCCAACGGTTTTGGGGCAGAGGAATGAAGATTATGGTTATGTATGCTACAAAGAGTCCCCTGTGGCAGTACAGAGTATACAGTGAGGAAGTAGAGTCCAGGAGAACTGACAGGTCAGACTGACCTAGACCAGAAGGAAGGGCATGGTGAAGCTTTGAGAAATGTTTCAGAGGTAGAAATGTTTGGCTCAGCATTTGGCTGGGTTTAGTGACAAGAAAAGAAGATAAGATCCTAGATGGGGACTGTGTGGCTGGTGAATCTGGTACAGGAATACAGCAAATGGGACAAATGAAAAATGCGTTTTTTAAAAATAAAAGCAAAACAACATGACTTTTGAACATGTAGATGGAATAAAAGTCTTCAATCCCAATCCCCAGAAGTAACCCACTTTTACCTATGGTATAAAAATATGTTTTAAGAAAAATGTGTGTGTGTGTGTGTGTGTGAGTGTATTAATCTTGGATTATATTATTCTACAACTTTTTTCCCCACAGTATATTATCTGCATCTTTCCAAACCAATTAATGTATATTTACAACATTATTATTAATGACTATGTAGTATTCCACTGTAGAGATGTGTGTATTAAGATTCATTTAGCCAGCTGAGTATTGATGGAAATTTGGGTTGTTTCCAGTTTTTTGGGGGAGGGAGTTATTGTTGTTATTACCAGCGAAGCGATAGATGTCTTTGTGTATGTCTTTGGATTTTTGTGCCAGTGAATTTATAGGATAAATTCTTCTAAATTTCCAGTCAGCCAGGTTTTTAGAAGCAATTAATGAGTTCTGGTTTGGTCAAGTTAAGGTCAAGGTGCCAAGGGCCAAAGCTCACTATGGATTCTCCCAGATCATTAGTAACACAGGTTAGGACTTGAAGAAAAGTGACAATTACAGATTGCCAAAAACAGAGCTATGAGAAGTTTAAGCCTTCATTGATTTAAGATAATAAACTATGCTTCGAATCTAAATAAAGATATACTAGACACATTAATTATAAAAGGTTCTCAGTGTACTGTGAAAATGTATATACAGCACATAAAAACAATTCCATCTTAAATTTACTGTAAAACTAATACATTATCTATGATAAATATTAATTAAACATCCAAATTTACCAAGTGTCAATGCCCTTCGGCTAAAGACCACCAGGAACACACTTGCAGTTGAACAAATTGGTTTTAGTATTCATTGCAGTGAAGGGGGAAAGGCACAATGGGAGCTGTGGGGTATCTCAGTAAGAAGGTTTTAAAAAGGACTTAGTATGGGATTTGAACTTAGGTTGGGTGATTTGGGGAGGGTTTAAAGAACTGGGACTTTGCTCTGGACTGGATACTGGCAGGAAGTGGGAGTAATTCTATGATTGGGCATCTTAATAAATCTTATCCAAAGGGAGAAAAGGCTGATTGAGCTCATTTGGGAAATTGGTAAAGAAGCAGCAGCCCCTCATATTAGACAGGGTAGGGGAATTTTGGTCATTTTCGTGGTTTGGACGGTGTTCATGTTTGGTCTGTGTCCCATTGTCTTGCTCCCCTGTGGTCTCAGAGTGGCCTTGTCTGATATTGATGTTCTGTGCAATTGTTTATCTTCAACAGGAGAACACCAAGCCCTAGCCGTGAGTGCCAGCGGAACGGCTCATAGCAACACCGAGGCCAAGCTGATAGTAAGTACCAGCCCAGCTCTTGGATGTCAGGGCAGCTTCTTTTCTCCTTCTCAGGAGGAAGTTTCCACTATCTTTGCTTGGCTAATCCCTACTCAGCTCGAGGGAATTCCCTGCCGGTCCAGTGGTTAGGACTCCGTGCTTTCGCTGCTCGGCATGGCAAAAAAAAAAAAAAGATCTCAGCTCAAACCTCATTTCCTAATGATAGTCTTTCCTCAACCATCCCTCCGCCCTCCCTCCCCTCTCCCCCCAAAATAAACAGATCAGGTCTTCCTGTCACACAGTCATTAACAACTTCAGCTTCTCCTTTGCAGCACTCATCACAATTGTCATTACTTAATTATGCCATCAGTTATCCAATACCTGTTTCACCAGCTCACCTGTAGGTCCCACGAGAGCAGGGACCATGTGTGTCTTGTTCATCTCAGTAGATGCTCATAATTAGAATTTGATGAGTGAACAGTGAATGAGGTAGCGAAGCGTCTTGTGGGTGTGGATTGTACCTCACTCATGTCTGTATTCTAAGAGCTGTAACAGTGCTTGGCGCGTAGTAGGTATTCAGTAAATGTTAGTTTTACGTGTCAACTTGACCGGGCCATGGGATGCCCAAATTGCTGGCTAAATATTTTATCTGGTTATGTCTGTCGGGATGCTTCTGGAAGAGATTAGCTTTCGAATTGGTGAACTAGGTAAAGCAGGTGGCCCTCCCCAGCGTGGTGGGCCTCATCCAATCCACTGAGGGCTTGAATAGAATAAACCGGTGGAGGAAGGTTGAATTAACCCTATCTGACTCTCGGAGCTGGGACATTGATCGTCTCCTGCCCTTGGCCCTCCTAGTTCTCAGGCCTGTGCACCTGGACTAGAATCTATACGTCAGCTCTCTGGCTCTGGGGCCTTTGAACCACACCACTGGCTTTCCTGGGACTTCAGCTTGCAGATGGCAGACTTCTCAGCCCCCATAATCGTATGAGCCAATAGCTATAATAAATCTTTCTCTCTTTCTTTTTCTTTCTTCCTTCCTTCCTTCCTCCCTCCCTCCCTCCCTCCTTCCCTCCCTCCCTCCTTCCCTCCCTCCCTCCCTCCCTCCCTCCCTCTCTCTCTCTCTCTCTCTCTCTCTCCCTCTCTCCCTCTCTCCCCCCCTTCCTTCCTTCCTTTCTTTCTCTTTCTTTCTTTCTCTCTTTCTCTCTCTCTCTCTCTCTCCTATTGGTTCTTTTTGTCTCAAGAACCCTGACTGATACATGAATTAATGACCCAATTCTTTTCCTTTCATTTTATTCTGTCCAAAGAAATCATTCCAGTGGCTTCAGAGTTATCCCAAATAATTGAGTATGTTCAATGCAGATGTAGTTGGTGGCTCAAGTGTGTAGAGTGATTAGCCAAAAACCATTTTGAAAAATATTTGACCAGAATTTTCTCCTCTTTGCCTCACACACCTTTTTGTATCTATCAGAAGCTCTGTACAGTCTCAGGTCAAATAAAGGCCCTCAAGACACCAGTGACGGCTATCAGAGCTCTGCACACTTCATTGGAAAGCCATAAACACAATTACTAGATCATTAAAACAGAAGCTTTGAAGCAGCATGCACAGCCTTGCCTAGTTGGGCATGAACGGTGTCCTGCCTGTGCCAGTGCCTCCCTGTTGGACGCCACCTAGGAAAAGACAAAGGATTGGGAACTGAAATGACTCCATGGCAGGTGCAAGGATGTCTGGCAAAGAAGACCTGGGTTCCACTCACACCTCCGATGCCTCTTGGGCATCAGACTCTCTGAGCCTCAGTGTCCCCACTGAAAAATAGAGTATTGAGGATTGATTGCGTTAATGCCTTCATTCTTTTTTTTAAAATTAATTAATTAATTAATTATTTTTTAAATCTTTGGCTGCATTGGTCTACGTTGCTGCACACGGGCTTTCTCTAGTTGCGGCGAGCCGGGGCTACTCTTTGTTACGGTGCGTGGGCTTCTCATTGCAGTGGCTTCTCTTGTTACGGAGCACGGGCTCTAGGCGCACGGACTTAAGTAGTTGTGACACACGGGCTAAGTAGTTGTGGCTCGCGGGCTGTAGAGCTCAGGCTCGGTAGTTGTGGCACACGGGCTTAGTTGCTCCGCAACGTGAGGGGTCTTCCCGGACCAGGGCTTGAACCCGTGCCCCCTGCATTGGCAGGCGAATTCTTAACCACTGCGCCACCAGGGAAGTCCCTGCCTTCATTCTTTACCCCTTGTATTAGTTTGCTAGGACTGCCTTAACAAAGTACCACAGACTGGGTGGCTTAAACAACAGAAATTTATAGTCTTACAGTTCTAGAGGCTAGAAGTCTGAGATCAAGGTGTTGGCAGAGTTGGTGCCTTCTGAGGGCTGTGAGGAAGGATCTGTTCCAGGCCTCTCTCCTTGGCTTATAGATGGCATTTTCCACATTTCCTTCCCTGTGTCCTAGTCTGTGTTTAAATTGCTCCTTCTTATAGGGATACTAGTCATATTGGAGTAGGGCCTATCATAAACACCTCATTTTAACTTGACTATCTCTGTAAAGACCCTATTGCAAATAATGTCACATTCTGAGATAGGACTGAATGTCACATTCTGAAGTTAGGACTTCAACCTATGAATTTTAAGGAGACACAGTTCAACCAGTAACAGCCTTTGCAATTCCTCCTATAAAAGAGGTGGAGTGTATTTCCCATCTTTTGTTTATTTATTTAGTTTTGTTTATTTTTTAATTTATTTTGGCTGCACTGGGTCTTAGTTGCGGCACGCAAGATCTTCCTTGCGGCACATGGGATCTTTTAGTTGCGGCATGTGGACTTCTTAGTTGTGGCATGCGACCTCTTAGTTGTGGCATGCATGCGGGATCTAGTTCCCCGACCAGGGATCAAACCCGGGCCCCCTGCATTGGGAGTGCCGAGTCTTATCCCCTGGACCACCGAGGAAGTCCCTCCCATCTTTTAAATAATCTGTGTGGGCCTTGTGACTTGCTTTAGCCAAAGCAATGTTAGAGGCTATGCAAGCAGAGGTCTGCAAAAGTGTTTGTGCAATTGCCATGCGAACATTTCCAGGCAAGCCTGCTAGAGGAGGAGAGGCCCATGTTGTGGAGCCTGAGTTGTCCCAGGCATCCCAGCAGAGGCCATCCTAAATCAGCCAACATCAAGCCAAACCCCAGACGTGTCAGTGAGTCCAGCCAAAATCAGCAAAGCTGTGTAGATAACTTGCAGTTACCCACAGGCTCATGAGCAAGGCAGCAAAATCAGGTGAGCCTCACCTTGGTCGGCTGAACCCCACGTAAACGTTTATTGCTAAATGTTCTGGGGTTTTTGTGCTTGCTTGTTACTCAGCATCACTGGGGGGTATATATGACTGATACAGGATTGGAAGTACCTACTCACTGAGTTATGAGGACCTGTGAGAGAGCACATAAGCATTAAATAAATGGTAGCCATGACATCACGGTGTTTTATAAACGCTTGAGTACTGTGTAGAAGTAAAGAGTCATCAATATACAATAACAGGCTGCGTAATAATCATGATAAGAGAGTTGGCATGAACAAAACTAATGAACTGGGCCCTGGTTATAATGTATAAATATAAGCCTACACTCATGCACATAAACCATTCATGAGATTATATGATGTCTGCACCGTGTGGATTCTTAGAGGCCACTTATGAGAAAAATGATGCTCAGAGAATCATATCAACTCACTGCAGGTCACATAACTAGTAAGTGGCAGAGCTCCACTACAATTTGAGATATTTATGATTTGTCCAACACTGGAAAACATGGTATTTTCATCATCTCTTCCTAAGGAAGCTGTTGGCCTTAAAAAACAGAGATGGTCATTCATCTCTGGAAATCTTTTGTCTTTGTTTGAAGGTTGAAATGGGGGCAGAAAGGGAGATTAGGCATCCATCCATCCATCCTTCCATCCATCCCTCCATCCAGTTATCCACTCATTCAACAAATAATGATCGAGGCCCTACTATGCATCAGGACTGTACTAGGCACCCTGCTTCTCTCTGCTTTCCTTCCTCCTGTTGTCCCATTCTTTTTCTCACCAATGCGTCCTCCCTCATTCTCCTCTGTGAATGTTGACAAGTATAGGTTAAAAAAAAACCTCCTTACTTGTTAGGACAAGTCTGTATAAGATTGATGCTGATGGCTTTAGGTCATTTAGAATGTGAACTGCTGTGAGCACAACTTGACACACCTCAGTTTTGTTCTGCATTTTTGAAAGACCATCCAGTCTAGTGGTTGAGAGCGTAGCAATAAGCGTAAATACTCCACTGTAGCTTTCCAGATGCCCAAATCGGACACTCAATATTACATGTTTCCAAAGTTCACAGTTAATTTCCTACCCTTCTCCATCCACTCGTCTCTTTTCACCACTTTTTATCACCCACCGTGGGTCAGGCTCTGTATGACTGCACTGAACCTGTGGGTGGACACCAGTTGTGCAGTGGTGCACAATTATATAGAGATTATCACATGCCAACACTGTTCTACATGCTCTACGTGTATTAACTCATTTAATCTTCACAACAACCCCGTGAGGTATGTACTAGTGTTTTACAGATGAAGAAATTGAGGCACAGGGGAGTTTTTACCCAAGGTCGAACGGATGCATGAATGGTAAGTCGTAGAGCTGGGGTTTGCACCCTGGCATCTGGATCCAGAGCCTGTCTTGGATTCTGCCTCTCTAACCTCTCCTGACGTTACCACTGAAGACCATATCCTCCTCTGGACCACTGCTGGACGATTCTGTGCTGCCACCATTCTTAAGTGTGCCAAGTGGTAACACTGATGCAGATGTGAAGGGAAGTGCTTTTTTTTATTCCATATATATATATTTAAATTTTTTTTTTTTTTTTTTTCTTTTGGCCACACTGCATGGCTTGCGGGATCTTAGTTCCCCGACCAGGGATTGAACCCAGGCCCACGGCAGTGAAAGCACAGGGTCCTAACCACTGGACAGCCAGGGAACTCCTGGGAAATGCTTTTTTTCAGAGTAAAACCAATACATATCCTAGCCTAGAATTTGAATCCAGGTCCCCTCCACTCATGGATTCACCTGTCAATCCCACAACCTTTCCAGTCTCACCTTTCTTCTGAAACTGATCCTCAGCAGAACATCAGTGATTACCCATCTTTAGACTAGAAGACATCAGGGAGAGGAGGAGGAATGATGTCCAAAGACATCTCATTTGAGCCCCAGTTTCCTCATCTGTGAAATGGGAATAAGTTAACTGAATGGTATAACATTAGGCTCTGACTTTTTTTTTTTTTAAAACATCTTTATTGAAGTATAATTGCTTTACAATGGTGTGTTAGTTTCTGCTTTATAACAAAGTGAATCAGTTATACATATACATATGTTCCCATATCTCTTCCCTCTTGCATCTCCCTCCCTCCCACCCTCCCCATCCCACCCCTCTAGGTGGTCACAAAGCACCGAGCTGATCTCCCTGTGCTATGCGGCTGCTTCCCACTAGCTATCTATTTTACATTTGGTAGTGAATATATGTCCATGACACTCTCTCACCCTGTCACATCTCACCCCTCCCCCTCCCCCTCCCCATATCCTCAAGTCCATTCTCTAGTAGGTCTCTGTCTTTATTCCCGTCTTGCCACTAGGTTCTTCATGGCCTCTTTTTTTTTTTCTCCTTAGATTCCATATATATGTGTTAGCATACTGTATTTGTTTTTCTCTTTCTGACTTACTTCACTCTGTATGACAGACTCTAACTCCATCCACCTCATTACAAATACCTCCATTTCATTTCTTTTTATGGCTGAGTAATATTCCATTGTATATATGTGCCACATCTTCTTTATCCATTCATCCGATGATGGACACTTAGGTTGCTTCCATGTCCTGGCTATTGTAAATAGAGCTGCAATGAACATTTTGGTACATGACTCTTTTTGAATTATGGTTTTCTCAGGGTATATGCCCAGTAGTGGGATTGCTGGGTCGTATGGTAGTTCTATTTGTAGTTTTTTAAGGAACCTCCATACTGTTCTCCATAGTGGCTGTATCAATTTACATTCCCACCAACAGTGCAAGAGTGTTTCCTTTCCTCCACACCCTCTCCAGCATTTATTGTTTCTAGATTTTTTGATGATGTAGGCTCTGACTTTTATTGAGTGCTTCGTGTGTGCAAGCTTTGTGCCAAATGCTTTGCCATTTGCATGCTCCCATTTAATCATTAAAGCAACATTATGAGTAAGGCAGACTCAGAGTAATTCAGTAACCTGTCCAAAGTTACACAGCTAGTAAGTACGAGGCAGAGCTTGGATTCAGAATCAGGCTGTAGAACATCAAAGATTTCACTCTAATGCAACACCAGTGGTTCTCACTGGGGCAATACTGCCCCCTAGGGCTCTTTTCAGAAATTTGTGAGGACGATTTTGGTAGTTACGGTGATGGGGAGTTACAAAATCATGACTTTGGTATGATTTGCTTTAGAGGACCAGGCGAGCTAGACCTTTAGCGACGTGTGGGGAAGATCTGTCCTGTGTCCTGCTTGACCTGCCAGTACCCTGCCAGACCTTCGTGTAGGTGAAAAACTCATTCATTGTCATCTGAGCTTGTTTTACATATAGAGTATATTTTGCATGGTTTTAGCATGTTCTGATTTTTCTGCAGTATGCATCAAGGGATGGTTGTAGTTTATTTTGCTCAAAATGTTATCCATAGTTGTATACCATTTCCAAAAAAAATCACATCACCAATGGAAACCATTCAAGGTATTTGAGGAGCCAGCATCACACCCCTGAATCAGCTTGCATTTTATCTGTTATGCCCACAGTGGCTCTTTATTTATATGCCATCATCAGACTACCTCACTATGTCTTCTAGCATTTACATATGTAATTGATTTTTGAAAATTATACATGTATGTAGGTTATACTATCTCTGAATTTCATTCTGTGATAGTGTAAAGGGCACATTACAATATATTTGTTATAAAAAGGTGGGTAGAATGGATCATTGCTCCCAATTCTTCCTTCTCTCCCATAATGGAATTACACATCAACTCACTTTGCCATGTGACTTTGTAGTACTTCTCAGTAGAGTGGGTGGAGAGTATTTATGTGCCTCATTGGTTTGGGACTTAGCCATGAAATTTGCTTTGGCCAATGATACCTGGACAGAAATGGAGGTATGCCAGTCTTGAGCCTCGTGCTCAAAAGGCATCATGTGTTTTCACTCATCCTCTTGTTCTTTTGATATTTGCTGTGAGAAAATGTGTGTCCACTGCTCTGTGGAGAATGGAGAGACTCTTGGAACAGATCTGAGCCTAACCTGGAGCCAAGCTCATGGGGTCCCAGATGAGCTCAGCAGAACCACAGCCAACCACAGACTCATGAGTAAAAAACATACAGTAAGTCCCCTACATATGAACCTTCAAGTTGTGAACTTTCAAAGATGTGAACGTGTGTTCACATGTCCAGTCACATAAGTTAGTTCACGTGTCTGGCGTACATTGTCACATGCGTGCATCCTCTACAAGTGGTTGTGCTTTTGTATACTTTACAGTACTGTATAGAGTACAGTAGTACAGTATCTTTATTTCAAGCCCAGGATGTGTGAGTGAAATTGCAGCTTGCCTTCCGTCTCCTATTGCTGACGATCCTTCAGCTCTACCATCTCCCACCGCCTCTCCCTCCTCCAGTCAGTAACTCTTCTTGCCTGTTCACTCGATGCCTGCCCCATATGCCAGCTGTTGTACTGTACTACTGTACTTTTCAAGGCACTGTACTATAAGATTTAAAATGTTTTATTTTTTGTGTTTGTTTTTTATGTATTATTTGTGTGAAAAGTATTATAACCTATTACAGTACAGTACTATATAGCTGACTGTGTTAGTTGGGTAGCTAGGCTAACTTTGTTGGACTTATGAACAAATTGGACTTATGAACAAATTGGACTTATGAACGCACTCTCAGAATGGAACTTGTTCATATGTAGGGGACTTACTGTAAGTTTTTTTTCCTTGTAAGTCATTGAGATTTTGAGATTGTTATGCACCAGAAACTGACTGATACTAAGAGATGTTGGGTCTGATAAGATTGATAAACGTTTTATTCTACTATTCCTCCTGTACGCAAAGTGGTTAGCTCAGGTCTTGGAATACACAGAGTGAATGCTTTCCAATAGGAGTTCTATTAACGTTGATGAATGGCCAGATGATATTCTGATACCATGTTAAAGGGGATTATGGACACACAGCTTTTTAAATCCTTAGGTTTAGGGACTCTGCAATTACTATTGAACTCTCCGACCACCATGGTAAGTGCTGGTGCTCTGGGAGGGTGTAAATTCACCAAGTGAGCAGGTCGGAGATAATTGATGAGTTCTCTTCTTTAAAGGGTGATCTGGCACCATGGAAACAACAAGCATATTCAGCTTTGTGACTGTGGATTATAATTACCAAGTTATTAACCGGAGCATTATGTGAAAGATTGATGGTTCTTGCTCAATGTAATGTGTCCTTTAAATGCTACATAATAAGTTAAACGCAAGGAATAAATAAGTTCTATGGCTTATTTATGGGGTAATTACGGGATATTTTCAGCTCATAAACTAGGGCATCTGTAGAAACCCAATGCTGTGGAGGAGAAAGAGCTCTGAATTAGAAATAAGGAGACCTGGATTCTCTGTCACCTGCCAGCTAGTGACCTTGAACAGGTTATGTCTTTGCTCTGAGCCCCAGTTTCTTCTGTTTGGAAAATTGAGGGGTGTGTGTGCATAAAAATACCCATCTCATAGAGTGGTTGTGAGGAATCATTGTCAGTGACATGATTATATAAGGTGCTGAGCTCCGTGCCTGACACGTATTAAGTGGTTACAAATGTTAACTATCATTATACCATCATATTTGAAATATCAGATTTGGCTCTTCTAGTAAGAGTTTTCCTATTTTATGTTTTTAGTCAATAAGAAATTGGTACAGTTTACAATAGACCATCAATGAATTCATATTAAAAAAAATCCTTTAATTATCCTTCTCTGCTTAAAAAATTATCAGAGACTTGAGTAAATTCTGACAAGAATAAAGGAGAAAATGTATATCATCCATCTAACCCACCATCTAAATATAACATTTTAATGTGGGCTCCTAGTCTTTTTTTTTAAACCCATGTATAGAATTTCTTTTTTAAATCTGAAATTGGAATCATGCTGTACATGCTGATATGCCACCTGCTTTTGAGATGTTTCCAATGTCGTTAAATATTCTCCTAAAACACACTTTTTAATGACTGCAGAGTAGGGTGTTCTTGAGGAACATTGTCTAAGTGGAAGAGTTATTCGCAGAAGCCTACTTAGCCCATTCACTTAAATTATACTTTCAGACGTTGTGAAATCTTCATTTCAAATTGGTCTTAAATGGGCCAGGGCTCGGCTTTAAGATTCCTCTTTACCCCCCTCCTTCCTCCCCAGCTGCCCCCAGGTTTTCTGTCAAGTAGTTAATGATTGTACTAGGCACTAATTCAGTAGGGGAGCTCTCAGTCTAAAATGTCGCTGGAAGGAATTGTCTTTCAAATAATCGCCCTCTCATTTCTCTGCTCAGCTGAGGGTTTTTTTTTTTTAATTGGGTTCACTCTTAAAGTAAGGTCCATCTACAGGTAAGACTTTTCTACTAGCCTTCTTAAATTACCTTACTTGCTGCTAACTAGCACTTTTTCTCTGAATAACCAGAAGAAATAGTTCTTTCTGTCCCCTGTACCTCCCACAATCCTTTTGGGTGGTTTATTGTCTCCTAATGGTAGTATTTGAGTTGATTTTCGGTGATGTGTACATAAACGTTAAAAAAATTAATAGTTATGTACTTACCTTAATGTAGATTAGAAATATTATGACATGTAATATGTATATAATATATAATATATATGGTATGTAGTTTATCATATATATGACATGTAATTTATCATATACATGTTGCAGGAAGGGGGACCCCTTCCAGGTCCCGAGAGCGGGCTCTTTCTAACACTCGGAAGTGAATTATCCGAGGAGACACACGTGCTGACAAAGCAAGAGACTTTATTGGGAAGAGGCCCCCCGGGTGGAGAGCAGCAGGGTAAGGGAACCCAGGAGAACTGCTCTGCCATGTGGCTTGCAGTCTCGTGTTTTATGGTAATGGGGTTAGTTTCTGGGTTGTCTCTGGCTAATGATTCTGATTCAGGGTCCTTCCTGGTGGCGCACGCATCACTCAGCCAAGATGGATTCTAGTGAGAAAGATTCTGGGAGGTTGGCAGGACATATGGGCTGGCGTCTCCTCTCTCCTTTTGACCTTTCGCGAATTCTTCCGGTTGGTGGTAGCTTGTTGGTTCCGCGTTCCTTACCAGGACCTCCTGTTGTAAGATAACTCATGCCAGTGGTTACTATTGGGTATGGCCAGGGCAGGCAGTTTTGGTCAGTGTTTCCCCAACATACATGTTATGTGATATAGTGTGTCTATATCTCTTGTAAATCAACCTCGAGATGTCATATTATTGCTTAAGGTGTGGCAGAATTTACTGAAGCACGAAATTCATTTATGTGATAATAACATGGCAAAAAGTCAGAGATGGTATGTGAATTTTCGTAAACTTGGTGATTGCCATTTTGACAACTGTCATTTCGTATTATAGTTGACAGTGGGTAAATGTTGTCCTGGTTCAAGCCACCATCATCTGCCTGGACTTCTAAAGCCCCTTCCTAACAGATCTCTCTGCTTTCACTCTTGCCCTCCTCCCATCTGTTCTCTATACAACAGCCAAAGTGATTTTTTTCAAGACAGATTGAAGAACTCTCCTCATTAATGTCTGTCAAAGACTTCCCATTGTTCTTAAAAATCAAAATCCTTAACATTTGATTCTCACAACAAAGCTGTGAGTTAGGTGTTACTATTCTTTTACAGATAAGGAAGGAGAAAGAGTAAGTGACCAGCTCAGGGTCACATAGCTAATAAGTAGTAGAGGAAGGATTCAAACCCAAGTCTGGGTTTCTGTTTAAGACATCTTCCAGTGCAGGTGACTGCCCAGTCAGTCAGAGGAAGGCAGGTATGTCAGCTGGTGGTGTTTGGTTGGGAGTCAGTGAAGCAACACGACTCAGACTGGCTTAAGCAAAGGAGGGACTCTATTGGCTGAAGTAACTAAAAGGTCAGCGTATGGCTGGATCCAGGCGCATCGTTCTCTCTCTCTCCATCTCTCTGTTCTGCTTTCTTTGAGTCGATCCCATTCACAGACTAGTATTCCCTTTATGGTCTTACAGTGACTGCCAGCAGTTCCCAGGAATATGTACTTTTGTTTCATGTCTACACACAACAGGAAAAGTAGGACAGTCTTCATCCCAGCATACCCAGCAAAAGCCTCACTGAATCTCATGGGCTCACATGATTATCCCTGAGCCAGTCATTTTGACCAGAGGGATTTAATGTTTAATGTGCTCGTTGAATTGGACCTGGGTGGTATGTTCTGACTCTGGGCTAGGGATGGAGCCCCACCTGTAACACATTGGATGAGAACACAAAGATGCTATTCCTCAGAGATAATTCAGGATCCTTTGCTAGGAGAAGAGTGAATGGATGCAGGTTGGCAAAAACTACAGATGTCCAACCTAGGGATATGACTGTGAGTATTAGTGTGGGCAATTCAAAGATGTGTAGAAGAGAGGAGAACTAGTTAGGAAGGAGAGAAGTGAGTGGGTTTTGTACATTTGGAAGATGGCCACGTGGGATGATGGTGAGTGGTTGCATGGGGTGATGGTTTTGTCCCTGAGCAGAAGCAAAGCTTAGTTCCCCACTTGGTCCCCATTCCTTTAAGGCTCCTGTAGTGGTCAGATCTCACATGTTAAGGCTAAGTGCAAACAACAGTTCAGATTTAGGGGAGTGAGAGGAAGCTGGTAGTCTGTTTTGTTTCCAGAGATCGTTTTTATCCCTTTAAAATGAACATTTATTGTTCTTTTCTAGTTACAGAAATAAAACATATTCATAAAAAGGGAAATACAGGAAACACTTGGTAGGTACACAATAATTATGAAGTGACTGAAGGAATAAGAATAAAAATTACCCATAATTTTGTAACTCAGAGGTAACCTCTTTAACATTTTTTTCTGACCTTTTTCTATGCGTGTGGATATACTGGTTGTATATAATGCATATGCATAAACACAGGTATTTTAAACAAAATTTTGGACCTTACATACAGTACTCTTTAGAATTAGTTGGGTTTTTTTCCCCCCACTTCATTAGTGCATCATAGACAGTTTCTATGCATTAAATGGTTTTGAAAAATAGGAGTTTTTCAAAAAATAGGAGTATTTTTGAAAAATAGTGTTCCTGTACATGTACATAGTGTAATTAATTTAACCAGTGCCCTGTTATTGGACATTGGTAGTTTGAAAATTCCCCGTATTATAAATAATAAGGCAAACATCCACATGCACAAACATCTCTATTAATTTGTCTCAAGCACAGTTTTAAAATTTGTAATACACGTCACCAATTTGCTTGAGGGCTTTTGTTTAAAAATGTACTTAAAATATTCTAAAGTTAGAAAAGGGTATCAGGGTAAATAGTGAATAAATCCTAACTACTTCCCCTTCCACTCCCTAAAGTTACTTGCTGCTGGTAATCTAAACATATCCTTAAAGACCTTTTTCCATGTGCACCCACATCAAGCATACACCCAGGTTTGTTTTAATTTCTTTTCCAACCTTCCTAATCCACTTTCTGTTTCCATGGAGTTGCCTATTCTGGACATTTCATATAAATGGAATCATACACTATGTGGTCTTTTGTCTGGTTTCTTTCCCTTGGTATAATGTTTTGAGGTTCATCTATGTTGTAGCCTGTATCAGTACTGTATTCATTTTTATGGCTGAATCATATTCCATTGCATGCTTCTACCACATTTGTTTATTCATTCATTAATGGACACTTGGGTTGTTCCCACATTTTGGCTTTTATACGTAATGCTGCTATGAACATTCATGTACAAGTGGATATACTTAAGAACTGTCCCACTGGAGATGAGACTTCTTTGATGTGGGTATTGGACAAGATGCTTTCCTGGACCACTCAGTGTTCCAGGGTGTTATGGGCTGAATTGTGTCTCCTCCCAAATCCATATGTTGAAGTCCTAACCCCCAGTACCTCAGAATGTGACTGTACTTGAGATAGCATCTTATGGAGATAATTGAGGTTAAATGAGGTCATTAAGGTGGGCCCTCATCCAATGTGACTGTTGTCTCTCTATTTTTAAGAAGAGATTAGTACACAGACAGGTATAGAGAGGAGACCTTGAATTTGGACTTCCAGCCTCCAGAACTGTGAGAAAAATTTCTTTTGGTTAAGCCACCCAGTCTGTGGTACTTTGTAATAGCAGCCCTAGCAAACTAAATGGACAGGCTAGGTAGGGGAGGTTCCCATAGGGACCTATTGACTCCTGCTGGTCTAGCCTGTGGAATACTTGAGTATTATTTAAAACGAGATCATCAGGTCACAAGAGGGTAATGCTGATTACAAAAGAATGTATTGCTCATGGGGGAATTTCAAGGAAAGATTGGGAAGATACTGTTTTGAGGCGGGGCTTTCCTTTAAATTATCTTAATGTATTTCACGTACTCTAGCCCTGAATTTGGCAGTGAGTGTGTGTGTGTATGTGTTTTCAAGACACAGGGAAAAGGTGGGAAGAAGGGGCTGAAGAAAAAGAACAGATCAGACTCCTCTCTGTCTACGTGTTGCCTTTCATAAGGGAGAATGACACAACTGGGAGTTTTTATGGCTGGATGTCTATTCGAACTTGACTGGACAGGACTCATCTTTCAAAGCCATTCTGAGTTGGCTTTAACACTCTCCCTGGAATAGCAATAGCATCAGCAGGAGCTTTTGCAGGTCAGGCCAACTCTGTCTCCCTGACAATAAGATCATCCTATCTGGACCCAGGTACTGCTTAACCAAGTTATACACAGAATAATTTAAAGCCTCAGCACTCCGGATTTGGAAATCAGCTGAAGGAACGACAGCTTAAGGGCTGATTTATGCCTTATTTGTCTTGGGGGGGTAATGGGGAGAGTAATTGAGCACATGAGTCTTGGGCAAAGTTGGTATGAAGACATATAGCAGAGGATTGTTATATTCCCTGATTATGATGATGTTAAAGACTTGTCTTCATCATCTGGGCAATATTTTGATATCCATTCTGGTTACTTCTGGTAAAAAAATTTATTCTATGTATAAAATGCTTCATGCAAGGGCATTTAGGGCCTTCTGAAGATCTATTTATCCACTCAACTGCAATCAACCCACCCATGTATCCATCTACCCATCCATCAGTTCACCCACCTATCCATTCACTCACCCATCTATTCACCCACATATCCCACATATTCACCCATCCACACATTTACTCATCCATCTACCCACCCATCCATCCATTCACCCACCTTCTTAATATCTCTTCAATCTAGTAACTTTTCTCCATCCCAGTTTTCTTCCCTGCATGTCTAAAATAGCCTCCTCACTGGTCTCCTTGCCTCCAGCGTTTCTCATCTTTCATCTTTTGTCCACATTGCAGCCTGAATGATCTTTCTACACTTCAGTTTCCTCATTTGTAAAAGCAAGGAAATAATATTTATTTCTCTGGATTATTGTAAATGGGATCATCATTTATTCATCCAACCATGATTTATTGAGCTCCTACTTCATGTGTCTGTCTCCATTGTAGGCATTGGAGATGCAGCAGCAAACAAGACAAGCAGGTCCTGCCCTTAGGAAGCTTTCTTCTAGTGGGAGAAGCAGGCAGTAATTGCACAATCCAACAAATACATGATGCAATTTCAGATAATGACAAATGTTTAGAAGAAAAATGGTGATGTCCACGAAGTGCTTAGCACCATGTCTAGCACATATAGATGTTTAATTTATTTTTAAATTTTCTTTTAATTAATTTTTATGGGAATATAGTTGCTTTACAATGTTGTTAGTTTCTGCTGTACAGCAGAGTGAATCAGCTATACGTATACATATATCCCCTCTTTTTTGGATTTCCTTCCCATTTAGGTCACCACAGAGCATTGAGTAGAGATCCCTGTGGTATACAGTAGGTTCTCATTAGTTATCTGTTTTATACACAGTAGTGTATATATGTCAATCCCAATCTCTCAATTCATCCCACCCCCCTTCCCCCCCACCCCGGTATCCATACGTCCGTTCTCTACGTCTGTGCGTCTATTTCTGCTTTGCAAATAAGTTCATCTGTATCATTTTTCTAGATACCACATATAAGCGATATTATACGATATTTGTTTTTCTCTTTCTGATTTACTTCACTCTGTATGACAGCCTCTAGGTCTGTCCACGTCTCTGCAAACTGCACAATTTCATTCCTTTTTATGGCTGAGTAATATTACATTGTATATATGTACCACATCTTCTTTATCCATTCTTCTTTTGATGGACATTTAGGTTGCTTCCATGTCCTGGCTCTTGTAAATAGTGCTGCAATGAGCATTGGGGTGCATGTATCTTTTTGAATTATGGTTTTCTCTGGGTATATGCCCAGGAGTGGGATTGCTGGGTCATATGGTAGCTCTACTTTTAGTTTTTTAAGGAATAGATGTTTAATTAATGGTAGTTGTCATATTAACAGTAATTAGTATTATCATATTATCAGTCTCTCTAAAAACTTTCAATGATAATTGTGGTTTAATCTCACAAAAACCCGATGAGGTGGTTGGGATTATTTCCCTCATTTTAGATGTGGAAACTGAGGCACAATCCCTCATTGTCTTCAAGGAAATGTCCAAACTCCTCACTTGGGTACTCAAGGCCTTTCATGATCTGACCCTGCCTATCTCTCCAGCCTCATTTCTTCCTGACCTTGTGTCTCCTGCTTTTTCACTCTCATTCTTCAAGACTCAGTTCAGTCATTACCTCCTCCAGGGAGTTTTCCGTGACCACTACCTTCCCCATCCCCTGGTACCCCCCTGGCAGGGTTAAGTGCTTTGCCCCAGGGTTCCCACAGTTTCCCTTTCGTGGTTCTCATCACATGGTACTGCAGTTGTCCACTCTGTCTGCTGCCTCTGGGACAATGTGAGTTCTCTGAGAGTGGGCATCTTGTCTTTTTTCTCTTTAACCCCAGCACCTAGCCCAGTGCAGCCCAGTGCTGGGCATATAATAGGTACACAATAAATGAATGCCTGAAGATGTTCTGTTTTAATCCTTTGTGTCTCTGGGGAAAGGCTGTTTCTCTGGGAGGTTGTTTAGATCCAAGAGGAATTTCCTTGGGACCCAGTGTGGATTAGGAACCCCAAGAAGGGGTTCTAATTCTGACCTGTCATGAGCTGTGAGACCGACCCACAGCTAGTTAGCCTCTCTGTGCCTGTGCTAGATGGCACCAACAGATACAAGGTAGGAAGGAAAATATTTTGCAGATAAACAAGGGCCAAACAAACTGAGCCAGTTTGCAGCATTGACAAAAGCATATTTGGTTAGGTCTGAGTTTAATGTCTTGGCTTGACATGTTTGCCACAGAAAAAATCCTAGATTTTTCAGAATCTAAATTTATAAGCCAGAAATAGATTAAAGGATGAAAGAAAAAAGGCTTCTTGTTTTGGAAGGGACCCACCTACTTGAGCTTTCTAAATAGCAACTTCTCTACAACAATCAAGTATGCCAAGAGCATAGACTTTGCATCTAAATTGTCTGGTTTAAATTCCCCTAATACCACTCAGTGTCAGATCCTGCGCAGTTTCACCCTCTCTGGTCCTCAGTGTTACCATCTCCAAAATGAGGGAATAAAAGGTCTTGGTTCATATGCTTGTTGTGAGGATTAAATTAGAAAATAATGTATGTGAAGTGCCTGGAAGTACCTGTTTATTTGTACTTTTTTTTTTTTTTTTAATTTTTAAATTTATTTTTGGCTGCGTTGGGTCTTCGTTGCTGCGCGCGGGCTTTCTCTAGTTGTACCGAGCGGGGGCTACTCTTCGTTGCGGTGTGTGGGCCCTAGAGCGCACGGGCTTCAGTAGTTGTGGTGCGTGGGCTCAGTAGTTGTGGCGCACGGGCTTAGCTGCTCCGCGGCATGTGGGATCTTCCCGGACCAGGGATCGAACCCGTGTCCCTGCAGGCGGATTCTTAACCACTGCACCACCAGGGAAGTCCCTCTTTGTACTTATTTTAACGTGGTTACTAGAAACTCCCGGATTACAAATGTGGCTTTTGTGCCTATTTTTCTACTGGACAGCGTTATTCAAGATTGGCTTCTTGGGGGCTTTGGATTATATTTTCTTCATCTCTGTCTATAGAATTCAGCACTTAGTCGGGGTGTGCGCGCTGAATATGTTTACATGAGGTGTTTGTCTTCACTGTGATGTTGCTGGGAAGAAGTCAGTTTGTATAACTCAGAATCGTCATTTGTTTGATCTTGCCTTAGCTGTGGTTCCAGGGGAGGGACCCCTTTCCCAAAGCCTCAGGCTGAGGAGGGTGGGCTGGAGCCAGTGGTGGCAACACGCTTGCTGAAGAGTGAGGGCAGCCCGGAAACCCAGATGGTGGCCCCTGGGGGACTCCTCCAGGAGAGATTTGCTTCCAGGAGGCAAATGATTCTGGCTTCGGGAAAGAGAATCTCTTCCAGAGGAAGTCAGAGAGAGGAGATTTTGTTCCGGGAAGGAGTGTTGCCCCAGGCGCTCCCAGAAAAAAACCCGAGAAGCAACAGATGGGGAATGAATATTGGCCAGGATATGATGGTTCTCATTCATTTAAAATATCAAATAGGGAAGAAATAGGAACAGAGTGTTTAGTGGGGGGGTTTCTGATAACTTAAATACCGGCCTGAACGAATGGGAAGATCGGAGTCACATTATTATCCCAGGTCGAAAAGAAATGGCGATGGATTTTTTCCACTTAAAATGGTGTTTGGTTTTGTTTTTTTTCCTTCTTAGTCCTTTTTAGGAGTTGATATTGACTCAAGTCTGACAAGTCCAGTAACCATTTATACTTGCCATTAAAAGAAATCTTTAAAATAACTCTGAAAAGTCAGGTACCATTCTCCCTCCTGGGTTTCTTAGTTTTTAAGTCTTGAAGGTTCTGTCAGGCCTCTGGGCCTGCCTAATTTCCTGCCAAATGGGTTGGGAATCTCCCTGGATGACCGGGATGGAAGGAGAGAGGAGGAGCCAGTCTGCCCAGGGGGTGAATATTTACCCTGCCCCTGAGGCAATGAGGGGATGGTCCTGGAAAGGGTGTTCAGTGACTCAGGAGGTCTTGTCCTCCTCAGGGATCCTTTGGTCCAAGCAAAAAAACCCCACTTAAGCTAGTAGAGGGAAGAGGACTTACTGATAGGCCCTGGGACATTATGGGACAAGACTGTTGTCAGGCAGCCATGTTTCTGGAGTGCTTCTCTCGTCTGTCCCATGGGCCTCTCTGCTGGGTAACTCCCTCCCCCAGGAGTGTTCTAAAGCGTCCCTGTGTGCCCCTCCCTTGATTTCGGGGTGACTGTGGCCTGCCCCAGAGCTCACACCAGGCCTGACTCTGAGATCTTCGTGGGCTCGGAACTCACTGATCTCTAATGATCACTTCTGTCTCTGTGGTAGGAGTTGAATGGGGAAAATCTGGATTTTTTTGGGGGGGCGGGTGCAAGTTGGAGGGTTCACACCTCCCACCAACTTAAAAATTGCGTAAGGTCTAAGGCCCTAGTTTTTGTAATAAGTCCTTTATGTGGAAATAAATTTTCGTTGGGAAAATTCCTGCTGAGAGCTGTGCCCTATGGTGTGACCTCCATAAACAGACTTTTATCTTGATAGTCATTACTGTTTATTACTTCCCAATATCAGTTCTCCTCCTTCCTAACAGAACCCTAATTTTGTTTACATATTCTCCCATCCCCAGCTCCAGATCAAGGATCAGCAAGCTTTTTCAGAAAAAGGCCAGAGAGAAAATATTTTAAGCTTTGAGGGGGCGGGGAGCATGTGACCTCTGTCACCACTAGCCGTGTGACAGCTCTCTGTTGTAGACAATATGGAAATGAATGAGTGTGTCTGTGTCCCAATAAAACTTTATAAAATTAGGCAGTGGGTCAAACATGGCACATGGGTTATAGTTGGCTAACCCTGATCTAGATTAATCTAAGCCAGGGTTTCCCAATCTCAGCACTGTTGACATTTTGGGCCAGGCAATTCCTTGTTGTGGGGACTGTCCTGTGCACTATAGGATGTTTATTAACATGCCTGGCCTTTACCCACTAGATGCCAGTAGCTTCCCATACCCAGTGAGATGCCTATTAATGTTTCCAGACTAATAGTGTGATGACTATTCATTGCCAAATGTCCCTGGAGGCATTTCCCTGGTGACTATTACTGGTCCAGGGGTAGTCATGTGACTCAAGTTGGTCCAAATAAACCATTAACGGGAAGAAATTATAGTCCATGATTTGGGGAGAGGTTCTGTCTCTCTCCTCTTAGACTGAAACAAGAAAGCCTCAGCACCGTAGATGGCAGAGGAGAGGAACAAGAACCTGGGTGCTTGTGGAGCAGCTGAATCAACAAGTGCTAAGACCTTCCGTACCTGTGGACTTCCATTGCATGAGATGATACGTTTCCTTATTGTTTTAGGTGGAATTTCTCAGGGGCATTCAGGGAGGTAATTCACCAGTGTGTACAGAAAGAGTTTAATATTTTAACCTCCAGTGTGCCTGTATTTATGTGCAATGGCTGGATATCAGTCATGAGGCAAAGAGGAATCAGGGGCTGTTACTGGGGGCAGATTCTCTTAGCGAGGATGTGGGTGAGAGAGGCACTGAGTGGTGTCTCAGTACCTTTATGTTTCCTTTTGGTTCCGCACAGGCTTTTGTGAATCTCTCTTTTTTTTTTTTTTTTTTTTTTTTTGTGTGTGTATCTCTCTTAACACCTGACCCCACAGATGTCGTGGTGCGTGGCTTTTTTTCTGGCTGATTAGCGTTGGAGTCCTCTGTGAACTTGTTCGGCGATATGGGTCTTTTAGAGGAGCTTAGACTGCCTGATTGGTTACAGAGAATTTTTAAGTGGTATCGTCCTGCGAAGGAGATTTGATCAGAAAACTGTGGCAGTGTTTGGCCCAGTACATGGGCATCATCGGGTCCTGAATTGCAAACGCAGTGGCTCTGAAGAGAGCAGAGCACCAGTGTGTACTCGGTTCAAATCACAGCTCCTGTTAGGGTCACGTCCTTGTCGTAGTGCAGCCGCCCCCATCCCCCTGCTGCCCTCCCCACACCCCTCCAATTCTTGGCTGGTGCTGAAGTGGGAAAATGCATGTAGAGCAAAAATCACTAAGGAGCAAACCTCTAAGAATGTTTTCACAGTAAACCAGTGAGTGGTGTTGGAAAGGCTACTGGACTTAGGCTGAGAGGCCCTGGCTTCAGAACTTGGCTCTGAGCTTGCGGGTCATTTCACCTTGCTGAACCTCACTTTACTCGTCTTGTAGGAATGGGTAGAATGATCTGTACCCGTAGACTGAATGAGATAATGTATGTGAAAGAATTTAATGAGGCAGGAGATCAGAGGAGAGCTGCTTGAACAGACCAGGGGTGTGACGAGTGGGTATTTCAGGCCTGCATTCTTCTCCCTCTCTCTTGGTGGTACCGAAAGGGACCACCCAAAAAATCCAAATTCCTTTTGTACTCTTGGTATTTTTCTATTGTGACTGAGGTTTCCTTAGTCTGGGCTGAGATTAGTGGGTTGTGCAGAACTGGGGTGTTTGCTGGATATCAGTGAGGATGGATGCCTCTGGGCAGTGGTCTCAGACTCAGGCATCAGGGGCCCCTTTGGTCAGTTTCCCTGGTCTCACAGGCAGCCACTGGCAGTCCCAGGATACTCAGGGCCCACAGCAAGAAGGCTTTGTCACCAACTGGTCCTCCAAAGACAAATGTGTCCAAATGGGGAGCAAAGGGGTGGGATATGGCTGTGTAATCTACCAGCCCCAAGTCTGAAGCGCCCCCTGTCATTGATCAATTGTGTGAGCCTTGGGCAAAAGTTAACCTCTCTAAGCTTCACCGGTAAAATGGTGATAGTAATAGCCTTTTATCATAGAATATTTGAGAGAATTGCATGCAATATATGCCTGACAGATACGAGCATGCAAAAACTGCTGGCTTTGAGGCTTGCTCCTTCCATCTTTCCTGAAATGCTCCGACAGCTTGTTCTGGAATGAGGTCGTTATGGTGAGGGGAGGGACTGGGAAAGATGGGCCTTGAGGATAGTGGAACTGCCTGGATAAATCTTTGTGAACGCTGGTCCCCTCGGCCAGGCTGAAGATGTCCCATCACCCGCTCCTGAGAGTCAACCTGGATGTTCCTCCGCCTGCCTCAACCCTTCCACTCAACTCACTGCTAAGTTCTGTTGTGGACTTTCCCCAGACATGTCCTAAATGGAGCCTGTTTCCCCATCTGCCCTGCTGGAGGGCCTCACCGGAGCCGCCATCATCTCTCCCCTAATCCACTGCAGCAGCCTCTGAGCTGGTCTCACTGCTCCTGCCCCCCGCCACCCACTCTCCCCTCCACAGCTAGAGGGGATGTTTGAAAACGTAAACAGACCACATCTCCGGCTCCTTAAACCCCCCCAGTGGCTTCCCCTGCACCTAGAATAACATCCAGCATTTCCTAAGGTCTGGTGGGAAATGTTCTCTGCTCACCCCCTTAGGGTGCTAGATTCTTTTCCCATTTCGGGTCTTCATTTAGATGTTGTCTCTGACCCATTTCAGTTAGGTGCTTCCCGTGCACTGTTGTCTTTACAGTATTTACAACAACTGGTAATTGCATACCTATTTGTGTGTTTATTCCTTCAGCGTCTGTCTTTCCTGCTGGACCGTAAGCCTCAGGAGGGCAGGGGCAGTGTCTGTCTTGTTTGCCACTCCACCTTTGTGTCTGGCACAGTGACTGGCACATAGGAGGTACTTTGTCAATATCTGGTACAAAGAATGAGTGTCACCAGGTCAGTGATTCTGTCTGTTTTTCTTCACTTTGTGCCTTCTGAGGGGGAAAGCTCTGCATACAGGTGCTGTGAAGCTCTCTACAACTGGCGTCTCCCTCCTGAGCAGTGAGAGGCAGGAGAGCTCAGTGGTTAAATATGTGTACTCTGGTGCCAGGCTCTCCAGGTTCAAACCTCAGCTCTGCCTCTTGTTACCTCTGTGCCATTTAGCAAACTACTTAACCTCTCTTTGACTCAGTTTCTCCCTTTGTCAAATAGGGTTAATATCAGTATCTACTTATGAGGGCAAATTAATGTTTGTGAAACCATTGGCACGGTGCCTGGTGCATCGTATGTGCTGAGTGATGGTGTCTGTGACTATCCAATTAGTAAATGGGTGATTTTATACCTTTCTTTTTCTTTCTTTCTTTCTTTTTTTTTTTTTTCCTTAGGTCAAAGGACCACTTATTTGGCTCCACATTGACCATCTATTTTGTGTTCCACTCTGGGGATACAGAAGTGATCCCATAACAGTCCCTGTTCTCATGGGGCTTACATTTCAGTGGGGAATACAGTCTTCAAAAATAATTACAGGTGGGATGAGTGAAATGAAAGAGAAATAGAGGGCGAGGAGAACAAATTCCAAGGGAATCAAATCATCTGTGTGTGTGGAGTGGGGTCAGTGAAGTCCTACCTGAGAACATAGATCTAAGCTACAGTAAAATCCATCGAGGAGATGGATGGGGCAGTAGGAGGTAGGAGTGGGAGGAGAGGAGAGTATGCTAAGCAGAGGGAACAGCTTGTGCAAAGGTCCTGAGGCTGCAGAGAATACGGCACATATCTAATGTGTATAAATGGGTACATAGCTGGAAAGCCTGCTTATGGAAAATAGTTGAATTTTCAGGGATCTCTCCAAGGAAGACCCTGAGATAAAGGTTTGAATGCAAGATGTTTGCATCTGGGGGGCTTCCCTGGTGGCACAGTGGTTGAGAATCCGCCTCCCAGTGCAGGGGACACGGGTTCGATCCCTGGTCCGGGAAGATCCCACATGCCGCGGAGCATCTAAGCCTGTGCGCCACAACTACTGAGCCTGTGCTTTAGAGCCCGTGAGCCACAACTTCTGAGCCTGCGTGTTGCAACTACTGAAGCCCGCGCGCCTAGAGCCTGTGCTCCACAACGAGAGAAGCCACCGCAATGAGAAGCCTGCGCACTGCAATGAAGAGTAGCCCCCACGTGCCACAAGTAGAGAAAGCCCGCGCGAAGCAACCAAGACCCAACACAGCCAAAAATAAATAAATAAAATAAATTAATTAAAAAAAAAAAGATGTTTGCATCTGGGAGGCAATTCTTAATACAAGTTGAGAAATGGGAGGTGAGACAGGGAAGGGAGGTATCCAGGAAAGGATGCATTATCACGCTAGTTACCACTGTGGACAAGTGGGAAACTTTGGGGGCCAGTGTCAAACATTCCACCCAACGAATGATGGTATTTATACACCATCTTCCATCAATGATTGTTTGAGGACTGCTCTTGGGGTGGGGGGACAGTAATTCCCTGGCACCTCCATTCTGCCATGCATATGAGCAAAAGTGGGCTCCGATTGCCAGAGAAGCCATCAGGCAAATGAAAGCAGGTGCTGGCCTTTGGAAGTTGAGCCAGTATGGTAAAGGAGAGGGAATCCGGCAGGGCACTAATGCATCTGCTACGTACTCCAACTCCCTTTGATGCTTGGAGCTGTTGGGGTCAGCCAGGATCAGCCTGTGAAGGCCCTTGTGAGCTGTTGTGAAGGATTTTGGACTCTACCCTTTGGGAAACCACTGTTGGGTTTTAAGCTGATCTTAAGTTTGATCACTCTAGTCCTTGGGTGGAGAATGGACTGTTGTGGCCTGAGGAGCAAATACAGGGAGAGAGAGTTTATGAGGCAGTCCCAGCTCTCCAGGGGAGATGATGGTAGCTTAGAGCAGGCGGGGTGGGGATGGAGAGCAGGCTGGAGAGAGGTGGAGGTGATGGAATAGACTAGATTTAGTGAGCATCTGCATCTGGGGAAGGTGGCAGCCCTTTCCCATAATCTCTTCCTTATACTAAATTAGACGCAGGTGTCTCTGAGACTTGGCAAGTGGGGCTGTCATTTTCCTGTGCCCCCTACCCGCCACCCCTTACCTGATAAAGGTCTGTCATCTGCTGTGGCCTCGCTGCCCACTCTTCGCAGTACCCTCCAGGCTGCTGGGGCCAGCATAAAATAAATAGCCCCTGCTTCCCACCTTGCCAGCTTCCCTTCTGCCTTGCCTGCCCTGCTGTGCCTGGTGAGGGCTGGCTCCAGTACCAGCTTCTGAACCAGCATTATTGTCAAGGAATGTAGAAGCAGCTAGGCCAGGGAGCAGGGGGCGGGGAGGAGCATTCCGTTTGCCATCTGCAACTTAAGTGAGAGCCGTGCTGATGCAAGCCAGGGCCGTCTCTGTGTGATCCGGAGAAATGCATCTCTGCTGAGCTGGCAACAGGACTTCATCTCTAGGCCCATTTGGGTGTCCTGTGGGGTCACTGTCTCCTCTGAGAGTGGGGCTGGGAGGCCACATCTTGAGATGAATGGCTCTTGATAGAGGTCTCCTTTGTCCCCAGACCCAACTTTTGTGCCGGGCCCTGCTGGGTACAAAATGCTGCCGTGCTGCACTTGCAGCTCAGGAACAATGCCAGCCCTCACCAAACATATCGCTGTTGTTAAAAATCACTCTATTAGCCATTTTAACCAAAAACACTTTGTCTGGAGTTCCAGATCTTAAGATTTCCAGAATGTAAAGGGATCTTAAGGACCGTTCATTTAACGAATATTTATTTCTGGAAAATTCCTATTTTCTTCTGGGTAAAGCCCACCTGTACCCCGATTCAGTACTCTAATCACAAGGGCACCAAGAGAGCTGTTGTTACTACAATGAGACTCGGCCTTTGGCCTTAGGCAATTGCTCCAAGTCTATTCTCCAGACCCAAGCCGAGCCCATTAGAGTACTTCCCTGGGATTCTGGACTGAGAATAAAGAAAAGGCAGCCTGTAGTGGCTGAAATCATAACATATAGAAGATGGGATACCTGTTTTTCTCCCTTGAAGAAACGGAGCGAAAGAGAAAACTGGTTAGCAGAGGGCAGAGAGAGAGAGCGGGAGGGAGGGAGGGAAGGGGCGGGAGGTATGAGTCATGAGTAGGAGGGCAAAGGTGTGTTTTGCACCTTTCTCCAGAGTTTCCTCCTGGCGTTAAGCTCCTCTTCCCCTTGTAATAGCTCACTTGGTGGCACACCCATTATTTGCTATATCTTCCTTGCTTCTATACCGTGTTTCCTCCACTTCTTAAGTATACCACTTTCACTCAATTCCTTGTCCAATCCAGTGGAATGGTCAGAATGCCAGCACCCCAGTCGAAGGCCCCAGCGTGCATGTGTTCCTTTTTCCCTTCAAGACCATGATGACACTGGCCTGAATGTACCAGCCAACCAAACTCATAAATGCCAATTAGTTATATTGATGAGCAATGTTTATGGGTTCCTGCAGATCAATTCATATATATTATAAATTGCAACAGTTTCTAAATGCCCTGTGACTAACGGCTTTGGTTGTAGTGGATTTTATCACTTTGTTGAGTACCTAATCGTCCTCGGCCTCGCTGAGTGTTTCTGTGACCTGCAACAACACGACAGTGACTCAGAGCCCAGCCGTTTCAAGGTCAGAGAGCCCGTGTTCTAGCTTCTGTCCTGGTTGACAGGGATCCTGGTGTTTCACTTTTTAGTGGTTCATTCTTTTATTTTTGGTGGTGGTGAGCTGTCCTCCTCTACTAACTTAGAAAATACCTTGTATTCTGACTTTTACCTGTTGTTTCAGAGACTCATTCATTCATCAGGTATTTATGGAGCACTTTCTACATGCCCAGCACTATGTGAATGCTGGGAATATAGTGCTGCATTGGTCAGGATAGGCTAGGTTGTGCTGATGTAACAAGTTACCTTTGAAATGTCAGAAGCTTAAAACAACAAAGGTTGTTTTTTTTTTTCTCTCACTAAGCTACACATCCAGTGTGGATCAGCAGAGGGTGCTTCTCCATGTAGTCACTCAGGGGCTTAGGCTGATGGAACATTACATCTCTGCAGTAGGAGAATTGATAACTGGAGAATTACTGTGCCAGCTTTTCTGTGCTTCCGCCCAGAGGTGACATGTATCACTTCTGTGCTCAGCCCGTGAGCCACATATTAGTCACATGGCCCCAGTTAACTTCAGAGGAGGCTGAGAGATGTGGAGAGAGCACATGGAATATTTGGTATGCCTAACTGTCCTTAGAGAGCTTGCATTGTAGCTTGTGTTGTAGGAGAAGGCAGGGATCAAAGAAATTATTGCATAAATAATTGTTGAGCAATAATTGGGATGAAGCCTACAAGAGAGAATTCGGGATGCTACAAGAGTGTAAACCAGGAGATCTGATGCCTTCTGGGTGGTCTGGATGGCTTCCTAGAGAAGGGTTGTTTCAGCCGAGACCTGAGAGGCAAACAGGGGCTGGTTAGGTGGCAAGAGGGAGTGAGGCACCCAGCTGTTTCACAAAGGCAGATCACCCCAGGTTCTACTCTCAAAGAACTTAAGAGTGTAGCTTGAGAGATAAGAAATATATGGACTTTGTTATAAAGCAGAAACTAACACACCATTGTAAAGCAATTATACTTTAATAAAGGTGTTAAAAAAAAAAGAAAGAAATATATGGAAATAATGACACTACCAGTTAGCCAACAATGACAGACGGCATAGTTAAGTGCTTTCGGTGCATTATCTCACTTAATTCACCCTCCCAGTAGGTTTAGAAACACACTGCCCAGCAAATATCTGGGCAGGACTTGCACTCATGAGTGTTCCTGAAAGTTCATGCTCTTTACCACTATGTGCTGCTCCCTCCACAGTGATTGCTCGGTGACTGACCGTCTTGGCTCAGAGCTCAGTGACTGAGCTGATCTTCCTCTGCCTCTCTGATAAGTCGCTGAATCTCCCCAGGCCTCAGTTCATCATTAAAACAAGAGCATTTGGCTAGATCAGAGCTTTTAAAAAATGTTTTAATGTAGTAGAATATTTTAAAAATGCAATCCAATATATAAGGCAGGTGGGGGTGGTTAGTAGCCTAAGGAGGATCCCCAAACCTCAGCCCCACATCTTCCTATACCCTGGGGCTCCCCCGGGGCGGGGCCTGGCCACAAGGTTACTTTCAGCTCACAAGTTGGCTGAGTGTTCCCAGTATTATGATTAGCTGTGGCTATTTGATTATAAGGATGGACTCCTTTCTTGTCCTTTGTGGTAGGTAGGATAAAGACCCCCAAAGATATCCATGTCGTAATCCCTGAAACCTGTGAATATGTCACCTTACATGGCAAAAGGGACTTTGCAGGTAGGGTAAAGTTAAGAATCTTGAGATTGGAGGATTATACTGGAGGATCTGGGTAGGCCCAGTGTAGTCTCAAGGGTTCTTATAAGAGGGGACAGGTGAGTCAGAGAAGGAGATGTGAGGACAGAAGCAGAGGAGAGAGAGAGAGGTTTGAAGATGCCATGCTGCTGTTTTTGAAGACGGAGGAAAGCCTATGAACCAAGGAATGCGGGCAGCCCCTAGAAGCTCTAGAGAAAATGGATTCTTCCCTAGTACTTCCAGAAGGAATGCAGCTCTGCTGGCACCTTGAATTTAGCACTAAAAGACTCATTTCAGACTTCAGACCTCTAGAACTGTCAGATAATAAATTTGAGTTGTTTTAAGTCACTAAGTTTGTGGTAGTTTGTTACAGCGGCAACAGGAAACTCATACATCCCCTCTGAAACAGGAATCTACCCCACACCACGAATTGCTACTTTCCGTGCTTAATGGCCAGACTGTTAATTGTAGCTACCATGTGCCAGCCACTGTGCTTAGTGCTTTATTTGTCTTATTTAATGCTCCAAACAGCCCCGTGAGGAGAGACTGTCATGTCCATTTAGTAAAGATAAGGAAACTGGGGCTCTGAGAGATTACATCACCAGCTCAGGGTCACACAGGTGAGCATCGTTGTGACCATTACTTTGAACTGTTTATCAGGTCAATTACTTACCTCCATTTCATTAAGGTTTTTTCCTGAGGTTTATATTGTCCTTTCCTTTGGAACATATCCCTCTATTTCTTCACTTTCCTTGACTCTCTGTGTTGGGGTCTATGCATTAGATGAAACAGCCACCATTCACAGTCTTTTTGTTTTTGTTTTTTTTTTTAAGATTTTTTGATGTGGACCAATTTTTAAAGTCTATTGAATTTGTTACAATATTGCTTCTGTTTTTATGTTTTGGTTTTTTGGCCCCAAGGCATGTGGCATCTCAGCTCCCCGACCAGGGATCGAACCTGCACCCCCTGCATTGGAAGGCGAAGTCTTAACCACTGGACCGCCAGGGAAGTCCCCACGCAAAGTCTTGAAGAAGTGGCCTAGTGTAGGAGGTGGACCTTATCATTCAACCATGCCCCAGCTCCTGATGGTCTTTCAAACCTTTGTGATGGTCCAAGCACCTGTTTTATTTTTAATGGCTTCCAGTAGTTGAGATTGTGCCAAGATCTGTCGGTGTTCCAAAGGGCAGGATCTCAGTCAGTGCCTAGACTCAGGGTGACTGCAAGCCAGGCCATCAGCAGCAGCTTTTTTTTTTTTAATGATGGGATTAGTGCCTTTATTTATTTATTTATTTATTTAATTTATTTTTGGCTGCATTGGGTCTTCATTGCTGCGTGTAGGCTTTCTGTAGTTGCAGCAAGTGGGAGCTACTCTTCGTTGCGGTGTGCAGGCTTCTCATTGTGGTGGCTTCTCTTGTTGCAGAGCACGGGCTCTAGGCGCGTGGGCTTCAGTAGTTGTGGCATGTGGGCTCAGCAGTTGTGGCTCGCGGGCTCTAGAGCGCAGGCTCAGTAGTTGTGGCACACGGGCTTAGTTGCTCCGCGGCATGTGGGATCTTCCCGGATCAGGGATCGAACCCGTGTCCCCTGCCTTGGCAGGCGGATTCTTAACCACTGTGCCACCAAGGAAGCCCCAGCAGCAGCTTTTAAAGTATGCGAGTACATACAGTCCTGTGAGACCCATGTGTGTAAGCCCCATTGGTCACCAGAGCCAGGTGATGTGGAAGTGCCCCCTTGCAGCAGCTGTAAAACTTGTGATGCCAAACAAGGGCATAGGCTCCTTTCTGGGAGACACCAGTGAGCTGGAGCAAGGCAGAGGGCGAGTACAAAGATTTGTCCACTGCTCCCCGAGAGCCCCTCCGTAGGCTCCTAGTTTTGTGCCACACCAGAGGCCTGCCACTCAGGCAGATGCTCCTGGATAAGCAAATACGCCTCCTTCTAAGAAAATCTGGGGATGTATTTCAGTCTGCTATCCATGCAGTGCCCTGGGGGTGGTAGCCTGCCAACAACAGTCTATAGATCGCAAGCCCCTTTGTCCTGCAGAGCCCAGTGATCAAAGGGCATCCCTTGGGTAGTGGCTTCAAAAACCAGGGCGCCAGATGCATGTAAAATCTCCCATCTGGGAGGTACTGGCTAGAGCGAGGCAGAGGGCATGTGATGATGGCACCCACCAGCCTGCAGGCCCCTGGATGCGTACCCCTCAGGTTGACACTTTAAGATTAGCAAATGAGCCTCGTTCACCTAAAGTCTGGGCACCTCTCGACCAGCTGCCTCTGTGCTGGGCCCTGGGGCAAGTGAGTCCTCACAGGAGCCCATTAAGCGCTGTTTCTCAGTTCGTTTTAGCCTTGTGGGTCTCGTGGACGTGAGCCCCATTGGTTTTCAAAGCTAGATGTTTTGGGGGTTTGTCTCTCAAGTGCAGGTCTTAAAAGTTGGGGCTCCCGATGTGGGATTCAAACCCTTCCCTCCTTAGGGAGGAACTCCGGGTTTTGAGTTCCCTCCCGATTCTGGGTTGTCGCGCTGAGGGTGGGGTTCATGGTGACACTGTATTCCAGCCTCTCCTACCTGCTTCGATGTGGGCCTTCTTTCCTTCACTGGTGCATAGGAGTTGCTCTGCCAGTTTTTAGGGTTTTTTTTTCTTCCCAGAGCAAGTTGTTCATATATAACTGCAGATTTGGTGTCTGTGGGAGGAGGCGAATTCAGGTCCTCCTATATCACCACCTTGAACTGGAATCCAAGGTCACACAGGTAGAATGTGTGTGTGTGTGTGTGTGTGTGTGTGTGTGCGTGCACATGTATGAGCTTTGACGCAAATCCAAGTGTGTATGACTCTAAAACCATTGCTTTGTTCTTCTTCCTTTAAAAGATACCATTTCCAAAATAAATTAATTAATTTTAAAAAAAGATACCATTTCCAGTGGGTGCTGGGAAGGCATCCAGACCCCAAGCTTGCACATAACACCTCATGCAAAGTCAGACCACAGACCCACACTAGCTGGTGTAGGACGTTGGTGTCCTTATGGGTGTGTTGGTGTGTGTGGAAGGAGAATGGAGTTTTGAATGATGTTTAATTTCATCTGGGTGGCATATTCCCTGGGAAGCACGATTCTTTTCCCTGAAAATGGAGAGGAACAAATTTCCCCGTTGCTCCTTAATTTTTTTCTGGGAAAATGACTGAATTCTTGTCTGTCAATGTTCAGAGTCCTGTATTTGAAAGGAGGAGGTGGGGAGAGCTGAATGATTGCTCTTCATCTGAACACAGACCAGGCTTATTAGGAAATGCAACAAACCATTCTGGCTCTTGTTGAGTGTGGGGCGCCACTGTGTGACTATTCGTGGGGCTTGGCAACATATAAATAAAGTGCAGTAGATACAAAAGTCACCAAGCCCTTTTCGTATGTGCTTTGCTAAGTGGGATTTAATATAATTTTTAATATTTATTAATTGTTTCTAATTATGAAAGTCATAAGTGCCCATTTTGGAAATCTGGGAAAATACAGAAAAGGATCAGTAAGGGCAGTCAACCCAAATCCCACCAAATTGCGGTTAACATTTTGCAGTATTTTTTTTCTATGATTTTATCTAAATGAGATCATGTAATTTGGGGTCCAGATTTTTTCACTTAATTTTATGTCATAGATATTTCCCATATCTTTAAAAAATCATTTCAAATCAGAAGCAGTCAGTGTAGTGGTAAAGAGCTTTGTCTCCAGCATATACAGTCTAGATTGGAATCCCAGCTCACTCCTTGCTTAGCTGTGCGACTGCAGGAGGTCACTTAACCAGTGGTTCTCAATCGGGGTGATTCTGTACCCCAGTGGGCATTTGGAGATATCTTTGGTTGTTACAAATGGGGGAGGGTGAAGCTGTTACCAAATTAAGTCATATAGACCCTGCTTGGGCCCTAGCCTGGCCGAAGCTCTCTACCTTAGCGGGGGAGGGGTCTTTTTCCATTCGGGTTTGAGCAGCCAATAATGAAACCAAAGCTGAGATCAACACAGTGCTAGCTTTATTCAGTTAGCTTTATTCAGTGGCCAAAGAATGGAGAAGCGGGAACTAAGTTCACGGGTCAACTTCTTGCCCACCTGGCGAGAGGAATTTAATTTTACCGAGTAAAGACGCAGGGAGGAATGACGCTAATGATGGGGTAGCATATGCATTAGTCTACAGGGAAGGGTCAGTGCTTTTTCAAGGGAGTGGGGTCTCGACCCCTTTTTATTCTTTTTGGTCCTAATGTCTGGTCAGGGCTGCTGGTAGTTGTGTCATTTACTATGCTAATGTAGTAAAATCAATGTATAATGAGACTCAGGGTCTGTTGGAGGTCAGATTCGTCACCATCTTGGTCCCAGCTGGTTCCATCTGTCTTTCATTTGTTTGTTTATAGTTTCCTTTCTTATCGCTGGACCCTTTAAGTTAAAGATTTCCATTAACTCCTGCTAAAGGTGAGGGTTGCGTAAAGACTTGGAGCAGCTCTGGCAACAAAGCTACTGCTGGCATCTAGCGGGTAGAGGCCAGGGATGCTGCTAGATATCTTACAATGCACAGGTCAGCCCTCACAACAAAGAATGACCTGGTCCCAAATGTCAGTAAAGCCGAGGTTGAGAAACCTGGACTCAATTTCTTTGAGCTTCATTTACTCCCTTTGTTAGATGGGGATGACTTGTAACCATCGTAGGTTTAGTGTGAGGTTTAAATGACAATCCATTTAATGTGTTTGGCGGAGTATTAGGCATGTACTAAGTGCTCAATAAATGTTACCTGTTATTATTAATTATTAATATGTTAACAACATTTGAAATATATACCAGACCCTTAGCTAAGTGCAAGAGATGTAGAACAAAGTATGATGTACACACAGTCATTGATTTTTACTTAGAGGCTGTTCATTGTAAGAAACAGAAACTATTTTGGCGAGCTCAGGGAAGGGATGTACTTGAGAATCTCAGGGACACATGAAACGAAATACAGCCAGGCCTTGTGCAGACCAGAACTTGGAAACCACTAGGAACAGAGCAGCCCTCTGGTTTCCCAGGGTGAACACGTTCTCTCTTCTGTTTCTAGATCCTCTTTCTCTTGCTTGGCCTTCTCTGCCTATCCATGACTCAACATGACTGCCAGCCATGACTGCTCTATATGACTTGGTAACTTCATTGTCCATCACAGACATGACAGAGAGTGAGAAACAGAGAGAAAAGAAAGAAGAGAGGGGAGGGGAAAGAAAGAAAGAGTGAGGATCTAATTGGTCATTGGCCAGAAAAAAAGGGACTGGCTTTTTTTGGGTCATGTGTCCAGCTCTTGCCCAATCAGCTGTGACTGTGGAAGGCAGGGACACTTGAAACGAATATGTCCTTCTAGACCTGTCCTACCAAATTATGGGCTCCTTCTCAGTTGAGGTTTGTGGGGCAAGAGAGAAGCCCTAAAACATGTCTGCTACTCCCTGCTCTTAAGAGAGTTCAGCATAGTTAGGGAATATCAGTAGAGGCAACCGGGGGCTGAGAAGAGGCAAAGGGAGATCTAGGATCAACTGGAGACAGTCTTAGAATCATTCTTTAGTCAGAAGTGTCAAACTTGGAAGGAACCTTTGTAATCACTCAGGCTCACCCCACCCCCTGTTGGGGAAACAGGCCCAGGTCAGGAAGCTGTTTGGTGGCAGATCTCAGAGTAGAAAGCAGGAGCCCCTGGTTGTTGATTTGCTACATCATTCTTTCTTCTTTTGTTCCTGCTGTCCTTCCTGACTTAAAAAAAAAGTGGGCCCTTGAAGAAATGGCTTTGAGATCATTTTCTGCATCTTGGGGGAGGACTCTGGCCACTTTCCATGGGACAATTTAAGATACCAGGTTTGAACCACATCACTTTTTTCCTGTCATCTTCCTCTTCCACCTTCCCTTCCTTCCCTTCCTTCCCTTCCTCCCCTTCCTCCCCTTCCTCCTCCCTCCCTTCCAATGGAAGCATACTGCACACACTGACTTTAAAAAAATTTTTTTTATTGAAGTATAGTTGATTTACAATGTTGTGTTAGTTTCTGGTGTACTGCAAAGTGATTCGGTTGTATATATATATATCCTTTTTCAGATTCTTTTCCATTATAATTTATTACAAGATACTGAATATATTTCCCTGTGCTATACAGTCAGACTTCGTTGTTTCTCTATTTTATATTTAGTAGTTTGTATCTGCTAATCCCAAACTCCCAATTTATCCCGTCCCTCCCCTTTGGTAACCGTAAGTTTGTTTTTTATGTCTGATGCACTGACTTTTTATTTAACAATACATTAGGCATGTCATCACATGCCAACAAATATAATTGTATATCATAACATTATTTTTAATTACTATATTCCCCGGCATGTTGGACCATAATTTATAAAAAACAAATCCCCTTCAGATGGACACTTAGGTTGTTTCTAGTCCTTCACTATTATTTTAGAAAGCGCTCTGATGAACATCCGTGTAGGTAATTCATCATCAGGGTACATTTTTAGAAAAGGAATTGCTGGTCAAAGGGTTGATGCTTATGTACAGGCATACTTTCTAGAAGAAGACACTCAACACCATGACTTCATTACCCAGAGCCAGGAAATTCTTCAGGATTTGGACAGAGCTGTTGGCTGCTGCTCCCTCTGTGGCCAGCCTGCTGTGGCCTTATCCCAAGCAGATGCTGCCGCAAAGGTCAGGCTTCTGAATCCCATCATTAGCCTCCCAGATCCCTGCTGCTGGGCTGAGGGGCCGGTTGAGCCAAATCCTTCTCAATAGGCAGGAACCAGAATACAGACAGTTCCCAACCTTGGACAGTTAATCATATATGGAGAGACCTAGGTCCGGGGAAATGGTTTATTACAGCCAGGGAAATGGTTTATTTACAGCTCCACACTTCTTTTGGCCCCAGATACATTTTGCAATTGCATTTCATCTTCTGGTCCCACACCTGGACTCTTCTAAATACTCTCTGAATCAAGAGCAAGAGGTCAAGTGCAACAGAGATTTTATTTCTCCTGGTTTGAGATGTTCATGGACTAGGTTGGCTTTTGCAGCCTTGAGTTTGTGGCTGGGAGAAGGTAAATGTTCATGAGAGGTAAACTGTGAAACGCTTCCCCCACATTCAGGCCACTGGGAGAAATTACTTAGCAGTGATGTGGCCAGACCTCAAAATGGCAGGAGATGCTGACAGCAGGTGGAAGGTGGGCTTCTCTTGGTAGTTTCCATAGAGAGCTCCCCCACCTTCTAGTCAATCAACCAATCAATCAATCAATCAATCAGTTCTGTAAGTGTATACTGAGTGTTTACGAGCCCAGCATTGTATAAGCACTGAGAATGCAGCAGTCTAGAAGTGTCTCAGAGAAATTTCTCTGGACACGGACTCTGAGGGAGAGCATGAACATGCAGCAGGTTAGGTAGGGAGCGCTCTGGGATCGACATCTGATGAGGGAAGGGACGAAGCAGGATTGGGCAGAGGGGGCAGTTGGGCTGTGATACAGTCTGAATGGAAGACTCAGCCAACCTGCTGGGGGCTTCTGAAACTGGGTGTCCCTTTAGGGCTGTCCCGGGTCGGGGATGAGAGGACCATCAGTCATTGGATGCGGGCAGCAGTGACCTTGGGTGAAACAGCTCTTTCCAGCTGAGGCAATCCTTGTAGGAACTCAGCAGTTGGGGGAGTAATCCTTCAGTCCTGAAGGAGCACCTGGGTGGTGCAGCAGAGTCCAACAAAGTCCTCGTGGGGCTCCACGGTGCAGTGAAACCTGAGTGTTCTGGTTGGCGTTCATTCAAAAGCAGGGCCTGAGACAAGGACTTGCGTGTAGGTGTAGGTAGTTTATTCAGGATTAAACGACTTAGGAAGCGAGAATGAGGGAATGGGGAGGTGAGACAGGGGAGGACAAAGAGGTGCATTACTGAGCAGGCCAACATTGTAGGCAACCTTCAAAGGAACCATGGAGAATGCACTTCAAAACTGTCCCCCCAAAGGACAGGAGATATATGCCTGCTGCCTTCTGTCCCGCGTTGGTTGAGGGTTGCCCCTGGGGGCATGTACCACTCTGTACTTCTAGAAGGCACCTGTGAAGGCTGTTCCTGTGGCTTTGAGGCAGAAAACCAGAGAGTCAAGGGGGCATTTGATGTGTGATGTTGTCAGTGGACGTGGCCTTATCCCCCATAGATGTGGCTGAAATCTGAGGTGGGTCAAGGGGGTGTGGCATGGGCCCTCATTTCCTGAGAAAAGATAGAATCTGCAAGAGAACTGATGAGGAAATTAACCTTGTATGTGATAAGAGCTCTTGAAAGGGTATCTTCCCCATCCCTCTGTAATCCTTTTGTGAAGATATCCACTTTAGAAAACTACATCGTCTCCTCTTACAAGTAACTAACTAGCTAACTAAGTATTAAGCACTTAACTTGTGCCAGGCATTGTACTAAGGTCTATCGAAGTCCTTCCAAGAGTTCTTCCTTTCTTTTTCCCAACTTTCCTCAAGTCCCAAAGTCCCCTCTTCTGTCTTCTCAAGTCCCAGTAGGTGACCTTGGCTTCTACTTTGCTTCAGAGATTGGTGCCATCACACCTGAATTCCTCCAGGTGACCTCTTTACCTTTACACCTGTCCTCACCACCATTTATTTCTGTCCTTCTAGCCTTGGAGGTAGAAGAATATTTTTTTTCTTTCTCCTACAAGCAAACCCACCTCTGTCCTTCATCCCACCTCTAGGCACTGCCTTTCAAGGTCTCACCCCAAAACTTCCTTTTTTCTAGGATCTTTGATCTCTGCCTCTTCACAGATTTTTTCTTTGCCTGCAAATTTGTATGTATGTGTATATGTATATGTGTGTGTATGTGTGTGTGTGTATATATATATATACACATACATATATATACACATAGATAGATAGATTAGATAGATAGTATATATACACTCTTAAAAAAAAGACCCTTTCCTTGAACTTGCTCTCCTATTTGGCTACCTTATTCCCATTCTTCTTAAAAAATATTTGCAGCCTCCATTTCACCACTCACTCAATGCCAACACCCTGCAAGTTTGCTTCCACACCCTACCCGACCCACATAGTCTATTGGATCTGAACTTTCAGAGGCCACCAAAGATCTTGCAAAAACATTATCTCTTCTCCTTCTCCACATTTCTCAATTTTCTTCACTCCTGCAGGATGTTCCATCTTCTCCTTTAAAAAATCCGTCCTTTCTCTACTTTTCATGACACTGTTCTGTTATCTCTATAACCTTTCTTTATTCATCTTTTTTTTTCCCCACGTTGCGTGGCTTGTGGGGTCTTAGTTCCCCGACCAGGGATTGAACCTGGGCCCCAGCAGTGGAAGTGCTGAGTCCTAACCACTGGACCGCCAGGGAATTCCCCTCATCTTTCTCTTTCAAAACTCACTTCTTCTACTCTTCCAAGAGCAAGTTCTCTTCAAGATTTAAATGCTTATTAACTTGTTTCTTGCTAGCTACAGCAGTGGTTCTCAAGCCTGGCTGTACCTTAGACTCACCTGGGGAGTTTCCAAAAAATGCTGGTGTCCACAGAGAATTTTTTTTTAATTAATTAATTAATTTTTGGCTGTGTTGGATCTTTGTTGCTGCACGTGGGCTTTCTCTAGTTGCGGTGAGCGGGGGCTACTCTTGTTGGCGGTGCGCGGGCTTCTCATTGCGGTGGCTTCTCTTGTTGCGGAGCACGGGCTCTAGGCATGCGGGCTTCAGTAGCTGTGGCACGCAGGCTCAGTAGTTGTGGCTCTTGGGCTCTAGAGCCCAGGCTCAGTAGTTGTGGTGCGCGGGCTTAGTTGCTCCGCGGCATGTGGGATCTTCCCGGACCAGGGGTCAAACCCCTGTCCCCTCCATTGGCAGGTGGATTCTTTTTTTTTTTTCTTTATTGGAGTATAATTGCTTTACAATGGTGTGTTAATTTCTGCTTTATAACAAAGTGAATCAGCTATACATATACATACATCCCCATATCCCTCCCTCTTGCATCTCCCTCCCTCCCACCTGGCAGGTGGATTCTTAACCACTATGCCACCAGGGAAGTCCCCACAGAGGATTTTTAGGGCAGAGAAACTATCCTAAGTGATACTACAGTGGTGGATACCTGTCATTGTACATTTGTCAAAACTAGAATGTACAACACCAAGAGTGAACCCTGATGTAAACTGTGGGCTTTGGGTGATAATGATGTGTCACTGTAGGTTCATCAGCTGTAACCAGTGAACCACTCCTGTGGGTGGTGGTGGTGGTGAGGTGATTCTGTGTGTGGTGGGGAAGGTGGCACATGGCACTCTCTGTACTTTTTGCTTGATTTTGCTGTGAACTTACAACTGCTCTTAAGATTGAAGTCTACTGAGCTTCCCTGGTGGTGCAGTGGTTAAGAATCCACCCGCCAATTCAGAGGACATGGGTTTGAGCCCTGGTCAGGGAAGATCCCACATGCCGCGGAGCAGCTAAGCCCATGCGCCACAACTACTGAGTCTGCGCTCTAGAGCCCACGAGCCACAACTACTGAGCCCGTGAGCCACAACTACTGAAGCCCGCGCGCCTAGAGCCCGTGCTCCGCAACAAGAGAAGCCACTGCAATGAGAAGCCCGTGCACCGCAACGAAGAGTAGTCCCCGCTCGCCGCAACTAGAGAAAGCCCACGCGCAGCAACTAAGACCCAACGCAGCCAAAAATCAATAAATAAAAAATAAATAAATTTTAAAAATTGAAAAAATTTTTTAAATGAAGTCTATTAATTAAAAATGCTAATGCCTAGGCCCCATGACCAGCGATTCCGATTTATTTGGCTCAGGTGATTCTAAGGTGCAACAAGGCTGAGAAATCCTGGGTAAGACTGTTTTCCTGAGGATCTTTCTCTCTGTCAGGATTCACTGATCACTTTGAAGCACGAAATTCCCACATTTAACTTTCCAGCTCTGACCTTTTCCATGATTCCCAGGTTTACAACCTCCACTTGTATGAATGTGTCTGAGATCATATCAAACTCGACATCTTTTTCATTTTCCAGATTCCTCTTGTCGTCCCAGTTTTTGATCAGTGCACCGACCATTAGCTTGGCTGTTTAGGTTTTACAAACCTTAGAATCCCAGCATCAAGGATTCTTTGAGCTCAAATCTCTGACCTTTACCCCAAGCTGAAACCCCCTGGCCCCCTGTTCCCTGGCTCTGCTTGAAACTTTCTAACCATGGAAGAAGCTCAGTCCTGGGCAAGGATCATCTCCTTTTCAAAAACACCTTTATTTTTTCTTATCATACAGCTGATACATGTGAATTGTAGAAAACAATATAAATTACTATTGGAAAGCATAAAGGAGAAATAAAAACCACCCGTAATACTATCACGCACCAATTACTGTTAATGTTTAGGTAAATAAAAATAAACAGAGAGAAAAAAGGTTACGTTGTGAAATGTTTTTTATGTTATTTTTCACTTAGCATGACATCACAAATATTCCCCCATCGTAAGTACTCTTTCAGACCATTTAAAATAATTTTAGTATTATTTTGTCTGCAAAAGTGGTCTCAAAGTCAAATACTGGAGAAGTCTGTGGAATAGAAAATAAAACGCTCCCCACTCTCTCCTGCTAGATTATCCAGAGAGCAGTCTAAGGGGGTTCTCCCCGCCCATTTATCTTTTTGGGACAAAGAATCTGATATTTCAAGGAAAGCATTTGTTGGCATTCCTTACGCTTATTTTCTGGATTTAAAACATTGGATCATATAATCTTCCCAGAGACCAGGGCATCTAGAAGTTTTAACTGGCTCTTTGGGGTTACTCCACCCCTCTCTGTCACCACCTCCCTGGGGCTAACCATGCTTAATAATTCCAACATGTATTGATTGATTGATTGATTGATTGATTGATTGATTGATTGATGGCTGTGTTGGGTCTTCGTTTCTGTGCGAGGGCTTTCTCTAGTTGCGGCAAGCGGGGGCCACTCTTCATTGCGGTGCGCGGGCCTCTCACTGTCGCGGCCTCTCTTGTTGCGGAGCACAGGCTCCAGACGCGCAGGCTCAGCAATTGTGGCTCACGGGCCTAGTCGCTCCGCGGCATGTGGGATCTTCCCAGACCAGGGCTCGAACCCGTGTCCCCTGCATTGGCAGACAGATTCTCAACCACTGCGCCACCAGGGAAGCCCCCCCAACATGCTTTTTAATGGCTATGGCAATCTTTCTTTTTAAGGGAGTTCTGATGGTTGGAAAGCTCTTCTTTATGCTGTGTTGAAAACTGCTTCTTGTTCCTTTTCCTCTTGGCCCCAGGCTTTCTTTATGGAGCTAGAAAAACAAAGCAAAACAAAAATAAAATAAACAAACAAAAAAGCAAACAAAAATCCAAATACTAGGACAAGCCCTAGTGTATTTTTGACCTGCATCCTTGCCTCCCACTCCACCAAGGACTAATCTTCGGCTGCCTGTGGAGGCAGGACATGGTTAAGAGCACAGCTGTGTAGCCAGACCCCCTGGGTTCCTTGGGCAAGGTTCTTAGTTCTCTGTGAGCCTCATCTGTGAAATGGAGATCATAACAGTAGCTACTTCATCAGTTGCTGTGGGTATTAAATAAGTCATGGGCCATTTAATAGACCTTTAGACCACGCCTGGCATGTGCTGTCATCAAGTATCCACAGCGTCCGGATTCTTGACAGAAAAGAGGAAAATGGCAGGATTGTCAGGCTCTGAGATTTTCACCTGGAAAACTCACCTGGATGCAGGGACCCTGTTTATGTTTGTGTCTTTGACTCAGAACTCATTTTGGTGGTTAGTATTGCATGTCTGCCTGTGGCTGCAGGGCCTAGAAACTGAAATTGTGAGGATGGTGAGAAAAACACAGGGGGCAGATATGGGACCAGGCAAGGGAAGGTACATAGCCAAGGCGGTGAACTCTGTGGAAGGGTGACAGAAGCACGTGATTTCTGATCTGGCAGCTGCTGGCCCCAATGCTTAGTAGCTGTGAACTTGGACAAACTGTTTAAGCCCCAATTTTTTTTCATCTGCAAAGTGGGTTCATTAATGTGTGCTGAGGAATAATAATATGCCTTACCTCGATTATTCAGCTCTTATTTGATGCTTCCAGCTTCACTCCTTTAATTCTCATAACAACCCCATGAGACAAAAATCCACATCCTTATTCTACAGATGAGGACACTGGGGTACTGAGAGGCAGGTCACTTTCTCATATCTGCATACTCAGAAAGTGGCAGGGCTGGGATTGGAATCTAGGCAGGCTCTAGAGTCTGGGCTCTTAATCACCTCATTATGCTGATTAAATGAATAATAATAAGCCTACCGGGCTTCCCTGGTGGTACAGTGGTTAAGAATCCGCCTGCCAATGCAGGAGACACGGGTTCGAGCCCTGGTCCGGGAAGATCCCACATGCCGCGGAGCAACTAAGCCTGTGCGCCACAACTACTGAGCCCGTGCTCTGCAACAAGAGAAGCCAGCGCAATGAGAAGCCAGTGTACCACAACGAAGAGTAGCCCCCGCTCGCCACAACTAGAGAAAGCCCGCGTGCAGCAACGAAGACCCAATGCAGCCATTAATTAATTAATTAATTAATTAATTAATTAAAAAAATAATAATAAGCCTACCACTTACTGAGCTTCTTCTCGGGTTGCTTTCTCTTCTTTAATCCTCGTAACAACCTTGATTAAATGACTGGCCCCTGAAAGTCACCCAGTAGGTGTGCAAGGATGCACTTCCCTTGGGTGGGAGCCTGCTTTGCTTTAGAGTAGGGGTCCTCATTGCTGCCTGCTCATTAGATTCATGCAGGAACTCGTCAAAAATAACAGTGCCAGTATTTGTGCACTGTTTCTGTTTTGTTGTATTCATTTGTTTGTTTAATTTTTTAGATTCCACATATTAATGAAAACATACAGTATTTGTCTTTCTCTGACTCACTTCACTAAGCACAATACCCTCCAGGTCCATCCATGTTGTTGCAGATGATGAAATTTCATTCTTTTTTATAGCTGACTAATATTCCTCTGTGTGTGTGTGTATCACATCTTATTTATCCATTCATCTGCTGGTGGGCACTTAGGTTGCTTCCATATCTTGGCTATTGTGAACAATGCTGCTATGAACATTGGGGTGCATGTATCCTTTTGAATCAGAGAACAAACTAGTGGTTACCAGTGGGGAAAGGGGTGGGGGGAGGGGCAAGATAGAGGAAAGGGATTAAGAGGTGCAAACCACGAGGCATAAAATAAATAAGGTACAAGGATGTAATATACAGCACAGGGAATAGAGCCAATATTTTGTAATAACTTTAAATGGAGTATGACCTATAAAAATATCGAATCACTATGTTGTACACCTGAAACTAATATAATACTGTAAATCAACTATACTTCAAGTAAAAAAAAATAACCATGCCAAGCCACACACCAGAGCTTCTGATTCCGTTAGTTTGGGGCATGGCGGCCCTGCATGGGGAGTTTCCAAAAGCACTCAGAGTGACTCCCATCTGTAGGCAGGATTGAGAATGTGGTGTAGAAGGGTTTTTACCCCCCCCCCTTCAGGCACTGGCTGCTCATTAAAACCATCTGGGACCTTCTAGATTCTGAGCTCATTGGTTTGAGCATCAGCCTTACTCACTGAGCTAATTAATGCCTATTGGATCTTACTAGGTGCCAGACACTGCATTAAGTCATTGACTCCTGCAGTGACCAGCTCGTCCTGGTTTGCTGGGGATTTTCCATCCCAAGAACCAACCCCTCAGGTCAGATGTGGGCAAACCAGGATGGTTGGTCACCCTCCTTAATCCTTCCCTAAACTTTTGTTTCTGATTGACCTCATTCACTTATTTTGCAACAAAACTCTGAGGAATGTTCTCCTGGTAAACCCATGTTGCAGGTGATGAAACTGAGGCACAGGGAGTATTGGTCACATAGTTAGTAGAAAGTGATCACAAAACACTACCACAACCATTATTTCATTTCCTCTCAGGGAAACCTGTAAGATTAAGGGGGATTTTTTTGGTCACCACTTTATAGACAGGTAGAGCAAGGTTCAGGAAGGCTAATGAATTTCCCATGGTTAGTGACCACTGTGTTAGATGGGAGATTGGATCTTCTGACTCCCAGGCCATTGCATGGCTTCTGTTATGCTGGGTGGGAGGATGGAGAATGTCCCCTTGAGGAGGCTTGAGGGTCACTGGCTCTGACACTGTCTGCATCTGTCAGCAGATCTGGGGCCTCCCAGCCTTCCCTCCTGCAGGGCTGAGAGTCTCGCTGTGGACTCCTTTCCCCCGGGTATTACAGGGTCTGTGGGTTAGAAAAGACCGAGATGATTGCCAGCGGTTGGGTGCTGTTCATTTAGAACATCTGCCCTCAGGTCCCCAAGGCCAGTTCCGTCTGAGGACACACACGCATGCCAGGCACTGCCAGACTCTGAAAGCAGCCTCTTGCTCTCTGGGGAGAGATCTGGACATGGCTGATTAGGCTGCTGAAATGTCATCCGAGGTATGGAGTAACAGGGGACATGCCGGCAGAGAGGCACGTTTGTACAAAGGATTATTTTAGCATAATCCGGTGTTATTTAGGATAAATGGGGAGAGAAATGTGAGGTATGGGTGCCTCATTTCTCGACTCAAGGCAGCCAGCCTTTTTTTTTCTTTCCACCAGAAGAGTGACCAGCTGAGTGTTCCCTGGAGAGGACTGGGCCCACCCCGCCCTGCAGCAGTTCAGCAGCGTGTTTCGCAGGAAGATTTGTGTATCTGAAGCACCAGTGCAGGGATTCTCATAGTACATGAGCTGATTCTAAAATGTTCAAGGACACTTAAAAATGTTCATTGTTATGTAGTTATAGTAATATAATTGGAATAACCATAATACAACTAAATATGCAGTAAAATGGAGGTTCACGAGGGCAGGGACTTTTGTCTATTTTGTTCATGGCTGTAGACTCAGCACCTAGGACAGCTGCTGGCACACAGTGGTGCCCAGCGAATGAGTGAATGAATGAATGAATCTCCCAGCACATGTGTAGCTTTACCAGAAAATGGAATTTGAACTTAGGCTTGTAGGATGGATAGGATTTAGTTAGGAAGAAATAAATGAGGTTGGGGGGAGGGGATGATTCAGGTGGGGAACATGGCGTAAGTGAAGACTAAGAGGTAGGACAAACAAGGCCCGCAGAATATAAGCTAATGGTTATTGAAGCTTACTATGCACCAGTCACTCTGCAAAGCTCTTTCACGTATTAACTAATTAAATCCTCATAACAGCCCTCGTAATATCTCTACTTTGCAGATGGGGAAACTGAGGCCCAGAGTGGTGAAGTGTCTTGCCCAAGGACAGGCTGTAGCTCTGATTTGGCTGTTTCCAGGAGTCCTGCAAGGTCATGGCCCATTTGGAGGTCCATGGCAGGTGGAGCGCGTGTCCCAGCCAGCATGGGCCTGCTGCTGCCTCAGCTTAGGCGGTGAAGGCCCGGCGTCCTTTCTGCTCTCTGGCCTGTGGGAGCCCGCTCAGTGTGCTCTGGGCCTGCTCCCTTTTTCACCCAGCTGCTGTTTTCACAGGTTTCCATTTTTAGCTCCCGGGACTGGAACGCAGTGTTCAATGCACTGTAAACCTCAGTGTCAGTTTGATTATACGAGAGGCGTGTGTGGGCTCCCGCTCTCCCGTTTCCATGTCTAATAATAACCCTCTGGATTCTCTTGTCCCTTTTCTTCCAAGGCCTGCAAAGCATTTCATATGTCCCATTTAAGCCTCCAGTTCCCCAGGGAGGCAGCTGGTGACTATTATGTGAAAGGGCTTTGGCAACTAATCAATTCTCTTCAAACGGTAGGGGCTACAGTCATCTCTGTCTTAAATGTGGGAGAACAGAGTTATGGGAGAATAAAGAGAAATGCTAAAGGAACTGGTGTTTAATGATTCTACTCTGTGCATCTTATCAACCCTTGGAGGGGCATCTGTGAATTGTCCTCTTTTATGGATGAGAAAAATGGCTCAGAGAGGCTAAGTGACTTGTTCAAGGTCACACAGCTAATAATAGGTAGACTATGGATTTGACCCTGGATTTATCTCCAAGGCCTTTGGTTTCTCCATTGCATCACTAAATGGGATGTTGTGGAAATAAAGGCACAGTCAGATCCTAATTATCTTGGCTCCCATACCAAGCCAGTCCCCTGTCCCTTTCCTTAGAGTTTCATGTAAAGAAACTATAGATTGGAAGGATTATTTCTCATCAGTCAAGACCATCTCTCACCTTCTAAAAAATACTGAAAGTAGGAAACTAGTTGTTTACTTTTCCTTCCATCCCATCGTTCATTCATTCATTCATTCATTCATGCATTCAGCAAGCATTTACTGTTTCCTTTTCTGTGAGCTTGAATGGGATGAAGACACAGTCCCACTGACTCTCTTTTCTCCAGGGTCTTGATTTCTACTAAAGCCCCTGTGTGACTTGGAACAAGTGACTTCACCTCCCTGAGCCCCAGTGTCCTCATCTGAAGAATGGGGATAAAAATGGCTCCTATTTCATAGGGGTTGTGTGGAGAGCAAAAAGCATTTGAGAGTCAAGGAAAGGATCAACCTCAAGGGCAGACATGTGGGCCCTGTGAGGAATGTTCGGGGAGATGTTTTTAGAGCAGAAGTTGCTGGCAGAGTTCTGTGAAGACAATGACCTCCACTGTTAGGTAGTCCAAACTTACTCTATCCATGTCCCACATGATTGTTTTGGAGAGGTTGAAAAGTTAAGTTGATTTAAATCAAATAGCTTTGATTGAAAACTGACTTGGTAGAGAGGCTGTGCACACCTGGATTCAAGTCCAGCTCTGCCACATGACAGCTGTGTGACTGGGACAGATGTTGTACTTTTCTGGACCTCAATTTCTGCTTCTGTAGATGGGAAATGATAATGTCTGCAGCAGTCTTGTGAGGATTAGAAATGATGTGTAGAAAGTACTTAGCACAGTGCCTGGCACCTCTTGGTGCCTAGTAAATGAATGTTATTACTAATGAAGTATGGGGTACAGTTCGAGACTCTGAAGCCTCAAAAACTTAAAATCCATCAGTTAGGTCTTCAGGTACAGCTGGATCCAGGTGCTCATATGAGATCATGACCTGGTCCCATTCCATACTCCGCTCAGCTCTGCTTTCATTTGTGTTGGCTTCACTCCCAGGAGGGCCCTCTCCTCCTGGTGGCAGGATAGTCCCCAGTAACTCAAGACTTACACACTACTCACAAACCTAGTGGAACAAGATCTTCTTTTTCCCTATAGTTACAGCAAAATCTATGGTCTTGAGTCCCACTGGACCAACTTGAATTATGTGCCCATCCTTGAAACAATCACTGAGGTCATGGGTGAACAAAATCGGTTGATTGTCCAAGTCTGGGGCATGTCTCTCCCTCAAGCTGGGATGTGAGGTCATCAGTTTTAAACAAACCACAGGGACTAAGAGTGGGAGAGGGCAGTTTATCCAAAGGAAAATCTACATTCTTTTACTAGAGGAAGGGGAATGGGTGCCAGACAGGTGTGTTCTCCCAGAAGCAGACTAGAGATGAGGATTTGTGTGTGATTTATTAAGAAATGCTTATAGGAGGTACTGGTAAGGGAGTGAGGGAATCAAGCGAAGGAAAGGGGAGGAAGTCAAGTAAGGGTGGGATTTGAGGTGAAGTCCCAGGCTTAACCTGATCCTATGGGGAGCTTTGGAATATAAATTAAACCTTGGAGAATGTCTTACCTTGGTCATAGGAACTGGGTGTTTGTACCCATGAACCAGCCATTGGCCATGGGCTTCCCTGGTTGTGAATTCCCAGGGACTTCTGGACCTCTAAATGGGGGACACAGCAACAGCAGCTCAAGGACAATGCTCTGAAGGTCACAGGTGTGGGGCTTTGGCAGCATACCGCACAGAAGCTCTGAGGTATACAGGAGTGGTAAAAGGGATGCAAGGGGATCTAGGGCCCACTGTAGTGGGGGACAGTCACAGCTGTCTGTAGCAGAAGGGGGTGAAGGAGGCAGGAAGGAGAGGAGGCAAGGGCAAGGGCAAGAATGGGTACCCGTGAGAAGATGGACAGATGAAGTGGTTTTTCATCCTGGTCAGGATCAAGGAGGAGAAACCAAGCAGCCCCCTGCACCTCTGGTGTTTTTCTGCCACTGACCATAGCCATCATCACAGCGCCCCTACCAGTCCTCAGCAACATGCTGAGACCTCACTGTGCAGAAACAAGTGAGGAGGTGATTCAGCATGGAGCATAGGCAGCAGGGAAGCCAGAGGGGTGACCTTAGGCCCCTGCTAGATGGATGAGGCTGGCATGAGGTTGCTGGGTCCAGAGAGCCTTGGGTACCTGCCCATGCCAAGGCTGACTCGCCAGCAGCTGGTGGTCTGGAGGTTCAGAAGTGCCTCAGGCTCATTTAGTCTCTAATTGCCTCCTCTCTACCCACCTCTCACCCTTCCAATGGCCCCTCTATCCATCAGGAGCTGCTACCACCTTTGCTGCACCAGCTTTCATCTGTCACCATCTTCCCAAGCCATCTGGCATTGGAGCTTTCTGGACAGGGAGCTGAGAGGCAGTGAGGGAGAAGTAAGTGGATTCACAGGCTAAGTCAGTAGCTCCCTCCTCAGGGTCATGGCCACTGCTCTGCTAATTATTTTGAGGGTGATGAGTTGGTTTAGTTCAGGGATGATAAAATAGCAGGAGTCATTTATTGAGCACCTGCTATGTGTGAGGCTCCGTGCTGAGTGCCCCACGAGCATTATTTCGTGTCATCACATCCAGCAGTCATAGAAACTGGTATACTAAGACTTTTTTTTTTTTTTTTTTTTTTTTTTACCAGTAATAGAAACCCAAGGCAACCTGACTTGAGGGGAAAATAACTTTTTGGCTCACGAAATGGCAAAGTCAAGGGGGAATTATGCACAGCCTGGATCCAGGAGTTTAAATAATGTCACTGGTGTCTGTCCATCTTTCTGCTGTGCTTTCTTCTGTGTTGGCTTCACACTCGTCAGCTTCTGTGTTCCTTTCCCTTCAATGATGACAGGTTGGCTGTCTAGCAGTTACAGGGGTGCCAGTGACCAGCTCAGCAAACCCATTGGGAAGAGAGATTCTTTTTTCCAGTGGTTCATACCATAATGGTGTCTCATTGGACCAACTTGGGTCCTATGTTAATTTGTGAACCAATCACTGTGGCCTGGGGTGGAATACTCTGATTGGCCAGGCTTTGGTCATGTGCTCAGGGATGGAATACTCTGATTGGCTAGGCCTTGGTCATGTGCCCACATCTGGGGCTGGAGATGTGGTTAACTTAATCTGAAACATATGGACTGAGAATGGGGGAGTGGTGATTCTCCAAAAGAAAAATGTACATATTCTTACCAGAAGAGGGGGACTGAGTCCTGGAAAGGAGAGATAAAAGATGAGAGGTCTACTAAGGGTTTGTGTTATTACACTCTTTTACATATTTAAAACTGAGGTTCAGACAGATGAAATAATGATCTCAAGATCATACATCTAGTAAGTGACAGTCTGACTCCAGAGTCTGAGCTCTTGACCACTATCCTAGGGTGCTGCTTTGATGAGAGAGAAGGTGGCTCCATTCTTGGGATCTCTGAAGGGCTGCAGCATTGCCTGTAGCAATAAATATTAATTCATTTATTGGGAACAAGCCTTGGATTAGAAGTCAGGAAGCATGAGTCCAGCTTCTGGGCTACCACTTGTTGGATATGTGACCTTGAACAAGAAATGTAACTCTGAACCCCAGTTTCCTCATCTGTGTACTGGACAGAATGACATGCCCTCTGCCTACTTCATAGGGTAGATAATTGGATGTGAAAATGCCTCTGCATTTGTTGTTACTTCCGTTTGGTGGGACTTCTTCAGGCCAAGTAAGGTGGCCCCTCCTCTGTGCTACTGCAATGATATATTTATGAGTCCATTTTCTCCTGAGGACACGGGCAGACTTCCTCCCTCCCTCCCTCCTTCCCTCCCTCCTTCTTTCCTTCCCTCCCTCCCTCCTTCCCTTCCTTATTTCAATGAGGATTTTTGAATACCTATTGTGTGCTAGACATTGTGCTATGTACTGGTTTATTCATCTGATGCCTGGCCCATAGTAGGTACTGGGCAAAATTTTGTTAAACTGAACCTTCCTGTCATCCTCCCACTTCAGCAGAGAATGATCCCTTGGTGACCTCATGTCTTCTGCTTCTTGCTGCTGTTAACCAACCACTAGGGCTGTATCCCAACCTTCATAACAAAACTGAAAAAAATCACAATGTAGATTTTAGGGAAAATGTACTAAAAACCTCAGGAATGAGAAAGAAGAGAATCAAAGTCATCATTAAAGACTGTACTTGGCAATTTGACTCCTAAAATGCTGTAGCAAAGCATAATACCTCTGGAGGGCTACTCCACATGTAGGCTGGCTATTTGCATTGTGCCCTGTCTTATAACTTGTTGGTTTATGGTAAAGCAGGGTTGAGATCCTGGTGTTCTTCCTCTTGATTATCCCCTGACATACTTCCAGTTAGGTAACTTAGCAACTCTCAGGGATTTCTGGAGGTGATTTCGCTTCCATCTTTTAGGTCCCATCAACCTAAAATTTTTTTTATTGTCTGAGGCAGCTGTAATGACATAGATTTGAGATTGCATCCTTTGAGGCTGCATCCAGGATTTTTTTAAAATGCACAGGTAGGAGGTACAACCAATTCAGGATGGAGGTTCTCTCTTGGGGTGGGGAGGAGGATGTAAACATATGCAACATTTATATATTGGGTAAACATTTCAGAATCAAATATGACAAAATTTTAAGATTTATAAAAGCTGAATGATGAATATGCTGATATTGATTATGCTATTTCTATACTCTTTTGTAAGCTTGAAATGCTTCAAGGAGATAAAATTCTCTGTTTCTAAATGTTAAAAAAAAAAAAAAAAAAGACTGTGCTTGGGCAGGAAGGTGATCTCTTTGAGGGGGCAGAGTATCTGGGAGCCCCAGTAAAACCCATGATCCTGGCTGGGTACATCCCAGGCAGTTGGACTGAGCCCTAATCAAGGCACTGACAACATATGCCCTATTGGGTCCCAGAATTGATATGGACCACTGAGTGCCTCCCACTTCCCTGCTTTTTGGTGAGAATGTCTGTAGCAGTCCGCTTGGCTCACCATGGTAGGTTGCGTGTGTCGAGGGAAGATACTCTGTCTTTCTGGTCCACAGGTCTTCAGATCAAGAGAAATGGTACTTGAAGAACTGCACTTGCTGAATTTCACGCAAGAAGCCTGACCCACACTTAGATGTGATTTAGACGACTGGATCCTGAGCTGAGCTTAATGCTTCTAGGAGAGATTTTCGGGGGTCCTTGGGAATGGGTGGGTTTGTGTTGCATGTGTATGATTTGGGCCACAAAGGCAGACTGTAGTGGTTTTAAAACATGTCCACACATGATTTGACACTCCTCCGTTCAAGAGGTGCAGTCTGTTTCCTGTCCTTTCATCTGGGTGGGCCATTGTGGCCACTGGATGAGCAGAATGCAGTGGAGGTGACACTGTGTGACTTCCAAGGTTAGGTTAGAACAGAAAGGCATGCAGCCTCTGCTGCTTTCTCTTGGGATACTCAGTCTGGGAGCCTTCCTTCCCAAGTGTGGCCACCCGGCAGGTACCATGTGGAGAGACCACATCAAGAAGAGGTGTTCAGAGAGCCCCAGCCGTTCCCGCCCTCAGTTGTCTGAGTCTTCCCAGCCCAGGTGCCTGACATATGACTGAAGAAACCTCTGAGGTGACCCAGGACTCAGCTACAGTGATTGCAAGGGCATGAGAGATCCCCAAGCAAAAGCTGCCTGGCTGAGCCCAGCCTACCCACAGATCCAGGAGGAAAATAAAGGATTGCTATTGTTTTAGGCACTGTTTTGGGGGCTTTGTTATGCTCAATAAATAACCAGGTCCTGCTGTCAAGAGCAGTTCTTGTGCGAGGGCCCCACTATGGACTCCAGGGTTTTCATTCAAGCCCCTGAAACCCATTCTGCAAGTTTTAATGCTGGTGGTTTCTTGGTCTTACCTGGAAGTATCAAAGGAAGATTCTCAGACAGCAGCCAGGACTCGTGGTCCTTGCTCACAGGCTTGTTATCCTGATATGACGTGCTGACTGCAGTATTGTGAAGGGGCAGCTGTCTACTCAGACCATGAGGAAAACCAACCAAGTTCCCCAGTCCACAGGGGATGTCCATTACATCACTGCCATCTGGTCAAATGGCAATGAGATGCCTTGATTCCAGGACCCACTTCAATTTCATCAGTGTGACAGTGTGCATCTTGGAATGATGATGTCAGCTGTAAAATGGGGATAATTGTGTCTATCTGTGGGGTGGAGGAGGTCCCCAGTACAGCTCCAGGCTTATGGTGCACCCTCAGTGAGCATGGCTGTCAGCACAGAGGTATATTATTACATCGACTCTGCATAAGGAAGTGGATGCAGGGCTGTGAGTCAGGCATTGAAACCCCAGGAAAAGGAAGTGTGAACCAGAGCAGAAAGGAGAAGCCTGAGGAAATGGCTCAGCTGATGCACTGCCAGGAACTCGTGAAAAGCAATGCATCAGAAATGCTTTGGTTACTCGAGTAAAAAAATCATATTAAACTTTGCATCTGGGAGTGGGGCTACTCTAGCCACGAAGCAATGTCAGCTGCACTGAAAAAGGCTGCAGCCTTCCCTTAGCGCCAGAAAGCCGGGAGCTGCCAGAGTGGGGCCTGTTGTGTTCTCCTGGGGCTGGTGTTTCTCCAGGACGTGGTATTTATACATCTCAGGTGGTTCTGTGTGACAGCAGCTGTCCCTTGCTCTATCTCTGAGTGAAGCCCTCTTCTCCCAGAAGGGGGCCTTGTTTATCCAGGCTTCCCTCACTCCTCATAGACAGCCAGGAGGGATGGAGAATAAAGAAGTTGCAGGAAAGCAGCAATGGACTGTGAATTAAAAAAGAAAAAGAAAGAATTTGTAGCTGTAGAATGCTTTGGTCAAATGGAGACTTACTAGGAACCCTGCCATGGAAAGCAGATCGTTAAAGGAGCTTCTTTTTTTTAGTAAATTTATTTATTTTATTTATTTTTGGCTGCGTTGGGTCTTAATTGCTGTGTGTGGGCTTTCTGTAGTTGCGGCGAGCAGGGGCTACTCTTCGTTGTGGTGCGCGGGCTTCTCATTGCGGTGGCTTCTCTTGTTGCGGAGCACGGGCTCTAGGTGCGCAGGCTTCAGTAGTTGTGGCTTGCGGGCTCTAGAGCGCAGCCTCAGTAGTCGTGGTGCACTGGCTTAGTTGCTGCGTGGCATGTGGGATCTTCCCGGACCAGGGATCGAACCCATGTCCCCTGCATTGGCAGGCGGATTCTTAACCACTGTGCCACCAGGGAAGTCCCAGGAACTTCTTGATATTAACACTTTGGATAGCATTTTTGCAATATCTCGTTAACGCTAAATAAACATGGCACATTCTATGACCCAGCAATTCCTCCTTGCTGGTATATCTCTAGAGAATTGCTCCTCAAACTTCAGTGGGAAACTGAAGAACCTGGGGATCCTGTCAAAATGCAGATCCTAATTCAGTAGATCCCAAATGGGGCCTGAGATTCCGTATTTCTGGCTGGCTCCCAGGTGATGCTGATGCTCGGACCGCACTCTGAGTAGCAAGGCCCAAGGGAACTGCTTTCTAAACTTTCTTTTGGCTTTGCTAGTAAAAAAACACATTTCAGATGGCAACCCAGTATACACTTATCTATAATTGAAACAGAAGTTTTATGAAGCAATACTTATCCTTGCCATGTGATGCACTCTAATATTTTGTCTTCTGCCAAAAAAAGAAAAAAAAAAGCAGTGTTGACCACAAAGCCACTGAAATGATTTCATTATTCACCAGTGCGTCTCAAGCCACACTTTAAGAAACAGAACTCTGGATAAATTCTTACACACCAGGAGACAGGAAGGCTTACTGATGCATTGTTTGTAATAACAAAAAGAAATTTGGAAAAAGCAAAACAAAACAAAAGAAAAAACAACAACCCAAAAGACCTATCCACAGGAGAATGTATCAGTGCATTTGTGATGTATGCACACAGTGGAACGGTGAAAATAAATGAATTTGAACCACATGAATCAGCATGTATCTCAAAAACAATGCTGAGTTAAAATTCAAGTTGAAGGATACATGTTCTAGGACACCATTTATATATACTGTTTAGAAACAGGCAAAATAATTCTATTTGTTATTTAGGAATTCATACATATGTAGTAAAGGTATAAAAGCTCATAAGGGAATGATTAACACAGATTCAGGAGAGTGATTTCCTGTTGGGGGAGAGAGTAGACTCAGGTGGAGGTGCCTTTGGGGTTTCACCAGTATTTGCACAGCTTCGTTTCCCAAGGTGGGTGATGAATCCGTGGTGCTCATTATATTGGTGTCTATCTTTTTTTTTCTTTTTTTTAATAGGCTAGAGGCATTTTGTAATAATTAAAATTTTAAAAAGAAAGAAAAAGAAAGGAGGAGGTGCTTGAGTTGAAATTTGTAGGGGCTTTTGTTAGTTTCCTAGGGCTGCTATAACAAATTACTAAACACTTGTTGGGTAAGGACAACTGAAATTTATTCTTGCACAATTCTTTAGGCCAGAAGTCTGAAATCGAGGTGTCTTTAGGGTTTGTTCTCTCTGGAGGCTCTGAGGGAGGATGTGTCCCCTGCCTCTCTCCTAGCTTCTGATGACTGCTGGCCATCCTTGCCGTTCCTTTGGTGCAGGACTTCACCATTCCAGTCTCTGACCCCATCTTCGTGTGGCCTCCTCTCTGTGTCTCCAGTCTCCCTCTCCGGTCCCTTACAAGGACACCGGTCACTGCCTAATTCCAGGCTGATCTCATCTGGAGATCCTTAACTTAATTCCTTCTGCAAAGACTCTATTTCCAAATAAGTTCACATTCACGGGTATTGGGGGTTAGGATTTGGGGCAGAGCTGGGACTCCCACCAGAGACTGCTGAACTCCAGAGCCCATGTTTTGAAATCACGGTTTTCTACTGTCTTCCATCAATAGCTCTTTAGGTCTCAATTCCCTCCTCTCTCCAATGGGAATAACAGTCCTGGCCTCATAGGGTTGTTCTTAGGGTTCAGTGAGCTGGTGTGTCTAAAGCACTTAGCATGGTGCCAGGCACAGGGTAACTAGCAGTTGTTATTATTAAGATACGGGGAGTAAGGCCTGAAGCAGGGTTCCCTCCCTCCCTCCCTGAGACTGTGTGTGTTTAGCAGGGATTGTGTCTCACTCATTTTTGTTCATTTCATTTTTTTTTTTAATTTTTATTATTTATTTATTGGTTGAGTTGGGTCTCTGTTGCTGCGCGCGGGCTTTCTCTAGTTGCGGCGAGCGGGGGCTACTCTTCATTGTGGTGCGCGGGCTTCTCATTGCGGTGGCTTCTCTTGCTGTGGAGCACGGGCTCTAGGTGCGCGGGCTTCAGTAGTTGTGGCACGTGGGCTTCAGTAGTTGTGGCTCATGGGCTCTAGAGCGCAGGCTCAGCAGTTGTGGCGCACGGGCTTAGTTGCTCCGCGGCATGTGGGATCTTCCCGGACCAGGGCTCGAACCCGTGTCCCCTGCATTGGCAGGCGGATTCTTAACCACTGCGCCACCAGGGAAGCCCTGTTCATTTCATTTTTAAACCCATGTGCAGTGAGCACTTACTATGTGCCAGGCACTATTCTAGCCCCTAAGCATGCAGCTAAGACTAAGACAGAATCCCTGTCCTCAGAGTCTAGCATTTCCCCACCAAGCCCAGAACCCATAGTAGGCCCTCAAGGAAAGCCTGTGGATGAATGACTGTGTGAATAAATGAATGCAGAGAGCAAGTGGTCCTCCGCCTCCCCGCCCCACCCCCCGCCCCCCGCCTCCCCCAAAGGTGTCCATTCAGCTGTGAGAATTGCCAAGGCTGGTCCTGGGATAATGGATTAGCACTGTCTTCCAATAAGGGTGGTTTCATCCATCTGAAGGATGAGGATAATAATATATTCTTTGTAAAACTGTTGGGTGGCTTAGTAAACTAATATTTATAAAGTGCTTCCAAAGCCACAGATGAAAATCAAGGTAAAAACACCTGTGTTATTGGTATTGCTCCTTTACTGCCCTCCTGCAGCCTGCCTTTCAGATGTATTTCTTGAAGCAGGAAGAGGTAGTGTCTAGTTTTAAGATAATTAAACCCAAATAAAGATAATCTACTCCTTGATTAGAGCCAAAACCTGCCCTTTCTCCTCTTTGCTGAGTCTCTCCATTTTCTTCTTACTCAGGTGAGCTGCCTTGTTTTGGGAACATCTGCTGTTGAGACAGTAACTTTCTTTGTATCTGTCGTTTAAGGCATGTATTTCCACCAGAGTCTTTCTGGGGCTTCTCTGGGCCTATAAAATAGTTAGAAGGGCCACAAGAGCATTTGCATAACTGTTGATTTGAATATAATTTGCATGACCTATCTTGGTCTGTGCAGTTATATCTTATTTGATTTCCAAAAGCTTTGTCATTTCTGTTTATATAATCATAAAAGTGACAAAGATCTCAGATCATATGAGGAACTCATTCTCCCAGAGTCATTGGAAGGGTGGAAGAAAGGGACATTTGTTTAACATCTACCATGTGCTTACAAATGTGATTTCAGTAATTTAGTCCATGGTTCTCAAATTTGGCTGCAAATTGGAATCACTAGGGAGCTAAAAAAATACTGACACCTGATCCCCACCCTCAGAGATTACAATGTAATTGGGAGTAACTGGGGTCGGGGTGGCAGCCTAGTGTCAGGAGCTTTAAAACCTCCCCAGGTGATTCTAAGATGCAGCAAAGATTGAGAACTACTTATTTAATCATCATTAAAAACCCATGAACGCCCCCCACACAAAATGGTGAAGATGTGGAAACTGAGACTTTGAACATCCATAATATTATTAATGTTAATAGTGGATCATTTTGATACTTGGTGTGCCAGATCCTGCTAAGCACATTGATGTTTGTGTGTATTAAATTCTTGCAATGACTGTTTGAGGCAAAGATTAATATCTCCCTTTTACAGATAAACAAATTGAGGCTCAAAATGTATATAATCTGTCCAAAGCCCCCAAACTAGCAAGAGATCATTCACAGGAGAGAGATGACTGTGCTTGGATTACGATTAGACTGTGTTGGGATTTGAATTTTGCTTCTAACCTCTGGTTGATGCAGGATCCAACTTGAGGCTCTTTGTCTTCTGTGTTCTTTTGTGCTTATCATAGTGCTGGGATCTTCAAAGGCACCTGGAAAATACGGAGGGTTGGCATGAAGCAATTGGGGCCAAGGAGTGGACTTTCCAGGCAGTGAGAAGCAAGACCTTTTGACCTGATAGATCAGTTCTTCCTCCCTTTCTGTCCCTTCCCTCCAGTATTTATGGAGCTCTGTGCCAAAGACACAAGACCGACAAGGGCTGTTATGTAGCATCCATCATATGTCAGCTAATACTGGAGCTTTGAATTAACCTGCAGAAGTTGGGCTGTGCATTTTTCTCCCTGTAAAATGAACTGAAGCTGTTGTGAAGAAATAGTTTCAGCACACCAAAGGGAAGAATGGTGACTTGTTTTTATTTATTTGGGTTTTTGTTTTTTTTCTTCTCACCTGGGAAGTGGCAAGAGGACAGATATTTTATCACATTCATCCAGCTAAATGTGCTCCAGAATAGTGAGTCGTTGGGTGCCATGCCATTCAAATACAAATTTACTCATTCATTCAGTACTTTCTGAGCTCCTGCCATGTGCCTAGCACTATTCTGGATGACGGGGACACGGTAACAAATGAGGCCAAGTCCCTCTGTCTGTGGCGACCTGAATGATGAGAAGAAACAATTCCTTAGGGGTGGGCAAGTGCAGAGCCCTGAGATGGGAATGTGCTTGGTGGGTTCATGGAACAGCAGGAAGGAATGTGGCTCACAGGGGCTGAAGTGGGGAGAGGGTCAGCGAGGTGGGCAGGGCCGGATCTCACAATGCCCGGGAGCCACGATAAGGCATCTGAATGTTCATCTGAATGAGATGGGAAGCTGTTGGACGGTTTTAAGCAGGAAAATGACATGGTCCAACTTACATTTTGGAAGGATCGCTCTGGCTGCTGTGCGGAGGGTAGACCGTAGGGAGCAGGAGTGGGAGCCTGGAGCTGATTTCGGAAGTGTTGATCCAGGTGAGAGGTGGTGGTTTGAACCAGAGGGTAGCAGTGGACGTGGTTACAAGTGGTTGCACTTAGCATCTATTTTGAAAGTTGAGCCTACAGGACTTGCTGTGCTGTGTGAGGAAAAAAGAGGAGTTTTGGTCTCAATGGATAAAAGGTACTATCTCCTGAGATGGGAAAGACCGAAGGAGAAGCAGTTCATATTCAACTACACGTGAAAAACATCGCGTATTGTATCTTCTTTTTAGCAAATTCACAGTTGCCTATCAAAGGTTTTCTGATGGCCTGCAGTAAAGACATCTGCTTCACTTTGGTTAACCCAGTATTTCCCAATTTGATCATGTAATTCTGTCTGTCTTTGCCCCTTGGAACATGTGGTAAGTTTCTTCAGACTTTCCTTGAATAACACCAGCGTTAGAGTGTAGACGCATGTGTGTCGGTGTGTCTACCTAGGTTGGGGAAGTGACTTGCAGCTGTGCAGTGTTCTAAATTCTGGTGAAAGTGCTGTGTGCTTCTGTTCTTTCCACCTTCAAATATTTCACCACCATCCTCCTCCACCTAACTAGTATTCCTGCCTCCAGGCTAACCGAAACGTATCTCCACACCAAGTTAGAGAGAGCTAATAGGAAAATCGGTGCCACTCTCCTGCCTAGAACTTTAAATAGCTCCCCATTGCCTTCAGGATGAATACCAAATGCTTTACTATGGCTTCACCATATGCTTTGCAATGTGACTTTCTGCTACCTTCTCAGCCACCTTTGCACTCTGTGTTTTATCCAAACCGAACTTTTTAAAGCTTCTTATGTTCTATCTCACCTCTGTGCTTTTGCACAATTTCTTCCCTCTACCTGGAATACTCTCCAAGCTCCTTTCTGCAACCTTTAGTTATTATCTTGTATAACATACCTCTGGGAGCAATCTCTTGACTTCTCATGCTTGGGCTAAGCAACTCTTCTTTGCGCTCATGGTCACGTACATTGTGAAATAATCACTATAATCAAGCTAATGTCTAGGCAATGATATTTTGAATGTGATACCAGAAGCACAGGCAACAAAAGCCAAAACAGAGAAGTGAGATTGCATCAAACTAAAAAGCTCCTGCACAGCAAACAATCAGCAGAGTGAAAAGACAACCTACAGAATGGGAGAAACTATTTGCAAACCATATATTGGGTAAGATGTTAGTATTTCAAAATATGTAAGGAACTCATACAGATCAGTAGCAAAACCCCAAATCGCCCGATTAAAAAATGGCCAAAGGACCCGAGTAGACATTTCTCAAAAGAAGACATGCAAATAACCAACAGGTATATGAAATGGTGTTCAACATCACTAATCATCAGGGAAATGCAAATCAAAACCACAATGAGATATCACCTCACGCCTGTTAGGATGGCTGTTATCAGAAAGACAAAAGATAACAAGTGTTGGGGAGGATGTGGATGAAAAGGAGCCTTTCTTTGTGCGCTGTTGGCCGGAGTGTAAATTGGTGCAGCCATTATGGAAAAACAGTATAGAGGTTCCTCAAAAAATTAAGAATAGAACTACTTTATGGTCCAGCAATCCCACTTCTGGGTACATGCCCCTAGCTTTTAATAACATTTATCACATGATTTTTTTGGGGGGTCTCTTTTTCCCACCAAGGGTTGAGTTTCATGAAGGCTTGGCCAATTGTCTTGTTTCCCATGATAACCCTAGTGCTTAGCACAATGCCTGGCACAGAGTAGTAAATGCACAGCAAATCTTTATTGAGATAAATGAATAAATAAGTGAACGTAGCTCTCTGGATCCTTAGCAAACATAATCTTCAGATAGTTTTCTATTATTCTGCTTCCTATGATCTGGGAGTCTTAAAATTGTCACAGAGCTAGAAAGAGGCTCAAAGGGTCCTAGAATCGCTCTTTCTGTCTTTAGACTGAATCCTCTCAGGATTCTTTAACAGGTGGGGAGGCTGGAGGTCACGGACAATGACCAAGACATTGATTGAATTCTGTAAATCTCTGCTGGGAATTCAGATTTCCAGGAATCTAGGAACTAGGAACTAGGACACAGTTTGTGTATGTGTAGCATACAGCTGGGGAGATAGACTCACAAAGTTCTGGGAAGAAAGTGCTAAAAATGGAAATTTTGGGAGCAATTTATGGGAACATGGAAGAGGAGAAATTAATTTGGCCTGGAGCTGGAGATTGAAGAAGCTATAGGAGAAAAAGTGATAATTAACCTGGACTTTTAGGGATGACTAAGAATCTGCCAGCCAGGAATCTAAGGATGGGGGGATGGGGGAGGATGCTTAAAGCAGAATAAGGATATGAAGATGAGGATCTTGGTGGCATGTCTGGGGAGAGATGAGTTGTATGCCCAGAGATCCAAGCAGGGTTGAGAGTAAGTTTATATCAGTTAGGAGGCTTCGGTTTATGAGTAAAAGAAAGCCATGCCGGGAGAGGTTCAAATGTCAGGAAAAAATTATGTTGTGTCATGAGAACTCTGGAGGGAGGTAGTTCCAGAGTGGCTAATTCAGCAGCAGGAAAAAAAGTCAGCTTTCTTTCACATTGCCATTCCAGTGAATGAATTTGAGTCTGTGTCTTCCTCTGTTGATTTTTATATATATATATTTTTTGTTTGTTTGTTTTGTTTTGTTTTGTTTTTTGTAATCGATAAGGGAAATATTTCCCAGAAGCCCCACCCCCAGGCCCTTTGGCCAGGATTATATCCCATGTCTAAGCCTAAGCAGGTCCCTGGCCAGGGACGTGTGCCCACCGCAATTGACTTAGGCCAATCAAGATTTACACCTGCACCCAGGAGCGGGGAGGGTCACCTGGGGCACGTGGCTGCTCAACAGATGAGATGAATAACATCAGGGTTCTGTTAACAAGAGATGGGAAGGCAATGGGTCAGGCAGCAAATTTTGGCCACTGTGGGAACCTGGAGCACCTGTGCTCCATCCAGAGTATCAGCTAGCTACCACTCAGCTCCAGCCCAGTGTTGCCACATGGGAGGGAGCCTAGTGTTACCAGAACTTGTAATTTAAAAAAATCCAGGACTGGAGATTTTTACGTGAAATCTTGTGATTTCTAAGTGTTGGCAACGATTAAAAAATAAACCAACCTGTTTAGTCCAAATAAAATGTTTGTGGATCAGTCATTTGGGAAAGGGAAAGATCCCCTTCACCACCATCCCAATTTTCTCCCCCTCTCCAGAAATGAACACCGTAAGCCACGTATGTATCATTCTGGGCCTTTCATTTTCTGTGAACTTACATACACTAAGTACACGTACACAGCTTTGTTCTTTGGTGTGTGTGTGTGTACGTGTATGTTTAACCTCGGGGGATTTTCTTAGGCATATTGCTTTATGACAAGTTCTTTTCACTTAACAAGAGGTCTCAGAGATCTTTCCATGTCAGTGCATAGAGATTCATGAATGATACATGACAGAGAAAGAGAGGGAGAGAAAGATTCATGTCAGTTATGCCCCAAAACACTGTTCCATAGTGGTGCAAGTAGCATTCCTTGGCACTCCCCTGTGAAAACTCCTTCTAGTGTGAAAATTCCTTCGTGGGAATTCTTTTGTTTTTGGATGGTGTGGTGGCTTTGTAATGCATCCATCAACGTGACTAGTATGAACTGCAGTCCCCACAGTCCTTTTCTTGTGTGTTTCCAATGAGGGTGAGCCACCAGGGCGCTTCTTGGGAGCTCTGGAGGGCACAGGGGAGCAGCAGCCAGCTTGTAGCTCACGCGTGTTCTTGCTGATCTGCTTGCTCATCCTGGGGGCAACGTGAGCAGCGGCGGGGCCTGCAGCGCCTCCCGCTTCAGTGCCTCTGACTCCTGGGCTGGGTGTGTGTGTTCAGCTCTGTGACTGAGGGCCCAGCTTCCTCAGGACACTCATAGCGCTTATACCAGGCGCAACAGGAATGGTCATGGGTTTCGTGGTGTTTCAGCACGTTCTTGCTCTCCCCACCTTACATCCCTCTTCCCTTTCCAACTGCCCATTCCAAGGACATCAAGCTGCAGCATTAGATGTGAAGACAACCGCCTTTCAGAGACTGTTTAATCAGCTCCCACAAGTGCATAAAGCCGATTTCCTATAACAAATCCCTTTTGTTTTACATATATTTATATATAACTATGTAGAGATTTATATTTTAAAATATGTTATACGTAAAAATATTTTTTAAATATATGGAAATGTATGTGTATATGTATGTATGTATATATGTATGCTAGTATCTATCTATCTATCTATCTATCTATCTATCTATCTATCTATCTATCTATCTATCTATCTCCTAGCGGTTTTGCTTCTCTGGTTGATACAAAAGGATTTCCATCTGAATAACAGCAGCAGTTGCAACAACAGCAACAAGAAACACTTTGGAATGTTTTTTAACTGTCAGGACTGTGCCAGGTACTTCAGGCATACCACTTTATTTAATCCTCACAATAATTCTGTAAGCAAGGGCTGTTATTCCCATTTTACATACGAGGCGCACAGACTTAACAAAGTTAAGTCGCTTGACTGCCATCATAGAGATGCAGAGACTGATGCCAATCTGGGTGTGTCTGACTCCAAAGCCTGGGCTTTAAACCAAAACACCGTATCGCTTCCCTTAAAAACAAGCTCTAGCCAGACTTCACATTAGGAGTATAGTTTATGGCTATTCTGCACTGTGAACATTGGTGTATCCTCCAACTGCAGAGGAAGAGAGGAGAGTATGCTTGCTTTGGAAACAGGATGTTCCTCAAAGGTAATGACGTCTTCGAGAGTCTGGCTTATAGGCAAGTGTGGCATGTTCACTGAATCATAAAACAGGCCGCCTGCCTGGTCTCCTTCTGGAAGCCGTTCATGTTCTTGGAACAGAATGTGGTACGTGTACCACTGGTTACGCACAGGATGACTTTAGGCAGCACTGAACGTTGCATACAGTTGAATCACATAGCTATTCTGTTTTCAAATGCCTTACCTACTGATTATGGCAGGGAGACGGTATTCGTTAGGTACTAATATGTTTCTAACACCTCTCTAGTGTTGGCTAATCTACCTTTGAACAAGGAAGGAAACCAGGCCATTGCCTGAGAGTCTCCAGTGGGCAACAGTACCTTTAGAGAATTTAATAGTACTGGATATGTTGTTTTTATTTTTTTGTAGTTGTTGTTAATAATGGCAAGGGTTAGTGGTTTTACATTTATGTTATATGCTTGAATTTATATGTTAGAATTTTCCTAAGTCAAAAGATGTGAGTCGATTTAAGGAGATACACAATAGTGCCCGTGGTTTTTGGTGAAAATTGTTAAGGTCCTTGAAAAAGGACTGAAGTCTATGAAGCAATGGTTGGGTCAACATGGTGAACCAACTAGTCAGGATTACTTACATTGTTCTAGTCCTGTTGGTGCATCTAGACCCAGTTCAAACCCATCATAGTGGTTGGTCAAAAAATATTTGTTGAATGAATGAAAAAATCCTTTAAGAAGTCTTCTCAGCCCCTTCCAGCTATAGGGATTCCTCCCACTTGGAAACTCACAGTACTTGTACTCATTCAATAAGCATTTTTTGACACCTATTGTGTGCCTGGTACCAACAATGCCGCAGCCAACAAGATGCCAAATATAGGGCAATTAAATGAGTACATCATGTGACAATACTGCTATTTTTATTGTAAAGTTTTTATGGTAATAGGTACTTTCCCATACGCAGGCCCTATTTTCCATATTAATTCTAACCTCAAAGCCAGGGTCCGAATGACATACTGAGAACATTAGGGAAAATAGAATGAAAGAGAAAGAAAACAAAAATGAGATAGTAATACAGCTAGAACTGCACTGTCCAACATGGTAGCCACTAGTCACATCCTTTGTGTTGCTGAGCATGTGAAATGAGGCCAGTCTGACTTGAGATTGTGCCTTAAGTGTGAATTACACACTGGGTTTCAAAGACTTAGCATGACGAAAAGAATGTGAAATATATCATTTGTAATTCTTTATATTGTAACATGTTGAAAGTATATTTGGGATATAGTGGGGTAAATTATATTTGGGATATAGTGGGGTAAATTAAATAAATTATTAAAATGATTCCAACTATTTCTTCTTAATTCTTTAATGTGGCCAGTGGAAAATTAAAATTACAGATGTGGCTGATATTCTCTTTCTATTGGGCAGTGCCATTGGCTAGACTGTGTGGTCCAAGAGGGTAGACACCTATCTCCTTGCTTCACACTGTGCTTTCAGCATCCAGCACAATGCCTAGTGCATAGCAAGGGCCCAGTAAGTTCTTATTAAACAACATTGGGCAAGTGAGTAATGCAAAAGTTTCTAGGCTTCTTCAACAATTGGTTCAGTATCCAACTCTCATTGCTATTTCTTGGACTTAACTAATTTTTTTCCTGCAAATCTTTAGGAGTTCTACTTTTTTAAAAAAGAGCTTCAGATAATAATTTAATTGGGATTTAACAAGCCAGTTATTGCAGGTCAATTAAGTGCCACTTTATGATTTAAAACCTATTTTTTTCAGATTAACCGCCACTAAATGTTTTCGTCACACCGTTTTTTGGTTAATATTATTTAAAAACTATTTTCAATTATTTAAGACATCATTTTACATCCACGGACACTTAAAAGAACTCTCTTAAAAGCAAGACCTATGTTTTTTAGAAAAAATCTCTTTGGTCATTTGCAAACTGATTTATTATAGAAGAATAAGCACATTTAGTTTACTAAGGAGCAAAATAACCAAAATATATTTAAGGGTTCTACAGACAATGAATATCAGGTGAGAGCAAGCAGACAAAGTCGACAGAGCAGTGAGCTCACATCTAGGTACTTTTAAAAATAGCAGCTTTATTGAGACATAATTCACATATTATAAAGTTCACCCTTTAAAGTATACAATTCAGTGGTTTTTAGTATATTTACAGAGTTGTGCAACATCACCATTATTCATTCGAGAACATTTCTATCACTCCAAAAAGAAATCGTATACCTATTAGCAGCCAGTCCCAATTCCCATCTCTCCCTATCCTCTGGTAACCACCAATTGACTTTTGGTCTCTATAGATTTGCCTATTTTGGACATTTCGTATAAGGGGAGTCATATAATATGTGGACTTTTGTGCCTGGCTTCTTTCACTTAGCTCACTGTTTTCAAGGTTTATCTAAGTTGTAGTATATGTTTCTACTTTATTCCTTTTTATGAGTCATTAGAGAAATGCAAATCAAAACCATGATGAGATACCACTTCATATCCATTAGGATGGCCATAATTTAAAAAAAGAAAGAAAAATAACAAGTGTTGGAGAGAATGCGGAGAAATTGGAACACATACATTGCTGGCAGGGATATAAAATGGTGCAAATATTGTGGAAAACAGTTTGGCAGTTCCTCAGTATCTTATTGATGAGTTTAATGAACAGAAGTTCTTAATTTTAATGAAGTCTAATTTATCAGTCATTTAAATTAGTCAGTGTTTTGTAGGTCCTGTTGAAAAAAATCTTTACTTATTCTAGGTTTATCTTTCAGAAGCTTTATTTTTGTATCCTTACATTTAAGGTCTACCATCCCCCTGGAATTGATTTTATATATAGTGTGAAGCAAGATACTTTCTTCTTTCCATGTGGATTTCCACTGACTGAGCCTCAGTTTTGAAAAATAGTATCTTTCCCTACCACACTGCAATGGTCTCTTTGTCATAAATCAAGTAACCATATATTATAAGTCTGTTTCTGGACTGTATTCTCTTCTACTGATCTATTCATCTACCTTGCACCATTACCCCACTGTCTTAATTACTGTAGCTTCATCATAGTTTTTAATATCTGAAAGTATAAATCTTTGAACTTAGTTCATCATCAAGATTATCTTGGATATTCTTGGCCCTTTTTATTTCCGTATACATTATGGAATTAGCATATCAATGCAAACAAAAAGAAACCTGTTGGGGTTTTGACTGAGGTTTTGTTAAAATCTATAGTTCAACTTAGAGAGAATGACTTCTTTAGAATGTTGAGTCTTCCAATCCATGAATATTATTTATTCTTGCATTTATTTAGGTCTTGTATCAGTCAGGGTCCAATGAAGAGACGGAAGCTGGACCAGTAATTTGAATAGGGAAAATTTAATATAAAAATGTGTTGACTAGTAAAAAGGCGGATCATTATTTAAAAGGGTAGAAGATGACAAAGGGGTACAGCAGGAGCAACTACAGAAAGTTGTTACTACCCCTGGGGCCAAGAGATAGTGAATAAATAAAGATGCTTGGAAACTTAAAAGGGCCCCCATCCCCACTGCCTAGGCTGAAATTCAGAGCTCTTTGGAGAAGGTGTGGGCCCCATAGAAATACGCAGTCCACCAATGATGGAGAAACAGGAAGATGTGGGCCACACCTGACCTATAGGAGTGGCCTACCTCTGGGTGGTGGAGGAAGTTGCCAGAGAGCATGGGCTGAACAGCTGGTCTGCAGAACTTCTGATACGGTGGGTTAGAAGTGGTGTAATAGGTATCCCTAACTCATTCCCAACCTCATAGAGAAAATCTTCAATATTTCACCATTACATGTGATGTTGGTGCTAGTTTTTTGTAGCTACCCTTTATCAAAAGTATCTTAGTGTGCTAAGATTAAACCATAAATGGGTATTTGACTTTTTCAAATGCTTTTCTTTATCTGTTGAGATGATTCTGTATTCTCTTTTGACATTTGTTCCATAAATGTGGACAATTATAGTGATTTCTTTTCAAATGTGAAATCAACTTTGTAGTCCTGGGATAAACCAAACTTGGTCATGATCTAGCATCCTTTTTATGTGTAACTGCATTTGATTTGATAATATTTTGTTTGGGAGTTTTGCATCTGGGTCTGAGAGAGAGTTTGGACTGTACTTTTTTTTCTTATAGTTTCTTTGTCAGGTTTTGGTATCCAGGTGTTCGTATCAAGGTTATGTTGACCTTAAAAAATGAATTGAGAAATGTTTCTTTTTTTTATATTTCCTAGTAGATGTTGTGTAAGGTCAGTATTATGTCTTGTTTAAATGCTTGGAAGGATTCGATATCTGGATCTAGATATTTCTTTGTGGGAATGTTAATTACAGATTCAATTTCTTTAATAGATATAGAAGTATTCAGATATTTTATTTCTTCTTATGTCAGTTTTGGTAAGGTGTGTTTTTCTAATTTGCATATGTCATCTACATTGTCAAATTCTAATGGTATAAAGTTGTTTATAATCATGTTGTTATCTTTTCAATGCCCATAGGATCTTGATTGGCATTTATCAATTTTATTAGCCTTTTTGAAGAACCAATTTTGGGCTTTGTTGATTTTCTCTATTGTAAGTTTGTTTTCTGTTTCATTGATTTTTTGCTTTTATCTTTGTTATTTTCTTCCTTCTACTTTGAGTTTGATTTGTTGTTCTTTTTCTAACTTCTTGAGATGGATATTTATATCATTGATTCCATCCTATCTTGTTTTCTAATATATCCACTTAAAGCTGTGGGACTTCCCTGGGGGTCCAGTGGTTAAGACTCTGTGCTTACACTGCAGGGGGCACAGGTTCGATCCCTGGTCGGGGAACTAAGATCCCACATGCTGCGAGGCATGGCCAAAAAATTAAAAAAGAAAAAAAGAAAAGAAAAAAAGCTGTAAGTTTTTGCCTAACTAGAGGTTTAGCTACTTACCATACTTTTTGATATGTCTTATTTTTATTATCATTCATTTCAAAATATTCCTACTTTCCTTTGTGACTTTTTCTTAATTTCCAGGCAGGTTTTAAAAGATTTTAAAGTTATTGTTGATTTCTAGCATAAATGCATTATAGTTAGAATATATATTCTGATTAATATTAATCCTTGAAATTTATCTAAATTTATCTTATGACCCATTTTAGGTAAATGTTCCATGTGCGCTTGAAAAAAATGTGTACCTATACAGCTATCCTTGGTGCAGTGGATGATTTATACTGACTTCTCTCCTGTTTCACTAATCCTTTTTTTTAAAAAACTGTGTCCAATCTATTGTTAAACATTCTAATACCAAATAAGTCAAATTCATTAATCGTGTTGCTTACATCTGTATACTCCTACCACTTTTTTGTCTGCTTGTTTTATTAGCTACTGAGAGAGGTTGTTAAAATATTCAACTATTACTATGGATTTTTCCACTTTTCTTTTTATTTATTTATTTACTGGCCACACCGCGCGGCTTGTGGGATCTTAGTTCCCCAACCAGGGATCGAACCTGTGCCCCCTGCAGTGGAAGCGTGGAGTCCTAACCACTGGACTGCCAGGGAATTCCCTCTTCTTAGTTTTTTGATTTGAGTATTTTGGAAGTATGCTATTATGTGCATGTGAATGTAAAATTGCTCTCTCTTCCTGGTGAATTAACCTTTTAAAATCTATTTTATTTTATATTATTTTTTATAGGACACTATACCAAACAATGAAAGGATACATATTATTTTCAAAGGTATATAGAGTGTTCAATCATAAAATGATTCAAAACATAGAATGGTCAAAATACAGAAGAATTGGAATTATTCAGCAAGGATTCTCTGACCACTGTGGAATTAAGCTAGAAAACCTGTGACTGCTAAGAAATTCAGCACTATACTTATTTTTTTAAAAAATCGGATTGTATTTATCTTTATTTTAAATTAATTAAAAAAATTTTTTTTTAAATTAAAAAAAAATTTAATTGAACTATAATTGATCTACAACACTGTTAGTTTCAGGTGCACAGCATAGTGATCCAGTAGTTGTATGCATTACAATATGATCGCCACAAATTAACCTTTTTATTGAAAATTTTCTCTTTATTTCTAGTTATGCATCTTGACTTTAGGATTACTTGGCTTAATATTATTTTAACTATACCACCTTTCTTTTGGTTAGTGGTTTTTTTGTTTTTGTTTTTTCATTCTTTTACTTTCAGTCTTTCTGTGTCCTTATGTTTATGGTGTAGGTCATATAAGCAGCATATAACTGTTTTATTCTAATGCACTCTGACAAGCTAGGTCTATTAATTGGAGTGTTTAATCAATTAACATGTAATACAATTACTGATATATTTGATTTTATAACTACAATATTACTATTTTTTTTCTTTTTGTTTTCTTTCCCCTGTCCTTTCCTGCCTTAATTTTTTTTTTTAATTTTATTTATTTTTGGGTTTTCGTTGCTGCACGCGGGCTTTCTCTGGTTGTGGCGAGCAGGGCTTACTCTTTGTTGCGGTGCACGGGCTTCTTATTGCGGTGGCTTCTCTTGTTGCGAAGCATGGGCTCTAGGTGCGCGGGCTTCAGTAGTTGCAGCACGCGGGCTCAGTAGTTGTGGCTCGCGGGCTCTAGAGCGCAGGCTCAGTAGTTGTGGCGCACGGGCTTAGTTGCTCCGCGGCATGTGGGATCTTCCTGGACCAGGACTCGAACCCGTGTCCCCTGCATTGGCAGGCGGATTCTTAACCACTGTGCCACCAAGGAAGCCCTCAAATAGAATTTTTGAACGTTTGTAAATATTTTATCCAGCTTTTCTAGTTATACTTGTTGGGAATATTGGTCTGCCTCAGTTCTTCCATCACAGCTGCACTTGGAAGTTCCATGATTTTTTTTTTTTCCTCTGAATGCTTTCCCTTACACCCTTTATATTTTATTTATGCTTCTGGTCCTTTGTGGTTTCTGCTTTCTGAATATTGCCTACCAGCGCTGCTGTGTATTCAATGTACTTGGTGTCTCCTGTGGTTGTGCGATGTGGAGGCCCTGTAGCTCACCCTGTGAGGCTCAGCATGATCTGGCCCCATGCTTACTCTCTCAGTGGTACTTTCCAGCCTCTCACCCTTAGGAAATATGCTTACAACCCATAATGGGCAAGAGAGGCCTCCTTCAGAGAGGACTTTCTTAACATTTCAGCCAGGTCCTCTTAGCAAATTCTCATTAACATGTTACTTAATTTCTTCCTAGTGCTTCTTACAAGTGCACTTTTCCATTGATTTGTGGAGTTGGTTGAGTAATTTATCTATTCTCCTCCAGGAATGGGGTCTGGAATGTGAAGACAGTGACCTTGTTGGTCTTGTTTACCACCGTATCCCCTGTGTCCACCACAGTGCCTAATCCACATTTACCGAATTAATTTGAGACTTATAATGATGGGAGATGAAAAGGAGGGGACGAGAACTAACAGTCATTAAAATTTTATCATCCTATTTAGTGTTTGCCTTAACTCTTTGAAGTGGATGGTGTTTCCATTTTGCATAGAGTAAACCATGGCTCAGAGACATCATGTTATTCTCCCCAAGCTACACCTTTGCTAAGTACTCAATCTAGAATTCAGTCCCAGGCCTACCTGATTCAGAAGTAACCCCAACATTATGAATTGTTAAATACTTCTCACTCTTCCATGCTTTTTGTATTTTCTTCCTTTTTTATTGACTTTTTAATCTTTATCTGAAACTCCTAGAATGCTAGGTTACATCAAGGGCTTTGCCTGAAAAAAAAAGCATAAAGAAGAGAAGCTGACAATTTCTTTCTGTTACTTCAAAAACAAAATGAGATGCCTTTTATATTTGGGTGGAAGGGTTATGGAGGTCAATCTAGATCACTGTGTAAACTCCTTATTTCCCTCAAATGGTCCAGTTGAGGGGGAACGTTAATTCGTTTAATGAACATTGGTTAAGTTCAATTAAAAAGAGGTACTTATAGTCATAGCAATAACTATTTAGTGAGCACCTACTATGTGCCACGCACTACGCTGGTCACTTTACACGCCTTCTCTTCAGTGATCGAAACACTTTTGGAAAATAGGTATTATTATTTCTATTGTGCAGATTTGAAAATTGAGACTCAGAGAAGTAAAGAAAACTGCCTTAGGAAGCTTCAGATCTGGTATTTGAACTTCCTCCGGACTTCCATAAAGACCACTTATTTCTATGTACACTGCTCAAGGCATCAAGCTTGGAACACAGAAGGAGCTTAGTAATGTTGTTTGCTTTTTTCAGTTTAGTGATAATATGGTGAGCTTCCCAGGAAAGAGTTGCAAAGTCTTATAATGAGGCTTCTTTTTGTCTTGCCAGGGAATGTGAACAGTATCTCCAAATTGACCCCAAAGGTTCTGAGTCACGACAGCTTGAAAGTGTCAGGTAAGGATCACATCGGTCTCAACTACAGGCTGTACTCCACTGTTTGCTCCAAATATTTTCTGGTTGCAAATGTTATTGATCTGACAGTTGATTTCCCGAGACGTATTAGTTCCAAGCTGGTGCAATATGAAAGTCTCCTCCTAAGGAAATTGGCCTTGTGAATAGTTATCCCGTGGGAAGATCATGCTGCACTTATTGCTTTACTGATATGGTGGAGAGGCCGCAAATACAATTAGCAGGCCTGGTTGGTGATTTTCCAATAATGATGTTTGGGGCATGTTATTGGTTTAGCTGTAATTGAGCTTAGGATGATCTGGAAATGTCTAAACTGGTGTGAAAGTCATCCTCGGCTTTTGCTCCAGTATGGATGCTCATGACTGAGGTGGGCTGATTACACTTGGATATGCTGAGCCTGGGGGGACGTGGTCCTGGACGGCTGTGGCTTGTCTCTCAAATTCTGTTTCCTTTCACACTGTCACTAGTAAGGTGACAACTTTTTCATAATGTTCTACCCTCTCCCAAATCCCACCCCATCCTTGTCATTTGCAGTTTACTGTATATTTTCTAGCTCTCTTATTTCTCATACAAGTATAATTTGTTCAATGTATGTTAAAGTCATATTTGTTAGGATTATTAATGCTAGCTGCCACAGTAGACGAGACCTGAAATCTCAGTGGTCGAACATCACAAAAGTTTATTTTTTGCTCAGATAAAGCCTCATGTGAGTTGGCAAAGGCTCTCCTCCATCTGGTGATTCAGGGATCCAGGGATTCCTTCCATCCTGTGTCATCGTCACCTCCACACATGTCTGTTGGGAGAGAGTTCTCCTTGGATTCACTGGGTTCTTGTATGGTCTGGGCCTTCCTGGGAACGGACACTGATAAGTTTTGTTCAAGGCTGATTGAATAGCAAGCTGAAGATTGAGAAACTCTCTCTCCCAGGAGACATTCCAAGATAAGAAAGTTCCCTTCTCTTCCTGGAGGATATTTGCTTACCTTTGTAGGGCAGTAAACCTACAGCAAGCCCCATATTCCAGAGACATTTACTTACCTTCCAGGGTAAGGAATAATCTCTCTCTAGAGGGGAGGATGGGCAGGTAACCAGCAGCTTGATAGAAACTTAGCATCTCCCAAGTTCAGGGTTCTTCTCCAGTGCCATAAGCCAAGTAGAGGAGGCCAGACTCTTCTCACTCCCTGCTGCTGTCCAATGTCGTAAACATACCTTCTTCCCTTCTCCCACCCAAACCTCTTTCACGAGGGGCTGTAATGGGTCCCAAGCAAAGCAGTTCCAGATTGCAAAAGAGAATTATAATGTGATTTACGGGTAAAGAAGGGGCCAGTTACAGGTCAGCTAATGGTGAGAGGATGCACTTGAAAGTTTCCTCTTTGAGTTAGTAGGCCTCATTAAAATTAATACTCGACAACTGTGTGATTATCAGTGTAATTCTCCAACAATGAGTGCACTGGGAGTTTGCAAGTATAATGCTATGGCATATTCATTATTTAAAGGGTGTCTATGTTAAATCATAAAATGCAAAAGATTTCTTAGTAAGCTCATTCAAATCCACAAATATTTTTGAGCACCTAGGCACTTAGGATACATTGTATCTGAACAAGATACTATTACTGCCTCTCAGAAGACTGTGGTTTAGTGAAGAACTACTTGCCTCAAGTACTGTGCAGTCAAATTTATTACATTAGGCTGAAAGGAATACACATCTGTTCTTAAATCTACCCTGTCCCCTGTAATATATGCTAATGATTCCTACCTAGTTTTTTCTGTAAATATTCCTTCCACTTTGCAGTCCTCTCTCTCGATCCTCTCCTTTTCTTTCTGTTTCTTTGGGATCTACAAGCTGCTTAATAACTAAGTAGGGGCTATGCTAGGCAAGACTTCTTTGGTTGGAAGTGACAGAAACCCAGTTCGAAGTGGCTAAAGTCACAAAAGGGGATGTTTAGTGAATTATATGAATGAACTGTCATTCAAGCTTCAGGCTCAGCTGGCTCCAGGGGCTCAAATGATGACATCAGGGCTGTCTCTCTCTTTCCATCTCTCTGTTATGTTTTCTTCTATATTGGTCTTTTCCATATGGTGACCGCAGCAGTTCCATTCCACACTTTTTTTTTGCAACACACAATCTTGCAAATGAAGAAATTCTCTGTACTTAAGTTTTTAAAAAACGTCTTGGATTGAATCAATCACTCTGACCAGGGGAAGGGAAATATTTTGGCCAGATCTGGGTCACAAGTTTTTATGGGCTGAGTTTTGTCTCCCCCAGATTCATATGTTGAAGTCCTAACCCCCCAGTATCTCATAATGTGACTATATTTTGGAGATAGGGTCTTTAAAGAGGTAATTAAGGTAAAACTAGGTCATTTGGTTGGGCCCTAATCCAATATGACTGGTGTCCTCACAAGAAGAGGAAATTAGGACACAGACACATACAGAGGGAAGACCATGTGAAGACACAGGGAGAAGATGACCGTCTGCAAGCCAAGGAGAGAGGCCTCAGAAGAAATTAACCCTGCCAACGCCTTGATCTCAGACCTTTAGCCTCCAGAACTGTGAGAAATTTTTGTTGTTTAAGTCACCCAGTCTGTGAAGCCCTAGCAAACTAATACATAGTTTCAGCCCTGGAGTTGGGGTGAATTTAGTCCCTCTTGAACCACCCTGAGCAGAGAAGGGGTGGTTACTCCAAGGAAACCCAAGGGGCTATTACTACAAGGAAGAATAATGGCCCAGTAGGGGAAAAAAATCTAGATTGTCTACCCACTGGGTCAGATTCATAATAATTTTTAGACGTTCATTATGTGTTAGGTCTTGAAAACATTTATACTTAATACAACAACCCCATGAGGTAGATACTATTATTTTCCTCATTTTACAGATTGGAAAACTGAGGCACACACAAGTTAAATGATTTACCCAAGGTCACGCAGTTAGCAAGTACCAGAGCCAAGATTTACATCCACACCTGTCAGGCTGTAGAACTGCAGCTTTGTACCGCTAGACTCTTTTGAGAGCCAATGATTGCTAGCTTCAGATGCTCTTGCTTTTCTATTCCCAAGATTGAAAAAGCTTTGACTTGAGGCATGGGAAGGATGTATGTTAACATATTAATTAAGGAAAGTTCATAGTCTGCAGAATTCACAAGTCTATTTTCAGAACTGTTTCTGATCTGGGCAAGCCTTTGACTGATTCGAGTTAATTAGCATTGCAGAACATGAAATAATTGCTGTTGTTCCTCAAAATTGAGGCCAGGAAGATATCCAGTGACCTGTAACCACCCCAGCCCTGCCCCCTAAGTCTGAGGATCAGAACTCCAAAGCCTCAGCAGAGACGAGATGGAGAATTCATCAATTCAGCTGCTCCTTTCCCTCTTCTGTGTTTACTCTGTTTTCTGTCCCATGATTAGCAAGGGAAGCCCCACACCTCTCTGAATGGGTGGGCTAAAGACTACAGTTGTGTAAGGGATCTGTCCTGAATTTTATAAATAGGATTTCCAGTTTGAACCATGTAGGCTGATATTTGAGCATTTCACTTAGGAAACAAATTCAGAAAATATCAGACCCATTCATGGTCATCGTATTTTTTCCAAGTGGTTCTGATATTTCTGTCGAAACCATCTGGTGACCCTATGCATAAATCCTGACTGTCTTTGGCAAGACTTATTGCCTGCAAGAAAGGGCAATCCATGCAAGCTAGTTCACAAACAAAACTCAGGAGGTGTTTGTTATTGAGTATTTATCATCTGAGTCCTGGAGATGATGGAGTTGTGTAGAGACGTAAAAGTTGTCCTCCAGCTCTTTCAGTAATTATACAACATCAATTGTTAAAAATTTTAATGATTAATATTAGCATGAATCCTTTTATACCACATCAGCTTCCTTGTGGCTTAGTCTCTCTGAAGGACCCCCTGAATTTTGAGTGCCCATCACATGTCCTGGGAGGGATTGCTGTTTCTTATAGCAAATGAGTCCTATCAAAGAGAATCAGCCTCTCACTGACTGTCTGACCCTGGTGCATATGCAGTGTAATCCAACTGCAAATGTTTGATTGGAAATCTTGCCCAAAGTGCAGGATTCCATGAAGTTGATGAAACATGCTTAAAGAACAGAAAAATCACAGACAATCCCTGGGAGTCTGGTGGTCTTAGAACAATCAGTACTGATACCCAGCCAGAACCCACAGATTCAGCCACGCTGGCTGTTGTGGTGACTGTTGATCATTCCATGCTGTCATATCGGTTATTCAGTGTTTCGAACATCCCTCCCCACAAAGAGTTAACAGTTGAAGAAAAAAAAAATGACAAGGAAAGTGACACGGTGAGCACTTCAAAAGAGAAAGATTTAAATATCAAAAGATTCAAGAAGGCCTTAGGAAAAATTGGTGAAGCCCTTGAATATTTTTTTAAATGACCTTTTTGCTATCATGCTATGAAAACCAAAGCTGAAGTGAAGGATTTTGTCAGAAAAATTACCCTAAAAAAACCCTTACTACTTAATTCACTTTTCGTTCTTCATAAGAATTCATGTGTTGTTGAAATGGTAACCTAAATTTTGTTAGGTTGATAAGCTTTAGTTTCATTTTTCAAGATAAATTTCCAACTCAAACCCTTTTTCTTCCCCCCAGTTTGCTATGAAAATTTGGGATCAGTATTGAGTCTCTTTAAATGTCTTCTACCGAGATTGACTCTCTCCTCAAGGATAGAAACAAAAAGCCAGGGAGGGAAGTCCCGCCCCCCCTTTCCTCATGGAGCTGCACGGTCTTTCTCTTCCACTTCTCACCATGACCACTCCACTCCCTGCTTCTCTCTGCACATCTGTGTTCTCTGCTCACTCATGGTGTACCTGTCAAAGCACCCATACTTTATAACATGTGTCTCCCCTTCCCATTACATGCCCTTAGCCATAAGGATTGGTTAAGAGATGGGCATGTTGCTCAACTTGGACCCGTAATGGTCAAGAGAAGGAGTTTTGTTTAAAGAGTTAGGAGGATATGCACCTGAACTTGTTGGCAGCTTGTCCTGTTGAGAAATGAAGCAACCTGGAGGAGATCAGGACCAAGAGGTGGAGAGAAAATAGGTCCTGCTGACGATGTTTGAGTTGCTGGATCCCACCATGCCTGAAACTGGAAAGACTCCCTCAGACTTCCGGCCAACCTTTCTCCCTTTTGCATAAACTGGATTGAATTGGGTTTTATGTCACTTTTACCAAAAAAGCCGTAACCAACACAACATGCTTATTTAAATATGATAGTAATAATCCCTCTTAACCATTCCAAGGTACTTTTCCAGCTATCATCCCATCTGATTCTTTCAGTGACCCTACAATACAGACAGGGCAAGAAGGATAATCATCTTGATGGAGATTGCTGCCAGGTTTAGGGGGCTACAGTGATGTTTTCTCAAGAACTTGGAAAACACAAGAAGTAAAGATTGCCTTCTGAGAGTTAAACCATGAAGCCAATATATTATAGATCAAAGCAGAGCAATGCAGGGTCACCTTAAAGAGACAGAATGGCTCCTAGGCCTGCAAGACTTGTCTGTCATGTGACTGAATGTGTTAACATATTTAAAGCAAGGCTGTATCCATCATGATCTGCCATGGGGGCCTAAAGGACAGAGTTGCAAATGCCCACCTTGGCAGTGTAGCCACTGCAGGTTGTCCCAGTGGAGAGGGAGTCTTGATCTTTGCCAGGCTGCATTTAGAGATATGCTTTCAGCCACAAGTCGTATAAAAGCAGGTTGATAACTGTGGTCAATTAAAGGTGGCTGGAACTTCCTTGCCACTCCTCTCATTAAGAGGCAATGTCTCTTTCCCTTCCTCTTGAATCTGGGCTCACCCTGTGAGTTACTTTGAAAAATAAAATGAGGTGGAAGTGATGCTCTGTAATTTCCGAGGCTGGGCTGCAAAAGATCTGCAACTTCTACATTTGCACACTTGGAAGACTCCCTTTTGGGACCCAGCTGCCATGCTGTGAGAAACCCAAGCCATACAGAGAAAGGCTGAGCTGTCAGCCAACTGCCAGGCACGTGAGCGAGCTCCTTTGGGCATTCAACCCAGTCGAGTTTCCAGATGATCGCAACCCCAGTCAACACCACGTGGAGAGAATAACTGCCCTGCCTGAGCCCAGTCAACTCACAGAATCATGAGAGATAATAATGGTTAATTTTGGAGTGATTTGTAATCATGCAACAGGTAACTGAAACAACAGTGGATTAAGCAACAAAGACATTTAATGATCTTCTCTAATGGGAAGTCTGGATGTAGGAAGTTTCAGGTTTGGTGCAGCAGATCAACAATATTATCAATGATCCATGCGTCTAAGGTTTCCATTCCACAAACCTTAGCACATTGGCTTTTCATCTTCCTCATAGTTGCAAGATGGCTACTGCAGCTCCAGGTATCACATCCATGCTTAAGCAAAAAGAAGGGGAAAGAGGTAGTACCATTGAGCTCTTCTCTTGCCTCTGTACTTTTCACCAGGAAGGCAAATATCTTCCCAGAACCCCCTAAGATGACTCTCCATTGTGTTTCATTGGCCAGCTATGACCACCCATAGTTCTAAGGAAAGTGAGTGTATGTTTATCTAATCTCTACAGTGTGAAGCAACCATGGGAAAGGGAATTGACAATGGCCTTTTGGCAACAACCGAAAATCTCTGCCACAAGATGGGTGCAGATATTGCTGCCAATTGACTCGTACTAGTTACGATCCCATCTGAACTATCTTTTCCATGAAGTGCTTGCTCCCAGCCATTTCAGTCTGCTGCCACGAAACATTGTCTCTCCTTGTCCTGATCTTATTCATCAAGAAACCAGATTATTATTTATTCCCCCAGGCTGGTCTTCTTACCAGGAGAGAAAGTACTGGTTGTGTAGACTTTCTGAACCAATCCCTACTGTAGTAATTTCTCTTTGCACATGAACAAGTTGTCATCTGGTTTACACATCAGTCTCAAAGTGTGGCTAATGTGAGTCTAATCCCTAGGGATGATACCACACTGTGTGCTGAGAAAGCCAGGTTTCCATATTTATAATGATCTGGGTGCAATCACCCAACCTTCATGCTGTCACATAAATCTCTTTGGGAGACAGCTTCTGGTTCTTTCTTCTGGTGGAGACACAATCAGTGACTGAGAGAAGACATCAGGAATCACTACAGAGATGAGAATGAATGGGGCTGAGTGGCCATTTGTCATGCTCCCTGACCTGAATACCCAGAGACCCTAGTGACTTCAGGCTGATGGAGATGTTTGATCTCACAACCCAGGTTTTATGATTCTATCCTGATTTAAAACTGTCTTGTTAACCTTAAAAGGTCAGTGTAATGGTTAAGAGCATCAGCGCAGGCTTGTCTGGCAGCTCGACCACATATTGACTGTGTGATTTTGGGAAAATGTTTTCCCCTCTCTGGGCCTCAGTTTCCTCATCTGTATGTAAAATGGAGACAATATTCAGACCTCTACCTTGCAAGGCTGCCATGAGAACTGATAGTGTGATATATGCAAAGGGCTTGGCACAGTATCTGGCTGGAGCTGGCGCTCACTGAGCGAGAGCTGTTTTTATTTTTATAGACCTTGTCTCCCAACTGGAGGTCAGAAAACCTAGTCACCCATAGCCATGCTGCTTCATCCTTACAGGCCCGATTCATATATTCAGTAATTATGCAGTGAGTGTCAGTGGTGCACAAAACACCACACTCCCACTGAGGGGGATAAAAAAAAGAAATGTAAGACATGCTCCCTGGGCTCAGAGAAGTTATAACGTGGTCGGACAGGCAGTATATAAAAACATGAAATGGTTAAGCAACCGTACCTGACACATCAAGATGATGGACGAGCCCTGAGTGCAATGGCAGCTGCTTTCACATTGCCTGTCCTGTCCTGGTGAAGTGGGAATAGCAGTGGACTTGGAGTCAGACAGCCTTCCCTGGACACTCCCCATCCCAGGCTGGGTTAGAGGCCCCCCGTTGCCCTTGGGATATCCCCTTTGACGGTGCTTACCATGCTGAAGTGTAACCGTTCACTGTCCAGTCTTCCCTGTGAAGTTGGGAGCAGTGGGAGGCACTCATTCATTCATTCATTCATGGGGCACATTTTTATTAGGTATCTGCTCTATGCCAAGCAGTGTTCTAGGCAAGGAGAACAAGACAGCCATTGCTTATATTCTTGAAGACAAGAGTCGAGTTGTGTGGAAAGATAATAAGTAAATATATAGTTATATACAGTGTTGGGTGGTGGTAAGTGCTGGGAAGAGATTTCAAGCAGGATCAGGGATGCTGTAGACACGGGGATGCTCCACCCACGTGTCCTGACAAAGAAGGACTTGCTGGTTGGCTGTGGGAGGGTGGTCAGCAGACAGCCCACACCTGTCAGCTCCTTCAGGGTCAGCCTGAGCCGCAAAGACACCTTGCCAAGCTCACACCTTTTCCAGGGCAACCTGCATCCAGTGACTGCGAGAAGAGGGGGGTACATTTCAGGCGACTCGGGACATTTTGGGGGACAGTACTTGCCTGCAGAGCTCTTTGCTCGTGTGGACAAGGCTTTGTCAACCAAAACAGTTGATCTTCCCCCCTTTTCTCAAACCTGCTTTCCCCTCTACACACTGTGTTTGCTTTTGGACAACCCAACATGCGACAAGGTGATGGAGCCTCAGGGCACGGGAGGGGCTTGTCAGTTTGGATAAAGTGGTCAGGGTAGTCCTCCCTGAGAAAGTGACATTTGAGCAGAGACCACGAGGGGAGGGGGTCAGTTATGCAAAGATCTGGAGGAACAGCATTCCAGGCAGAAGGAACAGCACAAACAGAAAAACCCCAAAGTTAGCAGAAGGAAAGAAATGATAAAGATCAGATGAGAAATAAATGAAAAAGAAATGAAGGAAACGATAGCAAAGATCAATAAAACTAAAAGGTGGTTCTTTGAGAAGATAAACAAAATTGATAAACCATTAGCCAGACTCATCAAGAAAAAAAGGGAGAAGACTCAAAACCACAGAATTAGAAATGAAAAAGGAGAAGTAACAACTGACACTGCAGAAATACAAACGATCATGAGAGATCACTACAAGCAACTCTATGCCAATAAAATGGACAACCTGGAAGAAATGGACAAATTCTTAGAAATGCACAACCTGCCGAGATTGAACCAGGAAGAAATAGAAAATATGAACAGACCAATCACAAACACTGAAATTGAAACTGTGATTAAAAATCTTCCAACAAACAAAAGCCCAGGACCAGATGGCTTCATAGGTGAATTCTATCAAACATTTAGAGAAGAGCTAACACCTATCCTTCTCAAACTCTTCCAAAATATAGCAGAGGGAGGAACACTCCCAAACTCATTCTATGAGGCCACCATCACCCTGATACCAAAACCAGACAAAGATGTCACAAAGAAAGAAAACTACAGGACAATATCACTGATGAACATAGGTGCAAAAATCCTCAACAAAATACTAACAAACAGAATCCAGCAGCACATTAAAAGGATCATACACCATGATCAAGTGGGGTTTATCCCAGGAATGCAAGGATTCTTCAATATACGCAAATCAATCAATGTGATACACCATATTAACAAATTGAAGGAGAAAAACCATATGATCATCTCAATCGATGCAGAGAGAGCTTTCGACACAATTCAACACCCGTTTATGATAAAAACCCTGCAGAAAGTAGGCATAGAGGGAACTTTCCTCAACATAATAAAGGCCATATATGACAAACCCACAGCCAACATCGTCCTCAATGGTGAAAAACTGAAACCATTTCCACTAAGATCAGGAACAAGACAAGGTTGCCCATTCTCACCACTATTATTCAACATAGTTTTGGAAGTTTTAGCCACAGCAATCAGAGAAGAAAAAGAAATAAAAGGAATCCAAATCGGAAAAGAAGAAGTAAAGCTGTCACTGTTTGCAGATGACATGATGCTATACATAGAGAATCCTAAAGATGCTACCAGAAAACTACTAGAGCTAATCAATGAATTTGGTAAAGTAGCAGGATACAAAATTAATGCACAGAAATCTCTTGCATTCCTATACACTAATGATGAAAAATCTGAAAGTGAAATTAAGAAAACACTCCCATTTACCATTGCAACAAAAAGAATAAAATATCTAGGAATAAACCTACCTAAGGAGACAAAAGACCTGTATGCAGAAAATTATAAGACACTGATGAAATAAATTAAAGATGATACAAATAGATGGAGAGATATACCATGTTCTTGGATTGGAAGAATAAACATTATGAAAATGACTCTACTACCCAAAGCAATCTACAGATTCAATGCAATCCCTATCAACCTACCACTGGCAATTTTCACAGAACTAGAACAAAAAATTTCACAATTTGTATGGAAACACAAAAGACCCCGAATAGCCAAAGCAATCTTGAGAACGAAAAACGGAGCTGGAGGAATCAGGCTCCCTGACTTCAGACTATACTACAAAGCTACAGTCATCAAGACAGTATGGTACTGGCACAAAAACAGAAATATAGATCAATGGAACAGGATAGAAAGCCCAGAGATAAACCCACGCACATATGGTCACCTTATCGTTGATAAAGGAGGCAAGAATATACAATGGAGAAAAGACAGCCTCTTCAATAAGTGGTGCTGGGAAAACTGGACAGCTACATGTAAAAGAATGAAATTAGAACACTCCCTAACACCATACACAAAAATAAACTCAAAATGGATTCGAGACCTAAATGTAAGGCCGGAAACTATCAAACTCTTAGAGGAAAACAAAGGCAGAACACTCTATGACATAAATCACAGCAAGATCCTTTTTGACCCACCTCCTAGAGAAATGGAAATAAAAACAAAAATAAACAAATGGGACATAATGAAACTTAAAAGCTTTTGCACAGCAAAGGAAACCATAAACAAGACGAAAAGACAGCCCTCAGAATGGGAGAAAATATTTGCCAATGAAGCAACTGACAAAGGATTAATCTCCAAAATTTACAAGCAGCTCATGCAGCTCAATATCAAAAAAACAAACAACCCAATCCAAGAATGGGCAGAAGACCTAAATAGACATTTCTCCAAAGAAGATATACAGATTGCCAACAAACACATGAAAGAATGCTCAACATCATTAATCATTAGAGAAATGCAAATCAAAACTACAATGAGATACCATCTCACACCAGTCAGAATGGCCATCATCAAACAATCTACAAACAATAAATGCTGGAGAGGGTGTGGAGAAAAGGGAACCCTCTTGCACTGTTGGTGGGAATGTAAATTGATACAGCCACTACGGAGAACATTATGGAGATTCCTTTAAAAACTAAAAATAGAATTACCATATGATCCAGCAATCCCAGTACTGGGCATATACCCAGAGAAAACCATAATTCAAAAAGAGTCATGTACCAAAATGTTCATTGCAGCTCTATTTACAATAGCCAGGACATGGAAGCAACCTAAGTGTCCATCAACAGATGAATGGATAAAGAAGGTGTGGCACATATATACAATGGAATATTATTCAGCCATAAAAAGAAACAAAATTGAGTTATTTGTAGTAAGGTGGATGGACCTAGAGTCTGTCATACAGAGTGAAGTAAGTCAGAAAGAGAAAAACAAATACCATATGCTAACACATATATATGGAATCTAAAAAAAAAAAAAAATGGTCATGAAGAACCTAGGGGCAAGACAGGAATAAAGACACAGACCTACTAGAGAATGGACTTGAGGATACGGGGAGGGGGAAGGGCAAGCTAGGACAAAGTGAGAGAGTGGCATGGACATATATACACTACCAAATGTAAAATAGATAGCTAGTGGGAAGCAGCCGCATAACACAGAGAGATCAGCTCGGTGCTTTGTGACCACCTAGAGGGGTGGGATAGGGAGGGTGGGAGGGAGGGAGACGCAAGAGGGAAGAGAGGTGGGGATATATGTATATGTGTAACTGATTCACTTTGTTATAAAGCAGAAACTAACACACCATTGTAAAGCAATTATACTCCAATAAAGATGTTTAAAAAAAAAAAAAGAAGGAACAGCACATACAAAAGCCCTAAGGTAGGGGTGGACTTGGCACATTTGAGCAGCAGCAGCAAGGCAGGCAGGCGGAGCAGAAGCCCAGGGCCGGAGGGCGACGGTTGGAAGGGGCAGCCGGAAGTCACACGCGCATCTCTACCATGTATCCCTAGGGCCGGCACACTGTCGACACTGAATAAATGTCTGTTGAATGTAACTGGGTTCTCATTCCAGCTCCTCCCCTCTCTCTCCACGTGACCTTGACCAACCTTTCAGTGCCTCGGTTTCCTCCCATGTAATCATTGGCGAAGGGGGGACTCTGGAGCTCTGCCTTAGAGCTCTTGCTACGGGACCATTTTCTCGTCTTGCAATTCCCTCTTCCTCTCCCCTCTCCCTCCAGGGATCTGGAGCACACCTGGTCCCGCTCCCGGCCTGCCAGCAGATGATTCCCACCAGGAAGGGGGCTGCTCTTGGCCGCTCACCCTCAAATCCCAGGGCTCCTGAGCTGAGAAGCAGCCATGCTAGGGCGGCAGGTGGGGGGACGTGGCAGAACCGGGAGGGAGAGTAGATTTCTCTCCTCTGATAATAAATAAGCCCGAGTAAGGCATCCCCGCACCCGTGGGGCAGGGTGCTCCTTTGGAGGCCTTTTTGCTTTGATAAAAACTGCAATATCTGAAAGTTGTCTTGGGCGCCCAAGAACTCCCATGTTATGACTTGCACGTGTCTGGGATAAATTGCTTTTGCTGCCTTCATATATAATTCAGGTCCTTATGGATGCTGGTGGGATGCATACCACTCTCCTGTAATGATATATTCATCTGGGGGAAGCAAGAGTGCACCTACTGGGTTGTGCCCCGCCTGTCTGACAGCTTGAAAGGTTGCCGCTGCGGGCACATGTTGGACTTGCCTCCAGAGGGAGGAGCCCCTTTCAGCTGATGTGCTGTCCTGGAAAGCAGGTCTGGCTGGGTGAGGGCCACCTGTCGTCGTGAGACTTTCTCTGTGGCAGTCACTGGCTGAGCTGGGGGCTTTGCAGGTGTCATTGCAGGCTGCCTCATCGCCACCTTGGGGATGTAGGGTATCCCCTTTTTACAGCTGAGGAAATGAGGTTCAGAGAAGCTACATGACTTGCCCAAGGTCACCTGGCCAAGCACTGAAGGGATTTTCCTATCACATGGGTCAGCCTTCATTTTGCCCGTTTGCACGTGAGTCAGGTGCTTACTTAATGCTTACTCACTTCCTCTTCAGCACCTGCCTGTGAGGTGCAGGTGATTTACTTCCCCATCTTACAGACAGGGGTGAGGCTCGGAGAGGTGAAGGGACTGACCAGCTTACCCCTCTAGAGATTGGATGCCTGGGATTTTAATGTAGGTCCAACATTTGTTCATTCCTGTATTCATTTATTCATTGATTGACTGCTCCATGCCTCAGTTTCCTCATTTGTCATTGTTCTCATTTAGCTGGGGATAATATCAGTACCTACCTTGTAAGCTTGTTGTGAGGATGACATGAGGGGTTAGAAAAAGGAGTTCACACACATAAAGTGCATACAACAGTGTCTGGCACACGGGAAAGTGTGTGATAAATTTTAGCTGCAATAATAATTATTTTCTCGGGCTTCCCTGGTGGCGCAGTGGTTAAGAATCCTCCTGCCAATGCAAGGGACACGGGTTCGAGCCCTGGTCCGGGAAGATCCCACATGCCACGGAGCAGCTAAGCCTGTGCGCCACAACTACTGAGCCTGAGCTCTAGAGCCCGCGAGCCACAACTACTGAGCCTGCGTGCCACAACTACTGAAGGCCGCGCGCCTAGAGCCAGTGCTCCGCAACAGGAGAAGCCACTGCAGTGAAAAGCCTGTGCGCCTCAAGGAAGAGTAGCCCCGCTCCCCGCAACTAGAGAAAGCCCGTGCACAGCAACAAAGACCCAACACAGCCAAAAATAAATAAATTAAATAAATAAATTAAAAAAAAATTATTTTCTCATTTGGTTATTCATCCTTTGATTCCACAAATATTTTTCAGTAGCCTGCTCTGTGCCAGGGACTCTCCTAGGTTCATTGCACACGTGAGCTCATTTTCTTCCTTATCATTACGTCATCTCACAGATGGGGAAACAACTCAGAGAGATGAAACAAATTGATGGTGGTCCCCCAGCTAGGAGGTGAGTTCCATTTTCCAAAGTAGGTCAACATTCATTCATTCGTTTGATATATTTTCATTAAGAGTGTATTATGTGTGGGCTAGGTGCTTCATGTATTTCTGTTGACTGAAAGTGGGAATGAGTACAAGGGTGGAGAAGATTGGTTCCTGTCCTCAAGACACTTGTGATCTTTTGTGCGGGATACAGACAAGCAGACAGGAAATGTCCGTATTTCATCAATTCTAAGGCACACATTTTCCCACACATTAACCTCTCCGAGATTGGGATGCATCTTACGATCAATTGTGTGAAATCACCGTTGACCAGCAGCAGTCAGGATGAGGTTAGTCTTGACCGGAGATGACAGTGGAGCTCTCTTAAGAATTCTTGTATTGCTAATACAAGAATGGCACAGAGGACAATAGTTTACAGGAAAACATGGACGCAGGCAACTATGATTTTAAAAATGATTTAGAAGACCCAGACTTTGTATTGAAAACATTTTTGGAATATCTTAGCTGATGTATTTTGCTTCTTTTTTTAAAAGTATGTGCCAGAGTGATATGTGATAAAAAAATTGTTGTCTAAATAAGTCTAAAAGCACTTTTAAAATAAGTAGAAAAAAAAATAAGTAGAAATAAAATGATAAGAAAGCATTGTGATTCTTAGGCATATACCCAAGAGAAATGAAAACATATGTCCACATAAAAACATGTACACATTTACAACATCATAGTTCACAATAGACAGAAGGTGGAAATAGCCAAATGTCCATCAGCTGATGAATAGATAAACAAAATGTGGTCTATCCCTACAATGAAATATTCTACCATAAAAAGGAATAAAGTACCAATACATGCTACAGTGTGGATGAACCTTGAAAATATTATGCTAAGTGAAAGAAGCCAGTCACATCCGTTCACATGTTACATGATTCCATTCATTTAAAAATTCAGAATAGGGAAATGTCTGGAGGCAGAAAGTGGATTAGTGGTTTCCTGTGATTGGGTTAAGGGTATGGGGTAGAGGGACAGGGAGGTGGTAGCTAATAAGTACAGGGTTTCTTTGGGGGGTGATGAAAATGTTCTAAAAATCGACGTGGTGATGATCATGCATATCTGTGAATGTATTAAAACCCATTGAGTTGTACGGGTTCAATGGGTGAATTGTATGGTATATGAATTATATCTTAACAGAGCTGTTGGAAAAAAGGAAAGCATTGGGTCAGTGTGTTTCTTAGGGTTAATAAAATAATGAGGGCGGCTTCGTTTTGATGAAATTGGGTGTAATGTGATGTGGTCCATGTTACATTGTCAGGGGTGAAAATGGGGTTGCGGAGGTGCCGAGAAGCCATCCTGGCCCACCTGGGGAAGCAAGGAAGGCCTCCTGGAGATGGTGGCAGGGGTGGCAAAGATGTCAAAGTTGAAGCTCTGAGGATGAGTAGGACTGAGAGTGGAGTAAGCGTGACCCAGCCAGAGCAAACAGCATGTGCCAAGGCTGGGAGCTGAGAATCTGTTTTTCATTTTAAGGACATGGCCTCTTCCCAGTGCAAATGCCTTCCCCCACCCCCTGCAGCATGGAGGGTCATAAAGCGGAGTAAGTTGTGGTCTCCGCCTTCTGGGAGCCTGTGATCTGGTAGTTGGCTTCAGCGAATGGTGCATCTGTGTGTTCAAGGAGAGGAAAGAGAGAGGGAGGATGAGAGTCACTCTTGACTGAGGTTTTATCAAGCAGGGGGGCGGGGTTGTGAAGGCAGACAGTTCCCACCCTGCTGGTGGGAGAGTCAACAACACACCCTTCCTGGAGGGCAGTTAATTGGACAGGGGGCTTAGCTTTCCACCTAGCCGTCCCACAGCCAAGCATTTATCCTAAGAAAATAGTCATGCTGACCCCTGTTTATCTATTCACAAGGACTTATTCAACACAGTCGTATAACAAATGGGAAAACATGGACTCAATCTGGATGTATGATGAGGGGCCTGTTGATTCAAGACACCACAGCACCTTCATCGTACAGGACCCTGAGGCTGTCCGTCACATGTGCTGATCAAGGGCAGACCTGGACGTCAGACGCACTGACATTTAAGACAGTACTGTGTCCTGTCCTTGGGCAGACCTCTGGAGAGCCTCAGTTTCCTCACGTGTAAAATGGGGATGACAGTTATACAACTGACCTCATAGGGTTGAGGTGAGTATCAAAGGCAAAAAGACACGAGAAGGGCTTAGAACTGTGTGTGGCAAATGAATTCCAGCTTTATTGCTTATTACTTTATTATGGAGCTAATAAAACAGATGCACTTGAAGTCTCTCAAATGGCACTGGAAGATAGTCAAGATCAGTTATTAAGTGAAAAAAGGCAGTTGGGAAGGGACCCCATTTGTGTGTGTGTGTGTGTATGTGTGTGTGTGTATTGTTATTATTGTATATATAATATATTTTTTCTTCTTGCTTTAAAAAATTTCCTAAAGTTTTAGAAGTGATATTAAAGACACGCATCTTACTGCAAGGATGCAAAGCACCTCTCAGCCCATCTTCCACTGGCCCACGGGGTCCTTTCTGGAGGCTTCCCCGAGCAGCAGGGCTCCAACTTGCAGTCGTTCTGATGCGACAGGGAACACAGTGCAGGTAGCTCAGGCTGAAAACAGGCAGAAGGAGTCTGGCTGCCCTGGTTCCTCCAGTTCTGATGTGGCCCTTTGGTTGACAGAGACGGAAAGTTGTTTAACACTGGCCAGGGCTGTTTGCAGAGGCTCCCGTGGATGGGATCAGGCCTTTTCCCTCTGGAGCCCAAGCCCTCCCGGTTCAGCTGGCAGGGTGGGAAGCCAGAGCTCGCTGTTCTGGACCTCTTGCTGGAGATTTCCAACACTCCTGGGGAATCCTGTCTCTTGTGGCTGTGGGTGCTGCATAGTCATCCCTCATTTGGGTGACAGCCTCAGCTACAGGAGAGAGGGCTGCTCGTAAGTCATGGGACAGAGCCCCAGGAGGCTAGTTTCACTTCCAGAATCCTAAGGGAGGGACCAGACCTGTCGAGCTCATTCTCTGCTGCCACCCTGACCCACTCTATCATCAGTTTTCCTTTTTAATGTTTCTCTTGTTTTAGATCTTAAGTGCACAGCTCAATGAATTTTACATACCAGCATCGTCATATAACCACCGTGTAGATCAAGATAGAGAGCATTACTCAGAGGCCAGCTGCTCTCTCATGCTCCCTCCCAGTCGAGATCATCCCAAGGGTAACCACTCCCCAGCTCCCATGACCACAGATTAATTCTGCCTGTTTTGATTTCCTATAAATGGAATTAAACAGCATGTACTGTTTGTCTTTTTTTTTCATGTACTGTTTTTTGTCTGGCTTCTCAACATTGCGTTTGGGAGATTGTGCCGTGTTCTTGTGGGTAGTGGGAGTTTCCCCCTTTTCGCTGCTGTGTAGTATTCCACTGGGTGAATGTCTTACAGTTTGTTTATACATTCTGCTGCTGATGGGCATGTGGCTTGTTTCCAGCTTGTGGCTATTATGTATAATGCTGCTGTGGACATTCCTGCACGTGGCTTTTGGTGGACACAAGCCTTTGTTTCTACCATCATTTCTTGTACCAACAACTATAATAGTCTCTTTATATCCATATTAATGTCCCAGCTTCTATACTTCCCCCCTTTCATCTGTTCTCTACATAGCTGTCAGGGTGACCTTAAATAAGATGTGTGGCTCCTTGCCTAAGCCTCCAAAGGCTTCCTCTTGAACTTAGAATAACCCCCAACTCTTTACTCAGGCCCAGAAAACCATACCTGACTTGCCCCCTACCTGCCATTCCTGGTTCTCTTGAGCCACTCCCCCTCTCATGGTGCTTCAGCCACCCTGACCTTCTGTCTGTCCCTTGAATATGCCAAGCCTGTTCCCCACATGGACCTCGGCACTAACTGTTCCCTCCTTCTGGATTTCTCTTCCTGAAACCTTCCCCTAAGATTGATCCCTTCTGGTCACTCACGTCTCATCTTCAGAGAGGTCTTCCGCAACCATCAGAATGAGCCCCCATAGCCACTTGTTCTTTGTAGCCTTTGCCACCCTCTAATACCCTTGCCTTCCCCTCTCCTTGAGAGCAGGGAACTTATCCAACTCATTGACATCCTCATTCCTCAGTGACTAACCTGCTGCCTGGCACACAGTCGTTGCTTGTAAATGTTTCTTCGATGAATGAATGAAGATAGTAGCTATAGATACCCACATTTAAAGGGAGGCAGTGTAGCTTCGTGTGAACAACCTTGGAGCTTGGTTATCTGACTTCCTGAGTTTGAGGGAAGGCTCCATCTCTTATTAGCTATATAATCATCCCACCTCCCCAGGCCTCAATTTCCCCATCTGTACACTGGGCATAATAGGTTGTTGCAGGGACCTAGGACCTACTATTGCTGTTTACAGAGCAGCTGTTTTGCGGGGCAGCTGTGCTATCCCTATTTTATAGACACAGAGCAAAAAATATTTGCTGAGTGCGGAAAACGAGGTCCAGAGACTGTTCAGGTCACACTGGTGCCAAGTGGCAGTGCTGGGCCTTGAACCCAAGTCTGGCTCCACCCTGGAGCCACGCAGACTCCTCTGGGGAGCACCTACAATGGGAACGAATTGAGATCCTTGCGCTGATCAGGTTGGGCGACACCCAGAGTGTTTATATAGTAACAGAATTTCACTACCGTGTCAGTAGCTCTTGAAGGTTTTTAGAACAGTTGCACTTGATTAATTCACTTGGCTGTCACAGGAGGCCTGGGAAATAGGCAGGACCAGGAGGGATTCCTTCATGTTACAGGTGGGTGACTTGAGGATCTGGCATTTGCCCCGAGTCGCTCTTTGGCCCCCAGGGCTGCTGCTGTCACTGCTGCCAGTAGCCCCCAGCACCCTGGAGACGCAGTAGTTTAAGCATCTCCGCGTCTGTTACCTGGTGGTCCCCCGCCTTCGGGCTTTTGCATCCACTTTGACTGTTCTTTAAATCTGCTTACTTAAAAACCAAAACTGAAAACAAAAATATCTTGACCCATCCTAGGCAATCATATCAAGTGAATTCATAGTTTGCTATTCATTCTAAAATATTTATTGAGCACCTACATTATACCAGGCACTATTTTGGGCGCTGGGAGTACATCAGTGCACCAAAAGAGAGTAGTGGCGGGAGATACACAATGAATGAAGTAATACATTTATACAGTGTCAGGTGGTGATATGTGATATGAGGTGAAATAAAGCAGATGAAGGTAAAAGAAACCAACAATGTATTACAATAACTGTATATATAGATATATTTTTCCCCCGATGCATATAAAATCAACACATAACTGTTAGAATAAAAATGTTGGTTCATGGGACTTCCCTGGTGGTCCAGTGGTTAAGACTCCGTGCTTCCACTGCAGGTAGCAGAGGTTCGATCCCTGGTCGGGGCGCTAAGATCCCACATGCCACACAGTGTAGCCAAAAAAAAAACCGTCGGTTCAGGTACCATCTGGACTTGCTTTATACCAGCAGGTCCATACAAAATACATATTGCCATTTAGAAAACCTTCAAACACCCCCAAGAGCAAGGCACATCAGCTGAGACAGGCTCAATTTTTACTGAGGATTAAACTGAGGCTCTAAGAGGTGCACTGACCTGCCAGGCTCACACAGCCAGAAGGTGCTGGAACAGGGCCTTCTGGCTCCACCTCTTGCCTCTATAATTTTGGATACAAATTCTTCCCTGAGAAAGAGTTTGAACCTGCAGCTCATCTAACTTCTCTGAAAGGCTAGACTGCTCCTCCGCCCCTGACCCAGTGCTCAGCCCCACCAGGTGCGGGCGGGTGGCGTCTCAGCATCCTTGGAGAGCAGGAAGCATTGTAATTGATCGCCCTGCTGCCTTTGCCCCCCTGTCCAGGCTGAGTCACTGCCAGAGATGAACTGGCTGATATTTCAGCTGGGGTGATAGCATCTCTCCTGCCGCCCCTCCTAATAAGCTTCCAGTCATAAACCTCATCTTCTTCTGCAGGTATGCGTATCTGCCTCCCAGCCCCTTCACACAGTGTGTTCCCAGGGGCCAGAATCCCACGTACCCACTCAAGGTTAAAAGCAAAACAGCACACCCCCAACTGTTCAGATCGGGTGTTTGTAACATGCTGTGTCTTTAAAGAGTGAGTGCCTTGTTCAGGGATGTGGTCTTATTTGACATCAAAATGCATTCTCCTGATGTGAGTTATCTAGGGATGACCTTTGTGCTCAGTGCTCAGTTTTCAATTGGGACATATGAAGCTCAGAGAGGTCAAGTGACTTGCCTAAGGTTGCAGAGCATAGGTGGATAATGGCCTTAAATTAAGGTAAGCATGGTAACCAGGGATCAAGGGTCCTAAGAGAGACTCAGGTATGACTTTTGGCTACTTCACTAACTGTACTGCTCTTAAACAAGTCACTTAATTTTTGTGCCTCTGTTTCATCACCTGTAAAATGGGAATACTAATAGAAGCAACTACTACACAGGGTTATTGTAAAGTTTAAATGAGCTGATGTATTTAAAACATACTTAGCACAGTGTTTGGCACATAGTAGATGTTAAGTAAATGGTGTTGTTACTGTTGTTGTTGTTCCCTGGAGAAGAAATTCAGTTTACCTCTTCCCTAGGAAACTCCGTAAGTAAACTTGGCGTGAAGGGTTAACAAGTGAGGACATGCAGCAGGTTCGTGTTTTGTTGCTCAAAGTGTGGCCTGTGCACCAACAGGAGCATTACTGGGAGCGTGTTGGAAATGCAGAGTCACAGGCCCCACCCCAGATCTGCTGAATCTGGATTTAACAAGGTCCCCGAGGGATTCATGTGCACCTTACAGTTTGAGAAGCACTGATTTAGGGCTTTCCCTGTGCATCAGGGTCACCTGGGGAAGTTTTAAAAAATGCAGATGACTGGGCCCCACCCCCATAGATTTTGGTCCCTTGGTCTGGGGTGGGGTCCAGGCATCAATATTTTTTAAAATCTCCCCAGGTGTTTTCAATGCATAGCATGGGGTTATCCCAGGTGTGGTGGGGGCTGACTTGCTTTGGAGTTGGAGAGAATTAAGTTTGAAGCTAAGACCTTTCCACTTACTAGCTGTGTGATCTTAGGCAAGTTGCTTAGCTTCTCTGATCCTCCGTTTCTTCATTGTAACCTGAGAAGAATGATCCTCCCCACTCCCTCTCCCACTTGTGAGGATGAAATTAACACTGATTATGTACAAGAGCCCGGCAACAAGGTATTGCTAGATGTGAATGAATGCACTCACCCTCTGTGTGCAGCGCACTGTGCCAGGCCCAGAGATGGTAGACAGTTATTGTTATCAATACTAATGTGATTAGCAGCAGTGGTACTGTCTGTGAATATGAAGGATCAGGAGCTCACTGGGGCATGACGTATCTCCTGTGGCGGTGCAGGAAATGACTGTTGATGGATTGAGAAGGCATCCCCAGCAAGGTCAAGGAAATAACAATCCTTGGTACCATTCATTAAGCACTAACCGTGCATCTGTCACTGCAGTAAACACTTTATAAAAATTTTTTAAAAATTAAAGTTATACATGTGCTTAATTCGATCAGTGGTTCTCAATGTGTGTGTGTGTGTGTGTGTGTGTGTGTGTGTGTGTGTGTGTGTGTGTTTTGCCTCCAGGGGATGTTTGGAAATGTCTGGAGACATTTTTGGTTGTCACAGCTGGGGGCGGGGGTGTTATTTACTACTGGCATCTGGCAGGTAGGGGCCAGAGATGCTGCTAAACATCCTGCAATACACAGAACGTCTCCCAACACAAAGTATTGTCTGCTCCCAAATGTCAGTGAGGCTGAGGTTGAGAAATCCTTGTTTAGATTCAGGTAGTTCTGCAAAGCATGTTATATAAAACAGCAGCCTCTTGGCCCCTTTCTTCCCTTCACCTCCTCCGAAGCAACTACTTTTGCCCTTTGGGTGGGTTATTTTATTTACCTATACGTCTCTAAATAGCCTGCTTGTACTGTGGCTTCCTGATGATTCCATTCTAGACTTTATCCCTTGGCTTCTGACTGTGGAAGGCGAGGAGTTAGCTCTCCTTCCTCAGCCCCTGCCTGTGACCGCCTGCACACGTGGCTCCCCCTCCCCCCAGATCCGCTGTGATTTCTGTTGGATCAATATTCAGTGTTTATATTACCCTAACTGTAAATGGTTTGCGCTGCTGATGCTGCAGTCAGCTCAGATTACCTTCCCCTCCTGCAACATCTTTTGTTCTCTCTGAAGTTAATAACTGCCTCATTTTTCCCTTGGCTTTGTTATCTGTGTACTTCCCACTAACTCAACCCTCAACTCTTTGCCAATTGTCTAAATCTCCTTTCAAGATATTCAGGCCCATCAGGGAGGAAATCTATCAAGTTTGCCTTTCAGAAGGTGTCTCTCCGAGAACAGGCTAAGTGTTTCTGTAGGAAGTGTTTTATGTTAAGACCCACAATAGCCCTGTGAATTAGGCCCTATTATCATCATCGTCCTTGTTTGACATTTGAGGAAAACGGCTCTTAGAAGGGTTGTTTGGGTGCCCAATATCACACAGCAGGATGTGGAGGAGTCAAGACTTGACCGCAGGACTGTGTGATCCTGTGGCTCCAGGGCCTGGGCTTCCTTATGTCTCAGAAGGTCACTCTAGGAGACAGCACTTCCAAATACCCCTCGTAACCAGACTATAACCTGCCTCGATGAAAGGGCAGTAGCTTATTCATTCCTGTGTCTGCTGCGCTGATCACAAGGCCAGGCACAGAGCAGGACTTAGTGCTGCTGGTTGAATGAATAAGTGGAGAATTTTGAGAGGCAGTGGGGGGAATGCCCGGTGTTCCGGGTAGGAGATCAGAGGAGCTGGGGCTTGGTCACGTAACGTGGGCCTCTCTAGCCTCAGCCTCCTCATCTGTTGGATGGAGCTGAGAAGACCTGTTTCAAGGACAGTTTTCAAGCAGCCAGAAGGAGCTGATGAACTGCAGATGCTCAGGAACCTGTAAAACACTAGGAGATGGTGCACGGGCACATCAGTCACTATGTGGTGAGGGGCAGATTTCTGCTAGGCTCCTCCCCCACTTCCCCTCCTCTTTCCTTCCTTCCTTCTTTTCTTCTAAGTGAAACATGGCATAATTAATTTAGAAAAGAAAAAGAAATGCCTTACAGTTGAGAAATAGATATATTATAGCCCGAGCTAGTTCTCATATGTAAAATATTTATATTAATGTGTCATAAAAATTGATTCACCCTTCTCTTGCCTGGTGTCATTAATGGGTAGATATGGAACATCTTATTTCCTTGCCTCCTTTTCCCTGCCTCCTCCTCTCTTTCTCTCTCTCTCTCTCTCTCTCTCCCAGCAGTGTATAGTTTCAAATGACTATGAGGAAACCATTTTTCATGAACAATAATAATAAAAAATAATAGATGATATTTATTTAGTGCTTGCTATGTGCCAGTCACTACTGCAAGCCCTTTTGCATTTTAACTCATTGAATTCTCACACAACCCTAGAGGGTCAGTGCTATTGTTATTCCCATTTGACAGAGGAGGAGACTGAGGCACACATTGGTCACTGGTTCAAACCTGTCCGTCCTGACTCCAAGGCCCTTGGTCCTGACTGCTCCTTCGCCACCTCCCTGTGCTGTGCTGTCCAGCCTCACAGCTTTCACACAGAGGCCAGTGTCCCATGGCTTTCTACTGCAGGAAGGCACCTGATATTCAAAGCGTTCTCAGTTTGCAGTAAATAGATATACCAAGAACTCTGAGTTTTTGCAACTCAAATTTTGATGACGGTGTAGGTTTTCTAGCAAGGGGTAGAGAAATCTAGGGACTCCATGTCCAGCAAGTTTCCAGGTCTTGGCAGTACAGGGCTGGCTGTCAGCAGTGGTGGAGACAGGAGCCCCGAGCAGGGCCTGGGACAGCCAGTCCTCTCTAAGCCAGGTTTGCCTCTTAGGAACGGGACTTTTTGGTTCCCAGACCGTCGCTCCCTGGCATCCTCCTGTGTGCCTTGCAGCTTTAGTGTCAGCTCTTTATAACCGCGATGCAAACTGTTCCTTGGAGCTTTTCGGAGTCAGGCCCTGGTGGAGAAGAGCCTGCAGCGGGGCTCCCAGCCCACAGCTGCTCCAAGGGCCGCATACACAGACACACTCACGCAGACACATGCAGACACACACAGACACACATTCCTCTGCCCGTTTGTCCCATTCACTGTTTCTTTATCACAATAACGCAGCCTCTAGTATCAGGTCCCAGCTCACAATAGGTGTCTAACAAATGCCTATTGGATGAATAAGCGCAGGGGTGATTCAGGTATTCTCTCCTTGCCCTGTCCCTAGATATCTAGGTGTTTGTTGTTCTGGCTTGCCTGGGCACAACTGGAAAAGTGATCCAGAAGGGGTTCCTGTATTCATTTTGGGTGGTGCCAGGCTCCCTAGCACAGCTCGTGAGGTCCTTCGTGATCTGGCTCCTGCCATCTCCTTCCACCTCCTTCCCCCCAGCCCTCCGGGCTGTCCATCTCTACTTTCAGTGGTTTAAAACTTTTTTCCAAGTCATGGAATTCTTTGGGGATCCGATGAAAGGCATGGACCCACTTCTCCAATATACAGACATCTGCACATTCAAACAGTGTCCTGAATATAATTTCTGGGGATCTCTAAGGCCCATTCATGAATCTCCAAGGAGTGCACAGGACCCCACTGAAGGACCTCTGCCTGTAGGGCTGGGGAAATCCAGAGAGGGGAAGTACCTGGCCCAGGGTCCTGACTGACAGAATTGGAACCAAGACCCAGGCCTCTGGATCTCAATTTCAGGACTTTCTCCCTTTAACCGTCCTGTGTTGATGGATGAACGCCTGGTAATTAGTTGATACAATGAACAATTAAATGAGACACTCTTCTTTGCCTTTGCCATCCATCAAACCCTCAGCACTGGCAGCTCTGTCAGGTGCTCAAACACCAGCGGTTTCTGGAGTACAGCCTTCCTCCTTGTAGTTTGGTCTTTTCCTGATGGTTATAAATGGAGGTGATTACAGCAGAGTTCTGCTGGCTGTTCACGGAGCATCTGCCTCGCCACCGGGAAAGCTCAGCCTCAAGCCTGCAAACTGGAGTCAGGAGAGTGCCCAGAAAGAAGGCTGTTTGTTCCAGCTGCTGTAACTGGCCGTGTTCAGAGCTCTTGGGACTGGGAGGTATGGTCGGCGTGTTCTTTGGTGCTCTGCACCTCACCTAATGGCTCTATATCCCCCTGATTCCTGAAGCCACAACCTGACAGACCCCTCTCCTCATCCTCTCAGTCTAGTCCATCACCAAGACTTGTCTCTTTTCACTTTGTATCCTATCTATCCACTTCTGTCATCTTTGCTGGCACCACCTTTACAAGCCAGGCCGCCATTATTTGTAGCTCGGAGAACGGCCACAAACTCCCCTGGATGATGACCTGCTGAGCTATTAGCTACTGAGTGCTTTTTCTTTTCACTTTCACCATCTGCTGTTTGGGCCAGAAACATGGTATGTTCGTCAGGACAGGCAATGCTATGGTGCTGTAACAGACAACCAGTGGGTTCAAAACAAAATTTTGTGCTTATGCAAAGTCTGCTGCAGTGCTGGTGATGCCCGGGGACAGTTGCACTCTGGGACAGGTTCAACGTTCCAGGCTGCTTTCGTCTTATGAATCTTTCACATCAGGGAACATGCTTCCATGATTGCTGCAGGAGGAGAAAAGAGAGAGAATTGGCTGACAGCTCTGAGAAGCTTCCACCCAGAAGTGACACGTGTCACTCCTCACATTTTATTGGCCACCGCAAGTCGTAGGACCATGTCTAATTCAAAAGATCAGAGGAGCACTTGGAAGAGGAGGAATTGGAAATATTTGTGTGCAGCAATCTTATCTAATCACTTTCCCCAGGGAATGGGTGGCAGAATAGGAGCTCATAATAAGGGTGGTGATTTATTACCTCTTTAATTCAGGAGATTGATCTGGCTGTGAGACAGAAAGATTCAGGAAATCAACGTCAGCCAGACCCAGTTCTCCTCCTCTCACCTCTGATTAGAGGTCAGGTGGGAGGTGAGTTGGAAGAGGAGGAGGGAGAGGGGAGAAGGAGAAAGAAGTGTGGGGAGGGGAGAAGAGAAGAGAGACTGAAAGAGACAAGGAGGGAGAGAGACAGAGGGAGAGAGAGACTGAGAGGGAGAAAGCTACGGAGAGAGGCAGAGAGAGAATTTTACATTCACGTTTTTGCTCCACCTCCTTGAGCTGACTGCTGGGAACACCATTTTGAGTACAGAGACCCAGGGGTCAAGGGGCGCCTGTGACTTGTTGACCCCCTGTGATCTCCGATGACCAGCAGCCTTGCTCCTCTCAATGGCAAGAGAGCTAGAGGTCGTGGTGGCTGTGCTGGGCAGAGGGAAAGCTGGCCAAAAGCATGGGGGTTGTGTGTGGCCCCGGGCGGGATGGGAAAGGAGCCGGTGGGGGGAGGGAGGTAAGGAGAGAGGGCCAGGGGAAGGCTGGTCCCGGGATGCAGGGACTTGTGCAGCAGAGGTTGTGTTGATGAGCTGAACCAGGGAGGCCTGAAGGAGGGTGCAGCGCCACCTCAGCGGAAGTCAGTGCAGGACAGGAGATGAGCTCAAGGACTGAAAAGGACAAGTTACATGCAGAGCAGGAAGTGGCACCAGGCAGAGGCCGACGAAGACTAAACGGAACAGCGCCTTCCACCAAGACCATCGGGCTGGCGTGTGCAGGAGCTTCCAGGAGGAGGGCGCCGAGGAGGGATTCGGAGGAGAATAAACACTCACATGTACGTGAGTGGTAACCTGCAGGCTTGTCCAGAAGGGCTCAGGATATTTCCTACATCAGGCTGATCAGAGGCCAGGTGCCAGAGGCTCGCCTAGGTTCTGGAAGATGAAGTAGTTTTCTCTTTGGACACTGGAGTCTGGCTTGGGAACCTCATTTGTGCTACCCCAGTGCTCCTCAAACAGTCATCTACAGACTAGCGACAGTCAGCAAAGTATTACTGGTCCACAGTGAGTAAGTAAAGAAACTGGGAGTTAGTGTTTAGAAACTTTTATAGCAATTTGACATTGCTGTGACATCCAAGTGAATTTCTGTTGTATTTTACAAAAGCATCGGTTTGTGATGGATTGGAGAGAAAATGGTCTGTCCCTGCAGATAGTCTGAAAAGCACTGTGCTGGGTTCCTAAGTGCTTCTCTCATTCCGTGCAGGTCCCTCCTAATCTGTTTTCCTTAGTGGTCTTCCTAGAACGCAAGTGGGATCCTGACATGCCTCCTTCTACAACCCTCCATTGATTTTCTCAAGCTCTTTTGGATAAAGACCAACTTCTTCACAAGGGCCTGGAAGGTTCTGCATCATCTGGTCCCCGCTCACCTCCCCAGCTTCTTCCCCTCTGCTTTCTTCCCCACACTTCCGATATCCTTACAAACAGCAAGCTCCTTCTGACCTCAGGACTTTTACCCGTGTGACATCCTCTACCTGGCACGCTTTCGCCTCCATCTTGGGGGAGTTGACTCCTATTCTGCCTTCAGATCACAGCTGTTGGGGTGGAGAAATTTCTCTTTTTTCCCCTCTTAGTTCATTTGGCTGGCAATTAACATGACATGAGGTAGATTAACAGGAGAAAGTCAAATGTATCACGTGTGCATGGGGAATCCACATAATGAAGAATTCCAAAGACAGCAAGGCTAGATGAGATGTATATATGTCTCACACACACATACATATGTACATATATTCTGGACTAAGGAGAAGGAGGTAGGGGTCTGGGGATTCAGGGGGAAGGAAAGTAACCCACAGGGTGCTAAGAAGAGTTAATGCTTGGTACACGTTAGCTGGGCATCCAAAGACAATGGGCTTTGATCAGATGGTTCTTCACGGTCCACCACTCCTAACACCGTACTACAGTTGTTTATGGTGATAGCTTCTTCCTGGGATAGGCCTCCTGTCTTAAATTCTTTTAGGCAGTAAGGGGGAGGTTCAGAGATTCTTCCTGAATCTTTTGGGCCCTGATTGTTTTCAGCTTAAAATAATCCGAGTGCCAGAGTGACGCATCTTGGGGCAGCCTGGCCTGAGCCCCATCACGACTCAACAATCACCTCGTCAGGGAGGCCTTCTCTGGCCCCGGGCTAGTTGAGGCCCCTGCCTCTTGCCTTGATAGCCTCCCACGCCTACTTGACGCACCTGTGATTAACTCGCTCAGTGCCTGCCGCTCCCCAGGCCCCTGAACAGAGGGCAGAGGCCTCGCCTGTGTATCCCACAGGCCTGGCTCAGCGCTGGGTCCTCAGTAAACACATGCTGAATGAACGAGTGAGTGAACGAAGGAATGAAGGCAACGTCCAGAGCTCGTGGGAGAGGCACTTGTGATTGCAAAGTGTGTCCTTTGGCAGCCAGGCCTTTATTTCATAAAACAGTTCCCCTGCCTCCTTCCTCTGCCCAGAACCTGGCAGCCCGTCCCAAACTCCTGCTGATAAATCATCTTATTGGCACAGCTGGACAGGAAAGGACAGAGTGAGTAGTGGGAGTTGGGCACCGTGTCGCGGACAAAGGCCTGAGTTGACGTCGTAACAACAGGCAGACCGATGTGGCCTGGGCAGTAGTCTGGCCCCAGCACACATCTGAGAACAGGCCCTGGGTCATTTTTCCTCTGTGCTGGAGAGCGTGAAAAGGCCAAGGAAGTGAGAAAGGGGCTACGGAGCCCTGCTTCTCCCCTGCTGCGGGATGGGCTGGAAGTAGCTTTGACCATTGGCCAAAGACTTTTAATATATAGAACATATCTGTATATTATTAAGTTTTTCTTTTTTTGGCCGTGCCATGTGGCATGGGATCTTAGTTCCCCGACCAGGGATTGAACCCACCTGTGCCCACTGCAGTGGAAGCACAGAGTCTTAACCACTGGATGGCCAGGGAAGTCCCTGTATATTGTTAATTAAAATATTATTTTCCATTTTATATTGCACCATGTTTTTAAAATTCTGAAAGTACGTAATTCAGTGCTTTTAACAGGAGTCATAATGACTGGCTGTGTGTGTAGTGATTAGACATGGAGGCTTAGGAACCTGGCTGCCTGGGTTCAAAATCTGGCTCCATCCCCTCTTAGTTTGGGGTACATGGATAAGTTACTAAATCTCTGTGTACTTTTGTTTCCTTATAGGCAAACCAAGGGTGAAGATGCTACCTATTTATTAGGGTTGCTCTGAGGGTTGCGTGAGATGATGCATGTAAGATGCATGGTAGACAAGATCTGGTGACATAAGAACAATCAAACAACCTAGAAGTAAATAAAGAAGTAAAGTATCCCCCAGCCCATTTTCTAGATATAAGTTCACCTAGTAGTGTCTGCCCAGGTATTTGAACCTCTGCAAACATGTGCAGGTCAGGACTGGCATGTGAGAGAGGCGTGTAAGGTGCCGAGGGTGCACAGTTTAAGGTGCCAGCCCCGCATTTGCACGGACCTGAGAGTGAGAACATCCTGAAATTTTGTGTTCGGATGCCTCACTTGCCTTACCCTAGCCAGGCCCTGACACAGGTAATGAAGAGACTTCAGCTTCTGATAATGGCAGACTAGGTAATCTGGACCAACCCTCCCACTAGGCAGACTGGAATATATATTCACACACACATACATATACACCCATATGTATATATAAACATATACACACATACATACGTATACACATGTATACGTATGTATGTATACACACACACACACACACACACACACTACTTCAAGACATCAGACAGCTAACAAGTAGTGAAAATTATTCACCGGGATGGAGGTCTACGGAGGTGAGACCAGTATCTGGCAGTTCTGGGTGTGATGAGAGGCGAAGAGGCTGAGTGGTCATTTTAGCCCGCACCTAGTGCTGGGGGCACAGAGATGAGAACTCAGGGCTTGCCGAGGGGGAGAGGGCTTGGTGAGCCCTCCTTCCTTTTGGTTGGCATCCTGAGGGGCTGCACCCTAGGGGTAAAGGTGAGATAGAGGCAGACAGGCTCTTACAGGGATGCAGCTCAGCACTGACTCATCTCAGTCCCTGAAGTTTGTATGGAGAGGACCCCAGATTGCCGGTTTCCACAGGGACTCAGAGGAAGCACACGTAAGTGCTCCCTGGAGAAAAATAACATCATTCTAAGCCTCAAATTATTTCTACAAACAGGTTTACAAATGCAATGTCTGGCATGCAAGAAAACGATAATCAGGCACATGAGAGGTGAGCAGCCAGCAGAAACAATGGACAAAAGAAACAGACCCCTAGAACCTCCAAATATTGAGGTTATCAGACAACGACCCTAAGATAACTCTGCTTACTATGTACAAGGAGATAAAAGGCAAAATTGAGAATGTTGGTGAAAAACTAAAAATAATAAAAAGAAGTAATTGGAAGTTCTAGAAATGAAAAGAAAATAAATTAAGAACTCAGCAAATTAGGCATAGTTCGAAGAGACTTGGTCAATTGGAAGATGGGTCAGAAGAAAATAGTCAAAATCAAGAATGGAGAGACACAAAAATGGCAAATTCAGAAGAGAAGGAAGAGACTTAAGCATATGGTGAGAAGGTCCAATTGGGGTTTCAGAAGGAGAAGGGAGGAAGGGAGTGTGGCAGAAGGAGGTATTTGTAGAGATAGTGACTAAAACTTTTCCAAATCTGATGAAAGGCATCAGCCAGACAATGCCCTACAAACCCCAAGCAGGATAAATATAAAGAAACCAATACGGAGGCACATTCTGGGAAAAAATATAGAAAACCAGAACAAAGAGAAAGTCTCTCTTTACCTGGCCTCGGGGTGGGCAAAATACCGCTCCCTCCCCCAGCCCCCATCTACCTCACCCTACAGTGGACGGTGGGAGCAGCTGTCAACACAGAACATGACTCACAGGGCCATGGCTGCCTTCTTTCATAGTCTGGGAAGAGGTTGGGGATGGGTGAGAACTGGGGGTGCTAAAGTCAGGTTGTTCTTCTCTTGGTGAGCCTCAGAGGTAGGTGTCTGACTTCAAGTTAGTGGCTCACTTTAAAGCACGGAGGTTCTTGAGATCTCTTTGGTATGGCTTTTAGTCCTAGTCACCATTTTGGAGCGTTTGTTCATTCATTCAGCACATGTTTCCTGAGGACCTACTATGTGCCCAGCACTAAGGAGATATCTGCAAACAAAACAGACTAATATCTTTGTCTTCACAGCACTTACATTCTAATGGGGCGAGACAACAATAAACAAAAGAAATAAAACGGTCAGTACCTGAGATGATTAGAAGAGCTCTAGGGAAAAGTGAGCCGGGAAGGGGGAGTGTGGTCATTTTATCTTACTGAGAAGGTAACAATCAGAAGGAGGTGAGGGAATGAGGCGGGCAGTCCTGTGGGAGGGGGGGAAGTTCACGGCTCCTACATTTTGTTCTACTACGAGTATATATTTTAATTAAACATTACAAATCACAGATGAAATACAAGAGCTAAAAGAGAGGAGTTGTTTCTGAGAACACGAAGTTAAATGCTTTGAAAAGACTTGAAAAGGTGAGTTGCAAAGAAATGCTGTCAAATTAGGGGACGAAAATGAAAAGATTAGCAAAAAAAAAAAAAATTCACAACACTCTAATAAAAGAGTGCGGTACCCAGGTTCCTTCATGTGTGCCTTCTTTCAAGTGCTCCACTCCTAAGAAATTGGGATTGGATATCAGAGGTAATATACTGTGGTTGTGATTCATGTAAGAAGGCAGGGAAATTCCAGCAGGACTCCCATGCTCCAAGACAAAACCTCTCCCTGCCTCCAAATATGGGTGGACAAATGACATTGCTTTGTTTTAGGTTAAACTAAAGCACTTAAGATATGAAGGCATTATGTTTCATGATTCTTCACTGGGGCTTTCCTGAGTCACCGACCAACCACTAGTTCTGATACTGGAAGCAGGCCAATTTGCTGAACATCAATGAGAAGACAGCTGTTTTTCTGAAAATCAGTGTGTCTGACTGGCGTTCTCCCTCCCCACCCAAATCCATCCAGTTCTTTCTCGGAGAACATTGCTGAGAGCAGGCAGGAGAGGGAGGGAAACCATGAGAAAAAGGAGGTGGTGTGAAGTAGATGAACCAAATTCAGGAGACCTGGCTCAGGTTCAGATCATAATCGACTGTGAGAACTTGGGCAAGTCATTATATCTCTTGGAACCGCACTCTCTCATCTGTGACTTGGGCACAATAATCGAACCGACTTCTTGAGTTCTTGCAAGGGTTAAAGGAGGTGGTGCATTTCAGGTGTTTAGTATACTGCCTGGCATATTGGAAATGCTAAGGAGAGGGTGACTATAGTTATTTTACTACTGACATCCACTGGAACTTGAATGGTCATAACTGCATTTAGTGACAGGTCATCTCTCATAGAGCCTGGAGTAGACGGGCTGGAGTAGACTCAAAGCGGAAAGGGCCCTCTACCACGGGAGCAGAATGAGCCCCAGGAGGAGACAGGAAAGCACTGCCCTCAGCGGTGGATGTAACGGTAATCTGTGGGGTCTAAGAGTTCCATGTGTGTTCAGCCAGCCGAATCTCATTTTGAACAGAGAAAGGTCAGCCTTACACTTTGTCAGCCCTGGCTGGGATTGGGACTTGGTTAGCGGAAGACCTGGACACCAGGGCTTTGCAGGTGGTCCCGGGGAAGTTGGCACCACCTCTAGATGTACCATTTTGGATTTTGAGAGATGGGGAGAGAGACCATGTTCATGATGTTGAGCTCCTAATGAACTCTCTGGGTCCTGTAATGCCCTGTGGTCTGTCTTCATCATAGGATGTCATCTTCGTAGGATGCCCTCTTATTTAGCGTTTCCCAAACTTGGTTCTATGGTGTTCCTTGAGATGCTAATGGATATTCTGTGTTAAAAGGTTCCCATGACATATAAATCTGGGAAATACAGCATACTAGAGTAACGATGATAATGGCTAATATTTTTGGAGGGCAGGTGACTTCTGTGTGCCAGCAAGCATACTAAGTATTTTCCAGAGTTTGTATCACTTAATTCTCACAATATCCCAATAAGGTAGGGACAGTGGTTATTATAATCCCCATTTCACGTGCGTGGAAATGAAACATCAAGAAATGGTGCTCAGAGAGATTAGTTAACTTACCCAAGGTTGTACAGCAGGTGAGCGGAAAAACAAGGATTTGAACCCAGGTCTTTTGAACCCAAAGCTTCTGTTCTTAACTTGAATTAAGAGTTTTTTTCCCCAAATCCTTGACTTGCAATGGGGTGGTCAGAGAATGTGTCCAATATCCCCTCTTCTAGGAATATTTTGAGCAGAGCAGAGGACTTTGTTTCACTCTCTGTAGGTGTCTCATGGTCCGTTTGAAAGGAGAGCAGCTGTCAACCTGTGCCCTCTCTTTAATATTCAATCTGCAATTAACATACAAAAGGTTCTGAAAGTCCTACAGTAAAGAAGCCTCTTTTTCTTTAACCCAGTTTGTCCCACCCTGTTTTTCTTTCAGAATCTCTTCTTTGCTTCCCATTTTCTTTTAGAACATGTATTAGCATCCACAGGAAGGGTATTCCATGAAACAGGGTTTGAGTAATTCCCTTTGTAGGGGAGGCATTTAAAATAGGCTGTGTGTATTCCCCACACTGGGGGAGAAGAACCCATTTCAACGTGCATCCCCTGCTGGTGGTGAATAGGCAACAGTTCTTTCTTTACAAAAAGGGCAACATAAAATAAACCCAGACATACCCAGTAAAATCTTCTAGAATATATTGTTCTAGGGAGTAGCTACTTGGAATTTCACAACAGGGAGGGTTTTGGAGGGCAATGGCAAATCATGATTTGTTGATGTACCCTAAAATTTTCAGTGTGTCATAAAGGGAAACTTGACAAGAGGGAACCTCTTAAGAGTCTTGGATGACATTTGCTTGAAATTGGCTTATGGTATGTTCGTATCTCCTTTGCAGACCTAGCTCTGGATGACTGTGAGTAATATCTTCCTTTTGAAAGCTTTTCATTCTTTATATCGTTTTCTTAGTCCTTGGCAAGATTGCTTAGGGGGCTATATTCATTTCTAATCCATGGAAAAGAAAGCATATCTCTCCCTGAGACTCCAACCTCAGCAAAGCATGCAAGATAATGATAGCGTCAAGCAGTTATACAGACTTTATATAGCTATCAGTGTAAATATAAAACTGTAAGGCACATGAATAAAAGCTCCTTGAACACTCCAGAAGGGAAAGTAAGCCTGGGTGAACTTTTGCAAGTACTCAAAACATACCACCAGAATAAATGGATTATTGGGAAGCAGTGTGGCGGGAGTACTAGCCGATCCCTAGTTTCCCTTCTTTCTCGGCACACAGACTACATTTCCCAGCCTCCTTTGCGGTAGCTGCCACCATGTGACTGAGTAGTAGCCACTGGGATGTAAACAGAAATGTTGTGGTCTACCTCCTGCATGACCCATAAAAACCTCACACCCACAATCCTTCTTGTTCTTTTCCCACCCTGGCAACCTTGGAAGCCAGTTTGTTTTTGAAGGTGATGAGTCAGGAAATGGAAAGGTTCTGGGTCCTTGAGTTACTGTTTGCCAGAGCGGCCCTTACCATTCAGGAACACTGCCTTGGAATAGTAGATAAGTGAGAAATAAACTGTTATGTTGGAGCTATCATACCTTTGGGGGATTGTTTGCTGTGCTGGCTGGAAGTCTGGACAGGGAGTTTGCACTTGGTGGTGTGTGTAGTGTTTGCAGAGAAAGAACATTATGTGCTTGAAAGACCACGAGCTGCAGAGTGAGACAGACAGGGGTTAAAGTCTCGGCTCTGCCATTCATCGACTCCCAATCTTGGGCAGTTTACTTAATCTCCCTTAGCCTTAGTGTTTTTCCTTTAGAAAATGGAAATAAACTTACCCTGCAGGCTTGTTTTGGAAGTTAAGAAAACACATTCAACATGTCTGGCACAATGATGGATATATAGTAGATGCTCACTAAATGGTAGCTGTTGTTATTGACTTTTCCAATCACTTCTTAAAGAATGCTATTCCCCTGTTTGGGTTCTGCAGGTTATAACAGTGACCCTTTCCACGTATCCCCATTCTCAAATAAACTAAACAAAAATACTGAAAAACTGAGAGAGGAAACGTTTGCCTCTGTCTTCTTTTCAGTTCAACATAGTTGTGATTAAATAATTATTTGCATAATGATCAGTTTAATCTCTCTCTCCCTTTCCAGGCTCCTTGAGGGCAGGCATTATGTCTGTTTTGGTCTCAAAACACAGACTAGCACATAGCATCATGCAGAGTGGAGGTTCCATAAATACTTCTTGAATGCATGAATCGATGAGGACGTGAATCTTTCACTTGTAAATCTTAGCAGGGTTCCGCAAACACTGAACACACAGGTAGGCAGGGGAGAGACACTGCAAGGCCAGCCATCTCAAAGATGTGTTTATCACTGGCCTGCCTGAAATGACACCATCAGAGTCACTCCTTAGGTCTTAGTAGAGGTTATGAGCTGGTGGTCGCCACGTACCGCTCATCAGTGCATTTTGGTTATTCTGTACTGTGTTTTTAAAAATTCAGTTTACTGCCAACAGTTAAGACTTGGGAGATTTCACATAAAAAGCCACACTTTCTGTTTCTATTGAAAACTTAGAAGGTCTGGCAATGCTGGGCTTGATTGTGGCATGGAAGCATTGGCTGGAGTTAAGTAGCCTTGCCCTCATTTAGGACAAGTGCCCTCAAGTCCACCCCACCAGGGCCATTCTTGCCCATGTTTATGTTACCAGCCTGGCCCTGGAGTTTTCCATCCCCTATTATTATCCCTGAGTCCATTCATTCAATCATTCATGCATTCAACAGATATTTACATGTTTGCGAAAATGGGGATCCAAGACAATATTACCCATGCTTCCTGATCTCTGGGAGTTTAATTACTCTGGCTGAGTAATAAGAGACATAAACATATAGTCCCTTAAAACCTTTAAAAATATTGATTAATTGATAACATTGTATAATTATAGTGGGTTAGTGTCCCCCAAGTTTATATCTACCATTCACCTCAGAATGTGACTGTTTAGAAATAGGGTCTTTGTAGGTATAATTAGTAATTTTCACATCTTTTATCTCTGAGATTCATAGTATTTCTGTAAATGGGTAGGATCAGCCTCATTTTACCAACAAGAAGACTAATGTTCTGAGAGGTTAACCCCACCTGTCCAAAATTGATCTTTGGCCTCCAAATTTGTTTTTCTTTCCACTATATGTCACTGACTGGATTTGTCTTGTTCACTGCTGTATATACAACTGTTGTGCCCGGCACAGAGTAGGTGCTCAATTAATATTCTTGACCAGAATGAAACAAATGACCAGAAGGCAAGATCTTGACGGGGTGGGACAGAAGATGGGAAAAGTCTTCCCTAATAGAGGGAGTATGGGATTACCCCCAGCACAATGCCTAGGACATGGTAAATGCTCAGTAAATACTTTTTAAGTGGTGAATGAATGAATCAGGCTTTGGAGATGGGCCTTCCTGGGGCACCACAGCAGTGACCTGTGAGCCCTGGGCATTTGATGAGGGGAGTGCCAGGAAAGAAACTGCCAGACATATACTCCATCTGCTTCCCAGTTTGTCCAGATCACATTCTACCTCTTCTCCCCCACTACTCCCTGGAGCAGGAAGCTTGGCCAAATCAAATTGTGCTAACTTCATTCCTGCCTGGCTTTCTGCCCACTCCCTGACACCTGTGCCATGTTAAAAATTGATACTGGTTTTCAAATGTTGAACAGCTGGGTCTGTGTGAGGCCAGCAGCTGGTGGCTAATAGGGCTGAGGTCTGCAGTGTCTGAACTGCCCCATGGGATTTGAATCCCTGTGGGGGGCACCTCCACGTGTTCTGGTTGTGAAGCTCAGAGTCATGCAGTGCTCCATTAGCTGCGATTTCCCCAGAAACGCGGAAGAGTGATGGAGGGATGGATGTCAACCTCATCTCATTATTTATTTTTGCCATAAAATGGGCCTTTCTGAGGTAGCATACATCAGGAGGCCAGCTCACAGTGCTGCTTGGGTGACACTTCATACTTTGTTGAGCAGATACTCCCTTGGTGCCAACGGCCCCTCTGCCTGATTAATGATATCTCCTTCAATCTGACTCTTTGTGCCTTTCGTGTCTCCCTGGGTCCCCTGCCGAGCTGGCTTCTCACCATGATGACGGCTGACACAGAGTGACTTCATTGCAAATTTCAAGGTCATTCCCTCTTTGTTACACCCACCCCTGCATACACATACACTGTGGAGACTGGTTCATTTAAAGCAGCTCAAGATATAGCCTGCCGGCTAAAACACTCAAAGACCCCTCCAGAGAAAGCCCACACAGCAGCTTCTAAAGATGCCTGTATCCTCTGAGAGAACTGGCACTGGCTCTAAGAGCAGGGGCAAGGGAAGCTGGGACTGGATTCCCAGGCAGTCGAGTGGAACAGTCCAGAGCACAGAGTCACACTTGCTCAGGTTTGCCCTTTCTAAAGGCATCACCTTGGACTCTCAGGTCCTTCGTCTGCCAAGTGGGGACGATAGCATCCGGTCATAAAGTTATACTGGAAGGCAAATGAGATGAAGCACGTGAGATGTGCTTTGCGTATACTAATGGCTCAATAAATACTAGCTCTATTATTATTACTCATAAAAATAATACTGAAGCCATTTCCCCAAACATTAGACCAGGGATACAATCTCTACAATAGGAGTGAAAGGACTTGAAAACGGAGCTGGCACTGGGGATGTTACACTTGGCTCACCAAGGAGGAAGGGTTATACGTAGCAATGAGGTCAGGAGGCTGTACAAGGAGTCAGAGACTTGGGGGTGTATGAGTCCAGGGTTCAAATCAGGAAAACAGAAACCTTCTGAGGTTTCAACGCAAAAGGAATTAAATGCAGGGAATAGATTATATAGATGAGCAAAGAACAGAGAAGGCAAACAAAGGGTGAGGCAACTCAGAGATTGGCAACAGCAGGGAGCTGCTCTATTCCTAGGCCAGAGGAGCAGAGAGAGGAGGTGGTGTGACCAGGAGTTGCGGTCATCCTTTGGAAGCTGGCACCACAGAGAGCCTTCTAGCAGGAACTGGACTTACAGGTGACATGGCTGCTACTAGAGATGCTGCCTGAGGCAGAGAAGATGGGAAGAAAGAGTGACTTCTCTCTTACTGTCACCCACCACTCTCCCCGCCCCCGTGCCTCCCACTGGCCAAACCCAGAAGCCAGCTAGCAAAAGGTTCTGGGAAATGTACTTTGCAGAGGTCAGACGCCTGTGACACAGAGGTGAGCAGAAGAAGGCAGAGGATGGAGCTGAAGATCCAGGTTTGAAGAAGTTGAATTATGGTTGCTGGATGAACTGTAGGATTCCCAGTTAAATGTAAATTCCAGATAAACAATGACTTTTTAAAGTATAAGTATTATATCAAAATGAAATGATTATTTCATTAATTATTATTCATTTTGACACACTAGAAAAATTTCATTGCTCATCTGAAATTCACATTTAACTGGGTATCTTGTGTTTTCTTTGCTACGTTTGGCCACTCTAGGTTGAAGGCAATTTTGAACCCTTGGAGGGTCCCAATTCTCAGGCCAATTTGGGTGGGTGGCAGGTAAGGGAGAGAAAGGAGAGAAGAATGGAGATATCAGACAGCCCTGAAGTTCACCAAATGAATTAATTTTGCCTCTGTTTGTCTTAAAGGGATTCATTCATTCATTCATTCATTCAGTTACTCATCTATCCATCTACCCTACATCTATCCTTCTACTCATTCATACGTTCTCTACTTATTGAGCACCTGCTCTGTGCCTGGCACTGTGTTGGGCATTGGGAGTATATCAGTGAGGAGACAGATAGCTTCTTTCCTTGGGCAGCTTAAGTGCCAGGCAAGAATACAGATACTAAACCATAAAGCACATGAAACATTTTAACCAAGTCTAGGCATGGTTGTACAGAAAGCCTGGACAGTCAGGGAATGTCTTCTTGAGGAAGTGTCATTCAAACTGAGACATAGAGGGTTAGTAGGAGTTATTTAAGTGAAGGGGGAATTGAGGGTAAGTGTGCCTAAAAAGACAGAGCAGCATAGACAAAGTTGGAAAGGAGTTTGGCGTGTCTGGGAGACTAAGAGAAGGTGCATGTGGGTCCATTATGGAGAGCAAGAGGGAAAGTGGTGCAGAGGAGGCTGGAGAAGTAAGCAGGGGCTGCTGCATATGGTCAGGCAGGTTGTATAGGGCACAGCCCTGCAGCATAATAGTCAAGAAGAATTGAATTCTGAAAATAAAGGAGTATTAGGAACAACCTGCCAATTTATTTTGCTTATATTTCCCTTTTTTATGAGTGCATAAGAATAATATGTGATAAAAGTCTGAACAAATAAGTCTAAAAGAGCTCTTTAAATAGGTATAAAAGAAAAATTATAAGTGATAAGAAAGCTTTGTGCCACAGTTTAATTGGTAGTGTTTTTTCTCTCTTAAGGCTGCATAAAACAGTGGCGAGTCAAGGATGAATCTCACAAATTTAATGTTTAATGATAGAAGTCATTAACAGAAGAATATATAATGTATGATGCTACTTACATAAAGTTCAAAAACCCAGGCAAAACCAAGATATAGTGTTACACCTCAAGGTAGGTGTAGGTGTTATCTTCTGAGAGGTTAGAGGAAACATGATATGCGGGGCGGGGGGAGGACTTCTGAAAGCCTGGCATCGTTCTATTTCTTGACCTGGCTGGCAGTCACACAGATGTTTGCTTTGTGATTATTCATTGAGCTATACATTTCTGTTTTATACACATTTCTCTGTGGGCTTTAATTTCAATAAAATTTTTAAAAATAGTGTGTCCTGTAATTACTAGCTTTTTAGATTTGATGAAATGCAGAAATGTTTATGTGTGTGCATAGGGGGGCGTATTTTCTCTTTCCTAGCATGCATGCTTCCCTAATAAGTAAGAGGTATCTATCGTGCCTTGAGGAGCGTTAGGGTGGATGTAGCAGGGACATAATACCAAATTTTTTAGTTTGTGAAATAGGCTCTTCATAATCTAAAGGGAAGGGCTTGAGAGGAGTAGGACAGAGAGTTTACGCCCTAACAGCATGTGTGTCATAGGATGAAAAGAGGGCAGCAGACGATGCTTGTGGTCCACCAGAGAGGAGAGTCACTTCTCACTGGAGGGAAGTGGAGGTGGCACTGGGCACTGAGGAGAGGACCACACCTGGCAGAAACCATGTGGAACGGAGTTGAATTAACATGAAGATACTAATGCACTCTCTGAGATAAGTGCTAGGATTGGTATATAAAAGTCTGGAAGGAGTTACAGTGTTTATTTCTAGGTACTAGTATCACATGTATTTGAAAAAATTATTTGTGCTTCCTTGTATTTTCTAAATCTTCCACAATTAACATATTTTATGCTTGTATCAAGAAAAAACTATTTTTAATTTAAAAGTATTGGCTGGAATTCCACCCCATGTTAGGCTGTGTACGGTACTCGTGCCTGGTGGTGCCTGTGGTGGTTCTTACAGGCCAGGGAGTGTATGTATGGCATGTTAAATCTTCTACCCTGCATGCAGTATTCTGAACACCAGAGGCAGGGTGGGCACCCAAAGCTTCCAGTGGAGAGAGCTATTATGCGACCCATCTTTCTGAATGGTGCAATCTTTCAGTTGCCCAAACTCCCCTTTGTGCCTTTTGTCTTCTGTAGCGTAAGTACAGCCATATAGAACATCGAGCAGATGCAGTCTGTTGGACGCAAACATGAATTTGTTTTTAAAATGCTCCTTTTTCACCAGTAGCAGCAGCTTTTCTTCCAACCACTACCCAGCAGAGCACATCACCATATGGCACCCACCTCCACCCCTGTGTGAGTGCCTCGAGGACCCTTAGATGTGTAGAAATATAAAACGTAGCCCATGCCCTTAGCGAGGTCACAGTCTCCTAGGGGAAGCAGATTATATACAATAAGTCAAATTACAGTGTGATGATTATTATGATAAAAGAGGAGAAAGATATATTTTTCCCCCTCCACTCACACATCCTTATGGCACATTGCAATGCTAGTATAACGGTAGGAGATAGATATTCTTTTAGCACAGTAATGCAGAGAGGATGAGATAATGGGCGGTTAATCTTGGCAGCGTGACATATCTGATTGCTCTTTTGATGGTCAGCCATGAGGGAGGCCAGGGTGAGTACCACTCATCTCCTCCTCAAAGGATCTGTGTCCCCTCCGCATGCCCTAACTTCTAACCCAACAGTGGAACAAAAGGAAGATACACATGGCTGAAGGACTGCGCTGAACCCAGGAAGAATGAGCATTGGCTTCAATAAGCTAAGGGTCCAGAGGGGAGAGGAAGTAGAGAGTGAGGGTCCATGCGGAAGAGGCTTCCACGTTGGTAATGCCTCGCGGCTCCATTTCCTCCGCATCTGCACCTTGGCTAGAGGGCCAATTACATGGTGGAGAATAGACACAAAACTGGAGAAACTGACAGCAGCAAGGTGCTGCAAGATTTTAAGAAAGGGTGCTATAGCATTTAGTTATTTATTCAGTCACTCTTTCAACAAATATTTGATGAAGATTTGCTACATATACGTCACTGTGCTAGACTCTGGGGATATATCTGTAAAGGGATGGACAGAATTCCTGTCCTCATGGAGTTTATAGTCTATTGGAAATAGAAGTATCCGTTGTCAGAAGAATTGCAGTACCAGTGCCAAGCTCTTGTTTTCTGATTTCCATTCCAATTTTGGCCTACAAATGGTTTTCTTTTAGGCCCTGCTGTCCAGTTTCTTTCAGGCTATAGTCTGCTGGGTCCCAGCTAATTCAACTGGGGATTACTGATTGCTTGGACATCTGGATTCATTTAGATTCCAAAACTCTAATGTCACTCTGGGAGGCCAATTAGTGTTTGGACTGGACCTTTGCAGCTTGGTAATGATTCCAGATTTCTGATTTATCATCTCCGTTTCTCTTGTTGAAGGCAGCTGTAAAAGATGAGGTCTGCACCTCAGCCGCCGGAGAGTCCTCATTAAATTCACACTTCTCCCTGTTGATTAACCAAATCATCTTCTTTATTAGGAACTTCCCTCCCTCCACACACCTCACTCCCATGACTGGAAGTTGTAAAAGTCTTTTTTTTTTTTTACTTGAATCATTGTGTCCTTCCTCTTGAGATGCCAAATGTCAGTTTTCTCATAATAGCCAGGCATGAAAAGTAGTGATCCATTGACATAAAAGTAGACTAGACAGCAAAGACTTCCTTCGTGGCCCACAGTGAAGAAGTTGTCTTTATTGCTCTAGAGTGATGATTGTGGAACTGGAACTAGGCCAAATTGAGAAGGGTTTTTTTTTTTTTTGGCCGGCCATGCAGCATGCGGGATCTTAGTTCCCCGACCAGGGATCGAACCTGTGCCCCTGCAGTGGAAGCGCAGAGTCCTAACCACTGGACCGCAAGGGAAGTCCCTGGGAAGGGTTTAGGACATTGTTTAATGTGTGTGTGGGGCAAACTTTGCCTCACATTTATTCCACCACAACTTACTGAGTAACTACCTTGTGCCAGGCATTTGTGCTAGGAACCGGCGATATATTGGTGAGCAAATCATGGTCCCTGACCTTGCAGAGCTCAGTCTAGTGGGGGAGACAGATATGTCAACAACAAAAATATAATGCAGTTTATAAATACGACCAATGGGGAAGAGAGGAAAGACTCTATGAGGAGGAGAGCTCCTTGTTGATTAAAGATTTTTGTAATAGTTCATTGACTGGAGTATATTAGATTAATAATGAAGTCATTATAAGTAGTATTGATGCTGTGGCTTGTGTTAGAAAATATTTGGTGGATACTTCTATAGCTCGTGGGTTGAATTTTTTTTTTTTTATTAGAATGAGAATAACAGCTAGTATGTTTATTTCAAATCCGACTCAGGTAAATAACCAGTGTGAGCTAGTTATTACAATTACGGTTCCTAAAATGATGGTCTGTAGAATGATAGTAAAGATAATAAGGTTTATTAGTACAGGAAGGCTATAAACCAACATTTTTGGGGTATGGGCCAGATAGCTTGTTTAGCTGATCTTTACTGTAGAATGTGGTGTAATGTGGTAGCCTGAAGAATTTTGAATTCTTATGGGTAGGTTCAATTCCTATAATTCAAGAAATAAGAGGTTTTGTTGTTGTTGTTGTTTGTTTTGTTTGTTTATTTGTTTTTGGCCGTGCCTCACAGCTTGCGGGATCTTAGTTCCCTGACCAGGGATTGAACCCGGGCCCTGGCAGTGAAAACACCGAGTCCTAACCATTGGACTGCCAGGGAATTCCCTAGAAGTAAGAAGATTTAAACCTCTGTTATTACTCTATCAAGGTAACTCTTTTGTCAGGCAAATTTATTATTTTTTTTTAATTAAAAATTTTTTTTTTTTATTTTGGCCGTATGGCATGTGGGATCTTAGTTCCCCGACCAGGGGTCGAACCTGTGCCCTCTGCAGTGGAAGCTCGGAGTCTTAACCACTGGACCGCCAGGGAAGTCCCACAGACAAATTTCTTATGTTTGTGGTGGGATGCTTAATGTGATTATAGGTAGTGAAACATGTTGTGTACATAGGGCTAGTGTTAGTGGTAGAAAAATTTTTCATAAGATGGATGAGTTGATCATATCAGAATTATGGGTAGGATGCTTGAATTCATAGAAAGGCAATTGTTAGGAGGAGTGTTTTAATGACGAAATCAGCCGTCTACTGGTATGGTAAGTAGGGATTATGAAATGCACCTAGAAATAGGATTGTTATGAAAATATTTATTACAATGATATTGGCATATTCTGCTAGGAAGAACCGAGTGAATGGGGTGCTGCATGTTCTACATTGAAGCCAAATCCGAGTTCTGGTTCTCCTTCTGTGGAATCAAATGGGGCTCAGTTGGTTTCTGCTAGAGTGGAAATAAATCATATTACGGCTAGGGGTCAGGATGGGAAAATCAGTCATATGTGTTCTTGTGTAATAATTAGGGTTGAAAGTGTAAATGATATGTGTATCAACAGGACTGATAAGAGAATAATTGCTAATATTACTTCATATGAGACTGTCTGTGCTATTGCTTGTGGGGTTCCAATTAGTGTGTATTTTGAGTTTGAAACCCATCCGGATCAGAGGATGGAATAAAAGGCTAGGGTTGATATGGCTAGTGTAACTAATACACATAGGTTTATGTTACTTAGTGGGTAGGGTATGGGAAGAGGGACTTATATTGTGAGAGCTAAGGTTAAGGCCAGAATTGGTACAATGATAAATATAGAAATTGATGATGTTGGTGGTTGTAGTGGTTCTTTAATAAATAACTTGACTGCATCAGCAATGGACTGTAGTAATCCATAGGGGCCAACAATGTTTGACCCTTTCTCAGAGTTACATATAGCCTAGAACTTTTTGTCCAGTTAATGTGAGGAATGCTACAGTTAGTAGGATGGGGATAATGAGTGAAAGAATGATCATAAACATTTTGTTAGGAAGAGGAATTGAACCTCTGGCAATAAAGATTTAAATTTTACATAGTTACTGGGTTCTGCCACCCTAATAAACCCTGTTCTTTGAGTAAATTAATTGAATTAAAATGATATCATTAATTAATTGGAAGGTGCCTTTGTTAAGTAGGCCTTATTTCTCTTGTCCTTTTGTACTGGGAGAAATGTATAATAGATAGAAACCTATCTGGATTACTTGGGTCTCAACTCAGATCACTTAGAACTTTAATCATTGAATAAATGAACCATTAATAGCAGTTACACCATTGGGCTGTCCTGATCCAACACTGAGGTCCTAAACCCTATTGTCCGTGTGAACTCTAGAATAGGATTGCACTGTTATCCCTAGGGTAACTTGTTCTGTTGATCAATATTTTGGATCAATAAGTGATCATGCGTTTTGACCAGTTGGTCTAAATTTCAATCAGTTGGAGGTTATTTTATTCTCTGAGGTCACCCGAACAAAAATTGTTAATCCGTTAAAAGCTCTGGTATCCCCTGAGGTTCAGTTATTGTTTATTATTATTATTTTTTTGGATTAGTCAATTAAAGCTCCATAGGGTCTTCTTGTCTTATATTTTTCTTTCCTCTTCACAGGAGGGTCAATTTCACTGATCAAAAGTAAGAGACAGTAAAAGCCTCATGTGGCCATTCATACAAGTCCTTATTTAGAGAAGAAATGATTTTGCTACCTTTGCACAGTCAGGATACCATGGGCATTAACCACTGGTATTGGAGGCACTGGGCAGGCAGTGCCTCTAATACTAGTGATGCTAGAGGTGATGTTTTTGGTAAACAGGCGGGGTTTGTGTTTGCCGAGTTCCTTTTACTTTCTTAAATCTTTCCTTAAATGCATGCCTGTGTTGGGTTAATAATCGTTTTAATAAATAATTAAGTGTTGGCTTAGGTTTATTTTGTTGTTAACTATTCGTGGGCCATCTGCTCTGATACAGGCTTATGCAAGGATAATCATTTTTTGTTACTCATGTTAATAGTATTGCTTCTATTAATAGATTAGTCCAGTATTAAATTAGGAGTTGGTTTATTGTTGGTATTAAGATGAATGTGTTTTGGGCTTCCCTGGTGGCGCAGTGGTTAAGAATCGCCTGCCAATGCAGGGGACACGGGTTCAAGCCCTGGTCCGGGAAGATCCCACATGCCGCGGAGCACCTAAGCCCGTGTGTCACAACTACTGAAGCCCACATGCCTAGAGCCCGTGCTTCACAACAAGAGAAGCCACCACAATGAGAAGCCCGCGCACCACAACGAAGAGTAGCCCCCGCTCACCGCAGCTAGAGAAAGCCCGCGTGCAGCAACGAAGACCCAACACAGCCAAAACCAAATAAATAAAATAAATAAATTTTTTAAAAAAGATGAATGTGTTTTGAGTTTGAATGCTTTCTTGATTGGTGGCTGCTTGGAAGCCAACTATGAAATTGTTTATGTTTCCTTTCTAAGAAAAGCTGTATCCTGTGTATAAAAAGCTGTACTTTTTTAGAGTAACATTTAAAATTGCCCTGGTCCAGGAAGATCCCACATGCCTCAGAGCAACTAAGCCCGTGCGCCACAACTACTGAGCCTGCGCTCTAGAGCCCGCGAGCCACAACTGCTGAGCACGTGTGCCACAACTACTGAAGCCTGCGTGCCTAGAGGCCGTGCCCTGCAACAAGAGAAGCCACGGCAATGAGAAGCCCACACACTGCAACAAAGAGTAGCCTCCACTCGCCTCAACTAGAGAAAGCCTGCGTGCAGCAATGAAGACCAAACGCGGCCAAAAAGAAATAAATTTATTTTTTTAAAAAAGTTATGATTTTAAAAGTAATATTTAAAGTTGAGCTTACATTCTTTCCTGGACAACCAGCTTATCATCAGGCTCATTAGGCATGTCGCCTCTGCTTATAAATCTCATTATTTTGCCACATAGGTGAGTTTGTTCTTGTAAACTGTTCACAAGTAGGTGGTCTGGTTTCGGGTGTAAGTTCCCTCTGTTGAAGTTTTCTAGTTAAATCATTATGCAGAAGGTAGAAGGTGTAAGCTTTGCTTTTTGGTACTTTTAATGCTTCTTTCTTCATTCTCTTGTGGTACTTTATAGAGCCAAGTTTAAATTTCTATCTCCTATACTTTAGATGTTGAGTGAATGTTTTATTTAATTCGCTTATGACAGTTGAATTTGGTGGGACGTTTGGGCTAGTTTTAGTTCAAAGTGTTCATGCAGTATGAAATCTCGTGCGTATAAATTAGGTGCTTTATATTTGTCCAAGCACACTTTCCAGTATGCTCACATTGTGACGACTTGTCTCCTCTTTTATGTTTGGTACTTGTCAATAGCTTTTGGAGAGTTATCCATACTTGAGGAGGGTGATGGGTGATGTGTGTGTACCCCATGGTCTGAGTCCATTAAGCCCTCTATTCTTAATTTCCTGCTAAATCTTCCTTTGGTTTTTAATTTCATAAAAACGTTCATATTAAATTATTTTACATTCTTGAGGTAGAAAATGTCGCCCATTTCTTCCCATCCCATACCTTGACCTAACATTTTTATTTCTGATAATTACGCTTACTATTCTTCCTTTTCAGGGTTTGCTAAAGGTGCCGGGATGTAGACTGTATTATTAGCAAGGGTTGGTGAGGGTTATTGGGGTTTATTGATTATAGAGCAGGCTCCTGCAGAGCGCTAAGAAGCACCGCCAAGTCCTTCGAGTTTTAGGCTTTTGCTAGTAGTGTTCTGGCAAATAATTTTGTTGTTGTAACTATTTGAGTTTAGGCCTAAGCATAGTTGGGTATCGAATCCCAGTTTGGATCTTAGCTGCCGGGTAGTCAGAAATGTTAAAGTCACTTTTGTAGCTTATTTTTATTTTAGCTATGGCTTTTTACTGCTTAGCAAGGACTTTATTTTTGGGGGTGGTCTTTAACACGCTTTATGCCAGATTTCTATTAATTTGGGTTAATCAATCATATGACCACGGTGGCTACTTTTTGGTGTGCTTGATGCCTGCTCCTTTTAATGTTTTACGGTTTAGAGGGCTTTCTCACTGGGATGCAGATGCTTGCATGTGTAACTTTATTAAAAATTAATAGAAAGTCTGGGACCAAACCTATGTATTTATGGAGTAGGTAACCTCATGTAGGCATTTTCAGTGACTTGCTTTAATTATTAAGCTACATCAACAGGTTGAGTAGAATTTTGTACGTAGAAGATTTATGTACTTAAGTGATATATTGGTATTCAGTGTAATAGTTTGGATTGTGTTAAAATTAGTATCGAAATAATTTTTTCTTTTGTGTATTATTAAAATGTATTTTAATTTATACATTAAAATATACTTAATTTTGATTTTGTCTGAGGTAAGTGGCAGATCTAGGGGGATGTCTGTCTATATAAGCTGTATATGTAAGTAATTCATTGGTACAGTTCAGAGGCTAGTTTGTAGTTACGCTAGCTTTGGGTTGGTAAAATAAGGGTAATGTGTTTGTTTAATGAGTTAGCTGAATGTTATATATTTATATATTTTGCCTTGTTTTGGGGGTTTGGCAGGGTGATGATGGCATATAAAGTGTGAGTTTAGCGCGGGGTAAGGGGAGTTTGATTAAACAGGCTATTTACCTGATGCGTGTGCAAGTGTACGTACGTGTGTATGTATGTGTGTAATTGCTTTATGTCCCATAACCATTGGCTAAACAACAACTGATGGTTGATGATGTTGGTAAATAATATTCAGTTTAAGCTCAGCTACAAGTTGCTGGACTATGTTAAGTAAGGCCTTTGACAGCCATAGCGGAGTCACAGCATTCCCACCCACCACCCACCCTGCAAATTAAAAAATACCAAATGCATGAAACCAGTTATGTGTGAGCAGGGGCTGATTAGTCATTAGTCCATCAAGATGTCTTATTTAAGGGGAAAGTGTGTGCTGAGATGGCCCTGAAGTAAGAGCCAGATGCCAGATATAGTTCATTCACAGAAACCCCCGTGATTTATGGGCCTGGAGCAATAAGAGGGACATGTTTGTGGGCAGGTTGATGGTTTCTCATAGCTTGCTGATTAAGCTCTGGTTATCAGTTATGATAAGCATGTCGACTGGAAGTGAGTTGACTCAATGTGGTATGTGCGATTAATAAACGTATATGTCCTATGTAATAACAAGCTGTCCATTTACTTCATGGATATTCACAGGGACAAGGGTTTAATGTGAGTTGACCAGTATAATGTATTATGTAATGTCAGTAGGATAATGTACATGCTTATAAGCATGGGGTAGATAATTAATGTACGATTATGCATAGCGTGTATTATGTACAATAAAGCATATATGTACTTACGTATGTGGAAGGTAACATAATGCACAAAATACATAGCAGTGTTGGTTTTAATGGTGCCATTATTTTATTTTATTTTTTTTAATTATTATTTTATTTATTTATTTTTGGCTGTGTTGGGTCTTCGTTGCTGTGCACGGGCTTTCTCTAGTTGCGGTGAGCGGGGGCTACTCTTCGTTGTGGTGCGCGGGCTTCTCATTGCGGTGGCTTCCCTTGTTGAGGAGCACGGGCTCTAGGCGCGAGGGCTTCAGTAGTTGTGGCTTGCGGTCTCTAGAGCACAGGCTCAGTAGTTGTGGCACACGGGCTTAGTTGCTCCGCGGCATGTGGGATCTTCCCGGACGAGGGATCGAACCCGTGTCCCCTGCATTGGCAGGCGGATTCTTAACCATTGCGCCAGCAGGGAAGCCCCGATGGTGCCATTATTAATACTTATATAGTACTTAAAGATAGTGTAAATGTCCCACAACAAATTGTTCAGGGAATAATTTAAGTAGAATTTCAGTTTTGTGTGTGTGTGTATAAGAACTAGATTAGAAGGAAGTATAAAATAGATGCTAGTTGCCCAATGATAATAAATGGGTGTCAGCAGGTTATCCTCTGATTCATGTTAGTGTTAGTAAATCCACTATGAATACTCAGAATATACATTGGCTAAGGGGTCGAGTGCTATATTTCATTGTTTTGATATGTGAAGTATTGGGATAACTGGTAAAATTACAATTGAGAAGATTAAGGCTAGTACGTCTCCTAGTTTGTTGGGAGTTGATTGTGGGATTGCGTATGGGTATAAGAAGTATCAACCTGGTTTGATGTGAGGGGAGAAGTGTTGAGGGAGCAAGCTGGGGTATAGTTGTCTGGGTCCCCTAGAAGGTCAGGTAAGAATAGTACTAGTACTACTGCTAGTAGCATCAGAAATAGGAACAAGGCACCAAGGTTATCTTTGACTGTGTAGTATGGGTGAAATGGGATTTTGTTCATGTCGGATGAGATTCCTGTTGGATTATTAGAGCCTGTACCATGAAGGAATAATAAGTGGACAACTGCTAAAGCTGCAATAATAAATGGAACGATAAGTGGAAGAAGAATCGTGTAAGGGTGGCTTTGTCAACTGAGAATTCTCAGATTCATTCAGCCAGGCTGGTGCCAATGTAAGGAATTGCTGAAAGGAGATTTGTAATGACTGTTGCACTTTAGAAGCATGTTTGGCCTCATGGTAACACATAAACCTATTACTGTAAATAGTAGGGATGATTCTGATGTTTCATGTTTCTGGGAAAGTGTAAGATCCATAATACAGGCCTTGCCCTACATGGATAAATAAGCACATAAAAAATATGGAAGCTCCATTTGCATGTAGATATTGGATAATTCATCTGTAATTTACGTCTCGGCAGATATGGGTTACAAATGAAAGGGAGTTATTGTATCTGATGTACAATGTATTGTTAGGAATAACCCTGTTAAGATTTGTAGAATTAAAGGAATACCTAGTAGGGAACTGAAATTTCACCATTGTTTTCTGAACAATGCATGTGTGTAGATATCTCATGATGAAATATTTTATGGAGCTGGTAGATAGATAAATGTGTTGTTAACAGTTTTAATTAATGGGTGAGATTTCGAATGTTGGTCATTAGCATTCTTATAGTTGAAATACAATGATGATTTTTCATGGCATTGGCCTTGGTTAGATTCTATGTAAGAATAATGATGACACACATTGTATTTATTTTAAATACTATTTTTGTAGTTAGTTTTGTAGGTTTCTCTTCAAAACCTTCACCTATTTATGGTGGGCTTGGATTAATTGTGAGTGGTGGAGTTGGTTGTGGTATTGTAATAAATTTTGTTGGGTTGTTTTGGGGTCTAATGGTTTTAAAAATTTATCTAGGCGTATATTAGCAGTTTTTGGTTATATAACTTCTGTGGCCGCTGAGCAGTATCCTGAGATTTGAGTTTCTAGTAAAACCATCCTAGGCATGTTTCTTTCAAGGCTGATAATGGAGCTTGCAGTGGTTCTTTGTATTTTAAAGGATGAAGAAGTAGAGATTGTGTGTAAGTTTAATGGGTTGGGGAATTGAGTGATTTATGAGACCGGAGATTCTGGGTTTTTTAGTGAGGAAGCTATAGGAATTGCTGTGTCATGGTACTCGGCTGGTGATTGTTTGTTACTGGTTGGTCATTATTGGTGGTGTGCTAATTATGGAAGTTACTCGTGGAAATTAAATAGAACTATGCTTAAGGCAAATGTAATGAGGAAGGAGAGGAAATAAACTTTAGGCCTTTTTGGTCTAGGGCTAGTATAGACATTTTTATTTGGGAAAGTGAGGTAGATTTTGGTAGCACATTTTCTAATCAAATCAGATCTAACAGTGGTTATGTTGATTTTTGACTTGTTGATGGATTTAGATATGGTGAGAGACAGTGTATGATAGTTGGAAAGTATCTGAGAAGATTAGAGAATTTGAATAGGTTTGAAGGATAATTGAAATTTAGGTTTTGTGTATTTTTTACACAAAAATCTACACTTGATTTTGAGTGCCAGAGTAAACCCTGAAATAGTCACGGCAAGGGCTGTTAATTTCAAATAATAAGGCATAGTTACCTGTGGAATAGTTGTTGCAGAGATGTTGCTGGAGATAAAGAATCCAGCGAAAACACTTCCAATTAAAAGGCGTTTAATAAACTTAATTAGGAGTGGATTATTTTCATTAATTCGAGTTAGAGTAGAGAAGCGAGGCTGTCCTAAGAGTGCGAAGAATTTGAGTGCTATAGACAGTCATTAGGGATGTGCCAATCGGTGTAATTAGGAAGGTCAGGCACTGGTATAGGGTGTGTTGGCGGTTTCAATGATTAGGTCATTGGAGTAAAAGCCTGTGAGGAAAGGCATCCCTGTTAATGCAAGGCTTCTGATGATGAGCAAGGCTGTGGTGAAAGGTATTGCTTTAAACAGACCTCCTGTTTTTCTAATATCTTGTTCGTCATTTAGACTGTGAATAATGGATCTGGAGCACATGAATAGCATTTCTTTGAACAGTGTGTGTGTGCAGGTATGGGGGAAGGCTGGTAGGGCTGGTTAATGCCAAGGGTTACTATTTTAAGGCCTCGTTGACTTGAGGTGGAAAAGGCGACTATTTTTTTGATGTTTTGGGTGAGAGCACAGATTGCCGTAAATAGGGTGGTGATGGCTCTTAGGCATCATGTTATTGTTTGGATTGTTTTACTGTTTCTACTCGTGGATGAAAACGGATAAGTTAGAAAACACCTGCTACAACTATAGTACTTGAGTGGAGTGGGGCTGAGACTGGAGTGTTGTTGCCCTCTGTTGTTGAGGGAAGTCATGGATGAAGGCCAAATTGGGTACATTTTCCAGCTACAGCTAGGAGAAGCCTGATTAGGGGTAAATTAGTGTGATTTAAGTTAAGTCTGAAAATTTGTTATAAGTCTCATGCATTTAAGTTGAGTAAGAACCATGCTGTTGATATAATGAATCCAATTAGAGACCAATGCGGTTATGTAAAATGACTTGAAGAGAGGTAGTGTTTGTGTCTGTTTGGCCCTACCGTTCGTCCCATTAGCAAAAAGGACATGATTGCAGCTAAAAAGTTGGAGAAGATTGTTGGCAGTAACTAAAACTTAGCATAGTGATGAGAAATACAAGTAGATATTTGAAGAATCTATTAACGTTAGGGTCTGAGGGTGTATAGCATGTTGAGAACTGTATGATTGACCATGTGACAAATTGTGCTGCTGGTAGGAATATCACTGAGAAGTAGTCAAATTTAGAGCTAAGTGATAGTTTTAGGGTTGGATAGTAAGTAATTCAGTGTCAATTTGAAATGATTATTTCTTGGCCTGAGTAAATGAATATTGTCATGGGAATTAAGCTGGTAATGAAGGCATATCAGGCAATGCTTTTTGCATAAAATGGGCGTAGGTTACTCTTGTAGACACTGGAGGTTGTTATTTTAATTGGTAGAGTTAATATAGTTAGTGTGACTGGTGTGGAAGAGGGGAATAAATTTATTTCTTTTGTTTGGAATTGCACCAGTTTTTTGGTTCCTAAGACTAATGGATCACTCCTGTTCTTTAAAACTTTGGTTAAATGTGGAGACATAAATTAGCAGTTCTTGTATACTTTTTCGGTAAATAAGAAGATTTGAGCTTTTGTTATTAGATGCACAATTTAATGTTTTTGTCAAACTATATTTACAGTACATGGGTCTCAAAATAATTTGGGGGTTGAGTGATAGTAGAAGGGGTAATAGGTGCAGAGTTAAGAGGGTGTTTTCTCATGTAAATGTTGTGTTATGATTAGAATACATAGAGAGTCTAAGGCAGTAATGCCTGCCTTAATCCCTATTAGGATGATGGTGATGTTGGAACATGAAAAAGATGTTATTACTACCAATAGTTCTCCGATTAAGTCAATTGTTGGGGGGTAATGCTAAGTTCGTAAGACTTGTCAGTAGTCATCATGTTGCCACTAGTGGAAGAGACGTCTGTAGGCCACAGGCTAAAATTATGGTTCGGGTCTGAATATGTTTGTAATTTGAATTTGCCGGACAGAATGATATATAGATGACGTGAGGCCATGGGCAATTATTAGGGCGGTAGCCCCTGTATAACTTCAACATGTTTGGGTGAGGTTAGCTACAATGACAAGTGCTATGTGTCGAATGGATGAGTAGACAATGAGTGGTTTTAAGTCTGTTTGGCACAAACAAATTGAGCTGGTTATGATTATTCCTAATGTGACGAGTGGATATGCTGTGTGGTTTGTTAAGGGGTGTAGGATCATTGTGATTCGTAGCATACCGTGGCCCCCAAGTTTGAGTAGTATGGCTGCAAGAACTATAGAATGGGGGCTTTGACATGTGCTTTTGGCAGTCAGGGGGGTATTTTTACTATAAAAGCTATTATGCATGCTAGTCATATGAAAATACTGGATAAAGAGTTAGATATTGTTTGGGTTCAGTGTTGGATTATTAAAAAGTTTAGTGAACCTATAGTATTTTGGATATGTACGAGAGCAACTAGAAGTGGAAGAGATGCTATCAATACTAGTGTGTAAAATAAAAAGCAAAGTCCCTCATTAAGTCATTCTGTTTGGTTTCCTCAGGAGATAATAATAATGTTGGGACTAGTGTTGCTTCTAATAACATGTAGAATAGAATCAAGTCTGTGGCTGTTAATATTATAATTAGGAACATCTGTAGGACGATTAGTATAACCTTTTCCAAGCTGGTGATTCTTTAGACAGGTGGCATTGTCTGGCTATGAGTATTAGTGGTAGGAGTCATGTTTCTAGAATTCGTAAAGGTGCTGATAGGGAGTAGAAGAAGATTAATGAAAAGTAAAGGCTGTTGTGGTTAAACTGGTTAAGAAGAAATAGGCTGATAAAACTAATTACTAAGCTGTAGGTTGTGGTAGTGATTCAAGTTATATTATTTTTTGCTAATCATATTAATGGCATTAATATAATAGTTGGGGCAATAATTTTTAACATTGGAGAAGGTTAAGATTTTGTAGGTAATCAACACTGCAGGTATTTGATACTATTATTAATAGGGATAATCCTAGTGCAGCTTCACAGGCTACAAATACTAGTAAGCTCACTTTCCTCCTTGTAGAGCCTTCCCTCTCGATGAGGGGGACAGCTGGATAGCTGGCTGGCTCACTAGCTCTCCCCCTCGTAGAGAGGCGAGGCCCCAGAAAGCAGACTCTGAGATGGAGTTTGTGCCAGGATGTTTATTAAAGAATGCCCGTGGAATCAACATCTATAAAAGGAAAGAGAAGGAAGCAGGGATGGGCAGTGGGGAAGGCGAGCCACAGTGCAGGCTCAGCAACAGCCCGAGCCAACCCTACAGGGAGCTCTGAAGCTAGGACGACCCTCCAAGTTGTCCTAAACTTGGCTAGGGTGGCTAAGCCTTCATAAACACGCATCCATCAGTCATTGGACATGGGCTTCCCAGAACAAGTTGCATCCTTGGGCAAGACAGCTCTCTGCAGCTGAGACAATTCCTAAAGGGACTGACAATGGAAGGTCGTCTGCCAGCAGCACTCCCAGCAGCTAGGGCTAGTGAAGGGAGGTATGGATGGCGCTTCACAGTGTCCAACGCAGTAAGGGGTGGGGTAAATGAGGCAATGAAAGGAAAGAAGCCAATAAGGATGTGTTATTCAGCAGGTTACCACGGTGGGCAATCAGATTATCCCGCCTGGGATGGCAAGGGAGCTGGCATATTTATCCATCAGGTAGCATCAGTCATTGGTTGAGTGCTAATCCCCAGGAGCACTAACTCTCCGGCATTTCCTGGGCACAGGCTCACTGGGCTCCGGTTACCAGAGAAAGCCCTCAGGCAGAGTCACAGCCTTGGGCTGAACTTTGTAGATAATTGCATGGAAACAGGTAACAGTAGTCTCCATTTGCAATTAACATGCATCAAGAACATTTGGATTTCTATACCACAATTAAAAAAAAAAAAAGAACATTTGGATTTTGCCTTGCGTGGGGAGTGGGAAGAAATTCCCAGGGCTTCATCAGAGAAGCAACTTATAATTTCTCTTTGGCTCTCCAAGACTACAGCATTCAGGTATAACTCTATTTCTAAAATGTTTTCTCTGCCAAGAGTAAGGAAGAATTTAGGCTAGACATTAAGGATGATTTTGTGACTGAAAAGGTTGGGAGTCCCTAGAATAGGTTACCAAAAGAAATGTGAGTTTCTATGAAATTCCAAAACCACCCTCTCCTGGAGATTTTATTCATTCAACAAATTAGGTGTCTACTGTGTGCTAGGCACTACAGAAATTTCTGGAAACACAGTGTCACGAAAATCAAGTGCTATTCCTGTCCTCGTGAAACATAGTCTAGTGAGGAGGTCAGACACTAAAATGATCCTCCAAATTAAAAAAAAATTACATCCGGAGAAACAGAATGATATGGAAGCATTTAGAAGGAAGACCTGACTCATAGTGGAAGTGGCGGTAAGAGGTTGAGAAGGCTTCCCTGAGCAAAGAACACTGAGCTGAGATATGAAGGGTGAGTAAGTGTTAACTTGTGGGAAGAGCATTGCTTTCAGAGGGAACAGCACGTACAAAACCTCTGAAGTTTTGAAGGAGCTTGGGTGGACAGAAATCTGAAAAAAAAAAAAAAAACCCAATAGATTTGGAATATAGAGAATAAAGGGAAAAGAGTAGTTTAAGATATATTTTATTTTTAAATTTTATATAGTTCCCCCCCCCAATTAAAAATTAATACTCAGGAAAATAAAAGCTAGAAAAGTGGGAGAAAAAGTGGAACATAATCTCACAAAATACAACTGCCTAAACGTATCTCTGGAATTTCAGAATCATGGAGCTTGAGAGGTCAACAGGGCCAGGAAACTGAAGCTCAGAGAGGGTGAGTGACTTGCTAAAGTCACACAGCTAATTAGTGGTAGGTATCCTACCAGGAGTATTTTCTGTTTGAATAGTTAATATTTAATTAAATGTATCAGGAAAAATATTGTTTATCAAACTTTTGATCTCATGGATGGTAATGCTTAGATGAGGTTATGTGGGAAAAGTGAGGTGGTTTAAAGTAAACAAAAGCTTAATAAATAATTCTTCGGTCGACACACGAATGTGGCAGAACCCACCAATGTGTTAAGCAAATGGCTGACACATAGGAATGCGTGAACCGCACTATGCTGACTGGCAACCCTCTGCCCATAGTAGTTTAGGGTAAATTACTAGGGACAAGAGATTTTCTAGCTAACCTCAGAAAGTCCCTTTTGGACTTTGCTTTCAAAGCAGTCATGGCCCTTTTCAGCTTGTTTCTTTCTTTTTTTCTTTTTTTTTTAATCCCCATATCCCCTCCCTCTTGAGCCTCCCTCCCACCCTCCCTATCAGCTTGTTTCTTTCTCTGGTTTTCCTCTCCATGAAAACATCCCCTTGGTTCATCTCTCTTTAAACTATGGGGGCGGTTGGGGTAGGGAGAAAGTAAAAGGTTACTGACTTCATGTAACCCTAAAAATAACAACCATGAATATAACTTGGGTTAGGGCAGATGAGAGATTTGTGAAGGGGGCTGTCAGCACCATTCAGAGATTAGGCAGTTAATGGATGTGAACTTTGGAAGCAGATTAAGGCAGTCTGGCAGATAAACACCTTAGCAGGAAGATTATGCTTATTAAGAAGCCCATAATTTACTTGGTTCCCTTTTCTCCCGGTTGGTTCTTTAGGAAAACTGGCTGCCCCTCCTCATGAGCTCTTGGGCCAAGCTCAAGGGTGGTGTGGAAGGCAGGCACAGGAAGAATACTTGCCGATCAGTGAGTTTCTGCTGGAAAAGTCTCCGTCTGAGAGCTGGTGTGGTCAGGGCTGATTTATCCATTGGCACAGTAGGTGCAGTGCCTAGAGTCCACAAAAATGTTTTAATTTCCTCTAAAATCAGAAGACAAACAGGAATATAACCCAGCCTGGGTTATATTTGTCTTTATGCCAACACATTCGTAAAATACATTTAAAAAAAAATTTTTTTTTTTCTTAAATTTATTTATTTATTTATTTTTGGCTGTGTCGGGTCTTCGTTTCTGTGTGAGGGCTTTCCCTAGTTGCGGCAAGTGGGGGCCACTCTTCATCGCGGTGCGCGGGCCTCTCACCATCGCGGCCTCTCTTGTTGCGGAGCACAGGCTCCAGACACGCAGGCTCAGTAGTTGTGGTTCACGGGCCCAGTTGCTCTGCGGCATGTGGGATCTTCCCAGACCAGGGCTCGAACCCGTGTCCCCTGCATTAGCAGGCAGATTCTCAACCACTGCGCCACCAGGGAAGCCCCTACAATTTTAAATATATATGTTTTTATGGAGGAAGGGACTCATGAAGACAGAAGTGCCTAAGACCCATAAAAGTCATAATGTGGCCCTGGGTATGGTGGACATCTTTATTTTTATCTGTCCATCCTCTATACCCTCTTCTGGTTACAAAACCTCCATTTTACTTTTGGGAACCACTCTTCCTATATCTTCAGTCCTGGGAGATTCAGATGGGTTTCTTGTCAATCCTGGCTCCAGAAATGGCCACGTGACTCAGGCCCAGCCCATCAGAGGCCCATATCCCTTGTCCTCTGCAATTGGTTTAGGATGAGTCAGTGACCTGAGCGGGGCCAATCAGGGCCAACAAGACTCAATTCTGGGACTTTTCATGGAATTGTGGGAATTGAGAAATAGAATAGTAGGCAGGAGATGCTAACCACCGTCTTTACCACTAGATGGGGAACCTTTGAGAAAGAAGCTCTAAGCAGAATAGTTTCTGAGTTTCCAGCAGTAGGAGTTTGGAGACTTCAACTTCAGAGCTGGGACACCTCCCTACACCGGGCTGTCTCTGGAGAGAATCTGATTGGTTCATCCTCAGTCAAGTATCCACTTCTTGTCCAATTAGCTATAGCTAAGGGGTAGCGTGGCAGAGTAGAGTTACACAAACATGGTTGTCAAGACTCAGTGCTGTGGGAATCTTGGGTTGGGCAGATGTCAAATCTCGGTTATTTGCTAGATTATTTTTTTCAGGTTGGGAAGCTGTGGAATGTCAGGTGACATGGCTTGGCTTCTGATTTTGAGAGGGAGACTTGAAGAAGCTTTGATCTAATTCAGAATTTCTCAAACCGTGTTCTGGGACACTAGTGTCAGTGGGGATATTTGAAAGGATTTTGTGGTCAAGTATGTTTGGGAAATGGCAGCTTAAATAATGTCATGCAGACTTCTTTCCTGCAGGACTTCTTGGATAATATGTGCGTATGCATTATGAATCTTCAGGGGAGGAAGAAATAGAAGGTCCAATATTTCTCAGACTTGTATGACCACCAAACTAGGGATTTCAAAGAATTCCTAGCTTTGTAAGAAACTGCTACTTTGAGGAATACAGTTTAAGAAATGATGGCCAAGCTCATTAACCTTGAGAGTATTAAATGCCATAAAGGAAAAACATTTAAAAATCCAAAACCTAAAAAAAATGCCCTTTTCTTAAGGATGCACCCAGAATTTGACAAATTCACAGTTTTTCCTACTAAGAGATGTGGAATCTTGTACCAGCTCCATCAATATTAATAATAGAATGCTACCTTTATCTAATGTTTATTCTAAGTCCTAGGAAACTGTGCTAGGGGGGTTTTGTTTCCTTTAATCCTTATCAGAATATAAGGATGTAGGTGCTATGATTAGTCCCAGTTTATAGCTGAGAAAAGTGAGGCACAGAGAGAGAAAGTAAATTGAATATGATGGAGGTAAAATCTGAATCTAGGTAGTCCAACTTCAGAGTCCTGCCCCCAACCCCATTCTGATGCTAAAATAACTTGCCTGTTACATTAAGCAAGTCTCTTATTGTATCTCAGTTCCTTGATCTGTAAATTGAGTGCATCAGACTAGAAACTTTAAAAAAAATTTTTTTAATTTAATTTAATTTATTTTTTATACAGCAGGTTCTTATTAGTCATCAATTTTATACACATCGGTGTATACATGTCAATCCCAATCGCCCAATTCACACCACCACCACCAACCCCCGCACTTTGCCCCTTGGTGTCCATACGTTTGTTCTCTACATCTGTGTCTCAATTTCTGCCCTGCAAACTGGTTCATCTGTACCATTTTTCTAGGTTCCACATATACGCGTTAATACACGATATTTGTTTTTCTCTTTCTGACTTACTTCACTCTGCATGACAGTCTCTAGATCCATCCACGTCTCAACAAATGACCCAATATCGTTCCTTTTTATGGCTGAGTAATATTCCATTGTATATATGTACCACATCTTCTTTATCCATTCATCTGTCGATGGGCATTTAGGTTGCTTCCATGACCTGGCTATTGTAAATAGTGCTGCAATGAACATTGGGGTGCATGTGTCTTTTTGAATTATGGTTTTCTCTGGGTATATGCCCAGTAGTGGGATTGCTGGATCATATGGTAATTCTATTTTTAGTTTTTTAAGGAACCTCCATACTGTTCTCCATAGTGGCTGTATCAGTTTACATTCCCACCAACAGTGAAAGAGGGTTCCCTTTTCTCCACACCCTCTCCAGCATTTGCTGTTTGTAGATTTTCTGATGATGCCCATTCTGACCGGTATGAGGTGTTACCTCATTGTAGTTTTGATTTGCATTTCTCTAATAATTAGTGATGTTGAGCAGCTTTTCATGTGCTTTTTGGCCATTGATATGTCTTCTTTGGAGAAATGTCTGTTTAGGTCTTCTGCCCATTTTTGGATTGGGTTGTTTGTTTTTTTAATATTGAGCTGCATGAGCTGTTTATATATTTTGGAGATTAATCCTTTGTCCATTGATTCGTTTGCAAATATTTTCTCCCATTCTGAGGGCTGTCTTTTCGTCTTGTTTATGATTTCCTTTGCTGTGCAAAAGGTTTTAAGTTTCATTAGGTCCCATTTGTTTATTTTTGTTTTTATATCCATTACTCTAGGAGGTGGATCAAAAAAGATCTTGCTGTGATTGATGTCAAAGAGTGTTCTTCCTATGTTTTCCTCTAAGAGTTTTATAGTGTCTGGTCTTACATTTAGGTCTCGAATCCATTTTGAGTTTATTTTTGTGTATGGTGTTAGGGAGTGTTCTAATTTCATTCTTTTACATGTAGCTGTCCAGTTTTCCCAGCACCACTTATTGAAGAGACTGTATTTTCTCCATTGTATATCCTTACCTCCTTTGTCATAGATTAATTGACCATAGGTGCGTGGGTTTATCTCCGGGCTTTCTATCTTGTTCCATTGATCTATGTTTCTGTTTTTGTGCCAGTACCATACTGTCTTGATTACTGTAGCTTTGTAGTATAGTCTGAAGTCAGGGAGTCTGATTCCTCCAGCTCCGTTTTTTTCCCTCAAGACTGCTTTGGCTATTCGGGGTCTTTTGTGTCTCCATACAAATTTTAAGATTTTTTGTTCTAGACTAGAAACTCTTAAAGCAATCCAGCTCTATCTAGAATTTCCATGATTTTGTGATTTGATATCTGTAATCCCACCTTAAGGAGAGTGGCCATTGATAAAATGTTTTCCTTGCTGTAAAATGAAGCGATTGAAGACGTGGAGGAGAGTGGAGGTAGAACTGGGAAACTTCAGACAACTGCTTAGAAACAGGAGCAGCCACCCTGAATGAAGGTCTCACCTATGCAAAATGACATGCTGGTGAACTAAGGGAACCTGTGAAAATTAGGTCTCCGGAGGAGTCTGTATTGATTGTCATTCTGAATTTAGCTGAGATATCAGATGCCCAGACAGACATCAATGGCTGCTCCAGAAGCACCGGCTTCTTTCCTGGCATGCGGCAGTGGGTGTTTGGACCAGTCTCAGAAGTTCACTGCTTTCCCATCCATCAACCCGAGGCAGGCAGGCCTTTAGTCATCTCACATTCTTCTGCCTCTGCATTGCTCACATGTGACAGGTGTCAAGTGCCGGAATTGATGCTTCCTTGGAAAGCAAGAGGACAGGATGGAGGAGGCATGTTAAGGAAACACTTGATGATATTTACTGTGTATCTCTGGACCACTTTACACCTTCCATCTCATGAAGGTCTCAAAGTGACCCTGAGAGATGGGTAATAATAAAAATAACTAAAATATATTGAGCACACATTACATTTCAGGCATAGAGATGAATGCTTTAAGTATATTATTTCGTGTCATTATTTCATTGAGGTCAATACAACTAGAGTGACCATATATTCTAGTTTATGTGGGACAGTCCTGATTCACACCTGCTATTCTGGCCTTATCATTACTAGCACTCATTTCACCCTCAAAAGAATGCTGTTTTGCACAGTAAATTATATAGTCACCTTAGGTATGGTCAGACTGCCTGGGTTAAATTCTAATACTGCTATTAAGAGCTATGTACTACCTGTCTCAATTTCTTCACATAAAATGAGGCTAATAATAGAAGTATCTCTCACTACTATCTAAATTATTTTTATTCAAATTCAAGAACTGAATAGATCAATATAGCAAAATATATAGAAGTATAAATTGATAGGATTGTGTGTGTAAATATATATATTAGTTTATATATAAGACGTATATATATGTGTGTGTGTGTGAATATATGGCTTAGCAGACTGCCTGGCATTTAGCAAGTGTTTATAATGTGGTAGCTTTTTACTCCTCTGTTTTTATGCCTATAAAATGGCAACAATATCTGATGTTTCTGGCACATATCAGGTGCTCAGTGAATGGTTCTGATTATTATCTTAATCTTGCTAAATGGAAGCATTTTTTCCCCCAAGCTCCCTCTGAGGTGGATTGCCATATTTCAGGTTAAGAAAATGGCTATATCCCTCCACCCAGTGGTTAAAAAATTTTTTTCTGGTTAATAATGTCAAGAAGAGGCAATTCCATGCCCTGGATTGTGGAAGAGGTCCTGGAGATATTGCCCTTGCATTGACATGGAAGGGTGCTGGAAGGGTGCTCTCCGAGGTCCTGAGCACTGTCTCATTTTGTAACCAGAGGTTACATTTTGAGACACTTGGGTGCATTTTGTGGTAGACAAATAGATGGTTTGTGTTCAAGGAGTATCGTGGCCCTGCAATTGAAAAATGAGCTGAAATATTAATAGGTCTTATCAACTGCTATGTGATTGCAGAGTTGAAAAGGCACAGGAAGCCTTTGGGACAATTGCTATGTGCTAGAACAGAAATGATAGGAAAAAAGCTGTGGGTTGGGGAGAGTGTCTGTCCGAATAGAGCAGGGTTTTATATGAGCGCAGGGAGTACATATTGTTATACTTATAGGTGGATCGTGCCCCTTAGGATTATCAATAAGCCACTTGGATCCATGATAGAGGAATACACAAAAGACTGGGTTGAATTAGATGCTGGTCACAGATAAAATGATGAAATAGGAAAGGTTTAGTATTAGCACCCTCTTCACAGCCTTTATATCATCCCACAACTTGGATTTAAGAACATATCCCCATGTCTTAGAACCTACTGTCTGGACCTGCCTGCTACAGCTCCATGTTCTGTGGGAGAACCTGTATATTTAGGAATACATTTAGCTGCAAGTAAAACTCGTCTGTAATAGCTTATAACAAGAGGTCAGGAGGTAAATGGTTACTGGTGTTGGTTCATTGAGTGGCTTGGGAATGTCAGGGCCAGTGTATCTGTTCTTTCCTCAGCCTTTCCTTTATGCCTGTTATCTTAAGATCATGTGATAGCTGCTTCAGTTTCAGACATCTCTTATATGTTCAAGACAGAAAGAAGGCAGGCAGGGAAAAAGGCAAAGGCACCAAACCAGCTGCTTTGTCTCCTCTTACCAGAAAAGCAAATGCTTTTTCAGGACTGCCCCCTCAGTAGATTTTGCTTACATTTGTTGGCTGTACCTGGGCCACATGACCACCTTAGCTACAAGAGAGGCTGGAAAGAGGGACGAGATTGTCATGATCAACTTCGAGCAGTCATGATCCATTGCCTCGAATTGACACTTTACTTTTCCAAGTAAGATTTGGTTCTGTTATCAAGAAAGAAGGGGAATAGATATTGCTGAGGCAATTAACAGTGTCTTCCATGATCCTTTTTCTTTATAATCTGAGGTAGTAGTCTGGGGAAACTGATTTCTATTAGTTTTTTTAATACCTTAAGAGCCTTGAACTATGTTTATAGCTGTTTAGAAAATGTTTAAATGAATAAATGACTGAGTGTATTTCTGCTGAATTATAAAATAGGCCAAGCAGTCTCATTTTCTGTTAATATATTGATATTTTGGCTCAGGGCTAGGGTTTTTATAAAAAACACATCTTAATTTGAAGGTGTGGTTCTAATAATGCGGATTTCAGCTAACAGCAGGTCAGCAAGGGCAGATCTCATTTTCATAAAGCATTGGAGTATGCATTATCCCTTGGTTGGGGCTTTGGTTACTTTTCCGTTTTGTGAGGAGAGTCCTAACCTATCAGCCCTGGAATGAGTCTTTGATAACAATAATCAATAGGTAGAATTTTGAACACTTGCCATCTGCTAGGTACTCTACTAGGGCTTTAAAATTATCAATTCATTTGATCCTTATGATGAACCTATGAGATAGATGCTATTACAATCCCTATTTTATAGAGATGGAAATTAAGATCCAGAGGGATTTAGTAGTCCACCTAAGTTCACACATATTGTAAGTGGGGGAGCTTGGATTCAACCCTGGACAGCCTGGTTCCAGAGCACATGCTCATATCCCTCAGGCAATAATAATATTGGCCTGAGGTCTCTTTGCAGTGTGTTTTCTCTGTACCACTGTGTGGCCTGCCAAGCCGTTTCCCCACATCCTGACACTTCTCCCACATCTAGTGATAATAATATTGGCCTGTGGCCTCTCTAATAATAATAGCTATCCTTGATTGAGAGTCTGTTTCTGCAAAACTGGCACCCATCATGTAACATGGGTTTACACAAGCATGTTACATACATTTTCTCATTTGATTTTCACAACAACCCTATGAGATAACTACAAAGAGCGAAGAAGCAAAAACACAGAGAGGTTAAGTGACTTGGCCCTGGATTACAGAGCTTATGTAGGGTGAATTCAGGCTTATCTAGGCTCTAAGCTCAGCATCTTTCCTTGTGTTATTTTACATCCTGTGAGATCTGTTCTTTTTAAACCCCTCATTTAGAGATGAGATTAAACAGAAATAGGATGAAGAAATGCTCACTGAGGATGATTAGGTGTTAGGAGATCTGTGAGATAAGAGTTATTGTCTTCTTTTTATGTATATTGGTTATGATACATACAAAAAATGCTATAACCCCCAACTACAGGAACTTAAGATAGAAACTTATTTCTCTCATATAACTGGCAGAGTTTGTTGATTTGAAATTGGCTTGCATTTATGAATTCAAGGCAGCTGTTCTACTTCTTGGAATTTCTTAGCCAGCAGAAAGGAGAAAAGGAATGTGGAGGGAAAACAGCTTGCCTTTAGGGGAACAATATATCAATAGTAGTTAAATATACTATGCAGTTTCTCTTACTTACATTTCATTGATCAGAATGTGGTCCCGTGGCACCTAGCTGCCAGGCAGACTGGGAAATGTCTACATGAGTGGCCACATGCTCTGGGAAAGGAAGGAGGGAATAATGGATATTTGGGACCTAATCAGCAGTCTGTGCCATAATCACAGATGAGGAAATGGAGGCTCAGAAGGGTAAATATTTGTCCAGTACCATATATTTAGTGGCACAGATGGAACATGCACATTTTGAGGAGGACTAGATGTGGGAGAAGTGTCAGGATGTGGGGAAATAGCTTGGCAGGCCAGATAGTCGTACAGAGAAAACACACTGCAAAGCCCTGAGTGACAAAAACAGGCCACAGTGAGAGAGTCAGGTACCCGAAGAGACCATCTTAGAGGTCAGTAGAGTGGATAGCTGGGTGGTCATGAATGCGTGCTTAAGAGCAGATGGTGTGATTTGAAGCAATGACAGAATGCAGGGCTTTAGGATTGCATAACACTAAGGCATACCATTTCCGAACAGAATGGCGGAAGTGGTGCCCCTGGGCTGATGCGACATGTTGGCTCTGCCATGAAGGCTCTTCTCTCACTGTCCTGTCTCAGGGTGGACTCCTTGGGGAAGTGGACTTTGAGATGGGGATTGGCATGCAGGACGTTCATTAGGGAGAGCCCTTGGGATCAGTACTTATGGGGGAAGGGAAGGATGCAGGATTGAAAAGAGGAGGAAATTGAGCTGTAATGTAGTCTCAGCAGAAACCTCAGCCAGCCTTAGGGGGAGTTCTGAAGATGGGATGATCTTCCCAACTTGTGTCTGAAGTTGTCTCAACAAGAAGGCTGGGCCTACATAACCTCCGTTCATCAGTCATAGGGGGCAGGCTGCCCAGGGAAGGGGGCGTGACCTTCGATGAGGTATTACTCTTCAGTTGAGGCAATCCCTGAAAGGGCGAACTGCAAAGGGCTCTTCTAAAAAGTACTTCAGCAGGTGGGATAACGCACCCTTCGTTTCTGAAGGGGAATCTTGGCACCAACTCACGGCATCCACCGCACCTCTCAGTCAGCACACTGCCTGCTGTCCCGCCATCATAGAGTCTGTGTCTTGAAGACTATGGGCTCTCCAAGAGTTCCCTTTTTCAAATCTCAAACATCCTTGGATTGGTGGGGTAGGGGTATCTTGAGCGTAGATTTCATTATCAGTTAATTAACAGTTGGTTGAACTATCAGTTAGTCCTTCCCGGGGGTCTGTTGCTAGCATCAGAGAACACTAATGGGACAGATGACTGCCGAAACTGGATGGGACAAGGAACAGGAGGTCTACCACGAAGCAGAAGGAGAAGCTGAGGGCGAGGCAAAGCCAAGTTCCTCTCTTCCTCACCTAGCTCGAGGAAGATCCTTCCTGGGCCAGGGATGGGGCACCAGAGGGTTCTGAAGTCAGACTTTGCCAACCTCAGAATTCTGCCCGAGGCCAACGCTGTCTCAGACGTTCCCTCTTCCTTTTGTGGGAATTTCTAATTTTCTGTTTACCAAGAGGGCTGCCTGTTCAGTTGAATGAAAGACCACAGTTCGATCTGATTCAGATTTGATTTTTCTCCCTCCTTCAGCATAACAGCTCATGCATCTGAGGGCTGCAGCTAAAGAGTGATTTTAAAAGACTTCTCATTGGCAAAGAAATCAATGCAAAGAAATCTCCCCTTTTTCCCTCCGTTCTATTCTGCTTTTAATTTTTTCCTTCCTCTCCAATCCCCTGCTAGGAAAGTTTTGTCTGAGGCCATCTAACGTACTTTGTCAGAAAGTTGCCTTGTTAAGGATGAGGGTCCTGCTGCGTGAACTAAGGCGGTGGTGAGATTTCCCTACAGTCTTGGCAATTAACTCAGCTTGAGTAAGAGGTGGAATCCTAAGGCAAAGTCATCTTTCAAGGACAGGGTTATTGCTAAGATATCTTCATAGCAGCCTCCAAGGAACAAGTCTCTGGAGGGGGTATTGTTAATTAGAGGGACAGGTCAGAGAGGAATGACCTTCCAAAAAGATGTGGAAGAAAGGGCTTAGGCTCCACTCTGTCACTCAATGGCTGTGCTATCTTGGGTAAGTTGGTTAATCTCTCTGAGTCTCAGTTTCCTTATCTATGAAATGGGTGAATACTCTACATTTTAGTGAGCAAAGGCAGTGAAGTAACTGGCAAAGAACATAGGCCAGTGTAGATGATTAAAAAAAAAAAATTGTGGTAGGAACTCAACATGAGAACTGCTCTCTTAAATTTTTAAGTCTACACTGCAGTATTGTTAGCTGTAGGCACAATAGTTTGTACAGCAGATTTCTAGAACTTATTCATCTTGTGTAACTGAAACTTGATCCCTATTGAATAGCAGCTCCTTACTTCCCCCTCCCCCAGCCACTGGCAGCCACTATTCAACTCTCTGGTTCTATGAGTTTGACCATTTTAATACCTCGTGTAAGTGAAATCATGCAGTGATGCTGTGACTGTCTTATTTCACTTAACATAGTGTCCCCTCAGTGCGTCCATGTTCTTGCATGTGACAGAATTTCCTTCTTTTAAAAGGCTGAATAATACTTCATTGTACGTATATAGCACATTTTCTCTATCCATAGCAAAAACAAACAAACAAACAAAAAAACCACCTGATTGAAAAATGGGCCAAGGACCTGAATAGACATTTCTCCAAAGAAGGTATACAAGTGCCCAACCAGTATATGAAAAGATTCTCAAATTCACTAATCATCAGGGGAATGAAAATCAAAACCACAGTGAGAGACTACCTCATACCTCTCAGGATGGCCATTATCATAAAGACAAAATATAACAAGCGTCGACCAGGATGTGGAAAAAGGGGAACCCTTATGTACTGTTGGTGGGAGTGTACGACGTGCAGCCACTGTGGAAAAACAGTATGAAGGTTCCTCAAAGAATTAAAAATAGAACTACCATATGATCCAACCGTCCCACTTCTGGGAATAAAAGGGGCTTTTTAAAGTCCCTGAGGCTGCCAGTGTCCTTGTCCTCACGGTGAGGCAGAGCCACCCCCCGCCTCTGCAGGAGACCCCCCAACACTAGCAGCTGTGTGGATGAAAGGCTCTTGGTGCTCCAGCCAGGTGTCACGGCTGTGCCTCTGAGGTGAGAGAGCCAACTTCAGGACACTGGTCCACAAGAGACCTCCCAGCTCCACGTAATATCAAATGGCGAAAATCTCCCAGAGATCTCCATCTCAATGCCAAGACCCAGCTTCACTCAACGACCAGCAAGCTACAGTGCTGGACACCCTATGCCAAACAGCTAGCAAGACAGGAACACAACCCCATACATTAGCAGAGAGGCTGCCTAAAATCATAATAAGGCCACAGACACCCCAAAACACACCACCAGATGTGGACCTGCCCACCAGAAAGACAAGATCCAGCCTCATCCACCAGAACACAGGCACTAGTCTCCTCCACCAGGAAGCCTACACAACCCACTGAACCAACCTTAGCCACTGGGGACAGACACCAAAAACAACGGGAACTACGAACCTGAAGCCTGCGAAAAGGAGACCCCGAACACAGTAAGTTAAGCAAAATGAGAAGACAGAAAAACACACAGCAGATGAAGGAACAAGGTAAAAACCCACCAGACCAAACAAATGAAGAGGAAATAGGCAGTCTACCTGAAAAAGAATTCAGAGTAATGATAGTAAAGATGATCCAGAATCTTGGAAATAGAATGGAGAAAATACAAGAAACATTTAACAAGGACCTAGAAGAACTAAAGAGCAAGCAAACAATGATGAACAACACAATAAATGAAATTAAAAATTCTCTAGAAGTAATCAATAGCAGAATAACTGAGGCAGAAGAACGGATAAGTGACCTGGAAGATAAAATAGTGGAAATAACTACTGCAGAGCAGAATAAAGAAAAAAGAATGAAAAGAATAGAGGACAGTCTCAGAGACCTCTGGGACAACATTAAATGCACCAACATTCGAATTATAGGGGTCCCAGAAGAAGAAGAGAAAAAGAAAGGGACTGAGAAAATATTAGAAGAGATTATAGTTGAAAACTTCCCTAATATGGGAAAGGAAATAGTTAATCAAGTCCTGGAAGCACAGAGAGTCCCATACAGGATAAATCCAAGGAGAAACACGCCAAAACACATATTAATCAAACTATCAAAAATTAAATACAAAGAAAAAATATTAAAAGCAGCAAGGGAAAAACAACAAAAAACACACAAGGGAATCCCCATAAGGTTAACAGCTGATCTTTCAGCAGAAACTCTGCAAGCCAGAAGGAAGTGGCAGGACATATTTAAAGTGATGAAGGAGAAAAACCTACAGCCAAGATTACTCTACCCAGCAAGGACTCATTCAGATTTGACAGAGAAATTAAAACCTTTACAGACAAGCAAAAGCTAAGAGAATTCAGCACCACCAAACCAGCTTTACAACAAATGCTAAAGGAACTTCTCTAGGCAGGAAACACAAGAGAAGGAAAAGACCTACAAGAACAAACCCCAGACAATTATGAAAGGGGGAATAGGAACATACATATTGATAATTACCTTAAATGTAAATGGATTAAATGCTCCAACCAAAAGACATAGACTGGCTGAATAGATACAAAAACAAGACCCATATATATGCTGTCTACAAGAGACCCACTTCAGACCTAGGGACACATACATACTGAAGGTGACGGGATGGAAAAAGATATTCCATGCAAATGGAAATCAAAAGAAAGCTGGAGTAGCAATTCTCATATCGGACAAAATAGACTTTAAAATAAAGGCTATTACAAGAGACAAAGAAGGACACTACATAATGATCAAGGGATCGATCCAAGAAGAAGATATAACAATTGTAAATATTTATGAACCTAACACAGGAGCACCTCAATACATAAGGCAAATGCTAACAGCCATAAAAGGGGAAATCGACAGTAACACAATCATAGTAGGGGACTTTAACACCCCACTTTCACCAATGGACAGATCATCCAAAATGAAAATAAATAAGGAAACACAAGCTTTAAATGATACATTAAACAAGATGGACTTAATATTTTTAGGACATTCCATCCAAAAACAACAGAATACACATTCTTCTCAAATGCTCATGGAACATTCTCCAGGGTAGATCATATCTTGGGTCACAAATCGAGCCTTGGTAAATTTTAAAAAATTGAAATTGTATCAAGTATCTTTTCCGACCACAATGCTATGAGACTAGATATCAATTACAGGGAAAAATCTGTAAAAAATACAAGCACATGGAGGCTAAACAATACACTACTTAATAACCAAGAGATCACTGAAGAAATCAAAGAGGAAATCAAAAAATACCTAGAAACAAATGACAATGAAAACACGATGAACCAAAACCTACGGGATGCAGCAAAAGCAGTTCTAAGAGGGAAGTTTATAGCAATACAATCCTACCTTAAGAAACAAGAAACATCTCAAATAAACAACCTAACCTTATACCTAAAGCAATTAAAGAAAGGAGAACAAAAAAACCCCAAAGTTAGCAAAGGAAAGAAATCATAAAGATCAGATCAGAAATAAATGAAAAAGAAATGAAGGAAACGATAGCAAAGGTCAATAAAACTAAAAGCTGGTTCTTTGAGAAGATAAACAAAATTGATAAACCATTAGCCAGACTCATCAAGAAAAAAAGGGAGAAGACTCAAATCAATAGAATTAGAAATGAAAAAGGAGAAGTAACAACTGACACTGCAGAAATACAAAGGATCATGAGAGATTACTACAAGCAACTATATGCCAATAAAATGGACAACCTGGAAGAAATTGACAAATTCTTAGAAATGCACAACCTTCCAAGACTGAACCAGGAAGAAATAGAAAATGTGAACAGACCAATCACAAGCACTGAAATTGAAACAGTGATGAAAAATCTTCCAACAAACAAAAGCCCAGGACCAGATGGCTTCACAGGCGAATTCTATCAAACATTTAAAGAAGAGCTAACACCTATCCTTCTCAAACTCTTCCAAAATATAGCAGAGGGAGGAACACTCCCAAACTCATTCTATGAGGCCACCATCACCCTGATACCAAAACCAGGCAAAGATGTCACAAAGAAAGAAAACTACAGGCCAATATCACTGATGAACATAGATGCAAAAATCCTCAACAAAACACTAGCACACAGAATTCAGCAGCACATTAAAAGGATCATACACCATGATCAGGTGGGGTTTATCCCAGGAATGCAAGGATTCTTCAATATACGCAAATCAATCAATGTGATACACCATATTAACAAATTGAAGGAGAAAAACCATATGATCATCTCAATCGATGCAGAGAAAGCTTTTGACACAATTCAACACCCATTTATGATAAAAACCCTGCAGAAAGTAGGCATAGAGGGAACTTTCCTCAACATAATAAAGGCCACATATGACAAACCCACAGCCAACATCGTCCTCAATGGTGAAAAACTGAAACCATTTCCACTAAGATCAGGAACAAGACAAGGTTGCCCACTCTCACCACTATTATTCAACATAGTTTTGGAAGTTTTAGCCACAGCAATCAGAGAAGAAAAAGAAATAAAAGGAATCCAAGTCGGAAAAGAAGAAGTAAAGCTGTCACTGTTTGCAGATGACATGATACTATACATAGAGAATCCTAAAGATGCTACCAGAAAACTACTAGAGCTAATGAATGAATTTGGTAAAGTAGCAGGATACAAAATTAATGCACAGAAATCTCTAGCATTCTTATACACTAATGATGAAAAATCTGAAAGTGAAATTAAGAAAACACTCCCATTTACCATTGCAACAAAAAGAATAAAATATCTAGGAATAAACCTACCTAAGGAGACAAAAGACCTGTATGCAGAAAATTATAAGACACTGATGAAAGAAATTAAAGATGATACAAATAGATGGAGAGATATACCATGTTCTTGGATTGGAAGAATAAACATTGTGAAAATGACTCTACTACCCAAAGCAATCTACAGATTCAATGCAATCCCTATCAAACTACCACTGGCATTTTTCACAGAACTAGAACAAAATATTTCACAATTTGTATGGAAACGCAAAAGACCCCGAATAGCCAAAGCAATCTTGAGAACGAAAAACGGAGCTGGAGGAATCAGGCTCCCTGACTTCAGACTATACTACAAAGCTACAGTCATCAAGACAGTATGGTACTGGCACAAAAACAGAAATATAGATCAATGGAACAGGATAGAAAGCCCAGAGATAAACCCATGCACATATGGTCACCTTATCTTTGATAAAGGAGGCAAGAATATACAGTGGAGAAAAGACAGCCTCTTCAATAAGTGGTGCTGGGAAAACTGGACAGCTACATGTAAAAGAATGAAATTAGAACACTCCCTAACACCATACACAGAAATAAACTCAAAATGGATTAAAGACCTAAATGTAAGGCCAGACACTATTAAACTCTTAGAGGAAGACATAGGCAGAACACTCTATGACATAAATCAGAGCCAGATCCTTTTTGACCCACCTCCTAGAGAAATGGAAATAAAAACAAAAATAAACAAATGGGACCTAATGAAGCTTAAAAGCTTTTGCACAGCAAAGGAAACCATAAACAAGACGAAAAGACAACCCTCAGAATGGGAGAAAATATTTGACAATGAAGCAACTGACAAAGGATTAATCTCCAAAATTTACAAGCAGCTCATGCAGCTCAATATCAAAAAAACAAACAACCCAATCCAAAAATGGGCAGAAGACCTAAATAGACATTTCTCCAAAGAAGATATACAGATTGCCAACAAACACATGAAAGAATGCTCAACATCATTAATCATTAGAGAAATGCAAATCAAAACTACAATGAGATATCATCTCACACCAGTCAGAATGGCCATCATCAAAAAATCTACAAACAATAAATGCTGGAGAGGGTGTGGAGAAAAGGGAACCCTCTTGCACTGTTGTTGGGAATGTAAATTGATACAGCCACTATGGAGAATGGTATGGAGGTTCCTTAAAAAACTAAAAATAGAACTACCATACGACCCAGCAATCCCACTACTGGGCATATACCCTGAGAAAACCATAATTCAAAAAGAGTCATGTACCACAATGTTCATTGCAGCTCTATTTACAGTAGCCAGGACATGGAAGCAACCTAAGTGTCCATCAATAGATGAATGGATAAAGAAGATGTGGCACATATATACAATGGAATATTACTCAGCCATAAAAAGAAATGCAATTGAGTTATTTGTAGTGAGGAGGATGGACCTAGAGTCTGTCATACAGAGTGAAGTAAGTCAGAAAGAGAAAAACAAATATCATATGCTAACACATATATATGGGATCTAAGGAAAAAAAAAAAGAAAAAAGAAAAGGTCATGAAGAACCTAGGGGCAAGATGGGAATAAAGACACACACCTACTAGAGAATGGACTTGAGGATATGGGGAGTGGGGGAAGGGTAAGCTGTGACAAAGTGAGAGAGTGGCATGGACATATGTACACTACCAAACGTAAAATAGATAGCTAGTGGGAAGCAGCTGCATAGCGCAGGGAGATCAGCTCGGTGCTTTGTGACCACCTAGAGGGGTTGGATAGGGAGGGTGGGAGGGAGGGAGACGCAAGAGGGAAGAGATATGGGAACATATGTATATGTATAACTGATTCACTTTGTTATAAAGCAGAAACTAACACACCATTGTAAAGCAATCATACTCCAATAAAGGTGTTAAAAAATATAAAGTCCCTGAAACTGGAATGGAAAGTTCTCAGAATCTGAAATGGTTCTAATGACTATTTTCTCCCTCCTTTTGTAACTCATTGTCTCTATCTTTATTTTGGGACTGCTCCAGTCTTCTCTCTATGGACTACCTCATCCGTAACTGGTAGTTTCTGCTCATCAAAACATTAGGATGCAGAAGACTTTGAAGGCAGCTTCATCCCTACTCTGCCTCATGAACTTTCAGCTTTCATTCCCATGAACAGGTGCTGCCTTCCGTTTCTTGGTTCACGTTCCAGAGAGAGAGAATCTGATTGGTTTAGCACACCTTTATGCACCAGGCCTCTGGATTGGCTGCCTTTAGGTCAGGTGATTAAACCTAAGCCAATCAGCTGTCCATGGAAGGGTAGACTCACATCATATCACTTAGAATCTGATTGCCTAAGACTCCCGTCAGAAGGGACAGTAGGGACTTCCCTAGTTGCGCAGTGGTTAGGAATCCGCCTGTCAGTGCAGGGGACACAGGTTCGATCCCTGGTCCGGGAAGATCCCACATGCCGTGGAGCAGCTGAGACCGTGTGCCACAACTACCGAGCTCTAGAGCCCGCGAGCCACAGTTATTGAAGCCCACGTGCCTAGAGCCTGTGCTCTGCAACAAGAGAAGCCAGCACACCACAACGAAGAATAGCCCCTCTCGCCGCAACTAGAGAAAAGCACATGCGCAGCAACAAAGACCCAACGCAACCATAAATAAATAACTTTATCTTTAAAAAAGGGCCTGGGGCAAGGCATGGCTGCTACATAGGACTAGAGGTGCATATTAGCTAGTCCTTTTAATGAATACTTTATAAAAAGTCCTTAGGGTCCAGGGCAGTGCAGTAGTAGGGAAGGAACACTGACCTTGGAATTAGGAGATAATTAGAAGTTCTGGCTCCAGCGCATTTGTTCTTTTTTCTTTTTTTTAAAAATTAGTTAATTAATTAATTAATTTGGCCGAGCCACGTGGCATGTGGGATCCTAGTTCCCCGACCAGGGATCGAACCTGTGTCCCCTGCAGTGATAGCACAGACTCTCAACCACTGGACCACCAGGGAAGTCCTAGCACATTTGCTCTTGATCTTAAGTTCACTTTCCTAAGCCTCCATTTTTACATTCCTAAGTGAGGAGTTAAACTTGACCACAGTATCTGTGATACTCTCTTGTGTTGCCCCCCCTTCCCAGAACTACCTCCTGTAAATGACCAGATGAAGAAAATTTAGTCAAACCTGTCCAAACCAGCAGATTCACACAGATAATCCAAACCAATTAGAAAGCGTCCATGAGTCAGTTCACTGTCTTATGAGGCTCCTAGCTTGGGTTTCTTTAGCTATAACCTGATTAAGCCTGTTTGGGAGAGGTAACTCATTTAAGATGGAATGCTTTCCTTAGAGGGTGGAGGTTTGGAGGAAAGAACGTAGCCAAGTATGGCAGATTGTATTTTCCAGGGATGGCCACAACAGTATCTCCAATGCTACATGATTTATTAGCCATCAAGAATCTATGTCATTTCCTCTTGAACTTGGGTGGCCCTTCATGACTACCTTGAGCTATAGAATATCAATGGAAGTGGTGCTGTACGACATCCCAGGCTAGTTCATAAAAATACTACGCACTTCCCTCTTGTTCTGTTAGTACCTTCACTTTTGGGACACAGACACCATGCTGTGAGGAAGCCCAGGTAGCCTGTGGAGAGGAACCAAGCTCCCCAGTGCATAGCTTTGGCTGGGTTCCCAGCCTAGAACCAGCACCAACTTGTTGGCCATGTAAATGAGCCCTCTTGAAAGTGGATCTGCCAGTGCCCAGTTGAGTTGTCTCTCCTGATGCTGCTTGGAGCAGAGAAGAATCATCTCTGCCAAGCCCTGCCCAAATTGCAGATTCGTGAGCAAAATAAATGATTGTGGTTGTTTTTGGCCACTAAGTTTTGGGGTGTTTTGTTGGGCAGCAATAGATAGGAGATACAGCACTGCATAAACACTCTCATGAACCCTCCTTGTTTTGTGTGTAAATAGGGAGTGAGGAGAGTTAAAGACCAAACAGAGAGAAGAGGGCTGAAAATGGGCAAGGAGAGTTCATGGGCTGCAAAGGGAAGGGTATACCCCAGTCCTAATAATTACCACTTATTGAACATCTACTATGCACCAGACTCTGAGCTAAGGGCTTAAATCTAATGACTGACACCACCCCCGAGAGGTGGGGGCTATTATTGTCACCATCTGACAGCTGAGGAAACTGATACCCAGAGAGCTTAAGTCTCTCACCCAAGGTCACAAAACCACTATGTTGTAGAGCTTGCACTTGAGCCCAGGTCTGTCTTCTTGACCACTGCATGATGCCAGACTAAATTCTTTCTTGACCAGAGGCCTATTCTTAACAGATGTATAACCATTAAATCAGAAAATTTTTGAGTCCCCACCGTGATTCACTATGCACTTAATAGTTACTTCTAATACATGTTTAGTGCTTACCACATTGTCAGGCACTATTCCAAGCACCTTACTTACTTATTTCACTTAATCGTCACAATGACCTTCATTTTGCAGATGAAGGACCTGAGGCTCTGAGAGCTTAAACCACTTGCTCAAGGTCATGTAGGTAGTAAATGGCAGAGCTGAGTCTGACACCAATTCCCTACCTGTTAGCCACTCCTGCTTCCTAATTTTATGAGAAGTAGAAGGAAGGAATGGGGGGTCGGGGTGGGGAAGGGGGTTGGAAATGGCAGGGAAGGGGAAAAAACCTAAGGTTTTTTTCCCAGAGAAGGGAAAGAGGGAGAGACATGGCAGGTGGGTTTTGTTGATGCCAGAATTGGTCACTTCCAAATGGAGACATATTCAGTGGAGGAGGGGTGTACAAATTGTCAAGCCATTATGACAAAGACACCAAGTCTGGGCCTGGGGGGCGGGGGACGCTGCCTCCCATAGAGCTGTTCTTCTTCCAGTTATGTCTCAGAAATATATGGTGTGAAGGAGGAGAGAGCGTTGGAATGAAATACTGTATAATTCATTTGTCTTCTTTACTGACGAAATCTCCCTATAATTTATCGGTAGGAAAGGTTTAAGTGAGTTTTGTAGTTCTTTTAATGTGCTGTTAAGAGGCAGGTTCTACTTTGCCACTGGGAGCTTTTTCATCATTCCCTGAACCACAAGTGGGGAGCACGCTTTAGAAAAAGGAGAGGAATTCTAAGAAAAACAAACAAGCAAGATTTTTCACAACCAAAAGCTCCATGCCCGGGACTTCCCTGGTGGCACAGTGGTTAAGAATCCGCCTGCCAATGCAGGGGACACAGGTTCGAGCCCTGGTCTGGGAAGATCCCACATGCCATGGAGCAACTAAGCCCGTGCGCCACAACTACTGAGCCTGCGGTCTAGAGCCTGGAAGCCACAACTACTGAGCCCACGTGCCACAACTACTGAAGCCCGCGCGCCTAGAGCCCGTGCTCTGCAACAAGAGAAGCCACTGCAGTGAGAAGCCCGCGCACCGCAATGAAGAGTAGCCCCCGCTCGCCACAACTAGAGAAAGCCCGCGCACAGCAGTGAAGACCCAACGCAGCCAAAAATAAATAAATTTTTTTAAAAAGAGAAAAATTCATTAAAAAAAAAAAAAGCTCCATGCCCAAATGCAAATGAAGGCAAACTGTGACCCAGAATGTGAATTTCTTTCTTTCTACCCAATACAGTGAGCTTGAACACACACACACATGGTCTACACATGTGTATAGCCACACACATGATCCCACATACACAGTCACACATGCACACACACAAATAGATGCACACACATAGTCATGCACACAGACACACACACCTCTAGCATTCCCCGAGCACTGGGTTTTTCAGGCGTCTCTGCTTCTAAAATTCTATCAAGTTCCTGGCCGTGAGGCTAGTCTGCCTGGGTTCAAAGTCTGTTTCTGCCCCTTTCTGGCTTTGTATCCTTGGTCAAGTCACTTAACCTCTCTGTGCCTCAGTTTCCTCATATATAAGATGGACATAATAATATGTCTAATTCATAGAGTGGCTGGGAGGATTAAGTGAATTACTTCATGCATGGTGCTTAGAACAGTGTCTGGTGCAGTGGCTCTCCATAAATGTTAGCGATTATTGCTGCTGTGAGTTGGGTAAGTTAGTTCTATGATCATCATCACATGTCCTCATCAAAACCTCTCTTTTGCTGAACCCTGGTGTGTTAGGCTGTGTGCCAAGTGGAATACTTGAATTATCTCCTTTAATCCTCAAAATAGCTGCATGAGGTGGGCCCTGTTATTTTGTCCCAGAAGGAAATTGAGGCCTAGAAAGATTCAGTAACTTGCCCAAGGTTACCTATCTGGTAAATGGATAAACTGGGACATGAACCTAGATTTGTTTTATTTCAAGCACTAGTTTTTCACTATATACAACATAGGATCTCAGCCATGGGGTAGTTAGTACAGGAAAATTCTCCTCTGCTAGGTTATAAGTGCCCGAGGGACTGTACCTGTCTTGTTCATTGCTTTTTCTCAGCACACAGCATGGAACCCAACTCCAGGAAATCGACTTCCCTTTGAAAGAAAAATGAGTTCATTCACCTTACAGCACTACAAAAATTAAATAGGATAATGTCTGTGAAAGAGCCTGGCACATATCAGGGGCTAAGTAAATGGCAACATGAGGATTTTTTTTGGATTGAAGAATAAAAGGATGACTCAGAGCCCCAAATCTTCAGGGACTGTGAGAACAGCCATCAGTGGGGAAAGGCAGGGAAATTGGGTTGCTTTAAGGGAACACAAAAAAGTTGGTTTGAGGTAGGTGGAACGTGAGGTGCCAGCCATCTCCCATGTCCACATGGAATGATTTAGCAGGCAGTTGGGAATCGAGTTGAAGGGGTCATGAGAAAAGTAGTGACTCTCCTTAGAGTTGATGGGAGAGCCTTGGGTGGTATGCAGCCCCTAAAATGGCCCCAATGATCCCCACCTCCTGGTATATATGCCTTTGTGTAATACCCTCCTTTTGAGTGTGGATGGGACTTTGACTTGATTCCAGTGCACAGAATAGAGCAGAAGTGATGGGATGTCAATCTGAGATTAGATTATAAAGACGTGGCTTCCATCTTGGGTACATTCCCTTGGATCATTCACTCTTGGGAAAGCCAACTGCTATGTTGTGATGCAGCCCTGTGGAGAAGCACATGAGTGAAACTGGAAGTGGATTCTCTCTCCCAGTCATGCCTTGAGATGACTGCAGTCCTGGCTGATACTTTGATTGCAGCCTCCTGAGGGACCTTGAACCAGAAACACCTGCTAGGCCACTCCTGGATTCCTGACTGTAAGATAACAAATGTTTGTTGTTTTCAGCTGCTAAGTTTTGGGGTCGTTTGTTATGCAGCACTAGATAACTAATATACCTGGGAATGGTTGAGACCAGGAGGGAGAAGATGTAAAGAAAGAAGTCTGAAGTCAGAGTCTGAAGTCAGAGCCTGTCCCCATTATAGGTGTAGGAAGAGGCAGAGGAACCACTGAAATGAAGAGGAGAGAACGAGAGAGAGAAAGGACTTACCAGTGGGATGCTGGGGCCCAGAAAAAAGCAGCCCAGACCATCGAGGGAAGGAGGAAGTGAATCAGTCATATTACATACAGCAGATTTACCTGGACTGAGAAATGTAGGTCCATAGAGTAGGCTAATCATTTTGTACCCTTTAAACTGATGTTCTTTAAATATTTGCTTGGCATTAATTTGGAGGAGAGCTTGAGCATCACCTGGGGCAGAGGCCTCTCCTCTAGTGACCCAAGCAATTAGCTCTGGCTCCAGGCTTGCTTTTCGTATTCAACAAAACATAAGCCCTGCAGTTAAAGAGACCAGCCCTCATAGGTAGACAGTTGGGAAGCATTTGTTGTTACTCAGGCATGCCTCCTGGGGAGATCTCCCAGCCCTTCCCAGAGTAACTGATTAAAGTTTGCTTGCCAACTGCACACGGTACTAACTCCTAAGAGGAGTTCTGGTAAACACAATTTTCTTCGTTATATTTCCAGTGATGTTTTGGAGTCCCATATGGACTGGAGCCCTTGGCATCTGCCTGCCTGCCGTGCCAATTAATCAGGTCCAGGAGAAGGGAGCATGGGGAGAAGCCAATCGATTGGCTGTCGTTGATAACCTTGGGCAGAGCCATTTCAGTGGGGAGGCGGGGGAGGATGCTAGATTAAGCGAAGAGTGAACGTGTCCTGAGGATGTGGAATCAGTGAGTGTGAAGAGGAGATGTTGAGAAACTTGATAGATTGAGGAGAGAATAGGGTGAAGGAAAATGGCCCTCACTTTTCTTTAATTACAGGGAAGATCTGAAAATGTTGCTAAGCAATGGGAAAGGGTCCATTAGACAGGGAGACTTCTGTGTAAAAGAGAAGGGGCCATTGAGGGGTAAAGAATGTCAAGAGGAGACAGGAATGAGAAGGACAAAGAGTGGCTGAGAGCTTGGGCTTTGGAGCTGGACATACTCGGATTTGAATCCTGGCTCTTCCTCTTTTTAGCTGTGCATCCTTGGGCAAGTTGATTAACCTTTCTGGGCCATTGCCTCGACTTAAAATGGGGATAACAGTGCCTGCCTCGCCGGGTTGTTCTAAGAGCTAAATAAGGTAATGTTTTTAGAGCGCTTAGCAGAGTGCCTAGCATTTGGTAATATTAGGTAAATGTTGCTAAAATAAAAAACAAAATCAGAGGTCAAGCTACGGGGGACCTGGTGACATTTAGGAAGGGAGCAGAGGGTAAGTGCTTGATAAGTTTTACTCCTGGGACATTTAAGAAGTTTTCTTTTTTTTTTTTTTTAATATCTTTATTGGAGTATAATTGCTTTACAATGGTGTGTTAGTTTCTGCTTTATAACAAAGTGAATCAGTTATACATATACATATGTCCCCATATCTCTTCCCTCTTGCGTCTCCCTCCCTCCCACCGTCCCTGTCCCACCCCTCTAGGTGGTCACAAAGCACCGAGCTGATCTCCCTGTGCTATGCAGCTGCTTCCCACTAGCTATCTATTTTACATTTGGTAGTGTATATATGTCCATGCCACTCTCACTTTGTCACGGCTTACCCTTCCCCCTCCCCATATCCTCAAGTCCATTCTCTAGTAGGTCTGTGTCTTTATTCCCGTCATGCCCCTAGGTTCTTCATGACCTTTTTTTTTCTTAGATTCCATATATATGTGTTAGCATACGGTATTTGTTTTTCTCTTTCTGACTTACTTCACTCTGTATGACAGACTCTAGGTCCATCCACCTCACTACAAATAACTCAAGTTCGTTTCTTTTTATGGCTGAATAATATTCCATTGTATATATGTGCCACATCTTCTTTATCCGTTCATCTGTTGATGGACACTTAGGTTGCTTCCATGTCCTGGCTACTGTAAATAGAGCTGCAATGAACATTTTGGTACATGACTCTTTTTGAATTATGGTTTTCTCAGGGTATATGCCCAGTAGTGGGATTGCTGGGTCATATGGTAGTTCTATTTTTAGTTTTTGAAGGAACCTCCATACTGTTCTCCATAGTGGCTGTATCAACTTACATTCCCACCAACAGTGCAAGAGGGTTCCCTTTTCTCCACACCCTCTCCAGCATTTATTGTTTGTAGATTTTTTGATGATGGCCATTCTGACTGGTGTGAGATGATATCTCACTGTAGTTTTGATTTGCGTTTCTCTAATGATTAATGATGTTGAGCATTCTTTCATGTGTTTGTTGGCCATCTGTATATCTTCTTTGGGGAAATGTCTATTTAGGTCTTCTGTCCATTTTTGGATTGGGTTGTTTGTTTTTTTGGTATTGAGCTGCATGAGCTGCTTGTAAATTTTGGAGATTAATCCTTTGTCAGTTGCTTCATTGGCAAATATTTTCTCCCATTCTGAGGGCTGTCTTTGCGTCTTGTTTATGGTTTCCTTTGCTGTGCAAAAGCTTTTAAGTTTCATTAGGTCCCATTTGTTTATTTTTGTTTTTATTTCCATTTCTCTAGGAGGTGGGTCAAAAAGGATCTTGCTGTGATTTATGTCATAGAGTGTTCTGCCTATGTTTTCCTCTGAGAGTTTAATAGTGTCTGGCCTTATATTTAGGTCTTTAATCCATTTTGAGTTTATTTTTGTGTATGGTGTTAGGGAGTGTTCTAATTTCATACTAAAGAAGTTTTCTGACCAGAGAAATCTGAGGGAAATTCTGCTGGGGGCAGGAACTTCTGGAAAAGATTTTTCTCCATCATAAAAAAGGAGAGTTGAGAAGATAAAGTTCTCTTTTGAATGCCTTTGGATGCTGTTATGTGAGTTGTGGTGCCTGGAGCTGTGGCAACCATTTTGCTACCCTGGGGGGGGTGGTGCGTCAAGCCTGAGGATGTTGAGTCACTCAACAAACTGTTTTAAATTCTGTATTGTTTAAGCTATTTTTAGTTGGGTATTCTGTTAATTGTAGTAGAATACATTGTAACTGAACGGTGTCGTCGGAAGAGGAGGCTGCAGGGAACATGCTCAGGGAACTGTAAATAGTTTGGCGGCAGGATAGGGTGGAAGGTAGGAAAGAGAATTCTGAGAAATACAGAAGAAATACAACCATGGAAGTGAGGAAGAGCTCAGTGTAAATGGGATGTTCCCAGATATTTAAAATATTAAATTCCTTGATGCTAAAATACAAAGTAAAAGGAGTGAAATAGTGAGTGACAAGGGCAGAGATACTTACAGGGACCAGATGGTGGAGGCTTTGAACATCATGCTGGATGGATATGCTGGGTCAGTGGGGAACCACTGAACGATTTCAAGCATTAGGGACTTTCTGAGCATTAAGATGGGGTAAGATTGGCCTGTTACCACTTACGTATTTTCTGTTTCTAGATGGCACTTGTACTCCTTGGGATGAAATCCTTATTTATCCTAGATGAATAAACTGCTTATTCCTTTCACTCTGTCTAGGTCACAGATTCCAGGATAAATGAGGGTCCTGGTTTTATTAAAAGGACAGACCAGAACATGTGTTAATCTTCAGCAGGGTGATATTTCTCATGTACTTTCATTTAGCAGCCTTGTCTCTTATTAAATCTAATTAGTTTCTCTGCTACTAAGAGATCGAGGGAATCCTCAAGATGAAAACGTGTAACTCGAGTCAGATTTAGCAAAGGAGGACCTTGTCCAGGATTGTCTGTCACCCTTTTCAGAGGTTCTTAGCTTCTGGACTCAAGCTTGCCACTCCCTACTCATTGCCAGTTGTTTGCAGGATAATAGACTTTTCAGAAGTTGAAGGCTTTTAGAACGTATGCAGTCTAGTCACTTTGCAGTTGAGGAAACTGAGTCCCAGTGAGATGAAGTGACTTGCTCAGTGTAACACAGCAGATCAGAGACAGAGGTAGAAGTGGAGCACAGTCTTCTGACTCCCAGTCTATTGCCTTCATGGCTTTATCAGGGTGAACACCGATGGTAGACTTTTGAATGCCATCAGTGCATAAAAATATTCACCAATGAACTGTCCACTTAAAAAAAATCAACCCCCCTATAGATATTTCTTTTCATTCAACGCTAGTCTATCCCTACCTTCTAGCCAGTGTCTCAGTCAGCCTCTTCCTCAGTTATCAGATATTGTAAACATCTAACAGTGTTAAAGAAATGTAATGAAAACTGACTGCAAAGTGGACCTGCAAATCTTGCATAAGATGTGGGATTTCATGAAGCTGATGACAATGATGCTGGCGAACTGCTCACATCTCATGCAGCCCTTGACAAACTGAGCACCTGGCAGAGTTAGGTAATTAAAGAAGAGAAAAATCTAGAAGAGTGACCCTACAATGGGAGCTGCCAAGGGGAGGGATGAGGATAGCAGAGGATTAAGAGACTAGCAGGAAAATTGATGAAGCTGATATTAATGAACTTGCTGTAAAAGTCAAATATGAGGTGAAGCATCTCTACAATATGGTGGGATATAATTTGGTTAGAAGAATTGTGCTCTGTATCAAATAAATCAATAATATATTCTTGGTTTTAAGAATTAGAGCGTGGAATTATAGAGCAACTTAATTATAACTTAAATCTATTTTAATATGATATATAAACATATTTTCATAATTTTAGGTTTGATTTTAATAAAGTCTCAAACCCTTTTCCCCACTAGTTTTAATCAACTAGGATTTTTTTCAGCTGTAGTGATTTAAACTTTTTTTTTTAAATAACATGAAGTTGAGTGAAGGTGGTTTCTGGCTCAGGTGCATTGGCTCAATAATTCCATAATAATGCCTCTGTAATTCTCTTGTATTTTCCCTCAAAGTTGCAGGATGGCTGTAGCTGTTCCAGCCTTCACATCTGTACTCAATTCAAGAAGGGAATGGGGAGAAGGCTGTGCTGGTCTTGCCTGATTCTTTATTAAATCAGAAAATTGAATGAAGCTTTTCCCAGAAGCTTCATTGAAGATGTCTGCTTATATTTCACAAGACATAACTTCCCTAGTTTCAAAGGAATCTGGGAATTGAGTATTTGGTTTTTCAGCCTTCAAATAGTGGGAGATGGCAAGGGATAAAGGTGTTGTGAATGACCAGTACCTGCTAAAATATTTCAAGTGGCCTTTAAAAAAACTCTGATATTAGTTTTTTATGATAGTAGGACTCACCTGCACGTAGAAATGTACCTTCAAGGCCCAGGAAGCTCCCAGAGATCAGCATATCTTGGGACATCTTCAGCAGGGTCTGAAACTGGAAATTGCTTTGGGCAGTGTCACCTTGACATGATTCTGGCTTTTAGAAACAGCAACAACTGCAATGTGAAAGCAGTTTACTTTTCACATGTGGTATCTCATTTGATTCCTGTAACAACCCCTGTGAGGTACATAAAGCAGGCATTATGTACCTATCACAAATGAGGAAACTGAAGCTCAGAGAGATTAAGCAACTTGTCCAAGGTGACTCAGCTGGAAGATAGTAAAGTTGAGATTTTTGAATCTTGATTTGTCCAACGCCAGATTTTTTGCTCTTTCCACTGTGCTGTAATGCTATATATCAGCATTTCCCAAAGCACGTCCCACAGGAATAGTTAAGGCATTCCAAAAAAGGTGGGGGATGATATGTTCAAACAAATTTGAGACCTTCTGTGAGAAAGAGTTAGACAAAGGCTTCTCTGGTGTTACATTGTAATTCTCCAAGAGAGGGCTAGGATCTGCGTGCTTCCTGCGATTATTTGAGTATGGAACCTTTAAAAATAAAACATCCCATAGAGCTATCCACTCAATTGTTCATCTCTCAGACATTGTTGAGCTCTGACCATATGGCAGGCACTTTTCTAGCTCTTGGGAAACATCGGTGATCAAGATAGACCTGGTCCCTGCCTTGACAGAGCTACCAGTCAGCTTACAGACCACTTCTCCAAATACTCTTTGGGGAAAACTGTGATACTTAGTAGGGTTCACCTATTCCCAGAGAGGGGGTATCCCAGAGGCAATCGGTGACTAGATTCTAGTCCTGGCCTTGCATGGTAGCCTTGACCCAGTTCGATTTGCTCCCTGAAGTCTGCCTGTTGGCTTTCCAGGTATAAAAGGGTACATTCTCTTCCTTTCCTGCCTCACGTGGGAGGAGAGATAGGTGAGCTAACCAGAATATTATAGGAAGAAGAAAAACAGGAGGGGAAGAGCGGTGATGCTTCTGTCTCACAGGCTGAGAGCCTATGAGGGCAGGTGCCCTAAGATCCTCCACTCTCATTGTGGGATTGGCCGTTCTCCCCTCTCTACTCATTGCTCTGACCACTCCCCTGTTATTTCCCTAGTCTTCTCTTGTTGCTTTTGAGTTGTTTGTTTTCCCTGATGACAGCTGACCTCTCTGTTTTCAATCCATTTCTAGAATGAGTGACTGGCTATAAAATATTAAATCCTTGTAAATATTAATGCTTCATTACTGTCACATTAATTCAGTCTTCTGAATTGAGAGGTCAGGATTAGGCTGATGTTCACCCATTACCACTACCACCATCACCCCTACCACCCCTACTACTACCATTGCCACAGTTGCCACCACCAGCAACTCTATAAGGTCTTCCAGCAACCGAGAAACCATCCCTTTCAGAGCCTCAGGGATTTTCATTCTACTTTTTCTCTTAACCAACTACCTTCTAGGGCTCAGAAGGTATATCCAGTAGGGCCATTAAATTTTAGAGATGTTGCTGAAAGGGGCATCCTGAGACCCTCCCCCCCCAAGGCAAATTCTAATCTGGTTGGTGAGACATGTCATTTCTCCCTGCTACATCTTTGTTTTATTTCTCATCATTGTCAATCTGGTCAATATAATTCATAGTAATAGTGCTGTAGTGAACAAAGTTATTTCCCTCCAAGTTGAGAGAAGTTTCTACGTTTCCAGCTGCTTTTATTTCTAAAGGTGGAGACTTTGCTTGAGTGGGTTATGTAGATATAAAGCAAGTATGTACCTTGTTCCAGGGGAAGAGCATAGCAGGTATGTTTGGGGATAGATAAAGGCTTTTTCTCCCTATATTCCTTGTTAAACAGATCTTGATGACTTATGGGGGAGTGGGGGAGAGGGAGAGTTGGATAACTTTGCATAGGAACCTCAGAGGTTCTCGGGAGGAAAAGAGATTGAGGTTCTAACCCTTATCTTCTGACAATTGATTCTTTTTTTAAAAAAATAATTAATTTATTTTTGGCTGCGTTGGGTCTGCGTTGCTGCACGCGGGCTTTCTCTAGTTGCGGCGAGCGGGGGCTACTCTTCATTGCGGTGCGTGGGCTTCTCCTGGCGGTGGCTTCTCTTGTTGTGGAGCACGGGCTCTAGGCACATGGGCTTCAGTGGTTGTGGCACGTGGGCTCAGTAGTTGTGGCTCACGGGCTCTAGAGCACAGGCTCAGTAGTTGTGGCACATGGGCTTAGTTGCTCGGTGGCATATGGGATCTTCCCCAACCAGGGCTCGAACCCATGTCCCCTGCATTGGCAGGTGGATTCGTAACCACTGCGCCACCAGGGAAGTCCCCTAACCCTTACTTTTTGAAATGTAATATTATTAGAACATCTTTAATGGACTAGAGAAACCTTGACTAAAGTCAGCTGATTGGACTGTTGGGACTCTGAAGGGAACTCATTATGTAGGAGAGACAGAAGAAGCCGGGATGGTGACTTGGTTCTACATCAGGGCCCAGGTCTTCTAAGGAAATGTTGTAGCACATGGGTGATGTTGCCATGCCTTCTGATCTAGCTGTCTTGGCACTGTAAGTGTGCTGTAGGGCTTATTGCTGTATGTTTTTGTATGTGTGTTAAGAACAAGTTTGTGATTAATATCCTTCAACATGTATCTATGTATACAAAAGATCCTCCAATATGTATACCTATGTGTACAAGTGTTTCCTTGTAATTCTAGAGATGGGCATGCTAGGTCAAAGGGTGTATCAGTCAGCACAAGTAGGATATGCTGCAGTAACAAACAACTCTAAAAATATTAAAACAACAAAGGTTTATTTCCCATTCATCCTACATATCCATCTATGTTATGCTTATGTCTTCTCACACTGGGACCAAGACGGATGGAACGTCCACCATTTCAATCACTGATAGTCACCGTGGAAGAAGAAAAGAGTTCTCTGGGTGTTACATTGACAGTTCAGTGTTCTGGCCTGGAAGTGGTATTCAACTCTCCTTCTTAACAACTCATTAGCCAGAGCCATGGATAATAACTAAGTAGATAATGACTAGGAGGCCATGAAGTTCAATTCTACCATGTGTCTGGAAGGTGGAAAACCAGAAACCTTGTGAACAGCATTAGTGACTCTTTTAAGTGGTGTGAACATTTTTAAGGCTTGTGGTGCATATTACCAAACTCTCCTACAGAATGGTTGTGCCAGTTTACCCTCTCATGTGTTAAAATGACAAGGACTTGTTTTAATAACTATGCTATACTCCATTTCATGGATGTATCATAAGTCATGTCATCAGTTGCCTGCCAGTGAGCACTTCTAATTTTTTCCATTACAGAAATGTAATGAATATTTCATACACACGTATATTTGTCCCCTTATTTCTTTAGGATAAATTCATAGAAATTGGATTGCTGAATCAAACTATGTGAACTCTTTTAAGGTTTCTGGTGCATACTATCATATTTCCCTCTCAAAAATGTTGAACCTTTTTATACCACTACCATCAGCACAGAAGAGTGCCTGTTTCGATTTGGAAAGAGTGTTGGTAACAGCTGTGAGCGTCCTCTGAGTTTCTTGATTCCAGTTTCCAAGTCTAGATACTCCTGACCTTGGGTGGTTAGAGGTTGATTTCAGACACTTGGATTTGCATCATGTGAGGAATAAAAGAGAGAGTTTATCTGCAAGGGTCATTTACAGGCTGGGCAGGCACTGAGTGTTCTAACTTGCTTTTGTCTTAACTAGATGCCTGCCTGCTAGATTTACCTTGAAACCCAGCCTCAAATCAGCCAAGCTAATGGATGAGGCTCATCAGATGATAGGAAAACTAATGGGGCACTTGTTCGACAGACTACGTCAGCAGACTGCTCAGTTTTCTGTGTGACACTGGCCAAGTCAGCCCCACCTGCTGACAACAGCATAAGGGGAGAGGGCAACTGGCAAATTGAAGCTTTTAGTGTAGTGACTGGGGAAGGACAGATGAAGGAGAGAGTGAGAACGAGCACTTGCAGGTGCATTTTCTAACAGTGGATGTATAACTTTGGGCAAAGTGAAAGAGCTCCGTGCATTGAGAGGGATCAGGGTTTTGCAGCACGAGACAGTAGTGAAAATAGTGTGGGGACGCACAGAGCTCTGCCTTAAAGATTCCTGAAACATTTGGGAGACGACAAATTCTCAGATTATAATGTCATGATTTGTTTCTCTCTCATGTTTTTTCCTGTTTCCACAATAATACTGTTTACTAAGGAGGGAAGAAGAAGAAGCATGGAAAATTTAAAGTAGAGGTTACTATAAAACATTCATTCTAAGCTTTAGTATCGTCCTGCATGTGCTTGTGTGTATGCATAAATATTCACACATATGCATACACGCATCGTTTATACCTCTCTCTAGCCCTGTTTTAATTAGAATATTGTGGCTGCATAGAATAAATCTAACTCAACGTGACTTAAATAATAAGGACATTTATTATCAGTAGGCAGACCGTATGATTTATCATTCTAACCGGTAAATGTTGTTCAGGACAAGTGCTCAATCAGAAAGTACGCTGGCACAAATGTCAACTGGAACAGTTCCAGGAAAACCAGGATTGTTATGGAATGAACGTTTATGTCTCCCACCCCCAATTCATATGTCTCATCTCTAATGTGATGGTATTTTGGAGACGGGGCTTTTGAAAGGTCATTATGTCATGAGGGCTCCACCCTCATGAATGGGATTAATGCCCTTGTAAGAAGAGGCCAGAGAGCTAGCTAGCCCTCTCTTTCCATCATGTGAAGACACAAGGAGAAGCTGGTCTTCTGCAGTCTGGAATAGGGCTCTCACCAGAACCTGACCACTCTGATCTCTGACCTCCAGCCTCCAAAACTGTAGGAATTCAATGTTTATTGTTTAAGCCACTCAGTCTATGGCAATTTGTTACATCAGTCTGAGTTGACTAAGACAAGGATGTGTGATCACCTTACGTTATCCTACGTATCAGGACATCTGTAGGCAGGGCATATCTAGAGTTAATTCTGAGGATCAAAGACACTGAGGCTCTCAAAGTCTCAGTGGCTAGCTTTTGTCCTTATACTTTTCCCTTTGAGCTCAGAGATGGCTGCAAGAGTGTTAAGCATCAAGGCAACATCATCATCAAAGGCACTGACTTTGTAAGAGCAAGAAATGCATTTCCCAGAGTCCCCAGCAGACTTCCCATTCATCACAATTGTGTCACATGTCCATGCTTCAGCCAATCACTGATGAGAGCAGTGGAGTTAATATAATTGGTTTTGACCAGTCAAGACTCACCTCTCTCCTGGGGTTAAGAGCGGGGCACAGCCCCAATTCAAGCACTTGGCTGTTAGGAGAGTAAGTAACATTGGAGTTCTGTTGGGAAAGAGGTGGGAGTGAAGGTTGTTGGGTAGGCAGTCAGAAGGGCTGCCACTCACTCACTCTGGCCAGTTCTCCCGTCTAGGATTAGTTGAGAGGCAGAGCAGGGAGGTAGACATAGGTAATCAATGGAATGCATAAGTCATTGGCAAATAACCAAGGCCCTACAGTATCTGTGCATGTAATGATTTAATGTTACAAAGAACCCTTCTATCCTTTACCTTCCTAGACCCCCACAACAACCCTGTGAGATTTGGCAACACAGGGTCCCCGTTTCTCAGCAGCATCCAGGGTCCAGAGGCTGAGAAGCCAGTGGCTGTATCCGCTGGGGAGGAAAACTAGGGCTTAGAGTGGCTAGTAATTTGCTATTAATCCCAGAGCCACTAAATGTCCGAGAGGATTAGGACTCCACTGTCCTTTATCATGTTATGCTATGCTAATCTCAAAAGTGAAAACTTTTTTCTTTGGTTGGGGGTGAAAGGTATAGGGAGTAAAAGACAAACATCAGTTATAATTGGGCTGGGAAGATGAGACTGCTTGGCGTTGCGATCCACACGTGGAACTCTGTCTTTTTTCTCTCCCTTGTGAGACGGGATTTTGGAATAGAAGTGCCACAAAAATGATATTATTAGAGAGACAACTGGAATCTATTTTAATTAATTTTTTAAAGGATTGAAGAAAGAAATAGAAGGAAGGAAGGAAGGGAGAAAATCATCTTTTGAAAACTGTTGTTAGTGATTTTTACCCACAATAGGGTTAACTTTAACCACGTTTCCTTGTCAATTTCCATGCAGTCTAGAGTGTACCAACCTACATTTTTGAAAACTGGTGCTCTACAAGTCACCAGTGGGTGGAATAGCAGGAAAGGAGTGGGGAGAAGTGGAGAAAACCTCAATTCTTTCAAACATACCCTGGCTTGGACTATACTGTATATGTGGGGACTCACAGTCAGCTGTCACCCACTCTCTCTCTTCCTCGATGCCCTCCCTTCTCCCTATTCTTCTTCTTCCATTTAAGCCCACTCAGGACCCATTTCTAACAAGGGGGCTGTGTGTGAGTGTTCCTTAATGATTTCATTTTCAGCATGTTACGACTCCGGAGGCAGCTGGGAGCAGAGCGGATCAGATATGAGCAGTCCTGGCTAATTAGGTTTCCGGCTGCCTTATTCCTCTACCCAACACCCTACCAGTCTGCCGCCCTGTCATGCCCTCTGTGGATTTCATTCTGCTGGTTGTCTCTGTTAATTTGCAGAAATCATGCAGAACTACTCCATCCTCTACATTAATTAAAGTCTTCTTTGCTGGGGCTGATAATGTCAGAAATCAGCAGCAAATTCTTCATCCCCTGGAGGTATCTCCTCAATGGGCAATCTCGTAATGGTCAGGGAGGGTGGACACCGCCAAAGGGACATTTGTCAATGGGTGGAGGCATTTTTGACTGACAGAACGACTGGAGGAGGGGCATGAGCATCTATCTGAGGGGGTCAAAAATGCTAAACTTCTTACAGAGTCAGTCCTGCACAGTAAAGAGTTTCTATTGTCAGTATGTCAATAGAAACCCACTGAAAAACCCTGCAAAATGCAGAAGGCAGGAGGAATCCTTAGCTTAAATTGCTCCCCTTTAAGAGGCTTCTGATCTAGGTATGGAGGTGGGAGAAAGGGGGTTTGACTCTCAGTCTAAAGGTGTTTTGGGCACTCCCGGCTCATTCTGTTTCTGTATCATCTCTGGGCCTCCAGGACCCCACACAATGCCAGGCTCATACTAGGTGCTCAATCTCGCAAGATTGATTTGAGTTGTTCATGCTGTTTTCTAACCACAGAATGATGCCTGGCTTCAGTGAAATTTTAATTGAATGTCTACTGTATCATCAGGGTCCAGTGAGAAAGACAGAAACCACACTAGGTATTTGAACAGAGAGAGTTTAATATAGGGAATTGGATGGACAGGTTGTGGAGGATGGAAAAGCAAAAGTAGAACAAAGATAGCCCAGATGTAATAGCTGAGGGAATCTGCTTCTTCCCTATAGCTGGGGAAACAAAGGGAAGAACGTATGGTTATCAAAGCCTAGAAGCTGGGAGGAGGGGCTCATGGATCTGGGGCTTATTCTTCTGATGAGGGAACAGCCCTGGTTTGTGCTGGTACCTGTGAAAGGGCACAAATAATCTGACGCAGGGAGTGCTGAAAGCAACTGTAGACTAGAACCACTTGCCAAAGCGGGGTGGTGGGTTGTAGAGGTGATGGTGCTGGGGCTAGGGGGTGATGGGGGCTGGGAGGCATTGCTTTGCTGGGGAGGTGCTTAAAGGGACAGGATGCTAACAGGAAGAAGGAGCGAGTCTCTTCTCCCTCCTCCAGCCTTCACGTCTCCCCCTGTTGACAGAACCGATAAAGAAATCTAGCTGGCAAAGGAGAACTGTAATTTTCAGACCTAGCAGCAGCAGCAACAGCAGCAGAAGGCAGGTTAATGAGGGGCGGTTTTGGAGCTGGGAGGGGAGAAGTGAATAGGATTTCATGTTAGGTCTTGGGAACCCAGAGGTGAGCAAGGCAGATGCAGTTCAGGCTCTTGGAACTTGTAGTCCAGCAGGAACATTACGTGAATAATTACAAACACAATTAATTACTGATATAATAAGTACAGGGCAGAGGGAGAACACATAACAGGAGACATGAACTTGTTTGGGGCTGAGATGCTTCTTTTGAGGAAGAAACACTTAAGATATAGCCTGAAGGGTGAGAAGGATGACTTAGCAAAGAGAAAGGGAGAGGCAGAGGAACCAGCAGGTGCAAAGGCTGGGAGATGAGGAGGTGGGAGCATTTGAGGAGCTGAAGCATTTGGGGAACGGAGCATGTGAGGGGAGAGTGACATGAGGGGCACCTTCCCTTGTTCACGGCTCCAGTCATGCCTCCCCCTCAAGGTCTGCTTTCAGCTCCAGGACAGACACTGAGCCCTTTCCCCTTGAACAAGCCTTGACCCCTCTAGCACTTAGTTCTCTATCAACTCATGCTGCCTACCCTCTGGGTTGCTGTCTTCTGTGTGGTCCTTGTGTGGGTAAATAACTTTATCTGTGTTACTTACCACTCCACCCAACTCACCCTCTCTGTACTGAACTCAGAGCACTCTAGGTGATTGATTTAACCTTACTTGTAATAAAAATTGCAAATTAAAGTGCCCTTGAAACATCATTTCTCATTTCTTAAATTGAAACATATGTAAAAAATGACAGCATCCGGTGAAGGGACAAATGTGGAAAAGTAGGCAGTCTTATCCAGTGGCGTGGGAGGGCAAACTCATGCACAATTTATAGAGAGGAATTTGATAAAATGCATCAAAAAGCCTTTTCTATATGCACAGCCCCCAAGACTGCAAGTTCTTTTATAGAATCTATCCTAAGAAAATCATCATGAATGTGCTCAAAGATAAAGCCATGAAGATGTTCATGGTAGAATTTTTTATAATACTGAACTCGCTAAATGTTTAACCATTGGGACTAGGTAAACAAAACGTGGCGTACACATATAATGGCTTTTGTTGGAGCCTTCAAAATTTTGTTATAGGGGAATATTTAATATTAGGAAAATATATTTATGATATATTTTTTGGTGAAATGAGAAAATTTTAAAACAGCAAGATCACAATGTTGTAGAAAAATTATCTATTGAAAAAAATATAACCTAAGTATATGTATATGATACATGTATGATATGTAATCATATATGCACATGAGATATATGTGTATATGATATGCACATATATGTATGTATATGATATTGTATGTGTACACATATGTATATGTCCATGAATATGAATATGTATATCCATTTGGGTAGCACTTAGGAAGTAAATGCCAGAGTAGTGAGGGTGAATATTTCTTGATGATGAGATTAATAGTGGTTTTTCTCTTCTGTTTTCTTTATTTCCATTTCTTTTTCCAGTTTCACACCATGTACATGTATTGATGAAGCAAAATAACCCCCAAAACACCATTGTATTATTTTAACAAAATAGATGTTTGATTAAATAAAACAAATGAGCCAGCCACATCCTCACTGTACGTGGGGCCACATTTCCCAGGTTCAGCTTGGCTCAGGATTCCACCCTAGTTCCATTCATAAAATTAATTCAGCACCCACGGGAGGTGGGCAGTCATCGTCCGCAGGAGACTGAACAATAATAGGCCCTCTTTATTGATGAGCAATAGTTTGCAGGGTTGGTGAGTGTGCCTACCTCATCCGCTGTCGTAAGATTAAATTAGATAATGTAGGTTAATTGTCTAGGCCAGGGTCTAGCACAGAGTAGGTTTTCAGAAAATGTGAGATTCCTTCTCCTCCCCTGGCAGCGACTCACATCTGGGTTCCTGTCCTAGTCTGAGTACTTCCTCGTCTGCTTTGTCTCCTTTTACATCAGCCATCACTGAAGCACGTTATGACCACTCTTGGATGTCCATGTATTACTAGGAATCTGGGGAGCACAGCACTGTCCAAATCTTTGAGACACCTGTGGGGTCTTCACCTTGTATCTCTAAGTTGTATAGTTGATGGAAACTGAAAACCCTTGATCAATTTACTAACAACCTACTCTGTGCCAGGGCCCTGCCCTCTGGGGGAACTAATAGTCTTCCTGGTCACCTTGAGGCTCTAAGATCTTGAGGGAGAGAAGGAGTCTGATTTGCTCCCTGCTGTCTCCCCAGTTTCTAGAACAAAGCCTAGCGCACAGTAGGGGCTCACAAATATTTTTAATAAAACAATGGGAGCCAAAGAAGGAAGGAGCAGAAAGGAGAAAAGCTAAGAAGCATCAGAAGAGTGGATCTTCTGAATTCTGCTTCACCGGAAGTTTCCTGGCAAGGGTCCACAGCTGAGCATCCCCTGTGACACACTTCCTTATGCCTTCCATTGTCCTGAACTCAGGACAACTCTCTACTCAGACCAGTTTCTCCACCATCTGGCTGTATGGAAAAACCAATCAAGACCAAGTTTCTGCTCCCAGGAGAGAGATTAGTGATCCCACAGAAACTCAGAGAGACCTGAGTCCAAATTCTCATTTCCCAACTTGTGAGTTTTCACTTCTCTGGAGAAGCCCTTGAGTTTTCTGCAATCTTTATTCCCGTGTACAAAGGGGAGGACTGCATATTCCTCAAGGGAACTTCTGTGAGGTTGAATGTGATAATGTGAATATGGATGAGGCATGAAGCTTCCACCTTTGTGGGGTTCTTTGTTCCCTGAAACATTCAAGTTCACCTGTCATCCTAGACTCAGTTCAGATCAAGCCTTAGCCTCCACTGCCCTAAGAGAAAAAAGGATCACAGTGACATCTGTAGCTTTGGAATTCCAAAGGCTGAGGTGTTTGGGAAAGTTTAGGAAGATTTCCTTGGAAACCATTTATTCCCCAAACTCCCTAAAAAAGGGAGAGGAGTATACACTTGGATGCACATGGGACTCTGGACAGTACCTCTCTGGGGCAAAGCTCTGGAGACGTGTTAGGGAGCAGGACCCCACTTTTAGTTTTGGATTCTGCAGATGTCTCATTGCCCTGTGGAGTCCAGCTGTCTGGGTTCAAATCCAGCTCCCTCTCTTAATGGCCATGTGACCTTACACAGGAGACTCAAGCTTTTGGACCTCAGTTTCTACATCTTTGATGGGGGGGATAATAATAGATCTTACCTTATAGAGCTGTTGGTGGGAGTAGATGAAGCACACCTTGTAAAGCTGAGAATGGTACCTGAGAAAGGCTCAATATGTTGTTTAAAAAAAAAGCAAGCAAGCAAGCCGAGAGAGATGGCAGGCTTTATGGAGATGTCCCCAGTGCCGTTGTGGCATTGTAGTGTACTAGCTGGAGAGAGCACACATGGTGGGTGGTCTGGCCAGCATGTGAAGGACAGAGAGTGTCTTTCCAGTGTTCCTGGAGTGTCGTGGTCCCTGGCCCCTTAGTGGGACTGGGAGTTTAGGAGGAGGGGAGGGAGAGAGTGAGACAGCACTTCTGCAAGGCTGCCTCTGGCTGGGGTGCAGGTACCGCAGTGAAGGATGTGCGGACCAGGTGAGGTGTGTCCCACCCCAGGAGTCAGCCAGCTTGGAGGCTGACACTGAGCTGGGGGTTCCATCTCAGTGGTTGTCAGTAGAGCACATGGACAGATGAAAATAAAGACGTGGCCATGCCTCTCCACTGATGGCACAGGGATATTTGCACACCCCCCTGGAACTTGGAATCTTTTCCACTAAGAGGAAAGGAGTGAGGAAATCCAAAATCTGACTTGGTTTAAACTGAAATCAATGAGAAAAATAAAAATCATTAAAATGATTGAGTTTAGCTGGAAGTGACAATATTAAATGTTCTGCTTCAGAGGGTTTGGGGGGGCTCAAGACAGAAATTAAGTTCAGTGGGAGAACACATACTTCATTCTTGAGAAGGTGTTGGGGAATCATAGTCACTAAATTTTCAAAGGTCTTGGCACGTGGTAAATACTCCATAAATGGGAAATAAATACATAAATAATAATTTAAAAGATCTACATCTGCCCACAGCAATGACCAGCCTTTCCAACTGATGGAAGGGATGGAAGCTGAGAATCAGCCCAGGTTCAGTTCTCTCCCTCCTTCCGCCTAACTAGTTCCCTTATTGGGCAACACATCCTCCTGGCCGACCCTTGAGAGCAGAGCACAGAAAAGGCAGTGGACTCTGGGTGCATACCATCCCATAAATACTTCCAGAGGGAAGAGAGATTTATGGTATTATAAATGCCAGCAGCAGGCCCTGTTTGTGTTAATAGCCTTATTAGTTACATTGCTGTAAAATCCAGATCTCCACACTGTTTAACAGCTACAGTTCTGCTCAGCAGCATTAATTCAATAAATCGAGACCCCTTGACATAAATCTTAAAGCCCCTGGAACATGATTAGGAAGTCCCTCCTGATGGGTTAGAGATGGACTGATGGAGTAAGGCCAGCGAGCTTCCAGCGGGAACAGTGAATCTCACAATGCAGCTGTCTCCACAGGCTGTCACTGTGGGTCATTTCCCATCTAGAATCTCAATGGGCTCGATCTTGACCTTGCATGTGGAGGGTCTGACAGGGATTGCTGGTGATTCAGGGGAGGTGAACTCAGACCCCCCATTAGCCCTTACGGTGCCTTTGTGCAAATTAGAGAAAGCCTCCCCCCCGCCCCCGCCAGTGGCTGCTGCCTCATAGTACATGGTTTGGTGGGAGAATGGCATCTTTGTGCTGATAAGAAAAAGACCAGAGGAACTGCAGGGTGAATTTCAGTCCCCACCTGTGCCCTCAGCTGGGAACCCTTGTGCACCAAAGAGCCCATAGAACCAAACATGGCAGCCTGAGTGAACTTGTAAAATTCAACCACAACAAAAGAAGTAAGAGCCTATAATTGAAAGACCTAGAAATTAGAAAGTTAAAGGCAAACAGAGTGCAACAATGTATTGTTAGGCATATATATGTGTAAAAATTAAAGAAAAAAAATCAATGGAATGTTTGATCCAACATTTAGGATCATAGTTACCTTTAAGAGAAAGGCAGGAGATGGGATGGGAGGAGCACATGAGTAGATGAAATTATTGCTAACATTTTGGTTCTTGGTTTGGGCAATGAGTTCATGGTGTTCATTGTATTATTTAAAAAATAATAAATAAAACAAAATGGTTATCATTAGCTAATAATTAATCTGATTCTGTGTACCTGGAAAGGGGAGACAGACACAAGAAAGCAACTAGAGAGACTAGGTATGATATCCTGTTTCCCTCTCTCCCTACCTTACTCCTAATAACAATCCATACATACTAACCCCTGTACTAGGCACCTTACATCCATCATCCTATTTAGTCTTCATAACCACTCTATGTGCTAGCAGAGTACTGGGGTTGAATCCCGACTCCACCACTTAGAAGCTGTGTGATCCTGGGCAAGTTACTTAATTACATTCTGCTTCACTTTCCTCATCTGTGAAATGCACGTGTGTGTTTAAACTGAACTGCAAAGGTCAAAACAAAACAAAACAAAATTAGAGTGAGTTTTGGTCATAAAAATAGGCAAAAAAGAATACGTGAGTAGCTAATAGTAGCTACTTCATAAGCTACAAAGATTAAGTGAGATAGTGCATTTGGACCTGTGCTTGGCACATAGTAAGTATTCAATAAATGTTAGCTATCAGAAAGTCATTACGCCCATTTTACAGGTAAGGATAGTAAAGGATGTTTGAAAAGTTAAGTGACTTGCCCAAGACTGCACAATTGGCACCAAATGGCCATCCCTTTCCTTCCTTTCTATCTAGTCCATTCTGTTTCCTCTCTTTCTTTCTCATACACGAACTGCCTGATTATTGAATGTGAGCCAAGAAATGTGCTAGGTTCTGAGGGGCAGAAATGAAAGGATAATGTGTATAATCCTTACACTTAAGGATCGTATAGTCTTTGAGGGATGAGTGTTGATAGGGGTCTGGAGGGTACTTCTGAGGGTGTGGGATACCCAAAAGGTAGTGGAGGAGTGGCAAGTCCCAGAGGCACAGGCTGCCTTGAACTCCTCACTGTCAGATCCCCCTCCAGTTGGGGCAAATCTGTCCTTGCTTCACCTCATGACTAAGCTGCAGACCTGGGAGATGAATGGGGTTCCAAAGGCCCATGGGGAAAGAAGAACTCTAATTTCTCCTGCCACATGTGCATGGTTTACAGGCATAAGAGTAGAGACCTGGTTTCTCAGGTGTTTCAAGTTGTACTGAGAGCTTGCCAAGGTTGCCTCCAACTCAACACATCCCAAATGGTAGCCTTTACCACTGGTTTCTTTAGTGAACAGCACCCTAATCCTCCAAGGTGGCCCCAAAGAAAACCAACAAACCCTTCATGTAGGGAGAGGGGTGGCTGGACATTGTAGCCACTGTTTCCTGAGATTCACCTTCCCTTAAAGGATCTCTCCCTAAATAGCGCTGTCAGCCCATGTAATAAACAATGATATACGGTCAGTGTAGCAGAGTGGTGAGGAGTCAAACATAACTGGTTTCCTCGGTTGGCCTGACCACTCTCTAGCTGTGTGACTTTATTTTTTTTTTAATTTATTTATTTTATTTATTTACTTTTGGCTGCAATGGGTCTTCGTAGTTGCAGGTGGGCTTTCTTTAGTTGCAGCGAGCGGGGGCTACTCTTCATTGCAGAGTGCATGCTTCTCACTGTGGTGGCTTGTCATTGTGGTGGCTTCTCATGTTGCGGAGCATGGGCTCTAGGTGCACGGGCTTCAGTAGTTGTGGCACGCGGGCTCTAGAGCGCAGGCTCAGTAGTTGTGGCGCACAGGCTTAGTTGCTCTGTGGCATGTGGGATCTTCCCGGACCAGGGATCGAACCCGTGTCCCCTGCATTGGCAGGCAGATTCTTAACTACTGCGTCACCAGGGAAGTCCTAGCTGTGTGACTTTAGAATAGTCATTTCACCTCTCTGGGTCTCAGTTTCCTCATCTGTAAAATGGAGATAACAAAAGAACTTAGTCATGGTGTTGCTGTGAATGAGTGAGTCAGTAGGTGTAAGGCTAAATCGTGACTCCTAAAGATGCTCATATCCTAATCCCCAGAACCTGTGATTGTAACTTTATATGGCAGAAGGGCCTCTGCAGATGTGATTAAGTTAGGGATCTTGAGATGGGGAGATTGTTTTGGAATAGCCAGATAAATGCTAAATGTAGTCACAAGTGTCCTTAAAAAGGGGAGACGAAGGGAGATCTTACTACAGAGGAGGAAGTAGAGGGTGTGATGATGGAAGAAAGAGGTTGGAGTGATGTGATGAAAGGGCCATGCTCCAAGGATTACAGGTGGCCTCCAGAAGCTATCAGAGGCAAGAAAAAGAATTCTCCCCTAGAGCCTCCAGAAGGAACCAGCCCTGCTGCCACCTTGACTGTAGCCCAGTGAGACTGAGTGTGGACTTCTGGCCTCCAGAACTTTAAGAGAATAAGTTTGTGTTAAGCCAAAGATTTTGTGATAATTTGTCACAGCAGCCCTAGGAAACTCATACAGGTGGTTGGTACGCTTCCAAGCATGTATTTAACATGCAATAGATGATCTTGAGTTTACTGTAATTTTTAAAAAATATATGGGCACCCATGGTTCCTTTCATAAAAACATCTAGATTCTCCAAAGAGCCAATGGTTGGGTAAATAAGGGGGAGGGGAGGAGAGAAAGAGCCTGGTAATGAGGTCTAGTCACCTCTTGCCATGTGGAAATTCACCCTTCCCTGGCAACCTGGGGAGATGGCTTGGTTTTATTAAGGGAAGTGGTGCTTAGGGTGTCCCTATCTTGATTGATTGTATTATTAACATATTTAATGAGCATCTACCATGTGCCTGGCCCTGGAGAGATAGTGCTGAACAAGACATAGTTTAGTCCTTTACCTCCTGGTGCTAATGTGTATATGGATGGGAGAGGTGGAAGGGATTAAACAAACAACTCTAAGACAATGAAATAGATGCCGTGATAGAAGGAGTCAGAAGGTGCTGTGGGAACTAAGGGGAGGGACATTTTATCAATTATCCGTGCATCATTCCAAAATACAGTGGCTTAAAACAAATATTTTATTGCTCACAATTCTCTGGGTTAGGGATTCAGGCAGGGCTCAGTAGGATGGCTCGTTGCTCTTCCACATGGTGTTGGCTGGGGCAGGAGGAGCCAAGATGGCCTGAGTCACATGTCTGGCACCTCATGGGGATGGTTTGACTATCCCGGGACTTGTTCAGATGGTGGGGCCACTTTCTTCTCATGGTGTTGGTTCTCACATAGTATAGGACCTTGCTTCTCCTCCATGAGGTGCTTCTCTCTCCTGGACTTCTTTACCCAGGGGCTATGTTCCCCCTGAGTGAAAGCAGAAGAGGCTTTGTAGGCTCTTAAGGTCTGGGATCTGACACCCTAGAAAGTCACTTCTGTTACATTCTATTGGTTAAAGCTAGTCAACCTCCAGCCTGATTCAAGGAGTGAGGAAACAGCATCCACCTCGTGATGAGGAGGGCAGAGTGGGTGCAAACAGGGAGAGGGGATTGTTGATGCCATCTTTGTAGATCATCTGCCACAGTCAACTCATCCAATCTGAAGGTACGGTGGTCAGGGAAGGCTTCCTGGAATAGGCAACATCTATTCCAGTTTAAGTAGGAATAGGCTAGAGATTATGGAATATTGAACACAGAAGAACAGTGTGTGTGGAGACTCAGGGGCAAAAGGGAACATGGAACTTTCAGAGACTTCAAGGAAGTTCAGCAAGGACAGGAGTGTGGGAACTGGTAAGATATGAGGCTGGGGAGGTGGGCAGGGGCAGCTAGTGAAGGGCCTTGTAGACATAGAGCTTTATCCCAAGGACAATGTGGTGCAATTGGAGGAGCTTGAATCTGGGGGTAACAGGACCTGATTAAAGTTTTAAGAAGATCCCTCTTGTTGCTGTAGGGGAATAGATTGCAACAAGCAGAATAGATGTTCTGAGATCAGTTAGAAGGCTGTAGAGTTGCCCACGCAAGAGATGGAGGTGGTCATAGTGGAGATGGAGGGAAATGAGTGGATGGGGAAGATTTTTAGGAGGTTGGTATCATGGTGGGATAGGGCCAAGGCATCCATCCAGTGCCCCTGAACTTGAACTAAAAGGAGTTACCTTCTCCCTTACAAGCTGGTCCAGTCAGTCTCCAGGTGCGCTAAAACTTCCTTCTTCCTTCTATCCCTTTCTGTGGCAACCACCCACCCTCCTCACTCCATGGCTGGGAGGTTTCAATAATCAACTAGTCTCCCGGTCTTCTGGGTCTCCCCCTCCGGTCCATCTTGCACGCTGTCACTAGAATAAGTATTCTAAAACACAGCTTTACATCATATCAGCTCTCTTTGGAAAACCACAGAACCAGTCATCACAGGAGAAAATGAAAAGTCTCTCATATGGCAGTCAGTTCGGGTATTCCTCGGTGTGGTCTTCTAAAAGGTATCCCCCGATGTAGTCCAATAGGATCCCACCTGCCAGATATAAAAATATTGCCAGTGGTTGGGGAGTTCTTGGATGACAGCAGTAACAGTGACAATCATGCAGTGTGGCCCTATCTATCAAAGTTAATTAAATTGGCCTTTTGAGTTGGTGAGGTAGACGTGGAGATGCACTTCCCAGATCCCCCCTTCAGGGGAGGGTTTGCTGCTCTGCTCTGGGGAGTGTGGACAGCAGGGGGCTTCCAGCCGTCAGCTGCCCAGGGCACCCTCACCCAGCCAAGGCTGCGCCTTCTGGAGCGGTCAGCATCCCGGCTGAATGAGACGGCTGGAAAGGCTTGGCTGTCTCGGCTCAGCCATTCTCTGCTCGCTTGGCTGGCCCCACTGGACCTGCGCTGCAGTTTAGACTTTTTGCCTGCCCAGTTCTCCTTCCTCCCCCTTGCCTTCAACATTTTGGGGGCAACTTTAATCAAATATAATTCACCCATTTAAAGCGTGTAATTAGTATTGAGTATATTCACAGGGTTGTGAATCACAGTCAATTTTAGAACATTTTCATCACCCCCGAAAGAAACCCCGCACTCAGTGTCATTCACTCCTCATTTCCCCCAGAACTTCTAGCCCCAAGCAAGCACTAATATATTTTTCATCTCTAAAGACTTGCTCGTTCTGGACATTTCAGATGAATGGCATCGCACAATACGTGGTCTTTTGTGTCTGGCTTATTTTACTTAGCACAATGTTTTCATTGTTCATCCGTTCTGTAGCATGCATCAGTAGTTCATTCCTTTTTATTGTCAAATATTATTCTACTGTATGGATATGCCACATTTTATCCATCCATTCATTATTTGATGGACATTTGAGTTGTTTCCACTTTTTTTAGCTATTATGAATAATGCTGCTATGAACATTCACGTGCAAGTTTTCGTGTGGACATATGTTCCTAGTAAACGTTTTTCAACCCAAACTCCATCTCAGCGTCTGTTCCAGAGAATCCAACCTGTGACATTTGGCAGTCTCTCCTTTAGGAATTTATACTCCAGATAGACTTGTAAAATACAAAATGACATGTGTACAGCATGATTTATAATAGCATTATTTGTATTGGCGAAATGTTGGAAACAATAGGATTAAGAGATTAGCTCACAGTGATCAGAGAGGTTAAGTGACCGGGTAAGTAGCACAGTGAGTGTTGGACCTAGGATGTGAACTTAGGTTTGTGAGTCCATAGCACATTCTCTTTCTACTCCCCTCCCTCCCAGCTGGATTCTATAGGGCTTTGTACACACGGCTCACAAACTGGCTGCCCTCAGTCTAGAAACAGCCCATACATGTGTTTAGTTTGGACTGTACAAGTGTGCAGTGTTTAAAAGTCTGGAGGTTTCACATGCAAATGCAGATTAAGAGTTTCTTTTTTAAAAATGAAAGGGCGCAATCTGCCAACACTTGACAGGTCCATCTACAACAAGGCTGGCTGATGCCGAGAAGTGGCTGTGTCTTTTCTGTGGGGCTCTCAGTTCCTGCCCCTCCCTTTTCTGCACCTCTAGCCCACTTCACTCATTTCTGGTCCCTGCCTGGCTTCTCTACACATCTGCATTTGAGACCTTTGCAGTTTCAGTGTTTCACTATTTTGGGTATGTGCCATTCTGAGGGGCCGTCTTTAGCTGGTGATGTAGCCTTCATGCTAGGAAAGCCCAGCTCCTAAAATTTCCCTTTGCTGATTTTCTTTCTTTGTTGGGAGAGGGAGAGTAGGGGAGGGTGAGGGTGTCTGTTAGGGCTGTCATAATAAAATACCATACATTTGGTGGCTTAAACAACAGAAATTTTTTTTCCTCACAGTTCTGGAGGCTGGAAAGTCTAGGATCAAGGTTCTGGCAAGGTTTAGTTCCTGATGAGAGCTCTCTTCTTGGTTTGCAGACCAGCTGCCTTCTTGCAGTGTCTTTTCCTCTTCTTATAGGGGCATCAGCCCTATTGGATTAGGACTCAACCCTTATGACCTCCTTCAACCTTTATCACCTTCTTACAGCCACGAATACAGTCATGCTGGCAATTAGGGCTTCATGGTGTGAATTTTGGTGGAACATAAACATTCAGTCCATAATAGATGGATTGCCTTTTTTTTGGTTCCTATAGTAAACCAATGTCTAGTTCTAAGTGATTCCTGCAGTCCAGCTAATTCCTTGCCTATGGATTCTGTAAGACACCTTGATATCCTTCCTTATAACAAACCCCCTTTGTGCTTAAGCTAGCTTTAGTGGGTTCCTGTTACTTGTCACCAAGGGTGACAACAAGAACTATGAATGACGGTGCTAATGCACAGCGGTTATGAGCATGAATCTAGGAGTCTGCAGGCTTCTGCCGCTCAGTTGTTCCCTATCCACAGGCAAGTGGCTTAGACTCCAGGAGCCTCAGGTGCCTTGTCTGTGAAGTGCGGATGAAATAGTACCTAGTAGGGTGAGTCATTGTGAGGATTTAAAGACATGATGTATGTAAAGTCTTAGCAGAGTGCCTAGTACATAGTAAGTACTTAATAGATAATTGATTTTATAATCATGATCATTACTGTTGTTATCATTAGTGCTCAGTAGACCAGCTCAGCCAGATAATTTCTAAGATTTCTTCCAATTCTGATGTTCTCATCCCTGAGTTTTAACCTAGTCTCAGAATGGGGTTTTTGGGGTGTCTACCATACTCCTGACATTGTATTTAACACTTTGTGCAAAGGTGTTTTCTCCTGGAGAGAGGGGTCCAGACCTTTCATCAGTTCTTAAAAGGGTCTGTGACACCCCTCCCTTTTAAACAGTTATGAATCATTCCTCTAGAATATAAGGATTCCATATATTTTAGGGTGATCCTGAAGAAGTAGAAGTTGACCCTCCTGAGGATTAGGTCAGTGCTAAGACAGATTTCACTTCAAAACCTTCACGTAACTTCCAGAAAAGCTCAGCAATCTAAGGCTCACAATCAACTTTATCAAAGCAGTTTAGCAGGGATGTAGCTATCTCCCAGCAGCGTGCAGCCCCACAGGGAAATAAAAATTTGGTGGGAGGGACTTCCCTGGTGGCGCAGTGGATAGGACTCCGTGCTCCCAATGCAGGGGGCCGGGGTTCGATCCCTGGTGAGGGAACTAGATCCCACATGCGTGCCGCAGCCAGGAGTTCGCATGCCACAACTGGGGAGACTGAGAGCCGCAACTAAGGAGCCTGCCTGCTGCAACTAAGACCTGGTGCAACCAAATAAATAAATATTAAAAAAAGATATTAAATAATTAAAAAAAAAATTTGGTGGCAGCAGCAAGGATGCAGGTGTCCTTGGGAAAGGTCAGCTTGATATGTGAAAGAGCCCTGTGATGTGAGTGAGTGACGTGGCTTGAACATTCCAGACTAAAGTCACAGGCTTAACTCATTGTCAAGGTTCGTGTGGGAGATGATAGGCATTTGCTGCAGTGACCCTGGAAATTATGGACAAGGCGTATCATGGTCCAGAGTTACCTTTTAAACATAGAGTTGAGATCAGGTTACACCACTCCACAAAAACCTTTGGTGGCTGCCTCTTATTTAAAGTCATATTTCTCAAACTGGGGCAGCTGTAGCCTTGAAGATGGGTGACAGTGAACCAGGAGAGACAGAAAGCCACAGGTTAAACAGGAAGAACTTCCTGGAACTAATACCTTTGGAGGGGAGAATTTATTAAACATTGAAACAAATAATTAATATACACTAAGACAAGACTTTTTGGGGAAATTTTGTAGTTGAGGTCATAGTTCAGCACTTCAGAATGGACATACTCAATTTGTTGTTCTCTGCTGTGTACAGACACTTTGGTGAAAAAATTGGAGATGCTCAACTTGAGTAAAGCCTTCATACTTCATAGCGTAGCATGAAAAGCTCTTCACAGTTCAGCCCAAATCTCATGACGCAAGATGCCCTCAAGCAGCCATAGGCTGATAGGCTGCTAGCTGAGCCACAGGGTAAAAGAGAACATCATTCTCCAGTGGTTTCAATAAAAGTTCCAGGGTTGATGTCCCTTTGACCTTAATTAGGTCATGTGCACATCCGCAAACAAACGATTGTGATTCTGATTGGCCACGTGTGGATCTGGGGGGTGGGTTTAGCTCTCTCTGAACCCCAAGGGCTGAGAAGGGAGGAGGAGGGGTTCCTTAAAGAAAATCAGGATACTGTTGTCAGAAGAGGGTGTGGGTGCTGGGGAGGCCAAACAACAAAAGAGGCCACACCCCGTTTACTGTGTGAGGCCTGCTGGATCCCAGAGCCCACACTTTCTTTATCTACACTCTTCCTGTCCCTTTTTTTTTTTTAATGTTTATTTATTTATTTTCTTATTAGTCATCCATTTTACACACATCAGTGTATACATGTCAATCCCAATCTCCCAGTTCAGCACACCACCACCACCCCTGCTGCTTTCCCCCCTTGGTGTCCATACGTTTGTTCTCTACATCTGTGTCTCTATTTCTGCCCTGCAAACCGGTTCATCTGTACCATTTTTCTAGGTTCCACATATATGCGTTAATATACGATCTTTGTTTTTCTCTTTCTGACTTACTTCACTCTGTATGACAGTCTCTAGATGCATCCACGTCTCTACAAATGACCCAACTTCGTTCCTTTTTATGGCAGAGTAATACTCCATTGTATATATGTACCACATCTTCTTTATCCATTCGTCTGTCGATGGGCATTTAGGTTGCTTCCATGACCTGGCTATTGTAAATAGTGCTGCAATGAACATTGGGGTGCATGTGTCTTTTTGAATTATGGTTTTCTCTTTTATGGACATAGGAGCTGAGGTCAGAGAAGGGCAGGGTCTTCCTGGAAGTCACATGTCACGTTAGCGGCAGAGCTGGGTTTGGGACTCGGTTGTCAGAGGAGCTAATTTGCTTGTCAAGCATGGGGAATGGTAATGTGCCTGCCTTTGTAATTTCATTTATTACCTGTTAGACATTAAGAATAACAGGAAGATAAACAGCAATGAAAACTGATTGGATGGCTAAGGCCGGGAAGCAGCCTTAAATAAAAGAGTTAGGGCTGCTAATATGCCTTTGCAGGTGGGTGTTAGGGTGTCTGCTTGGTGAGCGGATGAGGAGCCCCTGGAAAATGTGTGCGTCTGGCACAGTACAACCTCTTCTGCTGATGGAGCCCTCCCAAGTGGTGGCTGTTTTCCGTGCCCACGCCTCCTACCCTTGGAGTACTCCTGGAGGTGAGGTGTGTCTCCTCTCTCTCGTGCTTGCCACCTCCCTGTCCTTCTTACCCCTCTTTAGCTCGGAATCTCTTGCCATCTTTCCATCACCCATTACCCCAGCTTGTTGTAATTGCCTCCCCTCTGTCACTCCCCATCATTGCCTGATGATTTAATGGCCTACTCACTATCAACACTTGGATGTCTAATGAGCAATTTAAATTCACCATGTCCGAAACCGAGCCCCTGAGCTCCTCCTCCCACAATGTAATCCATCTCAGCTAATGGTAACTCCACCCTTCAGTGGCTCAGAACAGAAGCCCTGACTCCTTTTTCTCTCATACCCCATCAGTAAATCCTATAGGTTCCATCTAGATACAATGGAATACTACACAGCAACAAAAAAAGAACAAGCTACAAATACATGCAACAACGTGGATCAATCTCAGAGACATAATGATGAGTGAAAGAAACCAGATATAAAAGAGTCCCATCTGTAGGAAGTTCAAGAACATCTAAAACTTATAGAATTCAAAATACAAAAACATCTATAAGAATAAAAGAACATCTAAATCAAAATGGCTACCTTTGCATGGGCATTGACTTAGAAGGTACACAAGGAAAACTTCTGGAATGCTGCAAATGTTATATAAGGAGCTCTGCATGGTTGTTAAATGGATGAAGACAAATGTAAAACTTCACCAGGCTGTACAGTGAAGGTTTTTTTATTTTACTCTATGTTATGCTTCAGTAATAAGTTAAGAATGGTTATGTATCCAGAATCTAGGCTTAGCCCTTAAATCATCCTGTGTGATCTTCCAGGTCTCTTTTTCTTGCTGCAGTGACTTGAAGGAGGATTCTTCTCCTTCCTTCATCCTCCACATTCAAAATAAAACTAAGTCTTCTAAGCTCTACTGTCAGAAACATCTAGAATTTGTTCCCTTTGCTCCATCTTCACTTCTCCTCCTTAGTGCAGGTCATTGTCACCTGTCATCTGGACAATGAAATAGCTTTGTTCTTTTTGATGTCTGTATAGTATTCCACCACCTACTGCAAGTCATGACCTGAATAGTGGCCCCCAAATATATGTCCATGTCCTAATCCCTGGAGTCTTATCTTAGTCAGAGCAGGCTGCCATAACAAAATACTGTAGCCTGGTGGCTTAAACAACAGACATTTATTTCTCATAGTTCTTGAGGCTAGAAAGTCCAAGATCAAGGTGCTAACAACATAGGTTTCATTCTGAGGTGTCTTCTCTTGGCTTGTAGGCAGGTGCCATCTTGCTGAGTGCTTACATGACGTCTCTCTTGTGTTCACTCACAGAGTGAGTGAGCTCTCTGGTGTCTTTTCTTATAAGGGCACAATCCCATCATGAGGGCTCTACCCTCATCTAATCCTAATGAACCCCCAAGGCCCCATCTCCAAATACCATCACATTGGGAAGTGAGGAGTTCAACGTACGAATTTTGGAGAGATACCAACCGTCAGTCTATAATAAACCTGTAAATGTTACCTTATTGGAACAAAGATCTTGCAGATATGATTAAGAGTCTTGCAATGAGAACATCATCCTGAATTATCCTGTGGGCCCTAAATGCCATCACGTATGTTCTTTTAAGAGGGATGTGGAGGAAGATTTTACACACACACAGACACACACAGAGGAGAAGGCACATGTAAAGATGAAGCAGAAAGAGAGACGGCTACATGCCAAGGAATGCTGGCGGCCACCAGAAGCTGGAAGAGCCAAGGAACAGATTTTCCCTTCGAGACTGTGCAGGGAGCCTGGTCCTACGGACACACTGATTTTAGACCTCTGGCCTCCAGAACTGTGAGAGAATAAAGTTCTGTTGTTTTAAGGCACCCGATTGGTGGTAATTTGTTACAATAGCCCTGAGAAACCAATACACTATACTGTGATTTATGTGACCATCCCCTGTTGGTGGACATTTAGGTTACTGCCAAATTTCTCATTTCAAACAATGTTGCAGTAAGCACTCTTGTACATTGTCTTTTTATAGTATGGCTGCACATTTTTTTCTATTTGAGAAACTCCTGGAAATGGAATTATTGGGAATTAATGGGAATAGCAGTTAAAATTTTGATAAGTGGAGGGGGCTGGGCTCTTTTTTAAAAAGTTGTTCCTGTGCTGTGCACGTCACAGGCATATTAGTATTATTCTTGTTTATCTCTTTTACAGATTAGGAAACTGAGGCTCAAAGAGGTTAAATCACTTGCTCAAAGTTATGCATTTGGGAAATTGCTACGTCAGGATATAAATCCTGTCTCTCTGACTTTTTATTTAAGATAATGAATGTAAATCATTTAGTACCCTACTTTGTGCTGAGTCAATGTTGACTAGATATTATTATTATCACACTTTTTGTTTTTTTTTTCAAGGCATGTTATGAGAGTAGTATCACGTATGATGAAATGATTAGATATTTATTGAGTATCTACTGTGGGCTACACATAGGCTTGATGCTGAGTGTACAGCCCATGAATGAGTCGGATATGGTCCCTGCCCTCCTGGAGCTCATATTCCATCAAAGGAGACAGCTTTTGGTTTGATAATTCCAAATGTGATGAGCGCTATTGGGGAGAAGTGCCAAATTGAGGGGGCATTTGGAAGGTAGGTAACTTTGTGGCCCCTTGTGCCTAGTAGATGAAGCAAGTCTGGCTCTTCCCACTAGCATCCTTCAAACATCCACATTAAGTAGATCAGTCCTGAGAAATGATGATTTGTCAGTATCAGGCCTTGGGGGCCTTTACTGAGGTCTAAATCAAATTCAGAAGCTGAAGAGCCAGGCCTGAGTTTAGTGTGGATTTTACAGGTCAGTGAGGCTGAACAGCAGCTCCCCGGCTGGTGATAAATGTGTTGGGATCTCTCTCTGGCTCTGCCAAGGCCACTGTTAACTCGGTATCTTCATTTCCCGAGAGTGTTATGGAGAGGCTGGAAATAGTCATCAGGCTGGAACCCTCCACCAGAGGTCTTTAGGAGGACTTTCTGGGGGGCTGCGCGTCCGCTCCTGGCTCAGGTCCTGGGTGACCTGGGGCATCCCCTATGCTGGCAAGTGGCTGAGATAGGAGGAGATGACGGTAAGCTCCTAAGAGTAGGGACCACGTATTACCCTCCTCCTATCCCTGAGACAAGAACTGTGCCTGGCACAGATAAATATCTGTTGAATGACCACATTAGCAAAGGAAAGGTGCCTTGCATAAAAAGCAGAGACCAAGTGACTATCCATAATATTCTTGCCATCCCTCATTCTTTTGGGATGATTTCTGGCGTTGCCCATTTAGTATCATCCCCTGTCTCCCTACCTCAGGCTCAAACGCAGACTGTGCCAATCCGTGGATGAAGAACCAGAGAAGAGATGGTGGGATTTTGTCCTGAAAAGACCTAGATGGACTTGTCAGAGAGGAGAGAGAACAGAGTTCTATGAGAGAGAGGCTTTGTGAGGCACACATGGAAGGGGGGTTTGAAGGTTTTGGGGGAGAGTTGGGAGTGAGGAACATGTGATGAGGAATGCGGGAGAGCTGGCATGTAAGAGAAGGGGGTTCTTTAAAGAAGTGTATCTGTGGATCATGAATTTGATCCCTCTTTAATGCTGCCCAAGAGATGCAGAAAGACCAGACTGACATACTTTTGGTTGCTGGGCTGAGTTTCTTTAAATTCTACAGTGCTCCAGACTTGGCCACGTGGGAACCTGAGTTTGATTAGGGTTACGTGTGGACTCTCAAATCAGTTCTGGCTTCTAATAACTCCTGGCCTTCACCATCCTGAGATCCCCTGTAATTGTTGGTGGTCTCACCCTTTGGCATAGCAATACCACTAGCTAACCAATAGCAAGAGCCTACCAAGTGCCAGGCACTGTCTAGGCTTAACGTTCATGACCATATTTTAAGGTAGATATTTTTATTATTTCCATTTTACAGATGAAGAAACTAATGAAAGAGAGGTTAAACAGCTTGCCCAGGGTCACAGATAGTTGATGGTAGAAGTGGGGTGTGCACCAAAGTCATGTGATTCTAGAACCAGAGTTCTCAACCCCTCTTGTAAGCAGCTCTCGATTCTCACAGTGCTGCAGGAGCTGAGTATTGTGTTGTGAAGTGAGAAGACAAATTCCCTGTTCCTTCCTTGGAAGCTGAGCTTTCACATCACTCTGTCTGAGAGCCCCCTTTCTCGCAGCGCACACACACTCACACACATATAGCCCATCATCTGGGTTTGCTGTGCTCTGCCTGTTACCTGTTACCTGAACCTCCTGCTTCCCTCCGCCCTGCAGGCTTTGCTGTCGAGCCTTCCCTGTGCCAGTCGCCTTTTCCTTTTATGGTGACGTTTCTCTCGGAACCGGAGCCGTCCCTCCCTAAAACCCAGCTTCCGTTACCTGCTCCTCCGTGTCCATTTCTCTTTCAGATGATGTTTGAATGTGTATAAATCCCAGTTAGGGATGGGATTCAAGTTTTTTTTCCCCTCGGCTTTGTGTTTCGGTTGGATGTAAATAAATAATGGGGGTAAGAGTATTACTCATCTCCACAGGTGGAAGTCTGCAAATCCCAGCTCTGACCCTGCTGGGTTTCCCCATGAGATTTTACATAAACTGTATGTCACACTGCAAGCAGCCTACAAGTGCAATTATTAACAGTGCATGTGATTTTGTAAACAACAACTAGGATCAATGGTGGATGTTTGGGGGAGAAATGTAGGCTCCATAAATGGAAGCTGTGGCAGACACTTGTGTATCACACCCAGTACCTAAACCCCCTTCTTCCTTGAGAGCAGAACATTTTAAAAAAATAGGCAGTGGTATACCCAGTCCTAGGCTATGAGTTATGACGAGCTGAAGCCAATTACGACAGTCCTGTTCCTTACTCTGCCAGCTTCCCTTGAAGGCAGAAGTGACACAAATGAGATCTATGGGACCTAAACAGAACTCTGCTGTGAGTGCTTCTGGGAACAAGGGTGTCTCCCAATAAAAGGGAAAACATGCAGCCGGCACCATCTCTCCTCCCCTTTTCTGCTTGGAAAGAGGACGTGGTGTCTGCAGAAGCCACGGCCACCTTGAAACCATGCGGTGAGAAGCAGGGGGCTAAACATAGATGTGCTAAAATGGCCAGTGGCCTCGCGTCCCTGATGACGGAACTAACAAGAGCCACTTACTTCTGGACATCTTAAGAGAGAAAAACAAACTTCCTTTTATTATTTTTTCTTTGTGTAAGCCTCTGTTCATTAGCTTTTCTGTTACTTGCAGCCAAATGTATTCTGAGTTGCTACAGAAGTGACTTCTTTTTCTTCCTTGTTGACAACTAATAAAATGCTCATTTTAGAAAAAAAATTTAAAAACAGATAAACAAAAAAATCCATAAATAATCACTGTTGACATCCTTTTGAAACTCTTCTATGACTAAAAAATCTTCAGTTAACATTTATTGAGTGTTTATGATAGGATCACGTGAAGTCTCTTACTTTCTGTATTTTACTCTCACAGGAGCCCACGAGGTACGTATCATTACTATTCGGAAAAAATACACTTACTCCTTCTAAATTTCCCTCTCCCTATTAAAGTTAACCATTGTTACTGACTTGTTCTTATGATTCCAGCTTGTTTTCCCTATGCAATTACATACACATTCAGAAGGGTTTGTATTTTGCATAACAATTAGATCATACTAGGCATATAGTCCTTGAACTTTGCTTTTTGCCTTTAATAATTTATCTCAGAGATTTCCCTGTGTCAGTTCAAACAGATCTATCTCAAAATTCTCAGCAGCCGTGTAGTAAGTAAGGCAGCTCTTCCTAAGAGTCAGAACAGTTCAAAGGCAGAGCGGGCTGCTCAAGTGCTAACGATCTCCCTGTTTCTGAAGGAACCACTTAGAACAAGGTAACCCCTCAGAGAGGGAGATCAGCATCAGGTGGTAGGTTGGACTGCGGCGGCCTTTAAGGAGCACACTTACCTTGAGATCTGATGATTCTCTGGCTTGGCAAGAAGGTTCTAGCAACAATCTGGATTTAGTGGCAAAGGACAGAGGTTTTTAATTTTTCAGGATATTGTAGAATAATGGTTAAAAGCACAACTTACTAGGTATGTGACCTTGAATAAGTCACTTCACCTCTGTGAGCCTCACTTAGTGCATAAGCAAAATAGGACATCAGTTACACCTGGTTCAGTGGTTCTCAACGTTGGCTGCATATTCGAATCACCTGGGAGGCTTTTTATCCGCACCCAGTGAATGGACCAGCTGGAAAAAACAATCTTTGGGGATGGAGCCCGGCCATCTGTAACTAGAAAAGAAGACTTTTCTAGATGAGTCTAGTGCACAGACTTGAGAATCATTGACCCGGCCAAGTCGTGTGCATCAGCTAGAGGTCACACTTAATTTCACAAAAACCCTCTAAGATAAGTAGTGTCCATGTCACAAAGGAGCAAACTAAGGCTTGGAGAGGTGAACTGACTTGGCTGAAGAGGTGAAGCGGGGATTCCCACCCATCTTTGAATCTTTAATTCATTATACTAATTATTGCCAATTATTGGAATCACCTGGGGGAGCGTTTACATATCCTGATGCTCAGGCCATATCCTAGACCAATGACGGGAGACCCAGGCATGAATAGTGTCTAAAATGATTTTAATGTGTGACAGTCTCTGGTATAGACACAGTGGATGAAGTCCCTGTCATAGAAGGGGTTCAGTGAATAAATCTATTAGTATTGCTTATTTTTTTGAGAGGAAATATAGAAATTGTAGTTGATTGTGTGAGCTTTGGAATCAAGCAGGTCTGGCTGGGATCATCCTGAGATTACTCTGACACTTTCTGGCTGCAAGGTCTGCACAGGTGTTGCTCTCTGAGTCTCAGCTTCACTGTCTAGAAAGTGGAGATAAAACTATATGCCTCAAAACATGATTATAGCACTTAGACAAGAGAGTATTTGAAATGCACTGTGCACAGGGTCAGGCAAACAGTGGGCCCTAAAATGCTTTTGGCCGTAATTACTATAATTAATCACAAGACTCCAGAGTTCAGTGGGAATCCTGGTTTTACCTTTCAAGCCAAGTCAATTCATTTCTCCAAGCCTCAGTTTTCTCATCTGTGACATGGACACTATGTATCTTAGATGCTTCTTGTGAAATGTAATATGTATAAAACTGCACAATACATATGTTCTTAGCCATTGACAGTTGGAATGATTATACACACCCTGGAGAGGTTCATGCATTTCTCCTGGTTTCTCCATCAAATACATCTAGTTTTATTTATTTATTTATTTATTATCTGTACACAAATGTTTCTAGCCACTTTATTCATAATAGCCCCAAACTGGAAACAACCCAGATGTCCTTCATGAGGTGGAGTTAAATTACGGCACAAACTATTGGTAGGAACAAACTGTTGACATTATAATCTTGTCTTTCTTATTAAGATCTTTAATCCATGGAGATTCCTCCTTTGTAAATAGAGTAATAAAGATGGTAAGCTTTATTTTTCCTAGTGAGTTAGTGTTCCCAGTACCACCTATTGAAAAATCCACCACCTCCCCCATGTTTGAGGCACCATCTTTTTCACACGTCAAGTTCCCTTAGATACATTTCTAAGCTTTCTATTTTGTTCCATTGGTCCATCTGCATGTTCTTATACCCGCTCTTTAGGTTTTGTGTTATCAGTTTTGCAAATACATCTAGTTTCAAAGTTGAGATCACAGTCTGGCGTGTGGTTATTTGGCCTGTATAGTGTTTATAGGAAAAATACTTTATTTTTAGAGCAGTCTTAGGTTCACAACAAAATTGAGTGGAAAGTACAGGGAGTTCCCACACACCCCCTGCCCCAACCCATGCACAGCCTCCCTCATCATCAACATCTCACACTAGAGGGTACATTTGTTACAATGGATGGATCTACATCATTGTCACCCAAAGGCCATAGTTTACTTTAGGGTTCACTCTTACTGTTGTACATTCTGTGGGTTTTGACAAATGTATAATGACATATGTCTACCATTACAGTATCATACTGAATAGTTTCTCTGCCCTAAGAATTCTCTGTGCTCTGCCTATTTGTCCCTCCCTCACCCAAACCCCTGACGCCACTGATCTTTTCACTGTGTGTTTAAATATATTTAAAATTTGTTACCATTTCTGTAAAAACAGGAGCTTGCACATAAATATCTGGATGCCCAGTTTCTCTTGAAATATGGAGAGATCAGGCAATAATAGTGCCAAAATCCACAGGGCATACTTTCTAAAGCTCAGTAGTAGCATTTAGACGAATCAGTCCTCAGTCAGACTCAATGCCGCTTTCCATAAAAGAAGAAACACTTTATAACATCCTCTTTACTATCCAGAAATGAAATTCACAGATAATAGAATCTATATATATACACGTAGCTTCAAAAAATCAATATAATGCCCTAATAGCATTATAACAGAGAGTAAAGTGAATGTAGTCTATAATAAGACAGTATATATTTCAACAGGTAAATGTTTGCATATGACTCTACAATAAAACATAATGATATAGTCAGATAATTGCTTCTATATATAATCACTGTGACTGTTGACGGAGGCAAACTTGTACAGATGTGTTGTGTCACCTACAAAAAATGCCATGCACAGCGCTGCCGTCAATGACCTGGTTTTCTGAAATGGTGCACAACTTTCGGTAACGTTCTGAACAAAGCAAAGAACAATCTTTGCTCAATTTATCCAGTAGTAATATTCCTTTAAAATTCAATGTATACCTAAACCATGCAGAAAATACTTTTTTTTGTTTCTATGTACAAAGAACTTAGAGTTAGGCTCAGTTGGTTATGATAAATTTACTTTTCACGGATGTTAAGTGTCTGGCAGGGCATTGATGTGAAAGCATTGCACACTTCCAGACCTAGTGATGATCTAATCTCCTCCCAGCATTTTCAGATCTCCCCCTAGGGGGCAGCACCACCACCATTGAGAACCTATGCTTCAGGACAAGGGGTGCCCTTGGGCACCAGACCTTACATTTCCCTTGTCAAGTGCTTGAAGTAGGAGATTTGCTTGTTTGTTTGTTTGCTTGTTTTTGTTTTTAATGGCGAAAAGGCATTTCTCTGGATGGGAAGAACTTCTTTTGTCCTCATGGAGTCAGTCGAGGGAGCAAGGATTTATTATCCCAAGCAAGGAAAGCCATAAAAATAAAAGATCTGTCAAAAAGAGCAATTATTTACTTGACAAATATTTGATCATGATAGCAGCAATGGCTGTCTTTATTTTTTAATTTTTATTGAGATGTAATTGGCTTACAATATTGTGTAAGTTTAAGGTGTGTGATGTGTTGATTTGATACATTTATAGTGTCCCCGTGACCCTGCTCCACCTTACTGCTTTTCAATAGCGTTTCTTGCCTTTTAAAATACTAGATAATATACTCATTTATTAGGATTATTGTGTGTCTCGTTCCTAGTATGTAAGTAACTCAGGGACTGGATTCTTTCACTGCTTTGTTCATTGATATGCCCACGTGCCTAGAATGGTGCCTGGCACGTGGTAGATGCTCCATAAATATTTATGGGATGAATGAGTAAATTTCATGTAATTCTCATATTCTCCTCCCAGTGAAGCTATTGTTATTCCCATTGTACAGTTGAGAAAAATGAGGTTCAGACATATAAAGACATCTCCACCTGGAAAATGTCTTCTCAGGCTCCAGGGCTCAATTCAAAAGCCACCTCCACCTGGAAGCCTTCCCTGGCCTGCGATTGCATTCCTATAAGCACTTCCGTAGTTCTTTCTACTTACCTTTGTTATTACAGCATTTCATCGCATAACATTATATTATAGGTTGTTTTCAGTCAATGACTCACTCCTTTTACTTATTCATTTGTCAACTTTATATTGAACACTTGTTTTGTGCCAGGCAATGTTCTATAACAGTGTTTCTCAAGAGTGTTTGGGGGAATTACCTGCTTCAGAATCAACAGGAGCCCTTGCTAAAGTGCAGAGTCCCAGGTTCCACATATGAACTACCAGGTTAGACTGTCTGAGACTAGGACCCAGGGATCTGCATAATAAAGGTGAAGACTTGCTCTTGTACAGGTGCAGAGTCAACTAAGGACATGGCCTCTGTCCTTAGGGCATTAACAGTCTGGTGGACTGTCTGCCTTTCTCATTAACCCAGAACTACTCAAGGTCCATCATTCATTCAGGACCTAGGCCACGGCCTTGTATGAAGCGGTGGAATTTGTGGAATGAATATATAAATTCACTCATTCAAAAATGTTTATTGAGTATCTTCTGTGTTCTGGGTACTATTGTAGACATAGGATGCAGCAGTAAACCAACAGACAACATCCCTGTCCTCATGAAGCTCACAAAATGAACAAGCAACTAAATAAGGCAGCTCTGATTTGCTTTGTTGCACAGGTCTGAGCCTCTGCTCTGCCCTCAAGTCCTACGTGGCCTGCCTCCTGATGATGGCCCCAGCTCCCTCCCATAATATGCATCCCTCATTCCCTCTGCTCCAGCCACACAGGTCCCCTTTCAGTCCCTCTGACTCCCATACTCCCTCCTGCCACAGGGCCTTTACATATGCAATCCCCTCTACCTGAAATGGCTTTCCCTCCCTTTTTCCTGTGGGTGTTGACTATTATATACGCTAGCTCAGTCATCGCCTCCTCAGAGAAGCCTTCCCTGACTCCTTTCTCTGTCATTTCTTTCTATCACAGGCCCTCTGAGCACCAGCATCACTGCTTCATGTTACATGTTACACATGTTACAGCCACAGTCGTACATCTGCATGACTGATTGTCTGCATCCCCTGCTAAACTGAGCTCCATGAGGTCAGAGGCTGAGTCTGTTTTGTCAGTGACTTTATTCCCAGCACCTTTCTCAGGGCATGGCACAGTAAATATGTGATAAATGAAAAAATGAGTGGTAGAAACCCTGACACTTGGCTTCTCTGTGCCTACAGCACCCATGTATATGTGCGTGTGACAAACTTAAACCACTGGAAGAGTGATCGAAGGTTGTAGAAGACAAAGGGGTCTGACCTTTCCCCTCTTCCCAAGGCTGAGGACACAATGTCAAGGTACCCTATAGTAACATGCAGTATGAATGGTAAAGGGCCCAGCCTTGGGATGTGAGTGACCTAAATTCCAATCTGTTTTCTGTACTTGTTAGCTGTGTGGTATTGGGCAAGTCATTTCTGCCCATGAGCCTCAGTATCCTCGTCTGCAAAATGGGTGGATGTACCTACTTCACAGGGTCATTAGGAGGATTAATACATGGTACTGTTTATGGAGCACTAACCGTGTGCTCAGTTCACCCCTAAAATAACCCTATGAAGAAGGCACTATTAATAATATCATCCCCGAGCTCTACGCACCACCAGTCCCTTCCATCAGGAAACTTACACAAGCCTCTTAGATAGCCTCATCCACCAGAGGGCAGACAGCAGAAGCAAGAAGAACTGCAATCCTGCAGCCTGTGGAATGAAAACCACATTCACAGAAAGCTAGACAACATGAAAAGGCAGAGGGCCATGTACCAGATGAAGGAACGAGATAAAACCCCAGAAAAACAACTAAAGGAAGTGGAGATAGGCAACCTTCCAGAAAAAGAATTCAGAATAATGATAGTGAAGATGATCCAGCACCTCGGAAAAGGAATGGAGGCAAAGATCGAGAAGATGCAAGAAATGTTTAACAAAGACCTAGAAGAATTAAAGAACAAACAAACAGAGATGAACAATACAATAACTGAAATGAAAACTACACTAGAAGGAATCAATAGCAGAATAACCGAGGCAGAAGAAAGGATAAGTGACCTGGAAGACAGAATGGTGGAATTCACTGCTGCAGAACAGAATAAAGAAAAAAGAATGAAAAGAAAAGAAGACAGACTAAGAGACCTCTGGGACAACATTAAATGCAACAACATTCGCATTATAGGGGTCCCAGAAGGAGAAGAGTGAGAGAAAGGACCCGAGAAAATATTTGAAGAGATTATAGTCGAAAAGTTCCCTAACATGGGAAAGGAAATAGCTACCCAAGTCCAGGAAGTGCAGAGAGTCCCATACAGGATAAACCCAAGGAGAAACACGCTGAGACACATAGTAATCAAATTGGCAAAAACTAAACACAAAGAAAAACTATTGAAAGCAGCAAGGGGAAAATGACAAATAACATACAAGGGAACTCCCATAAGGTTAACAGCTGATTTCTCAGCAGAAACTCTACAAGCCAGAAGGGAGGGGCATGATATACTTAAAGTGATGAAAGGGAAGAACCTACAACCAAGATTACTCTACCTGGCAAGGATCTCATTCAGATTCGATGGAGAAATCAAAAGCTTTACAGACAAGCAAAAGCTAAGAGAATTCAGCACCACCAAACCAGCTCTATAACAAATGCTAAAGGAACTTCTCTAAGTGGGAAACACAAGAGAAGAAAAGGACCTACAAAAACAAACCCAAAACAATTAAGAAAATGGTCATAGGAACATACATATCGATAATTACCTTAAACGTGAATGGATTAAATGCTCCAACCAAAAGACACAGCCTTGCTGAATGGATACAAAAACAAGACCCATATATACGCTGTCTACAAGAGACCCACTTCAGACCTAGGGACACATACAGACTGAAAGGAGGGGATGGAAAAAGATATTCCATGCAAATGGAAATCGAAAGCTGGAGCAGCAATACTCATATCAGATAAAATAGACTTTAAAATAAAGAATCTTACAAGAGACACGGACGGACACTACATAATGATCAAGGGATCAATCCAAGAAGAAGATATAACAATTATAAACATATATGCACCCAACATAGGAGCACGTGAATACATAAGGCAACTGCTAACAGCTATAAAAGAGGAAATCGACAGTAACACAGTAATAGTGGGGGACTTTAACACCTCACTTACACCAAAGGATAGATCATCCAAATAGAAAATTACTAAGGAAAAACAAGCTTTAAATGACACAATAGACCAGACACATTTAATTGATATTTATAGGACATTCCATCCAGAAACAGCAGATTACACTTTCTTCTCAAGTGCGCATGGAACATTCTCCAGGATAGATCACATCTTGGGTCACAAATCAAGCCTCAGTAAATTTAATAAAATTGAAATCATATCAAGCATCTTTTGCGACCACAATTCTATGAGATTAGAAATGAGTTACAGGGAAAAAAACGTAAAAAACACAAACACATGGAGGCTAAAAAATACATTACTAAATAACCAAGAGATCACTGAAGAAATCAAAGAGGAAATCAAAAAATACCTAGAGACAAATGACAATGAAAACACGACGATCCAAAACTTGTGGGATGCAGCAAAAGCAGTTCTAAGAGGGAAGTTTATAGCTATACAAGTCTACCTCAAGAAACAAGAAAAATCTCAAGTAAACAATCTAACCTTACACCTAAAGGAACTAGAGAAAGAAGAACAAACAAAACCCAAAGTTAGCAGAAGGAAAGAAATCATAAAGATCAGAGCAGAAATAAATGAAATAGAAACAAAGAAAACAATAGCAAAGATCAATAAAACTAAAAGCTGGTTCTTTGAGAAGATAAACAGAATTGATAAGCCATTAGCCAGACTCATCAAGAAAAAGAGGGAGAGGACTCAAATCAGTAAAATTAGAAATGAAAAAGGAGAAGTTACAACAGACACTGCAGAAATACAAAGCATCCTAAGACTACTACAGCCAACTCTATGCCAATAAAATGGACAACCTGGAAGAAATGGACAAATTCTTAGAAAGGTATAACCTTCCAAGACTGAACCAGGAAGAAATAGAAAATATGAACAGACCAATCACAAGTAATGAAATTGAAACTGAGATTAAAAATCTTCCAACAAACAGAAGTCCAGGACCAGATGGCTTCACAGGTCAATTCTATCAAACATTTAGAGAAGAGCTAACACCCATCCTTCTCAAACTCTTCCAAAAAATTGCAGAGGAAGGAACACTCCCAAACTCATTCTATGAGGCCACCATCACCCTGATACCAAAACCAGACAAAGATACTACAAAAAAAGAAAATTACAGACCAATATCACTGATGAATATAGATGCAAAAATCCTCAACAAAATACTAGCAAACAGAATCCAACAACACATTAAATGGTCATACACCATGATCAAGTGGGATTTATCCCAGGGATGCAAGGATTCTTCAATATACACAAATCAATCAATGTGATACACCATATTAACAAATTGAAGAATAAAAACCATATAATCATCTCAATAGATGCAGAAAAAGCTTTTGACAAAATTCAACACCCATTTATGATAAACACTCTCCAGAAAGTGGGCATAGAGGGAACCTACCTCAACATAATAAAGGCCATATACGACAAACCCACAGCAAACATCATTCTCAATGGTGAAAAGCTGAAAGCATTTCCTCTAAGATCAGGAACAAGACAAGGATGTCCACTCTCACCACTATTATTCAACATAGTTTTGGAAGTCCTAGCCACGGCAATCAGAGAAGAAAAAGAAATAAAAGGAATACAAATTGGAAAAGAAGAAGTAAAACTGTCACTGTTTGCAGATGACACGATACTATACATAGAGAATCCTAAAGATGCCACCAGAAAACTACTAGAGCTAATCAATGAATTTGGTAAAGTTGCAGGATACAAAATTAATGCACAGAAATCTCTTGCATTCCTATACACTAATGATGAAAAATCTGAAAGAGAAATTAAGGAAACACTCCCATTTACCATTGCAACAACAAGAATAAAATACCTAGGAGTAAACCTACCTAGGGAGACAAAAGACCTGTATGCAGAAAACTATAAGACACTGATGAAAGAAATTAAAGATGATACCAACAGATGGAGAGATATACCATGTTCTTGGATTGGAAGAATCAATATTGTGAAAATGACTCTACTACCCAAAGCAATCTACAGATTCAACGCAATCCCTATCAAATTACCAATGGCATTTTTTACAGAACTAGAACAAAAAATCTTAAAATTTGTATGGAGACACAAAAGACCCCGAATAGCCAAAGCAGTCTTGAGGGAAAAAAACGGAGCTGGAGGAATCAGACTCCCTGACTTCAGACTATACTACAAAGCTACAGTAATCAAGACAATATGGTACTGGCACAAAAACAGAAACATAGATCAATGGAACAAGATAGAAAGCCCAGAGATAAACCCACGCACCTATGGCCAACTAACATGACAAAAGAGGCAAGGATGTACAATGGAGAAAAGACAGTCTCTTCAATAAGTGGTGCTGGGAAAACTGGACAGCTACATGTAAAAGAATGAAATTAGAACACTCCCTAACACCATACACAAAAATAAACTCAAAATGGATTTGAGACCTAAATGTAAGACCAGAAACTATAAAACTCTTAGAAGAAAACATAGGAAGAACACTCTTTGACATCAATCACAGCAAGATCTTTTTTGATCCACCTCCTAGAGTAATGGAAATAAAAACAAAAATAAAGAAATGGGACCTAATGAAACTTAAAAGCTTTTGAACAGCAAAGGAAACCATAAACAAGATGAAAAGACAACTCTCAGAATGGGAGAAAATATTTGCAAACGAATCAATGGACAAAGGAGTAATCTCCAAAATATATAAACAGCTCATGCAGCTCAATATTAAAGAAACAAACAACCCAATCCAAAAATGGGCAGAAGACCTAAATAGACATTTCTCCAAAGAAGACATACAGATGGCCAAGAAGCACATGAAAAGCTGCTCAACATCACTAATTATTAGAGAAATGCAAATCAAAACTACAATGAGGTATCACCTCACACCAGTTAGAATGGGCATCATCAGAAAATCTACAAACAACAAATGCTGGAGAGGGTGTGGAGAAAAGGGAACCCTCTTGCACTGTTGGTGGGAATGTAAATTGATACAGCCACTATGGAGAACAGGATGGAGGTTCCTTAAAAAACTAAAAATAGAATTACCATATGACTCAGCAATCCCACTACTGGGCATATACCCAGAGAAAACCATAATTCAAAAAGACACATGCACCCCAATGTTCATTGCAACACTATTTACAATAGCCAGGTCATGGAAGCAACCTAAATGCCCATCAACAGATGAATGGATAAAGAAGATGTTGTACATATATACAATGGAATATTACTCAGCCATAAAAAGGGATGAAATTGAGTCATTTGTTGAGACGTGGATGGATCTAGAGACTGTCATACAGAGTGAAGTTAGTCAGAAAGAGAAAAACAAATATCGTATATTAACACATATATGTGGAACCTAGAAAAATGGTACAGCTGAACCGGTTTACAGGGCAGAAGTTGAGACACAGATGTAGAGAACAAACGTCTGGACACCAAGTGGGGAAAGCAGCGGGGGGGTGGGGATGGTGGTGTGCTGAATTGGGCGATTGGGATTGACATGTATACACTGATGTGTATAAAGTTGATGACTAATAAGAACCTGCTGCATAAAAAAATAAAAAATAAAGAAAATAATATCATCCCCATTTTATTTATTTATTTTTAATTGAAGTATAGTTGACTTACAATATTGTGTTAGTTTCAGGCATACAACGAAGTGATTCATATATACATGAATACATATATATACACCTATACATCTATATAATACATATATATACGTATATACACATATATGTATATATCTATATTCTTTTTTCCAGTTGTTTTCCATTATAGTTTATTACAAGATATTGAATATAGTTCCCTGTGCTATACAGTAAATCCTTGTTGTTTATCTGTTTTATATATGGTAACGTGCATGTGTTAATCCCATATTCCCAATTATCCCTCCCCCACCCTTCCGCTTTGGTAACCATGAGTTTGTTTTCTATGTCTGTGAGTCTGTTTCTGTTTTGTAAATAAGTTCATTTGCACTGTTTTTTTAGATTCCACATATAAGTGATATCATATATTTGTCTTTCTCTGTCTGACTTACTTCACTTAGTATGATAATCTCTAGTTCCATCCATGTTGCCACAAAGGGCATTATTTCATTCTTTTTTATGGCTGAGTAACATTCCATTGTATATGTATACCACATCTTCTTTATCCATTCATCTGGTGATGGACGCTTAGGTTGCTTCCATGTCTTGGCTGTTTTATATAGTGCTTCTGTGAATATTGGGTTGCATGTACCTTTTTGAATTAGAGCTTTCGTCTTTTCCAGATATATGCCCAGGATTGCTGGATCATATAGTAGCTCTATTTTTAGTTTTTTTTTTAAGGAACCTCTATACTGTTTTCCATAGTGGCTGCACCAATTTACATTCCCACCAGCAGTGCAGTTTCCTTTTCTCCACACCGTCTCCAGCGTTTATTATTTGCAGACGTTTTGATTATGGCCATTCAGACAGGTGTGAGGTGATACCTCGTTGTAGTTTTGATTTGCATTAACATCATCCCCATTTTATAGCCAAGGAGATTGAGGTCCAAGGACACACAGGTAGTGAGTGGTAGAGCCAGGGCTGAAGGCAGTCTGCCTCTAGAGCCTGATTGTTTAATCACTGTGCTATACTGTCAGGTGACCTCAGCATATCTTCTCCTGTTCAGTAAAGTACTTAGCAAAGCACCTGGTACATACAAGCACTCACTAAATTGGGTCTTCTCTTCTAATTGTCTCCTTGGCTTGAGCTGGAGGTCAGAGAGGAATTCCCTGGCATTTATTCATGGCCTGGCTCAGCTCAGGAGACAAGGTTAAGGACTAAGCAGTGAACCTCAGCCTTTGAGATGCTCAGCACGCTCCTGTCAGCCTCTCGCCCACGTCGAAAGGCATTTTGACACACATCTTTATTACCAATATGAAAGAGACCCTTTTGTGCCTGGAGATTTGTGTTCAGAGCCTGGCTTTCCTGCTGTCTTTACTGGTGACCCGGAGCAGAGCATTTAACCCTTTCCTGTTCAGCACTTCCGTGATCCTTTCCACATTTTTCATCATCTCAGCAGATATTTATTTGGTAACTGTTGCATGCACAGCACAATGCCTGGCATCATGGGGGATGCAAAAGAAATAGGAGATGCAGCCCCTGCCCTCCAGGACAGTATAGTCTTACAGAGTGGGCTTTGGATTCAGATAGACCCGGTTTGAATCTCTGCTGTATTATTGACCAGGTAAGTGACTTCAGATGAGTGATTAACCTCACAATACCTCGGTTTCCTCAGCTGTAAAATAAAGATGATATTAATATCTTCTTCAGAGGCTTGTTGTGTGCTAACGTGTATATGTACCATGCTCAATACAAAGATTGATTGAATGGAATTGATAAATAAATGTTAGTCATTAGGATGCGTATGATCGTGATGATAGTGATAACGATGATGGTGATGATTGTGATGGTGATAATAGTGGTGATGGTGATGATGGTAATGATGATAGAGATGATGACGGTGATGGTGATAATAGTGATAGTGGTGATAATTATGATGACAGTGATGATGGTGATGATGGTGATGAGTGATGATGATGATGGTATGATAGTGATGGTGATGACGGTGGTGATGATTGTGACCATGCAGCAGACACTGAATTAAGTCCCAGTTTGTTCATACCAGATGTATGAAAAACCCTTACATGGGTTCAGACAGACCTGGGTTCAATTCTGAGCTCCACCATGTTTTTGGCTGTGTGATCTTGGGCCGGGCTCTTAACCATTCTAAGCTTTAAAATATTGATAAAATATTGCATAAAATATTGATGACTGTCCCTGACATAGACACTTGTCTCACATCTGGATGGTGATATGAGAGAACACCAAGCAGAGAGGCGGGTACCCAATAGATGCTCATTATATGGTATTTTTTTTTTGTCCCTTTTCTTTCCTTCCTCATAGAATTCCTCATTAAATCCCACGAAGTAGCATAGTCCCAAGAAAAGAGTTTGGGGCCTGAAATCTCTTTGCTTTGGCATCAAAACGTTTTTCTTCAACTAAGAGAAATCTTAGAGTAGCTTAAGGAAAAAGTGCGGTTTGTTAAAAGCCCACAGTGCTGACTCAGGAAGCTTACAGGGAACAGATGCAGCCTGGCCTTCCATGGCCCTGGAACTGTGAGCCAGAAAAGGTCTGGAATTAAGGCAAATTCATATTCTCTGTCTCTGTCTGTCTCCCTTTCTCCCTCAGTAGCCACAGACCTGGAGGAGAACCCTCTCTCTCCAGACTCTTTCTGTGCTTCTTTTAGTCACATGTGGAAGATGGCACCCACCTGGCTCTTGAATTTACATGTCCTCAGTTGAAACAGCCAGCAGAGACTAGCTCCTTTAGTTCCATCCCAGGTTTCTGGGAGGGAGAATCTGATTGGTCTGGTTTGGGTGATGTTTCCTCTACGTTCCAACCACCATTGGCTGGGAACTTTGGAGCGGGGGAAGGGGTTCCAGATAGGATAAATATAGCTCCCAAGGGTTTAACTGGGGTGTGGAGTGAGGAATATTTTTAGAGAAGGAGGACAAACACCAGACAAGCTGCCTACTAGAGCTTGGCTAAGATTTATCACGCACTTCCCATGATCCAGGCACTGGGCTAAGAACTTCATACGTGTTTTATTATTTAATCTTCCCAGTAGCTCACTGAATTAGGTCCTGCTCCGATCCTCATTTCATAAATGGGGAAACTGAGGCTCAGAGCAATGTGGCAGTGTGCCCCAAGTCACGTGGGTGGAGCTGGCAGAGCCTTCCACCAGCCTCCCCTCGCGCTGCAGTCTCCCCTGGGAGCTGCTTTCTGACTGCTGTGCTCTTGCTCTCTGAATCTTAGAGGACAAGAGGCTCCATCCCTTGGTGAAACTCTGACTGCCTGATCATGATTGTTATAAAGTTAGAGCACCTGAGTTTTGATCACTCAGCATTAGCTATGCTGGTCATATCCTGTATTCCAGAACTGTGTTGAGAAATGCAATTTGTAGCATCCCAGGTGGAAAATTTCTGATTCTTTCTGACGGAGGATGCCAAGGAGAATTGGTCTCTATCCTGGTGGAAACATAAACATCAATTCTGAGAATGAAGGTGGCGGGGGGAAATAAGGTCCTGGAAACTGATAGAAAGCTGGCTGTTTGGCATCTTGAAATTAACCAGGGCTCTCCCTGTTGCTGGCTTCTTGAGCTCTGGTTACAGGTTTCTGAGACACATTTTTAATCCTCTTGGCATTTCATTTGACCTGGAAAAGAATATAGATTGTTAGGTGCTCAGGTTGTAGGATTTACACACAGGGAGAATTGACCTGATGGGGGCTGATGTGGATTTCACTCACTAACCACACAGTTTCATGCACAGATGATGGACATGTCCAGGACATTGGCTGGCACACAGTGGGCACTCAGTACATGTCTGTTTTCTTCCTTTCTTTTCCTTCAGAGAAAATCTCACGCTAAGTTTAAGAGGTTATTTGTTGCTACTGCCAGCTAGCAGAGGGCGCTATCAATATAACTGATGCCAATTGAAGACAGACCATTCTAGGAAGGAGGAAGTAGTATAGTATAATGGAATATTGCACAGCATGGTAAATATATTGATTGTTAATGTCTCCAGGTGCACGTTCTTCCAAATATTCAGCAGCCAGGTATTAAACACCTATGTGTTCTTGACCCTGGGCTAGATGCTAATAAGGATGTAATAAACCAAATTACTCTCTACCCCCACCATAGTGAAGCAGAGCCTATAGTTTACAAGATTAAGGGAGACAAGAGCAATCAGAGCTGTAAAGTAATAGCTATCATTTATTAAGGACTCACCACGTACCCAACATCGTGCTAAATGCTTTTTATATATTATCTCACTTAAGCCATCAACTCCAGAGAGTAGGCATTTTACAGAAGAGGAAGCTGAGGCTTATAAAAAGAGGTTAAGTAAATACATTCTGAATGGCAGAATGAGGATTTAAACACAGATATATGTAGCTTCAAAGTCCATGTGTTTAAAGTGGTTTAGACAAGTAGTTTAGCCAACGGAGAGCTGTGATTCTGGGGAATAATGAGAGTGACCGTTCTTTCATCTTGGCGCTTCAAGAACCCCCTGGGCATTTGGTGTTCAGGTTAAACTACGTGTCTCTTGGCAAGCTGATTTAGGTTGCTGTGAGGTGGTCTCAGGTCTGTAGGAACACGTGTGAAGCAGGGAAGTGAGGACACACACGCGCGCGTGCACACACACACACACACACACCTTTTTTAGGTCCTGCAGAGTAAGAGGAACAAGGGTAGATGCTTAAAGAGAAAGATGGTCTTATGCACTCCACTCCCCCAATAAACACACTCTGATGCACCCCATCCCCAACATTTGCACGTGAAATGAATATTTAAAAACCTGAATAATGCTTCACATTCGTCCGGATATTAGTTATCCATCTGTTTATTTATACCAAGTTTATTTCCCCAAGTATTCAACGTGGCTTACAAGGATGCACAAAATGTAGCAGAATAAAATAAATGAAAATTAAGATAAGTAAGACAAAGGAGGGAAACAGCCAAGAAAAATAATTTGGATTCTGTAAAGAGATTAATGCATGAATTATAAGGGAAGTAGTGCCATCCTGGTCTGTAAGCTTCCTGCAGCCAGTGCAAAGAGGGAAACATGTCCGTTACAGAATGCATGTGGTTCATAAGGCAAGAAAGTCTGGTGGCTCAGGAGAGACACATCCATTATTGATCCTAAGATCAGAAAGGCATTTTTTTCCTCCTGGAGCCTCATAGAGAAGATGGTGTGTAAAGTAATGAACAATATCCTCAACAGTGTTCTTACAGTAAATGTGATTTTATTTGACTGTTTCATATTATGTCCTACTAAAGTGCAATTCAGGAAAGTAAGAGGATCCTAGAGAGAGGAGGCAATATGATGAGATGCAAGTAGTCTGCTCATGATGTCTTAGGATACTATTAGGATCATGTTGTCAGGGACCTAAAGAAGAACCATCTAAGGAGATTATTATAATTGTGAGGACTACACAGGTAGTGTGAACATCTAGGTCAGGGAAGAAAAGTGGGTTTAATCCTGCATGGCACTCCCAATCAATTAGTAGTGACTTTCTTCAGTCAATGGGATGAGAAGCATGTGAAGCTATGTCTAGGGTGAAAGTATGCTATAATTGATTAGTAATGTCTGCTATGAGTGAGTGGCATCATTTATGCTAGGAATTTGTTGTTGGCATTTGTGCTAGGACTGTTTTTGGTGCTGGTAAAGGATCCTAGCTCTGAAGGAGGTCATAGGTCATGACCTTGGGCACTATAGCCCCTTGCTTCTTGAGAGTTTTATTTCTAATAGATCTTATGCAGACGGGTATCTCTTAATTTGATATTCTTCCTAAATTAGCCAAACGTAATGCTCCCTGAAGCACTAAAGAAGAGTCAGTAAAAACATCCTTGTGTCCACATCCCATTTTGCCTTCAGCTGTCTGGGGCCACAAGAGAAATCTCGACTCACTGAACTTCATCTGCTCACAACACAGAGCTGGGAGAAGGGTGGTCAGCAGAGTACTCTGGGAAAGGGAAGTGGCTGGAGGAGAGCTGCCTGTTTTGCGTGTTTCTGGAGCTCTGATGTCTCCAAAATGGGAGAAGCTCTTCATTTTCCAGGGGTTTTGCCCCAGCCACAGTGGATTCCTGTTGTAGGGACCGCTTCTGGAGAACTTCAGCATCACAGGTTTTCAGAATTGTACAGTCATCATGACTGACAGGAAGGTCCCCTGCCTTTCTCAAATCATTTCCCACAACAACAGCCAGGAAAGAAAACCATGCTATTCAATACCAAAAGCTAGCAGAAAGGAATGCCGAATCATGGGTATACATTTTTCTATCATTTTCTATTCCATTCTCTTCTATTCCATTCTATTCTGTTCATTCAACAAACACTTCCCAATCATCTACCATATGCCAGGGTATTTATGTTTGTTGAAGATACAAACATGAATATCTTCTCTAAGCCCCAAGTGCTCAGAGCCTAATGGAGTAAACAGTAGCATATATATGGGGTAGACATATGGCATATAATTCCAGTGCAGAATGACAGGTGCTATAGTAAGAGTATATTCAGAATACAAAGGGGAGAATAATGAAAAATAATAACAGTTGTCATTTACTGAACACTACTTACTTTGTGCCAGGCACTGTGGAGTGATTATATGTTTAGTATATTGAGTGTTTATAACAACCTATGAGATAGGTAGGCATTATTGTCCTGATTCCACAGATGAAGAAATTGGCTTATGGTTGTAGGTGGCCAAAATACCAAGCTCAGAGCCAGGATTTGAAGACAAACTATCTTTAGATACTATGCTGGAACAGACATAGGATAACCACTGTAGACATTCTTGTTCACAAAGCAGAAGATGTGAGGCACACAGGAGTCACTGGTCCATAGCAATTTTGAAATCCAGCTGGGCACAGATTGACAGTTCCTTGATTCAGTCTCAAGGCCTGGGAATAATTCTCCATTGCTCTTGACTCCAAATTCTAGACTCTTGGTTCTACCCTCTTAGTCATCCTTCCTTTTATATAAAAGGTGGTGTGCATTTATACTGAATAGTTTTCTCAGCCTGCTTCCTGCTTGTAGAAATTTGATGATCTGAATATCTCTTTTCGCTTTGTACCCTTTCTGTCCCTTTCATTTCAAGATCGCATTTGTTTCTTCAGATATAATTCTTTTAAAAACTTTGTGTGTCTCCAGTGAATCTCATCTAGTTTAACCCCCTAGCCCATATGCACAAACTGCTGTGCTACACTACAGTGTGTAGTGGAAGGGCAAAGCCGTCAGGGAAGCTTATTCTGTCCTTTTGTGATACCCAGAGCAGTTGCAGCCATCTTACAACCATGAGGGGAGGGAGAAGAGAATTGCAGAGAAGTTGATCCAGGATCCTTATGTGGTTGATTCACTGGAACAACACTGGAGCTATTTACCCCTCTGCTTCTTTTTCATGAGGGGAAAAAAAAACTCACCTGTTTTAAAAAGCCAAAACAGGATTCAGCACAAAGCATTCTGACTACTTACACTGTCCTTTTATTTTTCCTGGCTTGGCATGCCCTGCCTACCTGACCTTCTCTTGCCCAGCTCATTTCTGTTTGCCCTACAAGACTCAGATCCACCCCTTCCCTGACTCCTTTTGCCCTTCTTCACCCCTAGGTAGGTGAGGGGCCCTTTCTCTGGGCTTCCACAGATCCTGTGCTCACTTCTCTTATAACACCTATCACAGTACATTAGCACCTCAGATCCTTTCTGTAGAAAGCCAGGGTTGAAATAAATAATAGTCACTTCATGGTATCATAATGAGGAGATTGCATATCTGTATAATCTTATCTGACCCATAGACTGGGTTGTATCTTTTCATCTTTGTTCCAAAGCCCACTGTCTGGCACATGGAAGGACCTTAACATGCCTTTCAAATGAAAGGATGAATGAGGAAGGTGCTTACACCAACTTCTTCCAGAACCAAGACATAAGCTTTCTCTGTTATTGCCCACACACCTGGAAAGAAAGAAGGGGCCTGGGTTTCTGATGGCTGACTTAAAAAGTCTCTAACCATCTATCTCTGGACATCTTGTAGTGTAATAAGAACAAATACCTGTCTGTCCTGTTACTTGCAGCCAGACACATTCTGAGCTGAAACAGAAATGTGCTTTTTTTCTTTCTTACATACGATTAGTAAATGTTCACCATAGGGGGGGAAAAACAAACAAACAACTTATAGCTATGTAAAAAAAGAGCACCTGGACAAAACTGATTGCAGTTGAGGCAGAGGTCTGTCCTCACCAAGTTTGGCCTCTTAGCCGTTATTCATGGCAGAAGGAAGATTTGTGGGCCCAGGCTTAGAGGTCAAGTGGGATGGTTAAAATGGCGAACCCTGGAGTCAGACTAATGGGGTTCAATTCCTGACTCTGCCACACACACTTGGGTAAACGGCTTAACCCCTTTAGCTTCCATCTCCTCCTCTAAAACGGGGATCCCAGTAGTGCTTACCTCGTAGTGTTCAGTGGAATAATTAAATAAGATGGTGTGTGTAAAATGCTTGCCCTGCAGTAAGGATGCAATAAATATTTGCTCTTATTATTAGCAATTGACGTGTACCTGATAATGAGATAAATGCTGTAGGACAGTCCCTTGAACAGAGATTTCTGTTGGGAGATGCTGCACACCATAGCCCCTTCTTGAAGATTCATAATGTCCATTAAAGCCTCTGAGAACTCCTGGAGTAGACTTGTTTCTCTCTCTATCTTTTTAGATATGTAACACATTAAAAGCTTGAAGAAACAGTGTTGGTAAGATGCTCTAGATCCATGCTACTCAAAGTAGCATTGACATAACTTGGGAGCTTGTTAGAAATGCAGTCTCAGGCCTTAGCCAAGACCTACAGAATCAGAATCTGCATTCCCACAAGATCTCCAGGGGATTCATGTGCATATTACAGTGTGAGAGGCCCTAGATTAGAAAACATGTTTGTGAGGGATACATGAGGCATAGGAGCCAGAGTCTCAACCCTCAAGAGGGCTCCAGGAGAGGCAGACAGCAGAAGCAAGAAGAACTGCAATCCTGCAGCCTGTGGAATGAAAACCACATTCACAGAAAGATAGACAAGATGAAAAGGCAGAGGGCTATGTACCAGATGAATGAACAAGATAAAACCCCAGAAAAACAACTAAATGAAGTGGAGATAGGCAACCTTCCTGAAAAAGAATTCAGAATAATGATAGTGAAGATGATCCAGGACCTCGGAAAAAGAATGGAGGCAAAGATCGAGAAGATGCAAGAAATGTTTAACAAAGACCTAGAAGAATTAAAGAACAAACAAACAGAAATGAACAATACAATAACTGAAATGAAAACTACACTAGAAGGAATCAATAGCAGAATAACTGAGGCAGAAGAACGGATAAGTGACCTGGAAGACAGAATGGTGGAATTCACTGCTGCAGAACAGAATAAAGAAAAAAGAATGAAAAGAAATGAAGACAGTCTAAGAGACCTCTGGGACAACATTAAACGCAACAACATTCACATTATAGGGATCCCAGAAGGAGAAGAGAGAGAGAAAGGACCCGAGAAAATATCTGAAGAGATTATAGTCGAAAAGTTTCCTAACGTGGGAAAGGAAATAACCACCCAAGTCCAGGAAACGCAGAGAGTCCCATACAGGATAAACCCAAGAAGAAACACGCCAAGACACATAGTAATCAAATTGCCAAAAACTAAAGACAAAGAAAAACTGTTGAAAGCAGCAAGGGAAAAACGACAAATAACATACAAGGGAACTCCCATAAGGTTAACAGCTGATTTCTCAGCAGAAACTCTACAAGCCAGAAGGGAGGGGCATGATATACTTAAAGTGATGAAAGGGAAGAACCTACAACCAAGATTACTCTACCCGGCAAGGATCTCATTTAGATTTGATGGAGAAATCAAAAGCTTTACAGACAAGAAAAAGCTAAGAGAATTCAGCACCACCAAACCAGCTCTACAACAAATGCTAAAGGAACTTCTCTAAGTGGGAAACACAAGAGAAGAAAAGGACCTACAAAAACAAACCCAAAACAATTAAGAAAATGGTCATAGGAACATACATATCGATAATTACCTTAAACGTGAATGGATTAAATGCTCCAGCCAAAAGACACAGGCTCGCTGAATAGATACAAAAACAAGACCCATATATATGCTGTCTACAAGAGACCCACTTCAGACCTAGGGACACATACAGACTGAAAGTGAGGGGATGGAAAAAGATATTCCATGCAAATGGAAATCAAAAGAAAGCTGGAGTAGCTATACTCATATCAGATAAAATAGACTTTAAAATAAAGAATGTTACAAGAGACAAGGAAGGACACTACATAATGATCAAGGGATCAATCCAAGAAGAAGATATAACAATTATAAATATATATGCACCCAACATAGGAGCACCTCATTACATAAGGCAATTGCTAACAGCTATAAAAGAGGAAATTGACAGTAACACAATAATAGTGGGGGACTTTAACACCTCACTTACACCAATGGACAGATCATCCAAAATGAAAATAAATAAGGAAACAGAAGCTTTAAATGACACAATAGACCAGATAGATTTAATTGATATTTATAGGACATTCCATCCAAAAACAGCAGATTACACGTTCTTCTCAAGTGCGCACGGAACATTCTCCAGGATAGATCACATCTTGGGTCACAAATCAAGCCTCAGTAAATTTAAGAAAATTGAAATCATATCAAGCATCTTTTCTGACCACAACGCTATGAGATTAGAAATGAATTACAGGGGAAAAAGCGTAAAAAACACAAACACATGGAGGCTAAACAATACGTTACTAAATAACCAAGAGATTACTGAAGAAATCAAAGAGGAAATCAAAAAATACCTAGAGACAAATGACAATGAAAACACGACAACCCAAAACCTATGGGATGCAGCAAAAGCAGTTCTAAGAGGGAAGTTTATAGCTATACAAGCCTACCTAAAGAAACAAGAAAAATCTCAAGTAAACAATCTAACCTTACACCCAAAGAAACTAGAGAAAGAAGAACAAACAAAACCCAAAGTTAGCAGAAGGAAAGAAATCATAAAGATCAGAGCAGAAATAAATGAAATAGAAACAAAGAAAACAATAGCAAAGATCAATAAAACTAAAAGCTGGTTCTTTGAGAAGATAAACAAAATTGATAAGCCATTAGCCAGACTCATCAAGAAAAAGAGGGAGAGGACTCAAATCAATAAAATCAGAAATGAAAAAGGAGAAGTCACAACAGACACCGCAGAAATACAAAGCATCCTAAGAGACTACTACAAGCAACTTTATGCCAATAAAATGGACAACCTGGAAGAAATGGACAAATTCTTAGAAAGGTATAACCTTCCAAGACTGAACCAGGAAGAAGCAGAAAATATGAACAGACCAATCACAAGTAATGAAATTGAAACTGTGATTAAAAATCTTCCAACAAACAAAAGTCCAGGACCAGATGGCTTCACAGGTGAATTCTATCAAACATTTAGAGAAGAGCTAACACCTATCCTTCTCAAACTCTTCCAAAAAATTGCAGAGGAAGGAACACTCCCAAACTCATTCTATGAGGCCACCATCACCCTGATACCAAAACCAGACAAAGACACTACAAAAAAAGAAAATTACAGACCAATATCACTGATGAATATAGATGCAAAAATCCTCAACAAAATACTAGCAAACAGAATCCAACAACACATTAAAAGGTCATACACCTTGATCAAGTGGGATTTATCCCAGGGATGCAAGGATTCTTCAATATACACAAATCAATCAATGTGATACACCATATTAACAAATTGAAGAATAAAAACCATATGATCATCTCAATAGATGCAGAAAAAGCTTTTGACAAAATTCAACACCCATTTATGGTAAAAACTCTCCAGAAAGTGGGCATAGAGGGAACCTACCTCAACATAATAAAGGCCATATACAAGAAGCCCACAGCAAACAACATTCTCAATGGTGAAAAACTGAAAGCATTTCCTCTAAGATCGGGAACAAGACAAGGATGTCCACTCTCACCACTATTATTCAACATAGTTTTGGAAGTCCTAGCCACAGCAATCAGTGAAGAAAAAGAAATAAAAAGAATACAAATTGGAAAAGAAGAAGTAAAACTGTCACTGTTTGCAGATGACACGATACTATACATAGAGAATCCTAAAGATGCCACCAGAAAACTACTAGAGCTAATCAATGAATTTGGTAAAGTTGCAGGATACAAAATTAATGCACAGAAATCTCTTGCATTCCTATACACTAATGATGAAAAATCTGAAAGAGAAATTAAGGAAACCCTCCCATTTACCATTGCAACAACAAGAATAAAATACCTAGGAGTAAACCTACCTAGGGAGACAAAAGACCTGTATGCAGAAAACTATAAGACACTGATGAAAGAAATTAAAGATGATACCAACAGATGGAGAGATATACCATGTTCTTGGATTGGAAGAATCAATATTGTGAAAATGACTCTACTACCCAAAGCAATCTACAGATTCAATGCAATCCCTATCAAATTACCAACAGCACTTTTTACAGAACTAGAACAAAAAATCTTAAAATTTGTATGGTCACACAGAAGACCCCGAATAGCCAAATCAGTCTTGAGGGAAAAAAACGGAGCTGGAGGAGTCAGACTCCCTGACTTCAGACTATACTACAAAGCTACAGTAATCAAGACAATATGGTACTGGCACAAAAACAGAAACATAGATCAATGGAACAGGATAGAAAGCCCAGAGATAAACCCACGCACCTATGGTCAACTAACATGACAAAAGAGGCAAGGATATACAATGGAGAAAAGACAGTCTCTTCAATAAGTGGTGCTGGGAAAACTGGACAGCTACATGTAAAAGAATGAAATTAGAACACTCCCTAACACCATACACAAAAATAAACTCAAAATGGATTCGAGACCTAAATGTAAGTCCGGACACTATAAAACTCTTAGAGGGAAACATAGGAAGAACACTCTTTGACATAAATCACAGCAAGATCATTTTTGACCCACCTCCTAGAGTAATGGAAATAAAAACAAAAATAAACAAATGGGACCTACTGAAACTTAAAAGCTTTTGCACAGCAAAGGAAACTACAAACAAGACGAAAAGACAACCCTCAGAATGGGAGAAAATATTTGCAAATGAATCAATGGACAAAGGATTAATCTCCAAAGTATATAAACAGCTCATGCAGCTCAGTATTAAAAAAACAAACAACCCAATCCAAAAATGGGCAGAAGACCTAAATAGACATTTCTCCAAAGAAGACATACCGATGGCCAAAAAGCACATGAAAAGCTGCTCAACATCACTAATTATTTTTTTTTTAAACATCTTTATTGAAGTATAATTGCTTTACAATGGTGTGCTAGCTTCTGCTTTACAACAAAGTGAATCAGTTACACATATACATATGTTGCCGTATCTCTTCCCTCTTGCATCTCCCTCCCTCCCACCCTCCCTATCCCACCCCTCTAGGTGGTCACAAAGCACCGAGCTGATCTCCCTGTGCTATGCGGCTGCTTCCCACTAGTTATCTATTTTACATTTGGTAGTGTATATATGTCCATGACACTCTCTCACCCTGTCACATATCACCCCTCCCCCTCCCCATATCCTCAAGTCCATTCTCTAGTAGGTCTGTGTCTTTATTCCCATCTTGCCACTAGGTTCTTCATGACCTCTTTTTTTTTTTTTCCCTTAGATTCCATATATATGTGTTAGCATACTGTATTTGTTTTTCTCTTTCTGACTTACTTCACTCTGTATGACAGACTCTAACTCCATCCACCTCATTACAAACACCTCCATTTCATTTCTTTTTATGGCTGAGTAATATTCCATTGTATATATGTGCCACATCTTCTTTATCCATTCATCCGATGATGGACACCTAGGTTGCTTCCATGTCCTGGCTATTGTAAACAGAGCTGCAATGAATATTTTGGTACATGACTCTTTTTGAATTATGGTTTTCTCAGGGTATATGCCCAGTAGTGGGATTGCTGGGTCATATGGTAGTTCTATTTTTAGTTTTTTAAGGAACCTCCATACTGTTCTCCATAGTGGCTGTATCAATTTACATTCCCACCAACAGTGCAAGAGGGTTCCCTTTTCTCCACACCCTCTCCAGCATTTATTGTTTCTAGATTTTTTGATGATGGCCATTCTGACCGGTGTGAGATGGTACCTCATTGTAGTTTTGATTTGCATTTCTCTAATGATTAATGATGTTGAGCATTCTTTCATGTGTCTGTTGGCAATCTGTATCTCTTCTTTGGAGAAATGTCTATTTAGGTCTTCTGCCCATTTTTGGATTGGGTTGTTTGTTTTTTTGTTATTGAGCTGCCTGAGCTGCTTGTAAATCTTGGAGATTAATCCTTTGTCCGTTGCTTCATTTGCAAATATTTTCTCCCATTCTGAGGGTTGTCTTTTGGTCTTGTTTATGGTTTCCTTTGCTGTGCAAAAGCTTTTAAGTTTCATTAGGTCCCATTTGTTTATTTGTGTTTTTATTTCCATTTCTCTAGGACCTGGGTCAAAAAGGATCTTGCTGTGACTTATGTCATACAGTGTTCTGCCTATGTTTTCCTCTAAGAGTTTGATAGTGTCTGGCCTTACACTTAGGTCTTTAATCCATTTTGAGTTTATTTTTGTGTATGGTGTTAGGGAGTGTTCTAATTTCATACTTTTACATGTACCTGTCCAATTTTCCCAGCACCACTTATTGAAGAGGCTGTCTTTTCTCCACTGTATATGCTTGCCTCCTTTATCAAAGATAAGGTGACCATATGTGCGTGGGCTTATCTCTGGGCTTTCTATCCTGTTCCATTGATCTATATTTCTGTTTTTGTGCCAGTACCAAACTGTCTTGATTACTGTAGCTTTGTAATATAGTCTGAAGTCAGGGAGCCTGATTCCTCCAGCTCCATTTTTCGTTCTCAAGATTGCTTTGGCTATTCGGGGTCTTTTGTGTTTCCATACAAATTGTGAAATTTTTTGTTCTAGTTCTGTGAAAAATGCCAGTGGTAGTTTGATAGGGATTGCATTGAATCTGTAGATTGCTTTGGGTAGCAGAGTCATTTTCACAATGTTTATTCTTCCAATCCAAGAACATGGTATATCTCTCCATCTATTTGTATCATCTTTAATTTCTTTCATCAGTGTCCTATAATTTTCTGCATACAGGTCTTTTGTCTCCTTAGGTAGGTTTATTCCTAGGTATTTTATTCTTTTTGTTGCAATGGTAAACGGGAGTGTTTTCTTAATTTCACTTTCAGATTTTTCATCATTAGTATACAGGAATGCAAGAGATTTCTGTGCATTAATTTTGTATCCTGCTACTTTACCAAATTCATTGATTAGCTCTAGTAGTTTTCTGGTAGCATCTTTTGGATTCTCTATGTATAGTATCATGTCATCTGCAAACAGTGACAGCTTTACTTCTTCTTTTCCGATTTGGATTCCTTGGATTTCTTTTTCGTCTCTGATTGCTGTGGCTAACACTTCCAAAACTATGTTGAATAATAGTGGTGAGAGTGGGCAACCTTGTCTTGTTCCTGATCTTAGTGGAAATGGTTTCAGTTTTTCACCATTGAGGACAATGTTGGCTGTGGGTTTGTCATATACGGCCTTTATTATGTTGAGGAAAGTTCCCTCTATGCCTACTTTCTGCAGGACTTTTATCATAAATGGGTGTTGAATTTTGTCGAAAGCTTTCTCTGCATCTATTGAGATGATCATATGGTTTTTCTCCTTCAATTTGTTAATATGATGTATCACGTTGATTGATTTGCGTATATTGAAGAATCCTTGCATTCCTGGAATAAACCCCACTTGATCATGGTGTATGATCCTTTTAATGTGCTGTTGGATTCTGTTTGCTAGTATTTTGTTGAGGATTTTTGCATCTATGTTCATCAGTGATATTGGCCTGTAGTTTTCTTTCTTTGTGACATCTTTGCCTGGTTTTGGTATCAGGGTGATGGTGGCCTCGTAGAATGAGTTGGGGAGTGTTCCTCCCTCTGCAATATTTTGGAAGAGTTTGAGAAGGATAGGTGTTAGCTCTTCTCTAAATGTTTGATAGAATTCGCCTGTGAAGCCATCTGGTCCTGGGCTTTTGTGTGTTGGAAGATTTTTAATCACAGTTTCAATTTCAGTGCTTGTGATTGGTCTGTTCATATTTTCTATTTCTTCCTGGTTCAGTCTCGGCAGGTTGTGCATTTCTAAGAATCTGTCCATTTCTTCCAGGTTGTCCATTTTATTAGCATAGAGTTGCTTGTAGTAATCTCTTATGATTGTTTGTATTTCTGCAGTGTCAGTGGTTACTTCTCCTTTTTCATTTCTAATTCTATTAATTTGAGTCTTCTCCTTTTTTCTCTTGATGAGTCTGGCTAATGGTTTATCAATTTTGTTTATCTTCTCAAAGAACCAGCTTTTAGTTTCATTGATTTTTGCTATTGTTTCCTTCATTTCTTTTTCATTTATTTCTGATCTGATCTTTATGATTTCTTTCCTTCTGCTAGCTTTGGGGTTTTTTTGTTCTTCTTTCTCTAATTGCTTTAGGTGCAAGGTTAGGTTGTTTATTCGAGATGTTTCCTGTTTCTTGATGTAGGCTTGTATTGCTATAAACTTCCCTCTTAGAACTGCTTTTGCTGCATCCCATAGGTTTTGGATCGTCGTGTCTCCATTGTCATTTGTTTCTAGGTATTTTTTGATTTCCCCTTTGATTTCTTCAGTGATCACTTCGTTATTAAGTAGTGTATTGTGTAGCCTCCATGTGTTTGTATTTTTTACAGATCTTTTCCTGTAATTGATATCTAGTCTCATAGCGTTGTGGTCAGAAAAGATACTTGATACGATTTCAATTTTTTTAAATTTACCAAGGCTTGATTTGTGACCCAAGATATGATCTATCCTGGAGAATGTTCCATGAGCACTTGAGAAAAATGTGTATTCTGTTGTTTTTGGGTGGAATGTCCTATAAATATCAATTAAGTCCATCTTGTTTAATGTATCATTTAAAGCTTGTGTTTCCTTATTTATTTTCATTTTGGATGATCTGTCCATTGGTGAAAGTGGGGTGTTAAAGTCCCCTACTATGATTGTGTTACTGTCGATTTCCCCTTTTATGGCTGTTAGTATTTGCCTTATGTATTGAGGTGCTCCTTTGTTGGGTGCATAAATATTTACAATTGTTATACCTTCCTCTTGGATCGATCCCTTGATCATTATATAGTGTCCATCTTTGTCTCTTGTAATTGTCTTTATTTTAAAGTCTATTTTGTCTGATATGAGAATTGCTACTCCAGCTTTCTTTTGATTTCCATTTGCATGGAATATCTTTTTCCATCCCCTCACTTTCAGTCTGTATGTGTCTCTAGGTCTGAAGTGGGTCTCTTGTAGACAGCATATATATGGGTCTTGTTTTTGTATCCATTCAGCCAGTCTGTGTCTTTTGGTGGGAGCATTTAATCCATTTACATTTAAGGTAATTATCGATATGTATGTTCCTATTCCCATTTTCTTAAATGTTTTGGGTTTGTTATTGTAGGTGTTTTCCTTCTCTTGTGTTTCTTGCCTAGAGAAGTTCCTTTAGCATTTGTTGTAAAGCTGGTTTGGTGGTGCTGAACTCTCTCAGCTTTTGCTTGTCTGTAAAGGTTTTAATTTCTCCATCAAATCTGAATGACATCCTTGCTGGGTAGAGTAATCTTGGTTGTAGGTTTTTCTCCTTCATCACTTTAAGTATATCCTGCCACTCCCTTCTGGCTTGCAGCGTTTCTGCTGAAAGATCAGCTGTTAACCTTATGGGGATGCCCTTGTGTGTTATCTGTTGTTTTTCCCTTGCTGCTTTTAATATGTTTTCTTTATATTTAATTTTTGATAGTTTGATTAATATGTGTCTTGGTGTGTTTCTCCTTGGATTTATCCTGTATGGGACTCTCTGTGCTTCCAGGACTTGATTAACTATTTCCTTTCCCATATTAGGGAAGTTTTCAACTATAATCTCTTCAAATATTTTCTCAGTCCCTTTCTTTTTCTCTTCTTCTTCTGGGACCCCTATAATTCGAATGTTGGTGCGTTTAATGTTGTCCCAGAGGTCTCTGAGACTGTCCTCAGTTCTTTTCATTCTTTTTTCTTTATTCTGGTCTGCAGTAGTTATTTCCACCATTTTATCTTCCAGGTCACTTATCCGTTCTTCTGCCTCAGTTATTCTGCTATTGATCCCATCTAGAGTATTTTTAATTTCATTTATTGTGCTTGTCATCGTTTCTTGGTTCCTCTTTAGTTCTTCTACGTCCTTGTTAAATGTTTCTTGCATTTTGTCTATTCTATTTCCAAGACTTTGGATCATCCTTACTATCATTATTCTGAATTCTTTTTCAGGTAGACTACCTATTTCCTCTTCATTTGTTAGGTCTGGTGTGTTTTGACCCTGCTCCTTCATCTGCTGTGTGTTTTTCTGTCTTCTCATTTTCCTTATCTTACTGTGTTTGGGGTCTCCTTTTCACAGGCTGCAGGTTCGTAGTTCCCGTTGTTTTTGGTATCTGTCCCCAGTGGCTAAGGTTGGTTCAGTGGGTTGTGTAGGTTTCCTGGTGGAGGGAACTAGTGCCTGTGTTCTGGTGGATGAGGCTGGATGTTGTCTTTCTGGTGGGTTCGTCCACGTCTGGTGGTGTGTTTTGGGGTGTCTGTGGCCTTATTATGATTTTAGGCAGCCTCTCTGTTAATGGATGGGGCTGTGTTCCTCTCTTGCTAGTTGTTTGGCATAGGGTGTCCAGCACTGTAGCTTGCTGGTCGTTGAGTGAAGCTGGGTCTTGATGTTGAGATGGAGATCTGTGAGAGATTTTCGCCGTTTGGTATTACGTGGAGCTGGGAGGTCTCTTGTGGACCAGTGTCCTGAAGTTGGCTCTCCCACCTCAGAGGCACATCCCTGATGCCTGGCTGGAGCACCAAGAGCCTTTCATCCACACGGCTCAGAATAAAAGGGAGAAAAAATGGAAAGAAAGGAAAAAAGAGGATAAAATAAAATAAAATAAAGCAATTATAATAAAAAATAAGAAAAAAAATTATTAAAAGTAAATTTATTAAGAAAAAAAAATTTTTTTTAATTTTTAAAAATAGATTTATTAATTTTTTATACTAAAAATAAGAAAAAAATTATTTAGAAAAAATTATTAAGAAAAAAATTTTTTTAATTTTTTAAAATAAAAAATATGAAAAAACTTATTAAAAATTTTTTTAAAAATAGAAAATAAGGAAAAAATCATTAAGAAAACATTTATTAGGGAAAAAAAAAATTTTAAGCCAAAAAAAAAAAAAAAAAAAAAAAACGGACGGACCTAACCCTAGGACTAACAGTGAGAGCAAAGCTATACAGACAAAATCTCACCCAGAAGCATACACATCTACACTCACAAAAAAAACGAAAAGGGGAAAAGTTAATATATCCTGCTCCCAAAGTCCATCTCCTAAATTTGGGATGATTCGTTGTCTATTCAGGTATTCAACAGATGCAGGCACATCAAGTTGTTTGTGGAGCTTTAATCCGCTGCTTCCGAGGCTGCTGGGAGAGATTTCCCTTTCTCTTCTTTGTTCGTACAGCTCCCGGGGTTCAGCTTTGGATTTGGACCCGCCTCTGCATGTAGGTCCCCTGAGGGCGTCTGTTCCCCGCCCAGACAGAACGGGGTTAAAGGAGCAGCTGATTCGGGGGCTCTGGCTCAGTCAGGCCGGGGGGAGGGAGCGGTACGGAGGAGGCGGGGCGAGCCTGCGGCGGCAGAAGCCGGCGTGACGTTGTAGCAGCCTGAGGCGCGCCGTGCGCTCTCCCGGGGAAGTTGTCCCCGGATTACGGGAGCCTGGCCGTGGCGGGCTGCACAGGCTCCCGGGAGGGGCGGTGTGGAGAATGACCTGTGCTTGCCCACAGGCTGTTTGGTGGCGGCAGCAGCAGCCTTAGCGTCTCATGCCCGTCTCTGGGGTCCGCGCTGATAGCCGCGGCCCGCGCCCGTCTCTGGAGTTCGTTTAAGTGGCGCTCTGAATCCCCTCTCCTTGCACGCCGCGAAACAAAGAGGCAAGAAAAAGTCTCCTGCCTCTTCGGCAGCTGCAGACTTTTTCTCGTGCACCCTCCCAGCTAGTTGTGGTGCGCTAGACCCTTCAGGCTGTGTTCACGCAGCCAACCCCAGTCCTCTCCCTGGGATCCGACCGAAGCCCGCGCCTCAGCTCCCAGCCCCCGCCCGCCCCGGCGGGTGAGCAGACAAGCCTCTCGGGCTGGTGAGTGCTGCTCGGCGCCGAGCCTCTGTGCGGGAATCTCTCCGTTTTTCCCTCTGCGTCCCTGTTGCTGTGGGATCCGCGCTGATAGCCGCGGCTCGCGCCCGTCTCTGGAGCTCGTTTAGGCGGCGCTCTGAATCCCCTCTCCTTGCGCGCCGCGAAACAAAGAGGCAAGAAAAATTCTCTTGCCTCTTTGGCAGCTGCAGTCTTTTTCCCGGACTCCCTCCCGGCTAGCACCGAAGCCCGAGCCCCAGCTCCCAGGCCCCGCCCGCCCCGGCGGCTGAGCAGACAAGCCTCTCGGGCTGGTGAGTGCTGGTCGGCACCGCTCCTCTGTGCGGGAATCTCCGCTTTGCCCTCCGCACCAATGTGGCTGCGCTCTCCTCCGTGGCTCCGAAGCTTCCCCCCTCTGCTACCCGCAGTCTCTGCCCACGAAGGGGCTTCCTAGTGTGTGGAAACCTTTCCTCCTTCACAGCTCCCTTCCACTGGTGCAGGTCCCGTCCCTATTCTTTTGTCTCTGTTATTTCTTTTTTCTTTTGCCCTACCCAAGTACGTGGGGATTTTCTTGCCTTTTGGGAGGTCTGACGTCTTCTGCCAGCGTTCAGTGGGTGTTCTGTAGGAGCAGTTCCACGTGTAGATGTATTTCTCATGTATCTGTGGGGAGGAAGGTGATCTCCGCGTCTTACTCTTCCGCCATCTTGCCCCTCCTCCTCACTAATTATTAAAGAAATGCAAGTCAAAGCCACAGTGAGGTATCACCTCACACCAGTTAGAATGGGCATCACCAGAAAATCTACAAACAACAGATGCTGGAGAGGGTGTGGAGAAAAGGGAACCCTCTTGCACTGTTGGTGGGAATGTAAATTGATACAACCACTATGGAGAACAGTGTGGAATTTCTTTAAAAACCTAAAGTTAGAATTACCATATGATCCAGCAATCCCACTACTGGGCATATACCCAGAGAAAACCATAATTCAAAAAGACACATGCACCCCAATGTTCATTGCAGCGCTATTTACAATAGCCAGGTCATGGAAGCAACCTAAATGCCCATCGACAGACAAATGGATAAAGAAGATGTGGTACATATATACAATGGAATATTACTCAGCCATAAAAAGGAACGAAATTGGGTCATTTGTAGAGACGTGGATGAATCTAGAGACTGTCATACAGAGTGAAGTAAGTCAGAAAGAGAAAAACAAATATCGAATATTAACGTATATATGTGGAATCTAGAAAAATGGTACAGATGAACCCGTTTGCAGGGCAGAAACTGAGACACAGATGCAGAGAACAAACGTATGGATACCAAGGGGGGAAAGCAGTGGGGGGGATGGTGGTGGTGCTGTGATGAATTGGGAGATTGGGATTGATATATATATACTAATATGTATAAAATGGATAACTAATAAGAACGTGCTGTATAAAAAATTAATAAAATAAAAATTAAAAAAAGAAAACAAACTCATAGATACAGAGAAAAAAATGGGTGATTGCCAGAGGGGAGGGCATGGGGACTGGGAGAAATAGGTAAAGGGGAATACAGGGTAAAAACCTACAGTTATAAAATAAATAAGCCACGCGGTTGTAATTAAAAAAAAAAAAAAAAAAAAAAGAGGACTCCCAGATCTCACGTACCAGAAACCAGTAAGGTGTAAAGTGGAAAAAGGAGGCTAGACTGTTTGCTGCAGACTGTGAATGTCATAGGGATATAGAGACGGGAAAAAGAGTACGTAGGTTGCAAAAGTCTAAGAGGGCTTCTTGGAGGAGGTGAACCTAGAGCTGTAAATCAGAGGACAGGGATGGTGAGAAGGGGTAGAGAGTGCACTGTGAATTTGAAGAGGAATACAAGGAAAGTCACTTCTGGTCCAGTGTAGACTCACAGAATTGGAGAGGTTCACCCTGACCTCAGCTCCCTTGAGAGGAAGCCTCTGCTCTGCCCTCTCAACAAGTCAGCTAACTTAGGACCCTCCTAAATTGGCCCTTTTGGCTGTAGGGGCCCTTAAATGCATGTCCTGGAACTGTAAACCTCATAGCTCCAAAGCCTCCACTTTGCTGAGCACACACAAGCCCTTTGGTGCCAAGACACCCCTGCCCCTGGGCTGACCCTCTTTCTCCAGGTCCCTGCTGTCACAGGCACCAGCGTGTGGTTTTCATCATAACAACATTTAGCCTTTATTGAGCATCTGCTATGTGCAGATTTACATTTACATTTTACATTTACATTTACATTTTATCTCTGATCTGCACAATGGCCCTGGAGGTCTTATTTATTCATGAGTATAGCTCAGCCTTTAAGTTTCCCAGCCCCTCTTACCAACGCTGAGGAAATTGGGACAAAGTCCCTTCCTTTGGGGCATCCCCGTCTACCTCTTTTAGCAACACTGAGGTCTCCTTTTTCAGAGCTCTCCAGGGCACTGTCCCCTTTTACCACTGTGTCAGGCTCAGCAGTGATTAAACTTGGGACTGATTTGTTCTGGTGTTTATTATCTGTGACCTCATCGCTACTCCATTCTGGGTAAAAGAATAGTGAGTTTTTAGAAGCCTCCTAAAGGTCATTAATTTACATCAGTTTAGTAGGAACTGGGTACTGAAAACCCCTTTAAAGGATTATTTGCAAGAGCTGTTTTCATTAGCATGTTGGGTTTAGGTTTCTGTTAAATAATGCCCTGGGTAGTGAGTTGGAGGAAGACTTTATTGTCTGTGGGAAAGGCGTTAATCAAGGGTACTGGTGCAGACAGAGTTGGATTAAGAAGCAGGTAATCAGAGAACTGGTCCAGTTTCAAGAAGGGCTAAAACATCACTGGAAATAGAATAAGATGGAGGAAATTGTGTTGGCCAGAACATCTCTCAGAAAGATTCCAGTGGTTAGAAGGAACACTTGGCTGAGTTGCTTTGATGGGGATCGGAGGCTCGCTGCCATGACAATGGAAACTCACTCAATTGCCTTCTAGGTGAGTGGGGTCTCATTACCTGAGGGACTTTGCCCCGTGGGCTAAACAAGCTGCGGGCTGAAGCTGAGTTCCCTGGGTGATAGAGGAGAGGCTCCAATGATGTAGGTAGGGCTTTTTATAAACCTGTTAGGTTTGTTCATTCACTCACTTATTTGTTGCATTAATCAATCCTTCAATCTTATGTTCAATAAATATTTATCCAGCTCCTACTTTGTGCCAAGTACCTTTCTAGATGCTGGGGATGAAACAATGACCATAACAGACAAGATTCCTGTCCCTCAGGAACACCCTAGTCGGGGTGTGGGAAGATGATAAACAAATAAACGAACAGGGCAATTTCATGTTGCACTAAGGGGTAGGCTGGCCAATGGCCTTTGTGCTAGCTGTTTATGAACTAGCTGTTCAAACAGAGATGAAGATGAGTCCCTGGGCCAATCAGGTCCTCTCTCTTGGGAATTTGAACTATAGACACAGGCAAGGTTGGTCAGTTAGTAGCTGCAGGAAAAAAAAATTCCAACCCTCCCCTGTCTAGTCTGCCATAGTCCATTAAAATAACAACTTCTACCCTTCTAGAAGTACCAGGGAGGGCGTCAGTCCATTCCTCCTTCTCCTTTTCTCACTCTACCAGTGGGGTGAATAGATGATCTGTTGGTGAAGCTGGGAACAGGTCTGAGTGTGGCCAGCTTGGTGTCTTTGTCAAGCTCTGGTTTCAGAGTTGCCCTGCTGTTCAGGACGTCTGTTCTCAGCTCCTGCTCCTCTGTAGTGAGATGACCTGTATTCTCTCCTCCGTCAGGTCTCTTCTTGGTCAGCAGGTGTGGGCCAGGCTGGCTGGAGAGCAGACTCCTTGCTGAGGGAAGAATCAAGGTCTAGACTGGAGGTGGGGGGAAGGAGTGGAATTCTTGCCTCTTGTCACAAGTCTACACTGTGTTCCTAAGTGCAGCTTTACCACCCCCAAAGTTGATGTCTTCATCCCAGTTTGACTCCTATGACTATTTCTCAACTGGATCAGAACCCATGGGGGGAAGAGATGTTACTGGAAACTCAGAGACCTCAGTGGAACCAGAAAGTTGTACAAAGAGAGGCAATACAGAGGGAGCAGATGAGATGTATGAGCGATAGATCTCTAGAGGGAAGACACAAAAACACCCTGCAGCTCTTGGAGGATGGCAAGATAACCCATTCACTAGGGCTGTTCTCGGAATCTGAGACACCTTCCTATTCCCCAGTCATGCTCCTGCCTTGGTACAGTCTGCCTGGCTGGTGGTTCTGCAGTTCCTTAGAGATGCCCGTCTCTGTTCCTGCAGGCACATCCTTGAAACAGGCTGCCTTGCTTGTGTTTGCTTGAGTGAGTTCTTGGCAACTGGAAGAACCTAACTAATGTGGAATGAAAAGGCTTAATATACAGGCTTCCTCCATCCTGAGAGATTCAATATGCTTTAACCAGCAAACACTTTTTTGAAGCCATAGCATATGCCAGGTCCTTAGCTAGACCTTGAGAATAATAAGACCTAATATTTGTAGTGTTTTCTAGTTTTCAGGCACTTTTCCAAGCTCAACTTAGCTCATCTCATCCTCGTAATACAATTCCATAAGTAAAAGTATTTTCATTTACAGAAGGGAAGGCAGAGGCACAGAGAGTTTAAGTAACATGCTCCAGATCTCACGGCTAGCGGGGATTACGTGTCAATCTGGATTCCCCCAGAAGCAGCCCCTGAGATAAGAACTTGAGTGCAAGTTGAGGAGCGAAGGTGACAGAGTGGAGGAGTGAGACAAGAAAGGGAAGGCAGCTACTCAAAGGTGCCTCATCAACTATAATTTTTAATTTTAAGTGTCAGCTTGGCTGGGCTAAGGGAGGCCCATAGAGCTGGTAAAGCATTATTTCTGGGTGTGTCTGTGAGGGTGTTTCTGGAAGAGATTAGCATTGGAATCTACAGACTGAGTAAAGATGTGCCTATCATGTGGGTGGGCATCATCCCATGTGTTGAGAGCCTGAATAGGACAGAAAGGTGGAGGAAGGGCGAATTTGCTCTCTCTCTGTTTGAACTGGGATGTTGACTTCCCCTGCCCTTGGACATTGATGCTTCTGCTTCTTGGATCTTTGAACGTGGACTGGATTACACCACCGGCTCTCTTGGGTCTCCAGCTTGTAGAGGGCAGATCATAATCACACGAGCCCATTCCTAGAATAAATACCCTCATGTAGATATAGATATAGACTGATATAGATCTATAATCTATTGATAGACCATCTATATATATAATATCAAAGAATCTACATCTATATCTATCTGTCCTGCTGGTTCTGTTTCTCTGGAGAACCCTGACTAATACATCAAGCCAGCTACCACTGCACTGTGTGATAACATTCTGCACTTCCTCACGTAGCTCACTGTGGGGGGAGCAGGTAGGAACCCGACTTCCTTCCCACCAGATGCCCGAGTTCAGACTTTGACGGAGTGGGAGGGAGCGCTGGGCAGGGAGAGGTGGATTCTGCTGGGGTCGGTAGTGGCTCCGGGAGGCTTCTCGGAGGAGAAGACCATGGGGGTGAGCCCTGAAGGATGACCAGGACATGCTGGGAAGTGGGAAAGGTGTAGAGAAAAATACCCCAGCCGAGGCAGAGAGGTAAGGAGGAGCACGGTAGTGTTTGGGGGGCAGAGTGTGGCTGGTGAGGTTGAAATGCAGGTTTGCGCCGGAGCGGACAGAACCACAGCAGCGGCAGTACTGAGTATCTTAACTGAGGACTTACTTTCTGCCAGGATTGCCAACAGATAATCTGCCTTCTTCCCTCCTGCCGATCTCCAGCGGCGGGCCGTCCTCTAATTCCCATTTTGCAGATGCAGGTGAGCCTCAGCGGGAGACTGATGTCTGAGGTCATGCAGCTAACAAGTGGCACTGCCACAATTTGACCCCTATGCTGACCTCTGAGCGCACTTTCTTTCTCTTAACCCTGTGATGCTCTCTCGAAGGGCCTTGTAGTTCATGAAAGAGATCTGAGCATAACTTTCTCGAGCAGGGGACTGATCCAAGAGACTTTTCAGAGATGGGGCAAACAAGACAAGGTGACCAAGTGAATGTCTTGCGGATGGGTGACCCCAAGGTTGATAGGCATTTTCAACACAGAGAGAGAAAAAGGATATGGGATTCAGAAATAGACCCACCTATAACATGTATGAGATATATATATGTATAATATATATTATATATTTTTTTAAAATGCTGTCTTAACCCAGTTTTGAGGGCCTGTCTGGAGGCTTTTAGTTCCTCTTCTTGAGCAGCTGATGATGGGGCTCTCACACTCTGGGGTCCCATTGCACCTGCCCTAATCATGCCAGAGCAAGTAGCAGCCAGTCCACAGGGAGCCCCAGAGACCCAGATAGCCCCGCTGTGCTTGCCGTACATAGGGTGCCCCTGCAGCAGCTCCAACTCGACGTTACCCTGCACCCAGTGCAAACCCCTGGGAGGCCCTGCATGGTGGCCTTCTCTCATTTGGAGCTGTCAGTGACAAAGACTTCTGCCCTTCCTCTATTTGAGTGTCAGTGTGTTGTGTCCTGCCATTAAAAGAATGTTTAAATCGTATACAGTATCCCCTGGGCTGGGATTCCTGGTTCTGCCACTTAATCACCGAGTGACCCTGGGAAAGTCGCTTCACCAATCTGAGTCTGTGTTTTCCTCCATGCAGCAGGATGACTAATGCATGCCCTGAGTGGACCAAGGAGAGGAATAGACGAAATAACATAGAGTCTCTGGCATGCCTTAACTCTTTTGGTTTTCACAAAGGGGCATTTTAGGCCTTAGAAAGCAGGGCTGGGGAAATGTTTTGGGCTGGGAGTTTAGTGGGAGTAGGGAGACTTCCCAGTGACCTGGAAATCCTAGAATGAAAATATCATCTGTTTCATCCACTGGGTCAACTCCTGCTTTGTAAATCCCAGTAAATGAGATTCTCCGAGTGGGTGGGGGGAGTCTTGGGAGGCTCAGGGGAGACCCTTAGATAAACAAATCAACAATTTGTGCTGCGCGTGTATGTTGCTTTTTTGGCACCTGTGCACCTATTTCCTCTCAGCCCGCAGATTCCAGAACACAACGAAGCATGCCCGTTCAACTTCAGAGATGTTTATGCTACAGGGCAGGAAGCCCAACACGTCCAAACGGCTCCAGGGGGGAGAAAGATGGCAAATAACAGCATGGAGCCCTCCACACCCACCCTGTCTCACTGTCTCCTTCCCCCACACAAACTGTAGAGGGAGAGCCCTGAGACCATCAAGATGAAAAGCAGCCTGTTTTCCATGCATGGGGGGACGGTGATGCGTCCGGATTCAGCTAGTTTGCAAACTGTTTGTCCGGGATCTTATATCTAAATTATGTTCCTCAAAATTTAATAAATGAGGTTTAATAAAATGCACTCAGTCGGCACTGATGAAATCTGTCGTGGAAAATATTACGATTTCATTGTTTTTATATAACCTTCTTGGGACCGGCTTCTTATTATTTCCACGCCTCCCCCTTTCCCTCCCATTTGCAGGTTTTTAAGTTTTGAGCTTAGCCGTGGAGTCCGGCGAAGCCCCCTGGAGGGTGATTCCCTCTCTCCCTCCTCCGTTACTTGCGGCAGGGAGGGGCTGGATGCTTTGATCTAACCCTTGCTGGGAGTAAACAAAGTTGTAAACAGTTGCTTTAATACTTTTTTTAAAAAACTTATTTATTTATTTATTTTTGGCTGCGTTGGGTCTTCGTTGCTACGCGCGGGCTTTTTCTAGTTGCCGCGAGCGGGGGATACTCTTCGTTGTGGTGCGCCGGCTTCTCATTGTGGTGGCTTCTCTTGTTGCGGAGCACGGGCTCTAGGCACACAGGCTTCAGTAATTGTGGCACGCGGGCTCAGTAGTTGTGGTGCACGGGCTTAGTTGCTCCGCAGCATGTGGGATCTTCCCAGACCAGGGCTCGAACCCGTGCCCCCTGCACTGGCAGGCGGATTCTTAACCATGGCGCTACCAGGGAAGTCCCTTTTTTTTTTTTTAACTTGTAAACAGTTGTTTTAAAAAATAGTTGGTTTCAGATGAAAAATTTCTGTATTCAGTTTGTCATCTGTACCTAGAAAGCCACAGTAGTCCTTCTTCTCCAGGAAAGATGTCGGATATTTCACTGATGTACAACCAGCCGCCAAGGTCATGGAAATCCTGTGCTAGAAGGGAGAGGGGAGATGATCTCAGCTGCAGAGAAGTGCCTGCTCTCTGCTGGGCTCCGTGCTCACAGCTTTACCTGATGTTTAATCTTTAGGACAACCCTATGAGGTAGGTCCCCTAATTGTCCCAGTTATTGAAAAAGAAACCAGGGCTCAGAGAGGTTTAGTTACTTCCTCAAGTCACACAGCACCAAGTGGTGGAGGCAGGATTTGAGCTGATGTCACTCTGAATTATTCAAAGCCCATAGGCTTGGCTCCTTTACAACGCTGCCTCCTGCTGTCTCATTTTACAGATAGGGAAACTGAAGTTCAGGAAAGTAGAGCATGGGTCATGGTTAACAGCCCAGTTTCTAGAGGTCAAATTCATGCAGTTTCACCTTGAGCAAATTACTTACCCCGTCTGAGCCTCAAATTTTGCATTTATGAAATGAGTTATTGTGACAAATTGGACAGAATAGATACAGTGTGCCTGGTACATGCCTGTCACAAAGTAAGTGCTCAATAAATATTAATTTTAAAAAACATTAAAGAACTGGCTCAAGGTTAGTTAGAATTGCGAGTGGCTGCAAGTAACTGAGACCTGACACATCTGTCAGGGTTTTATTTGGCCCGTGAAATAAGAGGCTTGCTGTCAGCTGCTCAAGATTTCATCCACAAGAACTTCCTCAGGGACCCAGGCTCCCTCTGTCTTCCTGCTCTACTACTCTCCATTCTCATAGTGTGCCTTTCTTCCTCATGGTTACATGATGGCTGCTGCTGCACCTTCAAGTATCTTTTCCATGACCTTGGCAACAGGAAGAAACATGGCAAACCCTTTCTCTCTTTTTTTTTTTTTAAACATCTTTATTGGAGTATAATTGCTTTACAATGTTGTGTTAGTTTCTGCTGTATAACAAAATGAATCAGCTATATGTATACATATATCCCCATATCCCCTCCCTCTTGTGTCTCCCTCCCACCCTCCCTATCCCACCCATCTAGGTGGTCACAAAGCACCGAGCTGATCTCCCTGTGCGATGCAGCTGCTTCCCACTAGCTATCTATTTTACATTTCATAGTGTATATATGTCAATGCTACTCTCTCACTTCATCCCAGCTTACCCTTCCCCCTCCCCATGTCCTCAAGTCCATTCTCTACATCTGCGTCTTTATTCCTGTCCTGCCCCTAAGTTCATCAGAGCCATTTTTTTTTTTTACATTCCATATATATGTGTTAGCATACGGTATTTGTTTTTCTCTTTCTGACTTACTTCACTCTATGACAGACTCAGGTCCATCCACCTCACTACAAATAACTCAATTTAGTTTCTTTTTATCGCTGAGTAATATTCAATTGTATATATGTGCCATATCTTCTTTATCCATTCATCTGTAGATGGACACTTAGGTTGCTTCCATGTCCTTGCTATTGTAAATAGTGCTGCAGTGAACACTGTGGTACATGACTCTTTTTGAATTACGGGTTTCTCAGGGTATATGCCCAGTAGTGGGATTGCTGGGTCATATGGTAGTTCTATTTTTAGATTTTTAAGGAAAAACTGTTCTCCATACTGAACTCCATACTGTTCTCCATAATGGCTGTATCAATTTACATTCCCACCAACAGTGCAAGAGGGCTCCCTTTTCTCCACACCCTCTCCAGCATTTATTGTTTGTAGATTGTTTGATGATGGCCATTCTGACCGCTGTGAGGTGATACCTTATTGTAGTTTTGATTTCCATTTCTCTAATGATTAGTGATGTTGAGCATCCTTTCATGTGTTTGTTGGCAATCTGTATATCTTCTTTGGAGAAATGTCTGTTTAGGTCTTCTGCCCATTTTTGGATTGGGTTGTTTGTTTTTTTGATATTGAGCTGCATGAGCTGCTTGTATATATTGGAGATTAATCTTTTTCTCAGTTGCTTCATTTGCAAATATGTTCTCCCATTCTGAGGGTTGTCTTTTCATCTTGTTTATGGTTTCGTTTGCTGTGCAAAAGCTTTTGAGTTTCATTAGGTCCCATTTCTTTATTTTTGTTTTCATTTCCATTTCTCTAGGAGGTGGGTCAAAAAGGGTCTTGCTGTGATTTATGTCATAGAGTGTCCTGCCTATGTTTTCCTCTAAGAGTTTGATAGTGTCTGGCCTTACATTTAGGTCTTTAATCCATTTTGAGTTTATTTTTGTGTATGGTGTTAGGGAGTGTTCTAATTTCATTCTTTTACATGTAGCTGTCCAGTTTTCCCAGCACCACTTATTGAAGAGGCTTTCTTTTCTCCACTGTATATTCTTGCCTCCTTTATCAAAGATAAGGTGACCATATGTGCGTGGGTTTATCTCTGGGCTTTCTATCCTGTTCCATTAATCTATATTTCTGTTTTTGTGCCAGTACCATACTGTCTTGATTACTGTAGCTTTGTAGTATAGTCTGAAGTCAGGGAGCCTGATTCCTCCAGCTCCATTTTTCTTTCTCAAGATTGCTTTAGCTATTCAGGGTCTTTTGTGTTTCCATACAAATGGTGAAATTTTTTGTTCTAGTTCTGTGAAAAATGCCATTGGTAGTTTGATAGGGATTGCGTTGAATCTGTAGGTTGTTTTGGGTAGTATAGTCATTTTCACAATATTGATTCTTCCAATCCAAGAACATGGTATATCTCTCCATCTCTTTGTATCATCTTTAATTTCTTTCATCAGTGTCTTATAGTTTTCTGCATACAGGTCTTTTGTCTCATTAGGTAGGTTTATTCCTAGGTATTCTATTCTTTTTGTTGCAGTGGTGAATGGGAGTGTTTCCTTAATTTCTTTTTTAGGTTCTTCATCATTAGTGTAAAGGAATGCAAGAGATTTCTGTGCATTAATTTTGTATCCTGCTACTTTACCAAATTCACTGATGAGCTCTAGCAGTTTTCTGGTAGCATCTTTAGGGTTCTCTATGTATAGTATCATGTCATCTGCAAACAGTGACAGTTTTACTTCTTCTTTTCCGATTTAGATTCCTTTTATTCCTTTTTCTTCTCTGATTGCTGTGGCTAAAACTTCCAAAACTATGTTGAATAATAGTGGTGAGAGTGGGCAACCTTGTCTTGTTCCTGATCTTAGTGGAAATGGTTTCAGTTTTTCACCATTGAGAATGATGTTGGATGTGGGTTTGTCATATATGGCCTTTATTTATGTTGAGGTAAGTTCCCTCTATGCCTACTTCTGGAGAGTTTTTATCATAAATGGGTGTTGAATTTTGTCGAAAGCTTTTTCTGCATCTATTGAGATGGTCATATGCTTTTTCTCCTTCAGTTTGTTAATATGGTTTATCACATTGATTGATTTGCATATACTGAAGAATCCTTGCATTCCTGCGATAAACCCCACTTGATCATAGTGTATGATCCTTTTAATGTGTTGTTGGATTCTGTTTGCTAGTATTTTGTTGAGGATTTTTGCATCTATGTTCATCAGTGATATTGGTCTGTAATTTTCTTTTTTTGTAACGTCTTTGTCTGGTTTTGGTATCAGGGTGATGGTGTCCTCGTAGAATGAGTTTGGGAGTGTTCCTCCCTCTGCTGTATTTTGGAAGAATTTGAGAAGGATGGGTGTTAGCTCTTCTCTAAATGTTTGATAGAATTCACCTGTGAAGCCATCTGGTCCTGGGCTTTTGTTTGTTGGAAGATTTTTCATCACAGTTTCAATTTCAGTGCTTGTGATTGGTCTGTTTATATTTTCTATTTCTTCCTGGTTCAGTCTTGGAAGGTTGTGCATTTCTAAGAATTTGTCCATTTCTTCCAGGTTGTCCATTTTATTGGCATATAGTTGCTCGTAGTAATCTCTCATGATTCTTTGTATTTCTGCAGTGTCAGTTGTTACTTCTCCTTTTTCATTTCTAATTCTGTTGATTTGAGTCTTCTCCCTTTTTTTCTTAATGAGTCTGGCTAAAGGTTTATCAATTTTGTTTATCTTCTCAAAGAACCAACTTTTAGTTTTATTGATCTTTGCTATTGTTTCCTTCATTTCTTTTTCATTTATTTCTGATCTGATCTTTTTTTTTTTTTTTTTTTAATTTAAATTTATTTATTTATTTATTTAATTTATCTATTTTTTGGCTGCGTTGGGTCTTCGCCGCTGCACAAGGGCTCTCTCCAGTTGCAAGCGAGCAGGGGCCACCCCTTGTTGCAGTGCACGTGCTTCTCATTGCGGTGACCTCTCCTGTTCCAGAGCAAGGGCTCTAGGTGCGTGGGCTTCGGTAGCTGTGGCACCCGGGCCTAGTTGCTCCTTGGCATGCGGGATCCTCCCGGAGCAGGGCTCGAACCCGTGTCCCCTGCACCGGCAGGCGGACTCCCAACCACTGCGCCACCAGGGAAGCCCTGATCTGATCTTTATGATTTCTTTCCTTCTGCTAACTTTGGGGTTTTTTTGTTCTTCTTTCTCTAATTGCTTTAGGTGTAAGGTTAGGTTGTTTATTTGAGATTTTGCTTGTTTCTTGACGTAGGATTGTATTGCTATAAACTTCCCTCTTAGAACTGCTTTTGCTGCATCCCGTAGGTTTTGGTTTGTTGTGTTTTCATTGTCATTTGTTTCTAGGTAATTTTTGATTTCGTCTTTGATTTCTTCAGTGATCTCTTGGTTATTTAGTAACATATTGTTTAGCCTCCATGTGTTTGTATTTTTTACAGATTTTTTTCTGTAATTGATATCTAGTCTCATAGCATTGTGGTTGGAAAAGATACTTGATACGATTTCAATTTTCTTAAACTTACGAAGGCTTGATTTGTGACCCAAGATATGATCTATCCTGGAGAATGTTCCATGAGCACTTGAGAAGAATGTGTATTCTGTTGTTTTTGGATGGAATGTCCTATAAATATCAATTAAGCCCATCTTGTTTAATGTATCATTTAAAGCTTGTGTTTCCTTATTTATTTTCATTTTGGATGATCTGTCCATTGGTGAAAGTGGGGTGTTAAAGTCCCCTACTATGATTTTGTTACTGTTGATTTCCCCTTTTATGGCTGTTAGCATTTGCCTTATGTATTGAGGTGCTCTTATGTTGGGTGCATAAATATTTACGATTGTTATACCTTCCTCTTGGATCGATCCCTTGATCATTATATAGTGTCCTTCTTTGTCTCTTGTAATAGCCTTTATTTTAAAGTCTAATTTGTCTGATATGAGAATTGCTACTCCAGCTTTCTTTTGATTTCCTTTTGCATGGAATATCTTTTTCCATCCCCTCACTTTCAGTCTGTATGTGTCCCTAGGTCTGAAGTGGGTCTCTTGTAGACAGCATATTTAGTGGTCTTGTTTTTGTATCCATTCAGCAAGCCTGTGTCTTTTGTTTGGAGCATTTAATCCATTCACATTTAAGGTAATTATTGATATGTGTGTTCCTATTGCCATTTTCTTAATTGTTTTGGGTTTGTTTATGTAGGTCCTTTTCGTCTCTTGTGTTTCCCACTTAGAGAAGTTCCTTTAGCATTTGTTGTAGAGCTGGTTTGGTGGTGCTGAATTCTCTCAACTTTTGCTTGTCTGTAAAGGTTTTAATTTCTCTGTCAAATCTGAATGAGATCCTTGCTGGGTAGAGTAATCTTGGTTGTAGGTTTTTCCCTTTCATCACTTTAAATATGTTCTGCCACCCCCTTCTGGCTTGCAGAGTTTCTGCTGAAAGATCAGCTGTTAACCTTAAGGGGATTCTCTTGTATGTTATTTGTTGCTTTTCCCTTCCTGCTTTTAATTTTTATTCTTTGTATTTAATTTTTGATAGTTTCATTAATTTGTGTCTTTGTGTGTTTCTCTTTGGGTTTGTCCTGTATGGTACTCTCAGCACTTCCTGGACTTGGGTGGCTACTTCCTTTCCCATGTTAGGGAAGTTTTCAACTATAATCTCTTCAAATATTTTCTCAGACCCTTTCTTTTTGTCTTCTTCTTTGGGGCCCCTATAATTCAAATGTTGGTGCATTTATTGTTGTCCCAGAGGTCTCTGAGACTGTCCCCAATTCTTTTCATTCTTTTTTCTTTATTCTGCTCTGCAGTAGTTATTTCCACTATTTTATCTTCCAGGTCACTTATCCATTCTTCTGCCTCAGGTATTCTGCTATTGATTCCTTCTAGAGAATTTTAAATTTCATTTATTGTGTTGTTCATCATTGTTTGTTTGCTCTTTAGTTCTTCTAGATCCTTCTTAAACGTTTCTTTTATTTTCTCCATTCTATTTCCAAGATTTTGGATCATCTTTACTATCATTACTCTGAATTCTTTTTCAGGTAGGCTGCCTATTTCCTCTTCATTTGTTTGGTCTGGTGGGTTTTTACCTTGCTCCTTCATCTGCTGTGTGTTTCTCTGTCTTCTCATTTTGCTTAACTTATTGTGTTTGGAGTCTCCTCTTCGCAGGCTGCAGGTTCGTAGTTCGTGTTGTTTTTGGTGTCTGCCCCCAGTGGGTAAAGTTGGTTCAGTGGGTTGTGTAGGCTTCCTGGTGGAGGGGACTGGTGCCTGTGTTCTGGTGGGTGGGCCTGGATCTTGTCTTTCTGGTGGGCAGGGCTGTGTCCGGTGGTGCATTTAGCGTGTCTGTGAATTTAGTATGATTTTAGGCAGCCTCTCTGCTAATGTATGGGGTTGTGTTCCTGTCTTGCTAGTTGTTTGGCATGGGGCGTCAAGTACTGGAGCTTGCTGGTCGTTGGGTGGTGCTGGGTCTTAGCGTTGAGACGGAGATCTCTGGGAGAGCTCTCGCTGATTGGTATTACGTGGGGCCGGGAGGTCTCTGGTGGTCCAGTGTCCTGAACTCGGCTCTCCCTCCAGGCCAGAGCACCAAGACCCTGTCAGCCACATGGCCAGTTACGTGGGGATTTTCTTGCCTTTTGGGAAGTCTGAGGTCTTCTGCCAGCGTTCAGTAGGTGTTCTGTAGGAGTTGTTCCACATGTAGATGTATTTTTGATGTATTTATGGGGAGGAAGGTGATCTCCACATCTTACTCCTCTGCCATCTTGAAGGTCCCCCCAAGCCCTTTCTCTTGAAGCTTTGTCTTTTCATTCTAGGAGGGGTGCTTTCCCTAGATACTTGTGTCTCTTCACAGACCGTAACTGCCTCAAGCTGTAAGAGCCTCTAGAAGTGTGAGAAGTTAGCCTTCTGGCCTCTGTTGAAGAGGAAGACAAGAGGAAGGGCTGTGGATGGCTGTGGGCGTGAATCCATCTTGTTGGCCGCATGGGCTAAATGTGTGTCTGAGGATGTGAACCCAGCTCTTACTAAGACTAGAGCCTCAGGCTTTCCCACAGCTCCATCAATCCTCTTGTTGTCTGTAGTGTGGCCCAACTGCACACGGGGAAACTGAGGCCCCGAGAAGAGAGGTGACAGACCCACCATCTCCAGTTCGAGTCAGCGCCAGAGCCAGGCTCCTGCTTTCCAGTTCAGCCTTTCCACTGTGCCCAGAGATCTTGCCAATGAAGGTTTTCTGTTTACATAAATTGAAAGCCTCTGGTTTTAAGCCCCAGACCTTATCTTCAAAGAAATAGGCCAGAGGATGTGACAGAGGCTGGAGGACAAAGTCATCTCGGGCAGTGCTGGCCTCAGGCAAAATCACTAAATAACCCTTCTCTAGCTCCCTGTGTTTCATACCCAGAGCCCTTCGGTGCCTCCTTAATGCCTCAGGTCAGCCCCCCTCCACCCCCCGCTCTAGGGCCCCAGGACCAGATTGTGCTGCCTATTTCCATCCTGCGTCCTCATCCTGTTTCATTCTGCCTGCTATTCTCCAAGGGGACACTCTTGTCACAAGGTATCCCCAGTCCTTTGCCCCTGTAGGCATCAATGACATGAATGAATCAATCAATGAGCTCATTTGATAAGTGAACTTTGCAAATCTATGTGAGGGACTCTCCCCTGAAGGAGCATTTTATCAGGGGCCTTCTGACCATGCCTCCATCCAAGGAGTGATTCCACTAGGGAAGGTTCTGATTCAGTAACAGGTGCCTGGGTAGGGAACATTCTGGGAAGCTTCCAAGCGGTCTCGGACTCTCCTGTCTCCTGGTTAACTGTCAAATTGTCCCATTCTGGCTGGGAAGTTGGGACAGGATGTGTAGGGGCTGCCCCCTATACATTTTATTTGTATATAAAATATACATAATCTTTGGGAACCCATATGTGTCTGGATTCCTGGCTGAGCCAAAGTGAAACCTGGGTAAATGGCCCAGCAATCTCATTTCCACTTGTTGGGCACACATCAAATTTCCCAGCTCCCTTTGCAATTAAGTTGGAACCACATGACTGGGTTTAGGCCCTTGGCTAAAATGTGGGCATCTCTTTGAAAGTTCCTCTCCCCTCACTTCTGCAGTGGCGGTGAAGTATTTAAGGTTGCAGCAGCTCCTGATGAAAGGAGCGTGGATCCCTGAGTCATCACTTGGAGGAGAGCCACCAGGAAAGCCTGTCCATCTGCATCAGACTGTGAGGTCAGTGGGAAATAAACCTGATTGTCTTAGGCCACTGAGACATGGGGTTGGTTTGTTAGAGCAAGTGGCCACACCTTCTTATATCACACACAGGGTCTGTGATGCCAGAAACTGCTCTTCCCTGTATCTCTTTGCATCCACTGATTTGCACTGGAGGCTTCTGGGAAAAAAAATTCCACCAGCCTTAGTGCGTGGTGTTCAGACACCACAAGCACGCACACACCACAGTGTGGCAGGGGGAGGGGAGGCTCAATGAGAAGAGACTGTAAGGTGACAGAGGGATCTGTTCCAGTGAATCTGCCGGTGGGGAAAACATTCCGTGGGCACAGTGACTCAGTCCCTGCAAGAAGGCTTAGTGGTTGGAAGAAAAGAGGAGTTCTGACAAAAACAAACAAAGAGAAAATAATGTTTTAAAAACCCCAAAATGCAGCTTTGACTTTTGTCATACTGGACTTGGCACTGTTGAGAGGAAAGAAGTGTCTGTGTAAAATGCAAAGTGTGCGACACTGTGGTCCAGCACCAGTGCCGCGGGGTCCTTCCGTGGAGCAGGCCGAGGGGTGGATGACGCTCAGCCGTGGAGCAGGCCGAGGGGTACATGACGCTCAGCCGTGGAGCAGGCCGAGGGGTGGATGACGCTCAGCCGTGGAGCAGGCCGAGGGGTGGATGACGCTCAGCCGTGGAGCAGGCCGAGGGGTACATGACGCTCAGCCGTGGAGCAGGCCGAGGGGTACATGACGCTCAGCCGTGGAGCAGGCCGAGGGGTACATGACGCTCAGCCGTGGAGCAGGCCGAGGGGTACATGACGCTCAGCCGTGGAGCAGGCCGAGGGGTACATGACGCTCAGCCGTGGAGCAGGCCGAGGGGTGGATGACGCTCAGCCGTGGAGCAGGCCGAGGGGTACATGACGCTCAGCCGTGGAGCAGGCCGAGGGGTGGATGACGCTCAGCCGTGGAGCAGGCCGAGGGGTGGATGACGCTCAGCCGTGGAGCAGGCCGAGGGGTGGATGACGCTCAGCCGTGGAGCAGGCCGAGGGGTACATGACGCTCAGCCGTGGAGCAGGCCGAGGGGTGGATGACGCTCAGCCGTGGAGCAGGCCGAGGGGTGGATGACGCTCAGCCGTGGAGCAGGCCGAGGGGTACATGACGCTCAGCCGTGGAGCAGGCCGAGGGGTACATGACGCTCAGCCGTGGAGCAGGCCGAGGGGTACATGACGCTCAGCCGTGGAGCAGGCCGAGGGGTACATGACGCTCAGCCGTGGAGCAGGCCGAGGGGTACATGACGCTCAGCCGTGGAGCAGGCCGAGGGGTGGATGACGCTCAGCCGTGGAGCAGGCCGAGGGGTACATGACGCTCAGCCGTGGAGCAGGCCGAGGGGTGGATGACGCTCAGCCGTGGAGCAGGCCGAGGGGTACATGACGCTCAGCCGTGGAGCAGGCCGAGGGGTACATGACGCTCAGCCGTGGAGCAGGCCGAGGGGTGGATGACGCTCAGCCGTGGAGCAGGCCGAGGGGTGGATGACGCTCAGCCGTGGAGCAGGCCGAGGGGTACATGACGCTCAGCCGTGGAGCAGGCCGAGGGGTACATGACGCTCAGCCGTGGAGCAGGCCGAGGGGTACATGACGCTCAGCCGTGGAGCAGGCCGAGGGGTGGATGACGCTCAGCCGTGGAGCAGGCCGAGGGGTGGATGACGCTCAGCCGTGGAGCAGGCCGAGGGGTACATGACGCTCAGCCGTGGAGCAGGCCGAGGGGTACATGACGCTCAGCCGTGGAGCAGGCCGAGGGGTACATGACGCTCAGCCGTGGAGCAGGCCGAGGGGTACATGACGCTCAGCCGTGGAGCAGGCCGAGGGGTGGATGACGCTCAGCCGTGGAGCAGGCCGAGGGGTACATGACGCTCAGCCGTGGAGCAGGCCGAGGGGTGGATGACGCTCAGCCGTGGAGCAGGCCGAGGGGTGGATGACGCTCAGCCGTGGAGCAGGCCGAGGGGTACATGACGCTCAGCCGTGGAGCAGGCCGAGGGGTACATGACGCTCAGCCGTGGAGCAGGCCGAGGGGTGGATGACGCTCAGCCGTGGAGCAGGCCGAGGGGTACATGACGCTCAGCCGTGGAGCAGGCCGAGGGGTACATGACGCTCAGCCGTGGAGCAGGCCGAGGGGTGGATGACGCTCAGCCGTGGAGCAGGCCGAGGGGTGGATGACGCTCAGCCGTGGAGCAGGCCGAGGGGTGGATGACGCTCAGCCGTGGAGCAGGCCGAGGGGTGGATGACGCTCAGCCGTGGAGCAGGCCGAGGGGTACATGACGCTCAGCCGTGGAGCAGGCCGAGGGGTACATGACGCTCAGCCGTGGAGCAGGCCGAGGGGTGGATGACGCTCAGCCGTGAGGTGAGTGCCAGTCGAGGGAGCTCCGAGTCCCACGGCTGGAGAGCCGTGCTGCGCTGGTGGGGGTGGGGAAAGAGCAGCTGCCTGAAGTGCCAGACATGCACGCAGTGTCAGCCCCTGGGGACTCCCCAGCTTCCAGATTGGGACAGGAGCCTTGAAGGAGGCCCAGGCTTCCTCCTGCCGGGGAAGGGGCTGTGGAGATCTGTCCTCCCATGTGACGGTGTTTGTGCACACCAGCTGGAGAGTCCCAGCAAGGCTCAGGTGACCATCCACACCAGCGTATCCTTAAATGTGAAGTTAACACAGAGCAGCCTGAGTCGAGAACTACCGGGGGATTTACAGCAAAGGAATCACGATGACACTGCCCGACTCAGCCTTGCTACCGGAGGACACCAGGAGATGGATTGTGGCTCTAAAACGCTGCAACAACACCCAGCTGCTGGGGGCCCTTTGCTCCTCTTTCTTCCTTGCTCCAAATTGTTTGCCTTTGCAGACCTAGTTGTCATCCCCCTTCCCCTGCCATCTCTCTGTAGGAAATTGCAACCGTCATCCAGCACGGGTGTTCTGTCTCTCTCCGATTTTTAGCTGCTTAGAATGTGAACACAAAGGGAAAATGCAATTTCAAAAAAATACGTGGCTGTAACTGATTTATTAATAGCCCATAATGCTGGTAACAGGCAATCTATAAGTCTGTTCTTAAGAATTTATAGGGCAAATATTCCAGCACCGTATTAAAGACACCACTCATAAATGCCTGCAAGCCTCAATCTATTAACTTAGGTGGTGGGAGAATATCATTATCTGTAGGAAAACAAACAGAGATCCAGCCCCCAGCTTTGATTTCCTCAGATGCTCCAAAAAGCACACAGTAAGTAAGCAAATTGCATGACACGCCGTAGGCAAAAGTGTCCCGTGCATAGAAATCAGAGGTTCACTTTCTTAATGTGTGTGTGCGTGCTTTTTAGAAAGAGCCTGAGCTTGGGGGAGCCCAGGAGGGGGGTCAGGAAGTCTTCTTTGGTGGGGAGAGGGGGTTGGAGAGAGGCAGAGGCTAGGAATCTAGCAGGGCATTAGAGCCTTTTCCTTTTTTAAAATTCATTAATACTTAAAATAAATTTGAATGTAAAAGTAAAACATGCTCACTATTGAATATTTGACAAATATTGGCAAGTGTTTAAAAAATGGAAAAAAACAATGTGCAATTCGAGCAACCATGGTTGACTTCCTTCTTTTAAGTCACCGTTTCTTACAGAATGGTGGTTTGGCCATTTGCATCAAAATTTGTGGGGATGAGGGGGGGGACCTCATCGAAAATAAAGGTATCGAGGCCCACCCAAATCTACTGAGTCAGAGTATCTGGAGGTAGGGCCCTGTCACGGGTGTTTTCAGCAAGCTCTCCAGGCGGTTCTGAGTGAGGCACACTGAAGTTTGAGAACTCTGGTTTTCTTAAGTGATTGTCACCTCAGCACGGTTCCAAAATGGCAACTCTCAAGTCCGCGAACTCAAAATCACTTGGAGGACAGCTCTATTCACAATTGCCAAAAGATGGAAACAGCCCAAATATCCATCAGTGGACGAAAGGACAAACAAAATGTGGTCCATCCAATGGAATAGTATTCAGTCATAAAAAGAAATGAAATTCTGACACATGCTACAACATAGATGAACCTTGAAAACATGATGCTAAGTGAAAGAAGAGAGACACAAAAGGACTCACATTGTATGATTCCATTTATATGAAATAATGAGAGTAGGCAAATTCATAGAGTCAGAAGACAGATTAGTGGTTGCCAGGGGCTGGTGGGAAGGGGGAATGGGATATAGGGGTTTCCTTTTGGTTTCTTTTTTTTTTTTTTTTTTTTTTTTTTTTTACTTTTTGGCAATGCCACATGGCATGTGAGATATTAGTTCCCCGACCAGGGATCAAACCTGCGCCCCCTGCATTGGAAGCGTGGAGTCTTAACCACTGGACTGCCAGGCAAGTCCCTGGGGGTTTCCTTTTAATGGGTAAGGAGTTTCCTTATGGGATGATGAATATGCTTTGGAACTAGATAAAGTTGGTGGTTGCATATCATATCATTGTGAATGTGCTAAGTGCTACTGAGTTGCACACTTTAATATGGTTACGTTTGTGTTATTTGAATTGTATCTCAATAAAAAGCAACCACTTGAGGAAATGAAAAAGTCCAGATTTCCTGTCCCTGTCCCAGGAGATTTTGCTTTAGTATATCTGGGGCAGAGACGGGGACTCTGAATTGTAGAAGGAGACCTCAGCACTGCTTTTTATGTAAGACCAGGTTTAGGTTCCCCTGTCTGAGCTAAAGATCTAGAGGAGAGACAGGATTTGCCAAAAATGTAAGCCACCTGCAGAATCATCATCTCCCTTTTAGCTCTCCCCGCCCACCATGTAAGTCTCTGTTATGGACTGAATGTTTGTGTCCCCTTCTTGTCCAAATTCATATGCTGAAGCCAGAACACCCAATGTGATGGTATTTGGAGGTGGGGCCCTTGGGACGTAATTGGGTTTAGATGAGGTCTTGAGGGTGGGGCCCCCATGGTGGGATTTGTGCCTTTATAAGTAGAAGAAGAGACAGGAGCTCATTCTCTCTCCACCATATGAGGACACAGCGAGAAGGTGGCTGTCTGTAAGTCAGGAAGAGAGTCTTCACCAGGAACTGAATCTACGGATAGCTTAATCTTAGATTTCCCAGCCTCCAGAACTGTGAGCAATGAGTGTCTATTGTTGGAGCCACCAGCCTATGGTATTTGTTATAGCAGCCTGAGCTAAGACAGCCTCCTAAGGCTTGATACTCTAGCTTCCATGCCCCCTGCCTAGAGTGCCCCCCTTCTTCTTGACCTCTCCAAACTTATCCCAAACCTCAGCTCAAGTTCCGACTTGAGAAAACTTCTGGAGCAGAGTCTCCCCCCTTCCCCAGGGCTTGGGCGTTTCGTCACTACCCCCAGAATTTAGTGAGTTGAGTAAGTCGGTCCTTGACTACATTCGATTCTGCTTCTTCCTGCACCTGGTTCTACTGGCTGCATATGTTTTTCATCATATGTTAGTTTCATTTTTTATTCATTTTTTTTAAAATGTAACTTTCACACTTTATCTTGGGTGAGAATTCATCTGTCTCCCTCTCTCAGCTCTGAGCATCCCTGGGGCGGAGTTATCTAGGGGCCTCCCTCAGGGCCCACACACATATCACAGTGATTCCTTCTCCCTAAGGCTCTCGTTTTCAGTCAGCAGACCACCTCCCTCCCCTCATCTCCTGCAGTAATCACAACAGTGATAAAAACCAAGGAGTAGTAGCAGTGTGGTTTATTGAGCACTTATTATGTCCCAGGCATTGTATCAATTCTTTACATAAATCTTCTTGGATCCTTGCAACAAGCTTAGAAAGATATCTTTACAGGTAAGGAAACTGAAGCCTAGAAAGCAATTTGCCCAAAGTCAAAGATAACAAAGTCAAAAATGAGGCAGAGCTAGAACTCAAACTCAGCTCTGTCCGACTACCAAGTCCATGGTTCTAACCACTAACCCCCTTGGTGCCCAAATGGGGCCCTTAGCGCTACTTACCTTGAAGGCTATGGTTTTCCATCACTCATTCATGCAAACTTTGCGAGACACTGAGTAAAGTGCTAGAGACTCAGAGGGAAGTGAATGAGGTGAAATCCCTGCTTGTATTTGAGACAGATTTCAGTTGTTTGTTCACTGACCAGCACCCACTTATATTTCACAGATCACTTCCTTTATGGGTAACCTCTCCCCATAGCAGGGCCTGCTTTATTGGAGGCTCTGCTTTACTCTGGACAAGGGATGGGCCTGTGCCCTTATCAAGGGCAGTCCACTATTCTCTCTGGAATTTGATTCTGAACAGAGGGACAAGGCATCCGAAAGGGTCAAGGTTCTCAGTGGCCTCATGCCCAGATTCTACTTCCCGGCTCCCTGGAGCGTCCTTAGTTCATTCTCAAGGCCCAGTCTCCAACCTCACATGGATTTCTTGAGCTCTGATATCCTTCCAATAAACTCCCTTGCTGCTTAAGTTCACCAGGGGCTGTCTCTGTCACTCACAACCAATGAGCCCTGACCACACACAAATAAGCAGTGTGTAAACTGGGAGCACAGGCCGAGGGCAGCCAATTCAGCCTGAAGGGGTCAGGGAGGCATCTTGGGAGAGGTAACATATGAACTGAATCTTGGAGGATGAATAAGAATTAGTGAGATAGAAAAGTGATGGGGGAAGGGTGCATAGGCAGAGGGAAAATATGCTCGTAAGTGACAATGGTCAGTAGCTTTTATTGGGTGCTTTCTCACTTAGCTCCCACAGTAACCCCTGGAGGCTGCTGCTGTCACTGCTCCCACTGACAGTCAAGGCTCAGAGAGGCTGTGTGATTTGCTCAAGGCCACCCAGCTAGTGAATGGTAGAGATGGGATTTGAACCCAGTTCTTTCTAGAGGCCTGATTTCACATTAGGGGGTTAATGGTCAGTCCTAAGAGAGCCAGGCAAGGGGCCATCCTGGTCAGTTGGCCTCATCTCTCCTGGGGCAGTGGCCTTCTTGTCATGTGAGTCCCATCTCTGACCATTTCTGGGTGTCCCTAGGAGAGGCCTGTTCTTCATGCTTGTGGGGCTAATGGTTGAGATGTTTTTATTTTCCTCAGAAAGAGCCATCATTTCTTTCTTTTCAGGAGTGTGGGCAATTAGAGGAGCCAGGCGGCAGACCCTTGCTAATTGCTTTTGTTTGCAGATCTGAACGCAGCCTCTGCTGTGGCCTGGGCACAGGGAGGAGGTGAGGGAGAGGGAGCCGCCAAGAGCAGAGAGTCTGGAATGCCTCCAGGGGCAAGGCTAAGAAAGGGAAAGCTGGCTTCCAGATGTGCGCCTGCGTGCGCGCCCGTGCGTGTGTGTGTGTGTGTGTGTGTGTGTGTATGTGAGCGTGTGTGTGAGCTGGAGGACGGAAGTGACAGGACATGTTCTGGATTTCACAGCCTGAATTAACCTCTCCTCTTCCTAGATCCTTCCTTTCTTCCCTCCCACTCCTCCATCCAATTTATTCATTTTTTTCTCTCCTTTCTTACACAAATATCATAAGCTCTTTTTTGGAAATATTCAGTTAGAAAAACAGAAAAGAAGTTGGGGGGGGCGAGCAAATTCACTACCCCTGTCAAATTCACAACCGGCCACCGTCAACAATTTGTGATCGCCCAGTTTTATACTCTTTTGTAATCAGCCTTTAAAAACAACAAAACCTAAGAATATATTAATATTACACATATCTTCCTGTGGCAGGAATTTTTGCTGGCTGCGTAGTATTTATTTTTATTTTTGCAACTGTTTATTGAGTGTCTACTCTGTACCAGGCAGTGCTCTAGGTGTTGAGGATGCTTCAGTGAACAAGAAGGCAAAAATCCCTGCCTTTCAATTAAAAGCCACAGTCCTCACCACGGCCTACAGACCCTACACAACCTGCCCCTGGTGTTCAGCCAGTAGCTGACTTTCTCGCTTCTGCTTGAGAGCAGCTGAATGAAGAACGAGCTCGCCTGTTTGGAGTGGCCAGTAAGCCAGGGGCCAGGGGCCATTTGACTCTCCCTGTTCCCTTTCTGTTCTAGCTTAACTCTGACTCAAAGAAGCTAAGGACACAACATGGGGATTGCAAAATGGACATGGTTCTCGTCCTCGGGGAGCTCACAGACATCTAGGTGGCTTTAAACTTTTCCCATTGTGACTGTGCTGCGGTGAACACGAGAGAATCATGCTGGTGGAAGGTGGGAGGAGATGCTGCCGTTGGTCTGGGGAGACCTGAGAAGATGGACGACACGTCATTCTGGGCTTGGGAAACAGCAGAGTATATTCCAGGAGTAAAGGAGGCTGGGCTTTGCTGCTCATTCATCTCCTAACCCTGAAGTCCTGGGAGTGTCTTAAGCAAAGCGTTCTCCCTCATGAGAGAGCCCCCTCTGTAAAATGGGAACAGTGACCTGAGGTGTACTTATCAGGAGAATTTTCTCCAAGTGGGATGGGTTTTCCCCCCCATTTGTAATGATTGCTTCCCATTTGTAAGGATTTCATGCCTTTTCCCCACCATGTGGTTTGTACGATTTACCATTTATTGAGCCCTTCTTCTGCTCCAGGCATGGTCCCAGATACTTTAAATAAACTGTCTCGTTCAGTCCCACAATGTAGGAATGATTATATGGAATCCAAACCTCAGAGAGTTTGAATGACTCACCCAAGTTCACACAGCCAAGAAGGGGCAAAACCAGAACACCTACACAGGTCTGCTGAGTACAGAGCAGGTGTGCTTTCTTTTTTGCTAGAGGTACTAAAATAACCAGTTCTTTTTACTGGACAACTCTCTCAGGATGAAGTACAACTCTTCAGATAGAGCTTAGCACTGCAAAACCAAGCATCCTGGAATGAAATGGTAAAAAACACATTTCAAAAGGACATAACAAGGTTTTTGGACTTCCCTGGTGGCGCAGTGGTTAAGAATCCGCCTGCCAATGCAGGGGACACGGGTTCGAGCCCTGGTCCAGGAAGATCCCACGTGCCACGGAGCAACTAAGCCCATGCGCCACAACTACTGAGCCTGTGCTCTAGAGCCCGTGAGCCACAACTACTGAAGCCCACGTGCCTAGAGCCCGTGCTCTGCAACAAGAGAAGCCACCGCAATGAGAAGCCCACGCACCACAACGAAGAGTAGCCCCCGCTCAACGCAACTAGAGAAAGCCCATGCACAGCAATGAAGACCCAATGCAGCCAAAATAAATAAATTTATATATTAAAAAAGAACATAACATTAAAAAATGTGTCTCTTTTCATTGTTTTTCTTTTTTCCTCATTATGAAAGCAATTCATGTTCACTGTGGAAATTTGGAAAATACAGAAAAGTATAAAGAAGAAAATAAAAATCACCCTAATCTTATTATAGGAAGAAAATTGCTGTTAACATTTGTTTTTTATCTTCCCAGTATTTTTTCATATGCCTAAATGTACATATAAATATTTTTAACATAATTGGGATTGTCCTGCCAAATTGCTTTCTAGAAAGGTTGAACTAATTTACAATCCCACCAGCAGGGTTTGAGAGTGCTTCCTTTACCCAGGCCAGCATAGAGGTTTTCTTTTTGTCTTTGGTAATTTAATAGCTTTAAAGCCAGTGGCTTGTTTCCATTTGCATTTCTTTGATTATTGAAAAGGCTGAGTTTAAAAAAATCATACACTTATTAGACACGTATATTTATCCTACTGAGAATTGTTTTTCATGTCTTTTGTTCATTTTCTTTTGTTGGAGTTTTAGGGTTTTTTATATATTTCTTATTGATTTACAGTGGCTCTTTATATATGACAGAGCTTTAAAATTTGTCTGGGGGTAATTGGGGGGATATGTACTTTCCCCTTGGTCTTCCATATCTATTTCAGTTTCTTTTTAAGAAGTTGACTGTTTGGCTTCCTAAATTGTCTTATGGTTTGGGGGAGAGCAAAAAAGATTTTTTTAAAAATTGTGGTCAAATATATCATTATTTTCCTCATGATAAAATTTAAAAATATGGATTTAAGACTTTACCCTATCACTGTATATCATTCATTAGTCCTAGTTTCTCTAGCTTAGTGGGCCTCAAATATAACTGCAAATTAATATAGCCTGGGTTAAAAAAAAATCCCAATGCCTAGACCATACCCAAAATGAATTAAATGAGAATCTCGGTGGGGGGTGGGAGTGAGGGGGTAGAGAGATGGGGTTGAACTTGGGCATCAATATTTTAAAACCCCCCCGGTGAGTTCAATGGGCAGCCGCAACTGAGGACCACTGCTTTAGCCGCATTCTTCCCTCAGTGGGAAGGGTCATCGTCGGAACGATATAAACAGTACAAATCAGTGAAAATGCAGTCTAGTCACTATACCCGTGTACTGTACACACAATACCAAAATGGACCTCTTTCTTTTTGGAACAGAAAATAGGGTGTGGTGAAGCCAGGCAGATCTCGGGGAATGCTATGGGGCTGTATGCTCAGGGGGGAGGTAGGTGGGGGGGAGGTAGGTGGGAGGCAGAGGAGAGGGGCTCTGATCTAAGTCATTTAGAGAAAAAAATGAAATGCAGAGGGAAGAACAAGCAGTGCAGAAGCCTGGTTTTAGTATCTCCATTTTACTCACGAAGAAATTGAGGACCAGAGAGGTTAAGCCAGTTACCCAAGGTCACGCAGCAATTTGTAGACTGAGTGACATGTTCCAATTTTTGAGGAATGGGGAGGGAGATTGACTAGGTATTGTGCCATCCATGCCCTTTTGGGAGAGGTACTTAATGGGGGTCCTTCCTTCCAGAGTCTTTTCTGCATTTAGAACAACTGAGAATGCTGGGTGAGCTGAATCACCTTTCTCATTCATCACCCATGGTGAGAAAGTTCATGAAAACAGCTAAAACCAAATATGCGATTTTGGGTTACTTTTGTCTAGGATTGCCCAAACCAGCATTCCTTTCTGGTGACACAAGTAGTTGGAAGTTGGTTATAGACTATCATGTTCCATTTTTAAAGGATGTGGGCCTGTGTTGGCAGAGACCAGGGTGGCCTTCCTGAGGTCTTGTAGCGTCCCAAACACAATGTCTTGTCAATTGGAGGCTGAACTGGAGCTTGTTTGGATGCATGCACTGTAATAAGATTTTATTCAGTCTTCCAACAGCTCTAGGAAGCAGGTACCAGCTTTATCCCCATTTTACAGATAAGGAAACTGAGGCACACAGTTTAAGCCACACGTAGCTCAAGGTCCCCGTGCTGATGAATGGTGGAGTGCAAACACTGGCAAAGGATGGAATAACCTGCCTGCCTCTCCCCCAGCCCAACTAGCAGCAGCCCCCCAACTGCATATCTATTACCATCTCCCTCCCCTTCTCATCACCTTCCTCTTCCACTCTCCACCTGGGAGATCTGCCTCTCAAAGCCTTTTCCTCATCAGAGGGTGACAGTGTTTCTCTCCAGAGCGACTCTTGGCGTGTAATTACTAATCACATGTAGGCAATCAAGCTGCATTTCCATCCCCCCATTTTCTTCCCTGCCTCCCCTCAAGAGACACCTTTCTGGGGGGAAGGTGACTCCTTCAGGAATTCAGATTAACATCAACCACAGGGGTGGGGAGTGGGGAGAGAATGAAGAAAGGCATCAAACTCGTTTGCAAATTGCAAATGACAAGGCATCTTCAGCCCTGGTTTGCTCTCTGCTATTTTAAGGGGCCTCATTTAGCATAATATTTGCATCGTTTGTGTCTTACCCGATAATTAGGAGTAGAGGCAAATTCTTCTTGTTCCCAGACTAAGGGCATTGGGGTGGAGAATAAAGGAAGCTCTGGAGACAGCCCTCAGGCAGTAAAGCCTTTAAAAGTTATTCCCTCCAGCACCCACTGTCTTGCTAAAATTCGCTGAACACCAGCCATTCTGAACTGGGGTCACTGCTCATTGCTTGACTTAAGGGAGCTTATGAGAGCCTATGACCCCTTCGAAATGCTAAGCAGAATTCTGTGTCTGTGAATTGTTTGCAATTTTATCCCGCCTGGGGAGAAGGTCCATAGCTCTCTTTAGTTTCAGAAGTCTGCAACTCTTAAATTAAGAATGACTCTCAGTGGGCATCTGTTTTGCTTCTTCAACATCCATCCACCCTTCTTCAGGTCCCAGCGTCTTGATTTTCCTTTGGGAAAGTAACCCTCCTCCAGCCTCATTCCATTTTAGGACTGTCCAATAGAATTTTCTGCGATGATGGAAATGTTCCATGCAGTCCAGTTCTCTGCCAAAGAGGGCTCAGGAGCTACTTGCATTGGCTGCAGCGGTCATGTGGGTCCCTGGTGGTCCACATCTTAGCCTGGTTTCTCCCCAAGCCTGATAAACTCTTCCTTCCCTTTGATTTACTTGTCTTTCCAATGGCTACTGCAGTAATGAGTCAGTGGCTGAGTATATTTAAATGCAAAATACCATTATCCTTCATTAAAAGGTCTGTCACCACTGGCCTTCATAGGAGAGAGTGATTATGCTATTAAAAGCCCCTTGACACATGGCTCAGGAATGACCAGCCCATTCCAGCGTTCCTGCTTCCCTCCCCAGGAGAACCATCTTCTGACTCAGCTGCTTATGCTGATGAGGGCAAGGCAAAGCTGTGTGCAGCCAAACTTGTGACTGGGGTAGGGTGCCAAGGGCTTGGGACAATGCTGCCTCATCTTCACCAGCCTGCCAGGTATCTGGGCAGAATCCTGTTGCCTTCCAGAGGAGATTCATTTCCTATCTCTCTCATCATTGGATCTTCAAGCCTGATTTGAAATCCTTGTTCTCTTTCAATATCCTTTTAGAAAAAACAACTCCCTTTAAATTGCCCACCATTCAACCTTTTAAGGTCTAATTGGTTCCCAGGGTGGTTTGTGACAGTAGTTAAGTGCACAGGCTTTGGAGGTGGGGATAATTATGCTTATGCTTCTGCCACTTATTCACTGCATGACCTTGAACAAGTTACTTAACCTCTCTAAGCCTCAGCTTCCTGAATTTCAAATGGAAATAAAGAGTAGGGCAGACTGTTGGTTTCCTAGCCAATAGCATGTGTCATTATTTTTTCTCGAGTTTACCTCTCATTGTAACGGTTGAAAAAGCCAAATACTTTTCCAGCCTTCCTTGCAGCCAAGGGTGACCATGTGACTGAGTTTTGTCCAATGAGATAAAAAGGAAGCTGGTATAGAGGATTCTGGGAGTGATTTTTTTCCCATAAAAAAGAGAGCAGTACATACTTGAGGATGGATCTCTCTCTCTCCCTTTCCTCCTTTCTGCTTTGAATGTTGTTGTGTGGGGTTATAGTGTCTGGATTATGATGTCTGGAGCCATGGTAGCCATCATGTGATCATGAGGCAACAAATCTGTAAATGAAAAACCAGCACTCTGAGAATGATAGAAGAGAAGGATATAAGAACCTAGATACGTAATGATGTCATTGAGTTACTGAACCAGCGGTGGGACATCCAGTTTCCTTGTTAAGAATGTCCTTGTGTGGGCTTCCCTGGTGGTGCAGTGGTTGAGAATCCGCCTGCCAATGCAGGGGACACGGGTTCGAGCCCTGGTCTGGGAAGATCCCACATGCCGCGGAGCAACTGGGCCCGTGAGCCACAACTACTGAGCCTGCGCGTCTGGAGCCTATGCTCCGCAACAAGAGAGGCCGCGATAGTGAGAGGCCCGCGCACCGCGATGAAGAGTGGCCCCCGCTCGCCGCAACTAGAGAAAGCCCTCGCACAGAAACGAAGACCCAACACGGCCAAAAATAAATAAATAAATAAATAAATTTAAAAAACAACAACAACAACAAAAAAAAAGAATGTCCTTGTGGCTTAAGCCATGGGTAGTCAGGTTTCCTGCTTCTGGCAGTTGAAAGCATTTATAAATGACACATCAAGCCCAGGCTCACAGGTTGTTGTGAGCAATAAGTAAGATAATGTATAGAGCGTTCCCTGCATAGTCCCAAGAGCACGATGAGTAAACAGTAAAACAGCATTTACTGTTGGTAGGAATAACTGTACCGAGATTCACAGATGAGATTTGCGGAATCATGGGGAAATTTGCGATAGATAAAATTTGGCTCTCTTCTGCCCTCCCTTTCTATCTGGATAGATATTGGAATCCTAAAATGTTAGCACCAGAAGGGACTCTGATCTTAAATTCAGTTTGACCCTTTTCATTTTAAAGACAAGGAAACTGGTCCTCAGAATGGGGACGAGGCCATCCCCAGGTCACATAGCATGTTAGTGGCAGATGGTGGCAAAACCAGGGCTAGAGCCTAACGTCCCTTGGACTTAGGGGCTGAAGTTCTTTCATTCACACTCAGTTGCCTTCCATTCCCATTCCGACAAGCTCAAAGGCTGTTGTGCGAGGGATGAGTATAAAATGAGACATCACATGGGGGTAATCTTGAAAAATTTGGGAAGCATTCCACATGAATATAGAGTTGTGATTCTTAGTACAGGTGGTTCAGCACTTTGCTCCTTTGTGAAATCAAATGGGCAGGAGGTATCCTGGGAGTGGGCAGGGTGTCTCTGTGCCCAGCTAGGCGGTCCACCTGTATTCATCGGTTCACTGATCCATTCACTGATTGTTTCATTTATTCAAGAAACATTTACTGAGAGCCTGCTATGAGCCAGACACAGGGTAGATTTTGTTTAACATTTGTGGGAATGAGTTGGAGCAGAGAGTACTAAGCTAAACTCCTACCCGCATCCCCAGAAAGAAGCCCTATAGTTTGCTGAATTATTGTCGCCTGTGAGGACTGATTTAAGATCCACTTGTCACAGTGGATTCTCTTCTGTTTGGATCCTCAGATGTGCCGGAAAACGCGATGATATTCCCTATTGCTGGGATTGCTTTTTGGGGGACAAGTCTTGAGAAGATCTTAGTTACTTAGGAACTTAGTTTGGGGAACATTCATACTGATTTAGTGGCCTCTTCCTAGGGCGAGAGACACACTGGGATGGGGCCTGAGGCGTGGAAGTTTTTATAAGCGGGGGCGGGGAGAAGGACCTGAGAATGGAGATGGATGGCTTTAGACTGAGAGCAGGTGGCAATGGGTGGAGTGTGGCTAGAAGTATAAGAACCTAGGCTTTCAGGTCAGAGAGGCTTGTTTTCAAATCCTGTGCTGCTCATTCCTAGCTGTGTAACCTTTGGTAAGTCAGTCACCCTCTCTGTGCCTCAGGTGTCTATAAAATGGAAATATTACTTGTTGTAGAGATTAAGTGAGATGATATATTTAGAGCTTTTTGCACAGCGGCTGGCACATTGTATCTATCCCAGAGCAAGGATTTGAGTTCAAGTAGTTTATTTGGGAGATGAACCCAAGAATTATCGGTAGGGTAGTGGGAAAGTGACATAGGGAAGGGGAAAAGAAGTCAATAAGGGTTGTTATTGAGCAAATTAGCACTGAGTTCCAGTGGTTCTAATATTGAGCAAATTAGGACCACTGGAACTCAGTCTCTCTGGGGACTTCTGGGAGGCGTTGTAGAACACACCTCAGTTATCCCACTTAAGAGGTAAGGAAGCTGGGGTATTTCCCTTTCAGTTCCCAGCCATCATCGGGTAACTGCTGCCATTGGGCATTAAGTTGCAGAACTCCCGGAATGTCCTGAGTGGGCAGGAAGGAGGCCCTCAGGTGGAGACTGGCAATGCTTGCTGTCCAGCACTCTCAGCATATGTTGGAACAGTGAGTGCCCGGGGGATGTGGACAGGTTGATCTGAGTTCAAAGTCATGTTTTACCACTTAGACTAGCTATATTTTTCTTGAGCAAATCATCTAATCTCTTGGCTATTCAGAAGGTGGTCCATAGAAGCAGGGCATCCCCTGGGAGCTGTTAGAAGTGCAGATTTTCAGGTCTCTTTCCAGATGTATTAGTTATCTATTGTTGCATGACAAACAACTCTGAAACTTAGCAGCTTAAACATCAAACAGTTACTATTTTGGCTAGAATTGCTTGCTTTCACTGACATGCATGGGGACTGTTGCTTTGTAGTTAAGGAGAAGGGAGATTTGGGGCCGGGGAGGGCTGGGGGAAGAAGAAGAGGGAAATAAGAATAACCAAGTGTCTGTCCCTCCCCTTAACCAGATTCACCTCCATCCACACCTAGCTAATGGCCTAATTTTGATCTCCAGTGAAGTTAGCAGTTAAGATGAAAAGTCAGAGCTGTCAGGTGCAAGAAATACGTGATTCTGGACCCAAGCAGGGCTTCTTAGGGAAAGAAGTGGGAGCCTGATTTAAGGAAAATTCATCTCTACAATTTTGCCTGAGGCCTCAGTGCTGCTCTGGCCTCTGAGGGTTCATGGTGCCCTCTAGGGGATATAGCCAGGGGGCAGGAGTCATAGAGAGAGCTTTGAGCAACTCTGAGACCCAGTGTTCCGCTCTGTGTCCCTCCTCCAGTGAGTGGCTTAGGACCTATGTCAGCACATGAGGGCTCCAAGTAGTAACTGCTCACTAAGCTTATAGCATTATTCTAAGCCCCTTAGATACATCGTCATTTAAGTCCCACAACAAACTCATGAGGTGGGTTTCTATTATCATCCCCTTATTACATATGAGAAAATCAAAGGTTAGAGTGGTTAAGTAACTTGCTCAAGGTCGCACAGCCAGGGAATGGCAGAGCCAGGACGTTAATGTGACCTCAGGTGTACTTATAAGATGCAGGACTGATACAGTCAGGTTGCACACCTGTAGACTGTCAAGCCCTTGATGATTACACTTCAGGGAATGTTTTCTTATGTTGGTTTCCATGTTTTTGCCACAGTTGCCTTTGTTCCTTCTAGCCATCTTGAGTAATGTAAATTTTTGTTTCCCTGCTGATTTATTTATCCATTTATTCAGTAAATGTTTACTGAGTGCTTACTATGTGCCAGGCGCAATTTAAGGGGCTGGGGAAGCAGCAGGGAATGAAACAGACAAAAATCTCTGTCTTTGTGTTGCTCACGTGCTAGTTGTCTGATAACGGACAAATGAGTTATCTGGTATAGTAGAAGGCGATGTCTGCTATAGGAAAAAAATAAATCAGAGTAAGGGTAATTGGTGGTGTATGTTGCAGTGTTAAATAAGGTGGTCAGGAGGTGAGGGAATGAGCTAGTTGGCTACCTGGGGGAAGGTCACGACGGGGAGTAGCCAGTGCAAAGCAGATGGCCAGAGTGTATGCTGGGTGTTGTAGAAGCAACAAGGAGACCAATACGACTGGAACAGAGTAGGGGAGAGTAGGAAGAAGTGTGATCATAGCAGTAGCTGTGGCCAAACAGGTAGGGCCATATAGAGACTTTGGCTGTTTCTTTGAGTGACTTGGGGAACCATTGGAGGGTTTTGAAAAGAGGAGTGACATGAGTCAATTTGTTTCAAAAGGAACACAACGGTATGGCAATGTTATTGCATTGAGAATAGGCTATAGAGGGGCAAGGATGAAATCTGGGAGACCAGTGAAGAGGCCACTGCAATAGTCCAGGTAAGACACAATGGGGGCTTGGACCAGGTGGAGGTGGTGAGGAGTAGCCAGATTCTGGATACAGAAACTAAGAGTTTTTAGCAAACATGAGGTTCAGGATTTATCTTCTCCATCTTCCATAGCTGTCCATGTCTTGGGAGCTTGTGTAACTGGGATCCTTTTGTTCTGAAGGCAGCTACCAGGACCCTAGCCTCCATGGGGCTACACATATCAGACGTGTCGGCACCAGGAGTTATTGCTGGCAACATCTTTTGTCTCATCAGCAGGGAGATGAGTGGAAGCTTTTATCTTAATTAGGTTGCACAGGGTACCATCATCCATCTGCCTTTCCTGATTAACTTGGGGGAGAATATGAGGGTGGTGGTGGAAGGGAAGACAGCCCCAAGCTGATAAATATGAATCAGAACAGACTGGTGGGAGTCCCTGAGGACTCATCAGAAAGGAGGAGGGAGAGGAATAGGATTTGTCGAAGATGTTGTGGTGGAGAAGAGAGTGCAGAAGGCCGTCTTGTGGTAGGGAATTGATTCGGGAATCGCTCCTGTGGGCTAAGGCTGCCTTAATGGGAGAACTCCTCCTGCATCCCCCAGACTTGGGACATTGTTTATGTCACCAGCCTGGTCAGAATGTCAGGATCCTGGAAACTCCACTGATGTCTGCAGTAGGAGTGGCTTATGTAGGCTGCCACAGCTGGATATGACCTGGTGTCTCATCTTGGATGTACATTAGATTCATCAGTGGAGAATGAGAAAGGAGGCAGGAAGGAAGAAAGGGAGGGAGGGAAGGAGGAACTTGGTCCCCTATCCCAGATCTACCAAATTGCAATCAGTTGGGCAGCCAGGTATGAAACTCCCAGGAGCGACAACAGTGGTCTCTGTCTGAGGTGCTGAAATCTCCGAGCACACTCTTCTCTTCATGCTCCTTCTTGCTTCCTTCATTCAAAATTTTAAAAATTTGAATCGATCACCTATCACATCCCAGGTCCTGTTATAGAACCCAGGATTCAACAATAAATGAAACTGACAAAAATCACTGCCCTCTTGGAACTTTTGTTCTAGTGGGTGGAGTCAGACAAGACGTTAAGAAAAAAAAAAAGCAAATTATATATTAGAAGATTAAAAGTGTTTTGGAAAAAAAATAGAGCAGAGTAATGGAACAGGGAGGGCAGAATTTTCACTGCAGCTGTAAATGGGGTGGCCAGCTAAGGTTTTATGGAGATGATGACATTTGAATAAACATTTGAAAGCGATGAGGGGGTGAATTATTCACATTTGCCTATAGTTTCACACCAACCAAGTGGTATTGCTCATGTTTCCCATCAAATCCCTGTTCTTTCTCACATCAGTGCTTTTGCTTATGATACTCCCTCTTCCTGGAATTGTCTCCCTACAACTCCCATCACTACTGTGTTCAAACCCTACCATTTTTAAAAAAGACCCTATATAAAGATCACCTCCCTTAGGAAGCCTACCAGGGTTGTCCTTTGATAGGAAGTGATCTATCTCCCCTACTAACCTTCACAACTCTTAGAACTATAAAACCCTGTGGTTCTTTTTATTTTTTACTGTGTTGCTTTGACTATTTAGGTCCCTAGCTTGGCTCTTCCACTAGTCTGGGAGTTCCATAAGGGTAGGAAATGTGCATCCATGACTAAGATCACAGTGTCTGGAATCAGACAGACCTGCATTCAAATCCCAGTTCCTCTACTTGCTATCTTTGAGGCTTTGGACAACTGAGGCTTTGGACAAGTTACTTTACCTTTGTGGACTTTAGTTTCCTTGTCTGTAATGTGGAGGTTATATTACCTGACTTAGGGGGTTGTTCTGATAATTAAGCATTAGTGAATGTAAGGCATTTAGCAAGGTGCCTGGAATATAGTTAACATCCAGGTAACATCTAGCATTATAATTACTTCTCAACTCCTATATGCCTATCCCAGGTGCTGGCCTATTGTTTTTTGCCCATGAAGTTTGCAAATGAATGTATCTCCTTACCAGTCTTTCTCAAAGAGTGGTCTCTCCACTATCTGTACAAGAATCAAACAGGGGAGCTTAGTAAAATGCAAATTCCTGGGCTGTCTAGCTCTCCTGAGCTCAGAGGGCAGGAGCCCAAGAATCTGATTTTTAAACAATGTCTTGGGGGTGTTTCTTGAACACACTAAAATTTGAGAACTACTGATCACAGTAACAGTAGTTATGGCATAGAGATTCTTTTGGATTATATGTTTTGAGGATTAAATTAATATATATGAAATACAAATATGAATATGGAAATGAAATATGTATATAGCGTGGAAGAGTGCCTGGCACACAGTGTGTCTTAGCTATTATTTTCTGTTTGTAAGCAACCCCTGTGAATAGTCAGTTACATGAATTTGACTGGGGGCTCCTGATCTTGCTTCAGAGGCCTCCTTGCCTTATAGCCTTGCTCTGTGTGTACAGCTGTTCTAAAGACATGAACCTCAGACAGAGAGAGAATGAACCCAAAATGAGCCTCAAGCACTTGCCCTGCTGCTGCTACTGCTGGTAGAAAAATAGCATCATCTCTGCTCTTTAAAGAATTCCTCCAGCAGATGTGCACACAGCTGTTCCACCTCCTTCCTGCAGACCGAGAGCAGGCAGATACTGCCAAGAGTTCCCGAGCCGTGCTGTAACCAGCTCATGCAAGTAAAGCCCATCAGGGCTTTCCCCCCTTCTCATTAGTCTCTCCTTCTCCTTTATTTCTCCCCAAGGAGGCTATGGGTTGGGAGACATCTCTTAGTTCTAGCTGCTTCTAGAAGAGGGACTTGAGGGAAAGCTCCTAGAGGGGAGAACTGCCAGGAAGGGAGGAGGAGATGGAAAGGAGGAAGTCTGGGTGGCTGACAGGATGCAGCGTGGTGTGTTGGTTGAGTTTAATCCCAGTAACACTGTCTTGCTGTGTGACCGTGGGCAAGTCACTTCCCCTCTCGGATTCTTATCCCATGCCAAACAGCATGTTAGAGTAGAGTGATCATAAGCTTTGGAATCTAATCTATGTAAGTTGGAATCCAGGTTCCCCCTGTACCGGCTGTGTGACTTTGGGAAAATCTGTTTACTTCTTTGCATCCTTAGTTTTCTCCAAAGAAAGATAGGATAGGGAATATTTGTCCAGTGTTCCCAACAGGTTTGCTGTAAGGATGAAATGACCCATTGAATGTCAAAACACATCCTGAGATGTGAAATGCTGGAGATGTATGCGGTATCATTCATTCCATCCGTGGAAACTTGACTCTCTCATCCCCCCAAGTCCAGGGCAACATTGTACGGGATCAGAAAACTTAAGGAAAACTGCTAGGACAGGGGTTGCCTTACTACAGGTGCTGTTTGCAGAATGATCAAGTTTCAATATGCAGTTCACTGCACTTGCTAACATAGCTCCAGGCATTGGCAGAGGGGAAGGACATGCCTTTCATGCATCATGTCAATGCTCTCTTTTTGGAACATTTGGCCTAGAGGCAGTTCAGTGCAGTGGTTAAGCAGAGGAGGCATAAGAAGGATCTAATTTCAAATCTTAGGTCTGTTACTTACCAGATGTGTGACTTTAGGCAAATCACTTAAACTCTCTGAGCCTCCGCTTCCTCCACATTTAAATGGGGATAATCATAACTACCTCACAGCATTGTTGAAGGTTAAAAAGGATAAAGTGTATATAAAGTATTTTGCCCAGTGCCTGGTACATAATAGGTGCTCAGTGGACAAATGCTAGCTAGCTCTTATTCATTTATTTATTTTTGAGTCTAAGGGAAGGACAGCCTTCTTAGGTTTGCCAAGTGATCCTTCAGCCACTGAGGCAGAGAGTACATTGGCTAGAAGTGTGAGGTGTGTTGGAAGGAGTCTCAGACTTTGATCACCATGGCTGGTGGTTGAGACCTTCTGGGGCTGTGTGACTTTAGTTGGGTCCCTTCCTTTCTCTCAGTTTTAATTTTCTTATCTGTAAAGTGGGGGGAAGTGGCCTTTATCTGTTTGCCTCACAGGATAATTGTGAGCCTCAGCTGAGTGAATTCATGAAAAAATACTTTGTCAATTTAAAAGTGCCATGTAGCTATTGTGTGTGAGAGCTGGATACCATCTCACTGTCATAGGCTGTTTTCTCTTTACCATTCTGAAGTTCACGGGGAGCCAGGCAGACTAGGCCAGGTGGAATTTGGCTTGTCAAAGCTTGCATCCTTCAGAAATAGAGAACCGCCCTAGCCACCGAGCTCCACCCTCTTCCAATGGCATCAACGGGACATTGCCAACCTCTGGTGATTCCTTAAACCCCTCCCACTGGCAATTTACTGAATAGCTGAGCCAAGACATTCCAACTCCTTAAGAACACATTACATTCTGGCCTCATCTCCTCTCCCACGCACACATCCCACCGCTCAGAGCCCTGTGAGGAAACAGCTGGGAGTTTGAAGAACATTTGATGAAAGGACTGCTCACAGAGGAGTGAGCAAGGTTAGGGGGATTGATGAGGGATGTGGGGAGACACAGACACTAGCAATAGTTGGGAGCAGTTGAACATAAGGCTTGAATATAAAGGAGAGGAATGGGGCTCTCAGAACCTGGTGAGAGGTGCAGCCAGGGAGAGGAGGCCAGAGGAGCTGTGGTGATGGAAGGGCTTAGCCACAGCCGGAACCACAGTGCTGAGTTAGGGAGTAGGAAAGGGGATGGGAGAAACACCTCCAACTCTCCTAGCTTTCCAGCCTCTCCCGGTGCCTCCCACTGGCCAAACTCACAGGGCAGCTAGAGGGCAGGGGGCCCATGGGTGCCGTTCATATGCGTCAGCCTCCCGAGGCAGAGAGCAGTGCATAGAATGGCAGAGGGCGCATCTGGCTGGGGGAGTGACACCAGCCCACTCCCACGTGCTCCTTCTCGCTTGCCCTCTTGGGCCCCCAGGCTCTTAGTGAAAGGTGGTGTCTCCACTTTTCTGGAGCCATTTTCAGAGATCACTGTCTCCCTCAGGAGCTCTCTCCTGGGGACCAGGACCCTTACTGAGAGAGCTGACACAGGAGGAAATGGAAAGTTCTGAGATAGGCCAGGATGTCAAAAGCGAAATGCAGGAAGAGTTGAAGCCTGAATGCTTCCGTCATCGGCTGGGCGGTGAGCTCCACGAAGGCCAGGTCAGTGAACACAGGAGGCCAGCTCTTCCCAGTACTGCTCATGCTTTCTTCTTTCTGTGCAGCTTGAGGGGCACCTAATTTTCTTGGCTACAGCACAGTGGTTAAGAGCATGGCTTTGGAGTCTGGCCCTCCCACTCCCGGCTGTTTAAACTTGGACGTGTTTGTTAACCTCTCTGAGCTTTGGTTCCCTCATCCATAATATAGGAATAAATCTACTTCATAGAGTTGTTATGAGGGTTGAATGAGAGGCTGAAAACAAAGGATCTGGCCACCCAGGAGACTGTCCGAATATGACAGCTAGAATGTTGTGCTGTTCCTGGCATGTGAGCTTCTCTGGTGGGGCTTCCATGGCTGAGGTGCAGCCTCCTCTCAGCCCCCACCTCAGCATCCCTCCCTCCATCAGTTGCTCACTGCTGGCCCTGTGCCCCTGGGAAGGGTTGTGGTCTGGCTCAGCCTGCAGATCATGGGCAGGAGAGGCTGGGGGAATGCAAATATGGCCTTATCTGAGTGTGTGCAGCTGCTGTCTTCCTTGAGTCCATCGCCGGGAACAAGGGCAGGCTCTGGGCCCCCTGGGATGCCCCAGGCTTCTTCTGGCCCTGCTGAGTCTATAACATCAGCAACAGTAATAATATCCAGCAATACCTCAGACTTTTCTGTTTGCAAAGCGTTTTGATTTGTATCCTCTCATTTTATCTTCACAATGACCTTGGATTATTATGACCCACCAAATTTTACAGAGGAGGAAAACCAAGGCTCAGAAGTATCAAGAGACTTGCCCAAGGTCACATGGCTAATTGGTGGTGGAGTGAGGATTAGAACCTGTGCAGTTTGACACCAGAATTTAAGGTTCACTGTATTAGTGAGGGTGCTTCTGGCTGCAAGTAATGGAAAACCTTGACTCAATTACTTAAACAAGAAAGACTTTCATAATATCCCTAACAGGCAGTCTGGAGGAAATTTGGTTCTGTGGTTAGTTAATTAGCATTTCAACAATGTCATCTAACCTGGATTCTTTCCATCTCTAAACTCATGGGAATTGCCTTTAGTCTGACTCTTCTTAAAGTCACAAAATGGCTGCTGTGGTTCCAGGTGTCACATCCACATATAACATCCAGGGAAGATGAGAGGCCTTCTCTTCACTATGTCTCTCTTAATTTTTTTTTTTTGAAGTATAGTTGATTTACAATATTGTGTTAGTTTCAAGTGTACAGCATAATGATTAGTTGTGTTTTTTTTGCAGATTATATTCCATTATAGGTTATGACAAGATATTGGGTATAATTTCCTGTGCTATACAATAAATCCTTGTTGCTTATCTATTTTATCTGTTAATCAATCCCATGCTCCTAATTTGTCCCTACCCCCACCCCGACTCTGTCTCTTTAAGAGCAAGGAAACATTTCCAACAAGGCATTGGCCAAAAACTAAGTCCCCTATCCCGTTCCCAAACCAATCCCTGGCAAGGGAGTGAGAATGGCTTAGACAATGACTCTACTCCTGAGTCGAGAAATGGCCATGATGGGCAACCATCTGTTCTCTCCCTCCACACTTGTGACTACTATACTCTTAATTCTGGCCCTATGACTCATCCTCTATCTGTGTCCATTACTAGTTGTAAAGTAGGCTTCATGATGTATAAGATAATTCAGGTGTTAGGGTGCAGAAGTTGTGGTCTTAGCCAGTCACTGACTTGGAGGATACCTGGGACAAGGAACTTTCCCGTCTGGAGTGGGTGGGCACCTATATCTCTGGGGTCAGAAAGCCAGTTCTGGCTGTGTGGCCCTGAGCAAGCCTTCCCGACCTCCATTCTTTTTCAGTAAAGGGGGCCTAATGACGGTTTATGTCCCTAGAGTATAGTGAGGATTATAGAGAACTCAGTGCAAAAGCACCTAGCACAGTGCTTAGTGTGTAGTAGGTGCTCAGTAAAGACCAGCTGGTGTTACTGCAGGTGTTAAGTTTCCTCATCTTGAGAATTAAGGAGGCTCTGACCTTGGGGACCCTGGCTTGCGTTTAGCCCTGTGGCCAGCTTGCTCTCCTGCAAGAGAGGGGATGACTGATACCCCTTTGGCTCCACAGAGAACCTTTCCAGGCAGCCATAATGTTCATCCCTATCTGCTAAGCTATTCCACAGTCTCCGTGCCCTGCAGAAAATCTGGCTGATGTTTCCTTCCGCCTGGTCTGTGCTATCTGAAGCTGGTGTGAAGGGGGCTAGAGACCACAGCCGTCCTCAGACAGCAGCAGAGAGCTGGTGGCATTTTCTTTCCCCCGAGGGGGCTGGGGACAGCAGGTGACACTCAGGAGGCAACCCAGCTGCCTTGCGACTGGTGAGTGTCTCACGCAGCTGTCATCCTGGAACTGGTACAGAATAGCAGACTGAAGGAGCAAGTTATCAGCAGAAGCTTCTAGCATCACGGGTCTAGGCTGGAAACGTCCGTGGCACGTCAGCTCAGCAAGACGCACCACGCAGTCAGGAGGTGGAGGCCCAGTCCAACTCCCAGCTCTGCACTTTGACCTGGGTGATCATGGGCAAATCACTTCGTCTCTCAGAGCCTCTGTTTTCCCACCTGACAGGGGTTCAACGTGTAGATTCTAGATGCTGTCTGGGTTCACATCTCAGCCTTGCCACTTAATGGGTGACTTCTGGTCTTAGTGATGTATGTATTGGGTGTGCATGTAGGTGTACATGTGCAGCTATGAAGGTGTCTCTGGGTGCATATGTGTGAGGTGGTGAGTATGTGTGGGGGGCGTATGTGTTGGCAGGTGTTTATGTATCAGGGTGCATCTGGGTGTACATGTCTGGCTATAAAAATGTCTCTGTGTACATGTGTGTCGGGTATATGTACTAGAGCATGTGTGCGTATGTGTGCGTGTGTCAGGGGTGCACGCGGGAGAACACACGTGCTCCTCAGGAGTGCATGAGCCTGTGTTGGTTGGGGGCAGAGTGAGGGCAGAGTGGGAGCAGGAGAGGGCGCACACTGCCCTTTCCCTGGCACAGTCTCAAAACCACTCCAGTCTCACAATGTGAGTTCTTTGTAGCTAAGATTAATTTTCATATTTAGCATTTATGTGGCACTCTGGATCTGCAGAGTGCTTTACAATCAGTTTTATTAGTTGTGCTTGTGTGCTACATATAGAAGCAACCTCAGCTGCACCCAGAGCCTCCCTCCAGAGAGGTGAACCAAGGCAAACTCTACCCTCTCCCTCAAGTTTGGCCCATTTCCGGGGACAAAGTCTGCTCTTTTGTGTGCAGACCAGTGTTAAGGTGGACTGGTGGTGGTGGTGATGCTGGGAACAGGGGGGTGCTCGGGTGGACCTGCCCCCAAGGCTTTCTCTCATGCAGGAGAAATCACTCAACCTAATCACCAGATCACTTGCCTGGCTCAGCTTATTACTTGCCTGGGCTAGTGGATGAGGGGCTATTTGCAAGACTGGCTTAAAACTCCTTGCATCTCTTGTGTTAATGCACTTGTTCTTTGTATTAGCCATTCAGACTTAACCCCTTGCCTTATGGCTACTAACCTGTCTCAGGTGAGTTCTCTCCCACCAAAGCAGACCCTGAGACAAGGACTTAATGTGCAAAGAATTTATTAAGGAGGTGATCTCAGGAAGTATGAGTGAGGGAGTGGAAAAGTGAGATGGGAAAGGGAGAAAAACCAAGAAGAGGAGGAGTGTCATTGAGGGGATGACTGCTGTGGGCGGTTGGAGCTTCGCTCTACTGAGAACCACACCTCAGAACCACCCCCTGGAGAACCGAGGGACTGGGGTATTTATCCATCCACTCCCACACTGTATCATTTAAGGTTGCCCCCTTGGCCTCCTGGGTGTTAACTCCCCTATACATCCGGGCTGAGGCCAAGCGAGCTCCCTGGTTGCTGGAGGAGGCCCTCAGGCTAAGAGGACAGACAGATACGGGTGCTCGAGGTGGAAAGCTTGTGCATGGGGATATTGTGGGCTGCAGCTGCAGGTGAATTCAGGTGGGCCAAGGGCATATGGGGTGGGGGCAACAGTGTCTGTTTCACACATCCCTGGACTCCAGTAAAACCTTTATTTCAAGGTCACAGGTTCCATTAGCAAGTTCTTGGCTCACTGTGCACGTGGCCTGCAGCAGGGGGCTGTCTTGTGACTCTGCACTATCCTGGTTTCTCTCTCTCTCTCTCCAACTACTCCTTCTCTATTTCTCTCATTTTCCTCCTCCCAAATGTGGGTACTCCCCCAATATCTTTGTTTTTTCTTGCCCATATGCGAACTCACCAACATCTGATATGATGCGCCATATTGGAAGCGGTAGCCCACACCTCTCTCTCCAAGTCCTGGCCTGTGTTTACAGCTGCCTCAGTGAAATATTCACTTGCAAATCACTTCAGCAACTCAAACTAAGCATTTCCAAATCTAACTCATCATCTTTGACCTTCTGCTCAAATCCACTGCATCCTTGCTTCTCAAGTTCTCTCCAGGGCCAGCTGCATGGGCATCATCTGAGAGCACATGGGTGCAGAATCTCAGGTCCTGCCACGGACCAGCTGAATAGGATGTGCATTTTTAACCAGTCCCAGGTGATTTGTGGGCACATTAATGTTTGATAAGCATTGGTCTACATATTGATTCTCTGCGTTTTATTAATGGCACCAGCATTTTACCAATTACACAAGTCTTAAAACTTTGCAATTATTTAAATCCTAGGAATAACTATCCACTAGCCTCCTCCCAAACCAAGATTTCTGTGAGACTGAGATCTCAGTTAAACAGGTAATAATAATAATAATAATGATAATGATGATAATATAACTGATATTGATGTGTTTCAGTTGAATGTCTATGACGATGCCATTACATGCATAATTTCACTTCAATAGTTTTTTTTTTTGCTGCATTGGGTCTTCGTTGCTGCACATGGGCTTTCTCTAGTTGCGGCGAGCGGGGGCTACTCTTCCTTGTGATGCGCGGGCTTCTCGTTGTCGTGGCTTCTCGTTGCGGAGCACAGGCTCTAGGCACGTGGGCTTCAGTAGTTGTGGCACGCAGGCTCAGTAGTTGTGGCTCATGGGCTTAGTTGCTTCGCGGCATGTGGGATCTTCCCAGACCAGGGCTCGAACCTGTGTCCCCTGCATTGGCAGGCAGATTCTTAACCACTGCGCCACCAGGGAAGTCCCTCGCTTCAATAAATATTTATGGAGCTCTTGCTCAATGTCTGCCTCCATGCTAAGTTATGACGATGTAACACTGAACTAGACTCAGTGCTTACCCTCAAGGAAATCACAGTTGAGAGGAAGGAGACACACATAGACACCGAGTGATAAATAGAGGATACCTTGGAAACCAGAAGAGGGGTCCTAACACAGACTTATGGGGGCAGAGAAGGTTTTCTGGAAAAGGGACATCCAGTTAGACGGAACCTGAAGGATGAGTCGACCCAGGCAGTGAAATCAGGAGAAAGAAAGGGCTTTGCAGGGGGATGGCTTATGCACACAGGGATGAAGAGCAGGATGCTTTGGGGGGATTCTCCCTGATTTCCAGGTTTGTGACTTGCAGGGAAATCACTTCACCCCTCTTGCCTCATTTGCCTCAACTCTAAGTTGGGAATAACAGATTTTCCCTTCTCAGAGTCATTGTGAAAAGTAAATAAAAATGAGTACGTTTCAGAACTGCAGCTACTTGGTTCTCACAAGTACTGATTAATTATAAATTGTCAGCAACCGGAGCTTGGACCTTAGTTACAGAAAAAATAATCACGGTGTAGTAGGTCTTATGGGGGCCTCCCAAAAGATACATCCATGTCAAATCCTTGGAACCAGTGAATATGACTTTATTTGGAAAAAAGGACTTTGCAGGTGTAATTAAGGACCTGGAGATTAGATCATCCTGGATTTTCTGGGTGGGCCCAAAATCCAAGCACAATTGTCTTCATAAGAAGAAGAGAAGAACGGAACGGGGAGAAGGCCATGTGAAGATGGAGGCAGAGGTACAGCCATGAGCCGGGGAACATCTGTTTCCGCCCCCCCAGAAGCTGAAAGAGGCAAGGAAAGATTCTCCCCTAGGGCTTTCAGAGGGAGTGTGGCCCTGCCAATACCTTGATTTTGGATTCCTAGCCTTCAGAACTGTGAGAGAATACAGTTCCGTGGTTTAAGTCACAAAGGTGTTAACAGCAGTCACAGGAAACGAATACACATGGTTACCGGTTTTTGAGCCTTCTCTCCACGCCAGGTGTGGCGTTCTCCTCAGTGATGCTTTGAAGCGATGCTGTTATTTCTGTTTCATGCTTAAGGAGTACTAAGCCTTGTGCGGGCAAAGCGACTCATGCTCAGTCATTCATTCACTAAATATTGACCCACCTCTTAACTGACCAGACGCTCTACTGTGCACTGAGGCAAGAGGGGTGAGCAAGGGAGATGCCTTTGCTGAGGTCCAGGGCTTATAAATCTATGTTGGGTTGAATAGTCCCCCAGCCCCAATTCATGTTCCCCCTGAATCTCAGAATGTGATCGTATTTGGAAATAGATTCTTTGCAGATATAATCAATTTATAATGAAGACATACTGGATTAGGGTGACCCTAATCCAGTGACTGCTGTCCTTATGAGAAATTTGCGCAGAGACACACAGGGAGGCCGTGTGATGACCAAGGCAGCGATTGGAGTGATCTTCTACAAGCCTAGGATCGCCAAGGGTTGCTGGCAGCCACCAGCAGCTGGAAGAGGAAAGGAAATATCTTCCCGTAAAGCCTTTAGATAGAGCGTGGCCCTGCTGACACATGGCTTGCACACTCCTGGTCTCCAGAACTGTGAGATATAAATGCCATCCAGTTTGTGGTAATTTGTTAAAGAAGCCCTAGGAATTTAATGTGCCGCTCAAGAAATGCACATATCATTGCACACGGGGAAGCACCACACAGGGAGCTGTGGTCGCCAGTGAAGTGGGATGGAGGTGGGCAAGGGGCGCTGGAGCGGGTTCTGAAGGTGGGGTAGGAGCTCAGTGTGCAAAGAGAGGGGAGATCTGGGCTGGAGGGGACAGAACGTGGGAAGGTTCTGTGGCTTGAGGATGACCTACAGGCTGGAGGGATGGACAGAAGGTCAGAGCCCAGAGGAGCACACAGCCAGAAGTGGGGAGCCCGAGCCCGTTCCCTCCCCGCCCTTCTGGCCCAAGGCTTCTCTTGCAGAGGCTGGGGGGTCAGTCTGTCTGTAGCACCTTCTACCCGCGTTCCCCTCTCCGTTTCCCCCTCCCCCCGCCGGCTGCGTAGGGTGTCGGAGCAAGAGTCAGAGCTCGCCTTGTCCTTGAGCGCGGCGCGGGGCGCCCGGAGGAGGCACAAAAGGCGCTTTGCGAGGCAGCGCCCAGCAGCTTCTGGGCCTGGAGCCGGCTCGCTGTGAATGGGCTGCAGACAAAGGCATCGCCGCCGACCGAGTACCTGTAATTGGAGCGTCCGCGAGCTTGCGAGGGACAAAACGGAGACGAATGGCGGCGACTTAGGCGGCCCGTTGCTATGGTTTCCGCGGGGCTGCTAGGGAGGGCGGTTTCCAGGCAAAGGAGGAGGGCCCGAGACAAAGGGAGCCGGTATGAGGGAGCGGCCCGGGGCAGGTGTGAGTGTGTGCGGGCGAGGTGGGGAGGAGACCGAGAGGGCATGAGAGAGAGGGAGGCAGACACAGAGCTAGACGGGAGAGGGGGAGACAGAGAAGCAGACAAAGGAAAGACAAGGTGGGGCGGGGGAGGGAGAGGCAGAGAGAGACAGAAAAAGACAGGCAGAACCACTAAAACATAGGTAGACACAACAGAGACACTTGGAGACAGAGAATTACGGAGATATTCATTCACCTATTAGCACCTGCTGTGCGAGGTAGGCCTGTTAGCAAGACGGACACCATGCCTACCCCTGGAACTCACGGACCCAGAGAGAGAAACTGATGGAGCCAGAGGGAGATGCTGTCTTCCCTCATGGAGTAACCAGGTCTTACTCTGAAGGCTGGTGTCTCTCAGAAGCTGGTAACCTCTGGGTCGGGCCATTACATTCTTCCTCCTGTCTCCAGGCAGTGTCCTGGGAGGGCTGTTTGTAGAAAGTGACTCCTGGTTGAAGGGCAGTGGGTCTCTCCTTTGTAGCTCTCTCATTGGCTGCCCATCAGGATGCTTGAATCTCCTACCATTACAGTGGACTTGGACAGGTTACTTAATTTAATAATTCTGTAGCTACAAAATGCTTTTCCAGGTGTTACTCATATGATCCTGTGTGGTGGGTATTATCACTACTCCCACTTGACAGGAGTGGAAACTGAGGTCTTAGGGGGTCACACAGTCACTCAGTGGCAAAGTCACTAAGGTCTTCGGATTCCCAAGTGTTCTTCCTTTTGCTTACAGCCCTATCTGGGCCAGGCTTGTTTGTTTACAGGGAACAAAAACTTACACAAATGAACTCTAGTAGGATGGAGAGTTTATTGGAAGAACAGTGAAGGGCCTCCTGAGACCCAAGGGCAGGATGCAGAGCTGGATCTCACAAGATTCCCATCGGGGCACTGAACAGAGATCAGAAGCCAAGAAAACCATTCTTTTTCTTTGTCTCTTTCTCAAACCACCTAGTGGCTCCTTTCTGCTTTTCTCTGCACATTGGCTCAGCTTACAGGTTCCATAAATACTAAAATGACCTTCAAGAAAATCCTCTTTCTTTTCCAGTTGAAATTTTCAAGACTGAACCTGATTGGCTCACTTGAATCAAGTGTACAGTCCTGGTCCAATCAGCTGTGGTCAGAGGGGAGGCTCCGAGCATATAACATGACCAGCTACTTGTGGCCAACTCTTTAGCATGGGCGGTCAAAACAGCGGATGTGGACAGGACAGGCAACCTGAGTTATATATATAAACACACTCATTTCTGTCGTGGGGATATGAAGACTAGCCTTGCCTGCCTTCAAGGACTGTTGTAGGGAGGGCATATTTATCAAAGGAATTTGCAAACTGGCAAGTGTTTCAGAAGGGCCAGTCGTTATTTAGGTTAAAGGGAGCGTCTGGAAGATACAATATCCCCCCATCACATCCTTTGCTAAGATCATGGCCCTGACCCGATGGGGCAGCATGGGAGAAAATTATTAATGATGAGGGAGTGAAGCAAGGTAAGGGGAATTCAGAGGATGGGTGAGCCACGGTGTATACCATGATGGAGTGAGAATGGGGAGAGGGATGCCATTTGTTCATTAATTCATTCACTCATTTAATAAGCCCTGTGAGCCTACAGTGTGCCAGAACTGTGCCGGGTGATGGAGATACATGAAAAAGACATGGCCTCTGTTCTCCAGGGATGCACGGAGGCTGGGTGATGGGCACATAACCTGCCCATTACTAACTATCTTGAGATGAGAGAGAGAATGGGATCAGAAGGGGTACCTTAACTCAGCTAAAAGTACCAAGGAAGGCCAAGTACCGGTGAATCCAGAAGGACATTTGAAGGATGAGTAGGATTTGGAGAGGCGGACAAGGGTAGGGTTAGAGTGAATGGGGGGCACAGGCATTCTGGAAGAGCCGTAGAAGCATGAGTGTACTTGGGGAAGGTTCAGAGTGCCCCGTGATGGGGGTGCAGGGAGTGTTTGAGGTGGTGTTGGGAGCAATGGCAAACAAGGCTGGAGATTGTTAAGGAGCTAAAATATTTGGCCTCTGTCCTAAGGACACTGGGGAGCCATTGGAAGCTTTTAACAGTGGTGCTGTTTCAGATTTGTCTTCTAGAAAGATCACTCTGACTGTAGTGCAGAGTAGATTGAATGGGGTGGGGGGGATGGAGACAGGAAGAGACAGAGGGTGTTTCATATGACAATTGGGGGATGTTAGGCAGTACCTCAAATTTTAATGCTCTCACATTCCTCCCAGGGAACTTGGCTAAAAATACTGATTACAGGGCTCTTTAGAGAGAGCTCGATTTAGTAGGTCTGAGATGGGGCCCATGAATCTGCATCTTTTAGATAGTACCCTAGGTCATGGGTAAAAGTGGTTCCCAGACCACTCTTTAAGAAACTCTGGTCTAAGGGGCAGGAAGGTACAGTCATGAATCAGGAAGTATCTGAGAAACAGCTTGCTGGTTACCACTTTAAAACCAAAGACCATTTAATGGCTCTCATGGATTTTTCACAAGAGTGGTTATAATTGGTTCATCATTATCATTTTACATATATATCATGCTACACACTCAACCGCCAGCACCTGTTGCTTATAACCAGGGAGTAAGAGACCTCGGGATACAACTTTGAGAGTTCCTTCTTCTCACCGTTTATTACCTGCCTTCCTGTTGCCCCGATGTGGTGGGGTAGTGGAGGGAAAGTTAAACTTTGCTGAACACTTCCTGCAGTTTTGCAGTGTCACAGATCTGGTTTGGAATTCCAGCTCCTCCATTTATAAACTGTGTGATTTTGGATGAGAGACTTCACTTCTCTGAGCTTCAGTTTCTTCATCTGTGACATAGAAGCTAATTAGATCTTCCTTCATAGCATTGAATTGAGGATTAAATGAAACAACTGAATTAGTTGTTTATACCACTATGAATTCGTGGATCTTTAACATATTTGATGTGCTTAACTCCGTTGCATTATTCTTATTAGTGCTCAAATTATCTCATCTTTGGCTGGTGGGAGACAATATATTAACATTGGCCCTTGAGTCCTTTGGAAATGACCCTAATATATCAACAGCTTTCTTACCCTCTGGTATGAGGATGCTTTCAGACTCATCTGAAAGCGTACATTTTCTGCCCAAGGCCAGGAGTCAGCTGTTTCTCCAAGGAGCCCTATTTTCTTTGAATAGGAAAATGATATTTGAGACCATAATCTGGGTGTTAGCAGGGCTCATTGCTCCTGGGTTAGCTATTGTTTCCAGGGATTTTAAGAGGACAATTAGAGAATGCATATGTTTTGTGGGAGAAACTGCATCATGTTCATAAATGTATTTCTAATTCACACTTGGGATGCATTGTTTTTATTTTGATTTTATATGTGTATCTCTTTTAAGCTGAAAAACCTTAACTCCTAATGACAAGAAATTAGCTTCTTACTTGCTTTTTTGGTAATACAAATATATCATGTTTCAGAAATATACAATAACAAACTAACAATATGATTACTCAAAAAAATTTTATTTAAAAAACATCACCAGGTAGCATTTATTCAGGTGCTCATTTGGTGCCAGGCACTTAATCCTGAAACAAGCCAGGGAGGGAGGTGTGATTATTATCCCCATTTACTGATGAGAAAATTGAGGCTCAAGAGTCACAAGTCGGTAAGTGATGAAGCCAGTATTTGAACCCCCAAGTCGCTGACTCCATCACTCTCTCTTGCTTTGGGTTTCATTTTTCCCCCTTGCCTTTGGAATTAATAATGTGCCTGCTCTCCAATTGCATGGGCCACCTGGATATTTAATATTGCCAAAGATGACCTGACATTCATTATATGGAAATGCACAGATGAGAGAGAGAGAGAGAGAGAGAGACAGAGAGAGGCAAGCCGTTTACTAGCCTAATGTTATTACTAGAATGGAAAGCTTCTTGAGAAACGTGTTGGCTCATACTTTCAAAGCAACAGATTATTGCTTTCTGCTTTATTAGCTGATGGGGTCTGTTTACAGATGTTGAGTATTTCTCCTCTCCTGCCAGATTGTTTTAAGTGGGGCAAGCAAAAAGAAGGGGTCATCAGGGCCTTGAGAAAAGATGTTATCAGGCACAGGCTTGAACCTACCAGGGAGCTTTTTTTTTTTTCAAATTTATTTTTTAAAATTTAGTTTTGGTTGCATTGGGTCTTCGTTGCTGCACGCAGGCTTTCTCTAGTTGTGGCGAGCGGGAGTTACTCTTTGTTGCGGTGCATGGGCTTCTCATTGCGGTGGCTTCTCTTGTTGCGGAGCACGGGCTCTAGGCTCGCGGGCTTCAGTAGTGGTAACACGCAGGCTCAGTAGTTGTGGCTCGCGGGCCCTAGAGCGCCGGCTCAGTAGTTGTGACGCACTTGCTTAGTTGTTCCGGGGCATGTGGGATCTTTCCAGACCAGGGCTCGAACCCGTGTCCCCTGCATTGGCAGGTGGATTCTTAACCACTGTGCCACCAGGGAAGCCCGCTACCAGGGAAGCTTTAAAGGGGTCACTGGCTCCCCACCTTTGGGTGTTCACTTAAGCCGTTTTTCTCAAATGGAATATCTGCCTGTGACATCGTAGTCAGACTCAGAGACCCAGCCTTTTTTTTTTTTTTTTTTAAGTGCATGTACTGGGTTGAATAGTTTCCCCTCAAAATTTATGTCCACCTGGAAACCTCTGAATGTGACTTTATTTGGCAATAGGGTCTTTGCAGATGTGTATGATCAGGCCACCCAAGATGGCTGTTGTCTTGCTCTCTGTACATCCCCTGATCAACCAGTGCCTGCGTCACCTATACCCTACCCACAGGACTGACCTTCCCTCTTAAACATAGAGCCTAATCAGTAAATGCCTGCATACTTGCCTATGGCCCAGCTAGTGATTGTTCTAATCTTTAGATCAGAACATCTCCACCATGAGGGTGAGGGCCATGGGGCTGGCGTGCTCCTCTGCTAGTTTCCATACCTCTCCTCTCCCGCCATAGCAAAGACTGCCGCCATGTCCTGCCTGCATCTGCAGAACATGGTGGGGTGTCGCTCCAGGACCTTGCTTCAGATGTGTAAGATCCCCCATCCATTAAACCACTGATGCCGCTGTTGCTGATGCTGGGCTCTTTCTTCGGCCTTGAGGCTGGACAAGTACAGGGCTTGCAGGCCAGTGGGGTGCAGCCCAACAGGTTGTAAGTAGTTAGATAAGGTCACAGTGGATTAGCGTGGGCCTTAAATCCCAAGACTGGTGTCCTTCTAAGAAGAGAAGAGACACAGAGGGAGGAAGGCCATGCAAAGATGGAGGTTGGAGTGATGCTGCCACCTGCCACGGAAAGCCAGAGCCGCCGGAAGCTGGAAGAGGCAAGGAAAGATCCTCCCCTAGTGGCTTTGAGGGACCATGGCCCTGCTGCCACCTTGATTTCAGATATGTAGCCTCCAGCACTGTGAGAGAGTAGATTTCTGTTGTTTTAAATCACCGGTGTGGTATTGGTTACGGCAGCCCTAGGAGACACAAACAGCACCCGACCCTGCACTGGGGGAGGAAGACAGCGACTGGGAAGAATGAGGAGAATCAGGAGGGATGATTAGGGGCTTCCTGGTGAAAGTGGCAGATGGGAGGGGACAGGGGAAGGGCATTCTAGGCAGAGGGACGACCCCATCAAAGTCCAGGAGAGGAGAAACAGCCCGGGGTAGGCAAGGAGCTGCATGCGGGGCAGCCTTTCTAGAACGGTGCCAAGACTATTGTGAGATGAGACTGGGGAGGCAGGCGGAGCCCAGATCACACGGGGTCTTGTAGGCCAGCCGAGAAACTTGGGGGTTTCATGCGGGGACCAGGGAACATTTGAGGGGAGACAGGGGAGAGACACGGCGATGACATGGGCAGGCCTGCAGGTTCTGGAGGGTGAGCTTCCTGCGGGGTTGGCTTCTCCTTTGGTTGGAATTCAGTCTGGCACCTACAGGAGACACGAAATTTCCTCCCCAGGTGGGGCCCCACCTCTGAGCCACCCCCAGGCCCACCCTGCACGGAGGTGAGCGAGGGGGGTGTTAATCAAGCCAAGTGTTTCTCCGGCTCCTGGCTTGACTCTGTCAGACTCAGCCGGAAGTCCATTCAGCCGGCAGCCTCCGACCTTTGTTTTGTCATTTCAGAAGGTTCTGCTTTAATAACTCTTTCCAGCCAAGAAAGCCGAGGCAGGGACCTCCCGGGTCTCTGCCGCTGCCCTCTCAGGAGGGGGGAAGTGAGGTGTGAGGTGGGGATATTCGCTTTATCTCCAAGGACACTGAGGGATCTTTCCAGACCCATTTTAATTGGTAGTTCTGAGACCTCCAGGACACACCTGGGATAATTTCCCTTCTGGAGGCAAGAGGGAAGGAGGAGTGTCCAGGGGAGGAGGAGGGCTGGCCCAGCCCCCAGGGCCATTGGTCGAGCTCCCTGTCAGTCATCTTTAGCTCCAACATTGCCCCTCTCTCAACTATCTGCCCTTCTCTCTCCAGCTCTGGGTTCTCTCCACCCCTGTCCCTCCTCTTCCCCTCAATCCTACTCTGATACTGGTCAAAAAGAGTGAGAGGACCTCATGGCAGGTGACTAAGATTCTCTCAACCAAACTTTAGTTGGTCTCCTTTGAATTCTCTTCTCGACTAAACCCTGACTTTTGGACTTTAATGTTCCGTTCTGTATTTCGCAAGAATCCTTCTCAGTCTGTTTAGCCGTGCTCACTGATCACCCTGGATATCTGATTGGGTTCCTCATCCTCCACCATCCCCCAGGGGATGTCTGATCACCCTGTCCTTCATCCCACGAGAATCCTAATTTAGCCAGAATCCTTGCCCTGATGTTTTCTCTGAGTGACTTTCCATCCACTGACCTCCACCCTGCTCCTTGGCTATAAATTCCCACTTTTCCTTGTATTTGGAGCTGAGCCCAATCTCTCTTCCCTGCTGCAAAATCCCATTGCAGTGGTCCCTATTCCTACAGTGGTATCCCCCTGAACAAAGTCTGCCTTACCATTCTTTATCGCAGATCAAGGATGTTTGTTGAATAGATACTGGAGCTGGACAGAATTTAACCCAGTGGTTAGGTGAGGAGGCTCTGCCTTGGAACAGCTGGTTTTGCATCCCACCTGTGCCACTTACTAGCTGGGTGACCTTGGACAAGTGGTCAACCTCTCTGTGCCTCAGTTTTCTACTCTGTCAAATGGGGCTAAGCCTACCACCTGTAGCTGTTGGGATAGGAGGATGCTTAGTCTAGTGTCGTGCATATCCTAAGTGCCAAATAAACATTATTTAGTCTTCATAAGGATTGCTGCTTTTGTTTCTGGGAATGAAGGATGGTTGAATGAAACAAACACTCAGAGACGAGGAGACCTAGTCTTGAATTCCCACTTTGCTTCTTACTCTTTCAGTGACCCAGGGTTAGCTAATTTAACTCTTCTGGCCTCAGTTTCCTCATCTTTAAAATGGAAACAAACATACCTAACTCTGAAAGGTGTGCAGGTGAGGATGAATGATACTGTTGAGAAACTCCTTGGCACTTAGGAGCTCGATAGCTGGTTGGCTCCACCACTTACTGTGCCGAGGTCAAACGACACTCCCTCTCCCACCTTAGTTTCCTCATCTAGAAAATGGGGATAGTAATAGTACCTATCTAAAAAGCTTGCTGTGAGGATTAAAGGATTTATTTTAAGCAAGGCTCTCCGAATAGTATCGGACACTATTAAATATTATAATTATTATTCCTATTATTAGTCTTCCTTGTACTAATAAAATTTGAAAGCCGCTATTTATTAAGCACTTAACTATGTGCCGGGCACTGTGCATTACAGCCCTATGTATTAGGAGTTCTTATCAGCCCCACTTTACAGAAGAGTAAACTGAGGCTTAGAGAGATAAGATCACTTGTCCGAGGACACCCTGCCTGGAAGTGGCAGAGTTACTCTCACTGTCATCCCAAGAATGAATAGTGGTCTGGAGATGCGGGAGCAGCCACCGGAAGCCAACACAATAGCCATCCTTGTGGTTCAGTGCTCCAAAGGCCCCCCACCCCCAGGGAAAACTGGGCTGCGGGTGAAGCCTAGTTGAGGTGATGGATGAGCAGAGACAGCTCCTGCTGCAGTGTAAACACAGAGAAATATAGGTCAGTTCCAGCAGCCAACCCTCCTGACCCTCCCCCCCCCAGCTTGTTTTACCCCACAGCCAATCTTGTCAACTTGATCTTCTGCCCTGAACTTGAGCTGTCCTTGGGAAGTTCCTGTGTTTCATGAATTACGCAGACTTAACGAAATGTGTGCTCCACAGATTAAAGACTCCGTTCTCCTTACTGGAAGACCTTTCTTTCCTCCGCTAGATTTTCCCTCTCTTGTTCTCTAAGCCTGTTTTCCAGCCACCCTGCAGAGCATCTTCTCTCTTCTTGCTCTTAACAATTCAACTTGTGGTTCCCCTGCTTTGTGCTAGTAGTGCTACAGATTCTTTCCCATTAACTAAAAACACTTTGGGGAATCCCAAGGGGTCCCGGATGAGCTTCTGGGAATTTCCCTGGGCACGTTGAGTGGATTGGAGCTCAGCATGGCTGGCTCTGATAAGAGGGGTCCAATCAGTAGTGTCATGGTAACTTGGCTCTTCAATAAAAAAGAAAAGCCTTGATTTGTAGCATTTGCCAATTTCCATGGTGTAAATGCTCCCACCATGGTGGATTTCAAGGTCCCAGTGCAGTGTCACTGAACGTGAACTTGGGAAGGGATGCCCACAACCCGCTCTCACAAGCTGGTACAAGCTGGCTCCAGCACACGACCGTGTTCACTTCCCACGAGTGGGGGAGAGGCAGTTATCATTTTGGTCTAGGTTTGGGTCCTGACCGTGCCACTTAGGAGCTGTGTGAACCTGGGTGACTTACTTAACTTCTTGGAGCTTCAGTTCCTCATCTGCAGATGGGCACACTCGTAGGATTTCTGTCTGTGGTTGTGGTCAAGGTTAAATGAGTTGAAGTATGTAAAGTGTCTAGCACCTAATCTGACACACAGAGCTCAGTAAATGGTATCTGTGAAGGGCTTGTGTCAGTCAGGGTAGCCCAGGTGTTGCTATAAGAAGAGGTAACCCCAAATCTCAGCGTCTTAACGTAACAAAGCTTTATTTCTCAGTCATGTAGTGTGACGAAGGCATATTGGCAGGAGGTCTGCGCTCACCCTAGCCTTTCAGGAAAGCAGGTTAATGGAGGCTCCGTGTTGATGTATTTTCATGATCCTCTCAGCAGGAAGGAGAGGAATATGCTCTCTTTTAAACCTTTTGCCCAGAAGTGGCACTCATCACTTCCACTCACATTTTATTAGCTAAAGCAAGCAGATGGATTTACCGAAATTCAAGAGGGTGGAGAACAGTAATCCAACTATGTGCCTGAAAAGAGAACCCCAAATTCTCGGTAAACAGCCTTAAAGATTAGCATGATCTCTTATATATCATTTTCTCTGTCACTAATTTTTTTCATTAAGTAGCTAAAACTGAGCAGAGAGAGTGAATGGGAAGCCCAGCCCACCCAATTTACCAGCTGGGGAACCTTGGGCAAATTACTGAACCTCTATGGCCTCGGTTTTCTCACCTGTAAAGTGGGGAAATAGATCCTTCATTTCTCATAGTTGTAGTGAGGATTACCTGGGTCAATAGGCATAGTCAGTGTAAGCGCTGTATTAGGTATAAACCATCATTATTATTAACCCACGACAATCCTATGTGGTTGGTACTACCATCATCTCTTTTTTGCAGATGAGGAAACTGAGGCTCAAAGGAGTGATTTCCCTTGTCTGGTGTCACACAGATGGGAGGTAACAACATTAGGATTGGAGTTTACACCTGTCTGATCCCAGTAACTCCACTTTTGAGGCGCCTGGCCCTTTTTTGAGAGGGAGCCACCAGCCCCTCCCCTACCTGTTGTATCTGGACCCAGAGGGATGTTGGTTGCGTCTGTGGGTTCTTCCATAGACCAGGGATCGTGGTAACTAAACAAAGCAAAAAGTACACACTCTTTACTGTGTGAGCACACACAAGTGGTCGCTGCCTTGCTTAGAGTAAACGTCTCAATTAACACAGAAGACCTCTTTTTGTTCCATAGCTGCAGGTGAGTTTGCCTTTTGGATCAATTAATTGTTGACGGTCAGCAAGGAAGTCTACCTACAAATCAACAGCCAAGGTGCCTTTTGGTGCAGGTGTGTGTGTGCTCCAAACGGGGCTGTGGGAGTGGGGAACGGACTAGAGTCAGGTTCAAATATTTTGATTCGATCCTTGCTAAGATACATTTCACATCACAACCAGTACGTGGCCTTGTGTGCGTAGACGTGTGCACGCACGCATGCTGTCACGCACATAGGCACACACGTAACTGTTGTACTAGGATATGTTCCATTCCATTCCATTCAAAAATGCTAGTTTCAATGCACTAATTTCATGGCACCAGGAATAGGTTGCAGCACTCAGTTTGAAAAACGTTGGACGAAACTGTGGTTGCCCAACTCCTGTGCTGGGACACTTGGATATGCTGGGAAGGTATGATATGTCGCCATGGGGTTGTAAAAAAATTAATAAAGAGATATTCTATATACTGCACGTTTTTTATCCACTCATCTGTAGGGTGTTCAGGTCTTAAACATGCAGTCGCTCCCAGATGAAGATGCAGAACATTCGCAGTCCCCTAGGAGGCCCCATCATGTCTCTTTCCGTGAACACTCCACTCTCAGAGGTGATCAGCTCTTCCGACTTCTAACACTTTTAAATTTTATTTATTTATTTATTTATTTATTTATGGCTGTGTTGGGTCTTCGTTTCTGTGCGAGGGCTTTCTCTAGTTGCGGCAAGCGGGGGCCACTCTTCATCGCAGTGCCTGAGCCTCTCACTATCGCGGCCCCTCCCGTTGCTGGGCACAGGCTCCAGACGCGCAGGCTCAGCAATTGTGGCTCACGGGCCTAGTCGCTCCGCGGCATGTGGGATCTTCCCAGACCAGGGCTCGAACCCGTGTCCCCTGCATTAGCAGGCAGATTCTCAACCATTGCGCCACCAGGGAAGCCCCACTGACTTCTAACACTTTTAGATTCATTTTGCCTGTTTTTGAACTTCATATAAAATGGAACCATGCTGTGTGTATTCTGTTTTATCTTCTCTTGGTCATCATTGTCAGTGAGAATCACCCGTTTTATTGCATGAAGCAGCAGTTTATCCTTTTTTATTGCTGCCTAGTGTTCCGTGGTACAAATGTACCACAGTTTATTTATCTGTTCTTCTATTAATAGACACCTGGGTTGTTTCCAGTTTGGGGCTATTATAAATAAAACATGTACAAGTCTTTGTGTGAACATATGTTTTCATTTCTCTTGGGTAAATTGCTAGGAATGAGTTTCTTTGGGTTACAAGGTAGATGCAAGTTTAATTTTATAAGACACTTCCAGATCTTTTCTAAAAATTGTTGTACACTCTGTATCCCGATTTGGAATGTTTCAAATTTTTGGTTGTTCTGCATCCTAGCCAATGTTTTATGTTGGTTAGATTTTTAAGAAACCATTTTGATGGGCAGTCAGTGTTTTTTTTCCAGTCTGGTTTTAATTTGCATTTCCCTGATGACTAATGGCATTAGATACATTTTCATGCACTAATTGGTTATTTGTATATCTTCCTTTGTGGAGTATCTGTTTAAGAGTTTTGACCATTTAAAAAATTAGATTATTTTTCTTTTTATTATTGAGTTGTAGGAGTTTCTTTTATATTCTGGATACAAGGACTTTATCAGATACATGTATTGTAACCATTTTCTTTCACTTTATGCCTTCCCTATTAATTTCCTTAAGGGTGTCTTTTGAATGAACAGAAGTTTAAAATTTCTATGACATCCAGTTTATGAATTTTAAAAAAGGTATGCTTAGTGCTTCTTGTGTCTTAAGAACTGTTGGCTTATTATAACATATTCTCCCATGTTCCCTTCTAGAAGCTTTATAGTTTTAACTCTTACGTTTAGACCTATGACTCATCTTAAAATTAATTTTTTGTATGGTATGATACAGGAATTGAGATTCACTTTTTTCATATGAGTATCTAGTTATTCCAGCACCATCAAAAAGACTCCTTTTCCATAGAATTGCTTTGATGTTTTTGTAGAGAAACAATTGACTATAACATGTGAGTCTATTTCTAGAATCTTTTTTCTGTTGCATTGATACATTTTTCTTTTCTTTTATATCATTCTATCATATTATATTGATTACTGTTACTTTATAATAATCAGGTAATGTAAGTTTTTCTTCAAGATTGTCTTGGCTTTCCTAGATTATGTGTCCTCCCAAAACTCATATGTTGAGGTCCTGACCCAAAGTAGTTCAGAATGTGGCTTTATTTGGGGATGGGGTCTTTATAGTGGTTAGCAAGTTAAAATGAGATCTGTAGGGTGGGCCATAATCCAATATGACTTGTGTCCTTTGAAAAGGGGAAATTTGGATGTAGACATGCACACAGGGAGAATACCCCATGAAAATGAAGGCAGAGATCAGGGTGATGCTTCTACAAACCAAGGAATATCAAAGATTGCCTGCAAACCACCAGAAGCTACGGGAGAGGCATGGAACAGATTTTCTCTCCCAGCCCTCAGAAAGAACCAATTCTGCCAACACCTCAGTCTTGGACTCCAAGCCTCCAGAACTGTGAGACAATAAGTGTTTGTTGTTTAAGCCACCCAGCATGTGGTACTTTGTTGCAGCAGCCCAAGCAAACTAATACATAGGTGTTTTGCTTTTTCATGGAATTTTAGAATCAGCGTGTCAGTTTCTTCAGTCTGAGATTTTGGTTGGGCTTGCAGTCAGTTTGGGGAGAATGGGCATCTTAACTACATTATGTCTCTGACCCATGAACATGGTGTATCATTCCATTTACTCAAGTCATCTTTAAATTCCCTTAATATTCTTCTTTAGTTTTCAGTAACTTACACGTTTTTAATTAAATTTATTCCTAATTATTATATCTTTGCTGATGCTTTTGTAAATCCCATTGTATTTCTAATTTTGTTTTCCAATTATTTCTTACTAGCAGAAATGGAATTTATTTTTATTATGTATTGACTTGTATCCTGTGACTTTACTAAATTCACTTATTCTAGTAGATTTTTTGGTGTGAATTTAATAGGATTTTCTACATGCACAATCAGGTTGTCTGTCATGACTGCAATTTGTTTAAAATAATTTGCAGTAGAGTGTAGCAGTGACTCCTTCTATGACCTAGGTCAGACACCTTATCTCTCTGAACTTTGGAGGTCCTTACCTGTAGAGGAAGGTTATTATATGGACTGGTCTTTGAGATTCCTTTCAAATCTAAGATGATAAGGGACCTGGCTCTGCCATTTGCTTGTTTGTGATCCTGGGCAAAACACTAGATCTCTATGAACCTCAATTTCCTCATTTGTAAAATGGGCTTAATCATAGTAAATTATCCATGTCACAAAGTAGTTATAAGGAACCAATGAAACAAAGCATGTGATCAGGACACTGAGAAGATTGAAAGCACTCTGTAATTTACACATTGCAGTATAATAAAATATATATTTGGCTTTGTCCCTGGTTCCCGGTCCAGAGCTTAAAAAACCCTTGGAATTTCCTAAGTGACAGCAGTACCTCTTGTTATTCATAACTTTCTGCCCCTTTCTAGACACTGGAGTAGTTGATAATGAGATGACTCAGGGTGGGACCCCTAGATAGATTCAGGATAGGGGCTGGCCATCAGAAAGACCAAACTCTTGGTTAAAGGGTGGGAACTTTCAGCTCCCCCAATCCCTGGGGATGGGAGGGGCCTGAAGATTCGGTTATAAACGCTCTTGAATAGTTGGTGAACACACCCACATGCTGGGAGTGGGGGGCACCCTGACTCCACAGGCACAGAAGCTCCTGGGCTCCTTCCGGACCTCACTCTATGTACCTCTTCACCTGGTTGTTCATTTGCAGCCTTTATGGTGAACTGTAATAGCAAGCATAGCAATTTCATGAGTTCTGTGAATTGTTCTAGCAAACTGTCAAACCTGAGGAAGGGGTCTTGGGAGCCCTTGAGTTTGTAGTTGGCTGGACAGAAGTGTGGGTAGCCTGTGGGTGGTGTTAGAGTTGACTGTTGGACACCTAGTTGGTGTCAGAGAGTCAGAGAAGTGGAGCATTGGTTGTTGGTGTTGGAAAAAGACAACATACCTATTATGATAATGATGCTGTTAGTCATACTAGTGATGGCAGTGTAGGGCTCTTCAGCTTACAGAGCTCTTGTGCGTTCTCTGTCTCATGTGATCACCCCAAGGGCCTGTGAGGTAGGCAGAGCTGCAGTTATTAACCTCACTGTACTGATGAGTAATTACAGGCTCCGGAGGTTAAGTGACAAGTCTAGGGTGATTCAGTGTGTAGGAAGCAAGGCTGTGACCCGGTTTTCTGACCTTGAGTCTTGTGCTTCCACACATAAGGACAGGTTGGGCTCTCCCCAGCACCTGGGAACATCATCTCCAAGCATGCTCTGAGATGTGTGCGTGTGTGTGTGTGTGTGTGTGTGTGTGTCTTCCCTAAAGCCACCAGGTTAGGACAGTGGTTCTCAGATTGAAGTGTACCTCAGAATTCCCAGAGGAACATGTCAAAATGCAGTTGCATAGGTCTGATTCATAGCCCAGGAAGGGTCCAAGGATTTTAAACAAACACCCAAGTGATTCTGGTACAGTCCCACCTCTGACAAGAAACCTTGCTTTAGGCAACTGTTCTCAGTCCGGGCTGCACAGGAGAGTCACCTGGGGAGCTTTTGAAACTTGTGCCACCCAGCCCTCCCCAACCCCTCCCCCCGCCCCCAGGACTCCAGGATCAGGACCCCTGGCGAGTGCTGCATACTCCAGATAAAGCTGACCCGCAGATTCACCTGTGCATCCCCTCCATTCGCTCCTTCTCTCTGTTACTTTGTAGAACTCTCGTTTTATGTCTCTGTGATTTATTTTGTTTTAATCCCCTATGTTTCTGTCTCTGTCCTTCTGTGTTTGTCCTTCTCTAGTCTATCTGTGTCTCCCTGACAACCTCTCTCTCTCTCTCTCAACTCTGTCTCTCTGTTTTCTGTGTCATCTCTCTGGGGGATGTCTCTGAGTCTCTGCTTCTCTCTGTTTCTCTTCTGTCTCTCCCGTTCCTGGATCTGTTGCTGGGTGTGTCTCTGCGAGTCTCTGCCTCTGATTCGTCACTGTGTACCATATTCTGTGCTGAGTATATAGCAGTGAAGATAATAGATGCGATATTGTAAATCACAGCGCTCATAATAACTTTGTGTCATGGGTTGAGCACCTACTGTGCACCTACTGTGTTCTAGGAGCTTAATTTATATAAGGAACTTGATACCAAAATTCCTTGTGGGGAGAGAACTGGCCCTTTTAGTGAAAAATACTTTATCTGCTTGTAATCATTATAGCTATTAATTAATTACAGCTACTGGTACACTGGGCACTTAACTCTCCTGTATTCGGGGGTGATATTTAAAATGTTTAACAAATGAGCAATTGACCAATGAATACACTTGCCCTACTTCTCACTTCTATTGCAATTAATTGCATAAACATCCAATCTTCTGCCATTCGTACATTCATTCATTCATGTAATCATTCATTTATTCTTTCTTTTAGCGTATGGTTAAGGGCCCACTGCATACTAGGCACCATGTTAGGAACTGGGGATGCAGCAGTTCACAGGGCATCGTAAGGAACTCGGAGGAGGGAGCTGGAGAAAGACATTGACAGAGTTCATGGAATGTGACAAAGGAGAAGTTCAGAAGAGTAGACCTGCAGTCTAACCTAGTTGGAGGAATTAGAGAGGGCTTTCTGGAGGCAGGGACATTAATAGTGAAACTTAAGCAATGAACAGGAGTTAGCTAAATGAGGTCTCTTTCTTGCCAGTTTTGTATGTTCCATCGGTTAGAGCATAATGCCCTGAGCATAGTAGGGCGTCACCAACTCTGTGAGGAATAAAACATGATGACTCCGAAGCAAACAGTACTATTGGCATGTGTTTTCTCATTGCCTGCACCTAGCATTTGGCCAAGAATCAAAGACAAATTTCTCCACTCAACATTCATGGTGATGTCAGAACTTTCAACAGATTCTTGCCCTGCCCATTCCCCCAAACTGAGAAGACAAATTTGAGCCCAGGAAAGTAGACTGAGGAGGCAAAAGTTGACGAGAGAGAACCAAGTCCCAGGCTCTCAAATTCATGCCTGTAGGGGCCAGGTTGGACTGTGTTTCTAGAGCTTCTGTTCTTTTAGAAGAAACCAGAAATCTGAATTTTCATGTAAGCCCTTCTAATTTTCATGTTTGAACCTAATTTGCAACTTTTTTTTTTAAAAAAGGTCATTGTGTACAGCAAATCAAATATCTATGGGCTGCTGTCTTAGTCCTTTTGGGCTGCTATAACAAAAATACTGCAGACTGGGTGGCTTAAGCAACAAACATTCATCCCTCACAGTTCTGGAGGCTGGGAAGTCCAAGATCAGGGTGCTGGCCGATCTGGTATCTAGTGAGGCCCACTTCTTGGTTCATAGACAGATGACTTCTCACTGTGTCCTCACATGGTGGAAGGGGTGAGGGAGCACTCTGGGGTCTCTTTTGTAAGGGCACAGTCCCATTCATGAGGACGCCACCTTCATAACCTAAACACATCCCGAAGCCCCCCCACCTCCTAATACCATCACCTTGGGGGTTGGAATTTCAACATGTGAATTTGGGGAGGATATAAAAATTCAGTCTATAACAGCTGCCATTCCTGATTTAGAAGTTATTTCCTAAAAATGGAAAGGGACTAAGAGGGACTTGTACTCACTATGCAGCCACGTCGTTCTCAACACTGCACTGCACGTTCTGTGGCTCTTCGTCATGAATTTTCATCGCATGAACATCTCCATTATCTTCTCTAATCTTTGCAACAACCTCATGGGATTGGTATTATCATCTCTGTTGAGGAAGACTGCCAACTTAAGTCTGCAGGGACCCGATATTAGCCATGAGGAAGTTTAATATTCACACAGAACTAGAAGTGAGCTAGGAGGAGGATAAGGCTTTTGGATTAGAGACCTGATTTTATGAGACCCTCCAGGTGCTAAGAGACTTGAATAGCCAGACGTTGGGCTCAAAACTGTCCTTGGGACTTCCCTGGTGGCGCAGTGGTTAAGAATCCACCTGCCAATGCACGGGACATGGGTTCGAGCCCTGGTCCGGGAAGATCCCACATGCTGCGGAGCAGCTAAGCCCGTGCGCCACAACTACTGAGCCTGCGCTCTAGAGCCCGTGAGCCACAACTACTGAGCCCACGTGTCACAACTACTGAAGCCCGCGTGCCTAGAGCCCATTCTCCGCAACAAGAGAAGCCACCGCAGTGAGAAGCATGCACACTGCAACCAAGAGTAGCCCCCGCTCGCCGCAACTAGAGAAAGCCCATGGGCAGCAACGAACACCCAACGCAGCCAAAAATTTAAAAACAAAACTGTCCTTTTTTTGGGTTGGGTACCTTCACGAATTGCTTTAAATACCACTGCTCTTTCCTGCAACTTTCTTGCTTAGAGAGTTTTAACATGCTGGTGTAGAAGCCTGGCTCCCCTGTTATGTGACATGTGTGAAACCCACAAAGTCATTCACTATTGGTTGACAGCAAGTCTGTCGTATTCAAGATCCACTCAGCTAAGCAACACTGTTACACCTCTAGTTTCTAACTTCTCTATGCCTCTGAAATAGTTCAATCCTTTTATTTGAGTGCCTATAGGAGTTGCATTAGAAAACACTTCCTTTTGCCTGGCCTTCTGTATTTTTGCCCCTGAAGTGAGCATCCTGGAGCCCTAGAGTATTAAGAGCTCCCGGACCAGTGAGGGTTTCACTAGGTGAACTCCAAGTCCCCTCTGAGTATCTCCAAGTGGGATTTAGCAAGATCGTGGATCTTCAGAACAACCCCGTGGAGATGTTGTCTGTTCTAAGATGTGAACCCCTTGAACAATCAGATAAAAGGGCTTAACTATCTCAGAGTCGCTGGGAGGTCAGACATGGGACGGAGTAGCCGTGCGGCTTAGCAGAGTGGATCTTAAATTCGGGTGTGCGGTAAGCCGTCAGGTTCCTTGTCAGAATGCAGATTCTTCACCCCCTCCCCCTGTTTTAATTCACTAGGAGTATTTGTTATGGCAAAAGGCTATTTAGAGGCCCAATAACAGCATGGCTTAGAGAACAAAGAACATATTTCTCTCACACACATTGCAATCCAAGGTGAGTGTTGCTTATTGGTGGATATCTTCATGAGATGTGGCAGATTAAGGATGGCCACATATTATTTGACACTGTTCTCGTTGAGAAATGAGGTTGATGTGCCCTCCTCTTGAATCTGAGTAGGCTCTGTCACTGCTCTGTGACCAACAGAATGTTACGGAAGCAACACTGGGCCAGTTTAGGGCAGTTTGTTGTGCAGCTTTGATAACCAAAACACATAGGCCAGAAGGGTCCAGAGACCCTTCCGTCATGAGGCTCCTCTGCCTTCTATAAACTTGTCATCATCTGCTCAGTCAAGGCTCACTTCCTACCATGTCCAGCTTCCAGTCAGTGGAAGAAGATGGAGAAGCTGCATCTATTTCTTACTCACCTTGGCTTGGAGCTGGTCCCCATGACTTCTGCTCACCTTCCATTGGTGAGAGCTTGTGACATGGCCGCATATAATTGCAAAAATGATGAGGAAATACAGTCTTCTAGCTATGCCCCCATCTTATCAGCCACTAAGAAAAGGGAGAATGGATTCTGTCGGTAGTCTAGCTGATCTCTGTGCCCCAGTCCAGAATGCATTTTTGCAAGGCCCCGCCACCCCAGGTGACTTTGATGTAGGTGGTCCAAACATAGCAGTGAAGGGAATGAGTTTTGAACTCAGTGAGATCTGAGTTTAAAACTAAATGCTACCATTTACCAGCTGGGTGACACCTGTGAGTTTCAGTTTCCTTGTGTATATATAAAATGCAAAAATAGTGATTCCTACCTCAGGGGTAGTTGTGCAGATTTGATAACGGCCTGCATGAAAAGTGTGAGCACAGAACTTGGTGCACAGCAAGATCTAAATAGCAAAAAAAAATTTTTTTAAGTTTTACTGTTAATTGAATCAAGTGTTTCATTCTATCTTTTAAAACCAGCACATCAATGCACTGTCATTCCACTTAAAATATCTCTTTTAACCCTCTCATCAACCCTAGTCTTACCCCATTTTACAGACAAGAAGACCAAGACTTAGAGAGATTAAGTAGACCAAAACCACTCAATGAACCCAAGATTTATTTCTGATGGTGTTTGGTTACAAATCCCATATTTAAAAATAAAGTAAAGAAGAACCATTGATGCTTTTTGAGCAAGGAAATGACACATCAGAACTCTCTTGTAGAAAGATAAATCTGAAAGTGTTGCTAAGAGGTGTGTGGAATCAGGGGAAAACTGGAGGCAGGAGGACCAGTTTAGGAATGAGGTGAGGAGGTTCTGAATGAGGCTAAATGAAGTGAAGGCCGAGTACATTTCTGTCTCACCCTCTGTGGTTACTCACCTGTAAGGAGACAATCCCAAATAACAATCCCATTTTTCACTTGCGCATGCCTCTGCAAAACTGACGAACTCTTCCATTCACGTTGGATATGGCTTAAAATATTTAGTGCTGGTTCCAGACCCTGATAGATGCTTTCTGTGTGCCTCAGTTTACCCATTTGGAAAAGTGAAATTACAATGCCCACTATAGCTATCTCATAGAGATTCTATAAAGAAATGCATGGGACTGTATTTTTTTTTTGAATTTTATTTTATGTTATTTTTTATACAGCAGGTTCTTACCAGTTATCTATTTTATACATATTGGTGTATATATGTCAATCCCAATCTCCCAGTTCATCCCACCACCCCCAACACCACTTTCCCCCCTTGGTATCCATACGTTTGTTCTCTACATCTGTGTCTCTATTTCTGCCCTGCAAACCGGTTCATCTGTACCATTTTTCTAGATTCCACATATATGTGTTAATATATGATATTTGTTTTTCTCTTTCCAACTTGCTTCACTCTGTATGACAGTCTCTAGGTCCATCCATGTCTCTACAAATGACCCAATTTCGTTCCTTTTTATGGCTAACATTCCATTGTATATATGTACCACATCTTCTTTATCCATTCATCTGTCGATGGGCATTTAGGTTGCTTCCATGACCTGGCTATTGTAAATAGTGCTGCAATGAACATTGGGGTGCATGTGTCTTTTTGAATTATGGTTTTCTCTGGGTATATGCCCAGTAGTGGGATTGCTGGGTCATATGGTAATTCTATTTTTAGTTTTTTAAGGAACCTCCATACTGTTCTCCATAGTGGTTGTATCAATTTACATTCCCACCAACAGTGCAAGAGGGTTCCCTTGTCTCCACACCCTCTCCAGCATTTGTTGTTTGTAGATTTTCTGATGATGCCCATTCTAACTGGTGTGAGGTGATACCTTATTGTAGTTTTGATTTGCATTTCTCTAAAAATTAGTGATGTTGAGCAGCTTTTCATGTGCCTCTTGGCCATCTGTATGTCTTCTTTGGAGAAATGTCTATTTAGGTCTTCTGCCCATTTTTGGATTGGGTTGTTTGTTTTTTCAATATTGAGCTGCATGAGCTGTTTATATATTTTGGAGATTAATCCTTTGTCCATTGATTCGTTTGCAAATATTTTCTCCCATTCTGAGGGCTGTCTTTTCATCTTGTTTATAGTTTCCTTTGCTGTGCAAAACCTTTTAAGATTCATTAGGTCCCATCTGTTTATTTTTGCTTTTATTTCCATTACTCTAGGAGGTGGGTCAGAAAAGATCTTGCTGTGATTTATATCAAAGAGTGTTCTTCCTATGTTTTCCTCTAAGAGTTTTCTAGTGTCCAGTCTTACATTTAGGTCTTTAATCCATTTTGAGTTTATTTTTGTATATAGTGTTAGGGAGTGTTCTAATTTCATTCTTTCACATGTAGCTGTCCAGTTTTCCCAGCACCACTTATTGAAGAGACTGTCTTTTCTCCATTGTATAACCTAGCCTCCTTTGTCATAGATTAGTTGACCATAGGTGCGTGGGTTTATCTCTGGGCTTTCTATCTTGTTCCATTGATCTATGTTTCTGTTTTTGTGCCAGTACCATATTGTCTTGATTACTGTAGCTTTGTAGTATAGTCTGAAGTCAGGGAGTCTGATTCCTCCAGCTCCGTTTTTTTCCCTCAAGACTGCTTTGGCTATTCGGGGTCTTTTGTGTCTCCATACAAATTTTAAGATTTTTTGTTCTAGTTCTGTAAAAAATGCCATTGGTAATTTGATAGGGATTGCATTAAATCTGTAGATTGCTTTGGGTAGTATAGTCATTTTCACAATATTGATTCTTCTAATCCAAGAACATGGTATATCTCTCCATCTGTTTGTGTCATCTTTGATTTCTTTCATCAGTGTCTTATAGTTTTTCGAGTACAAGTCTTTTACCTCCTGAGGTAGGTTTATTCCTAGGTATTTATTCTTTTTGTTGCAATGGTGAATGGGATTGTTTTCTTAATTTCTCTTTCTGATCTTTCATTGTTACTGTATAGGAATGCAAGAGATTTCTGTGCATTAATTTTGTATCCTGCAACTTTACCAAATTCATTGATTAGCTCTAGCAGTTTTCTGGTGGCATCTTTAGGATATTCTATGTATTGTATCATGTCATTTGCAAACAGTGACAGTTTTGCTTCTTTTCCAATTTGTATTCCTTATATTTCTTTTTCTTCTCTGATTGCCATGGCTGCGACTTCTGAAACTATGCTGAAGAGCAGTGGCGAGAGTGGACATCCTTGTCTTGTTCCTGATCTTAGAGGAAATGGTTTCAGTTTTTCACCATTGAGAATGATATTTGCTGTGGGTTTGTTATATATGGCCTTCATTATGTTGAGATAGGTAACCTCTATGCCCACTTTCTGGAGAGTTTTTATCATAAATGGGTGTTGAATTTTGTCAAAAGCTTCTTTGGCATCTATTGAGATGATCATATGGTTTTTATCCTTCAGTTTGTTAATATGGTGTATCACATTGACTGATTTGCATATATTGAAGAATCCTTGCATCCCTGGGATAAATCCCACTTGATCATGGTGTATGATCCTTTTAATGTGTTGTTGGATTCTGTTTGCTAGTATTTTGTTGAGGATTTTTGCATCTGTATTCATCAGTGATATTGGTCTGTAATTTTCTTTTTTGTAGTATCTCTGTCTAGTTTTCGTATCAGGGTGATGATGGCCTTGTAGAATGAGTTTGGGAGTGTTCCTTCCTCCGCAATTTTTTTGAAGGGTTTGGGAAGGATGGGTGTTAGCTCTTCTCTAAATGTTTGATAGAATTCGCCTGTGAAGCCATCTGGTCTTGGACTTTTGTTTGTTGGAAGATTTTTAACCACAGTTTCAATTTCATTACTTGTGATTGGTCTGTTCATATTTTCTATTTCTTCCTGGTTCCGTCTTGGAAGGTTATACCTTTCTAAGAATTTGTCCATTTCTTCCAGGTTGTCCATTTTATTGGCATAGAGTTGCTTGTAGTAGTCTTTTAGGATGCTTTGTATTTCTGCGGTGTCCGTTGTAACTTCTCCTTTTTCATTTCTAATTTTATTGATTTGAGTCCTCTCCCTCTTTTTTTTGATGAGTCTGGCTAATGGTTTATCAATTTTGTTTATCTTCTCAAAGAACCAGCTTTTAGTTTTATTGATCTTTGCTATTGTTTTCTTTGTTTCTATTTCATTTATTTCTGCTCTGATCTTTATGATTTCTTTCCTTCTAGTAACTTTGGGTTTTGTTTGTTCTTCTTTCTCTAGTTCCTTTACGTGTAAGGTTAGATTGTTTATTTGAGATTTTTCTTGTTTCTTGAGGTAGGATTGTATTGTTGTAAACTTCCCTCTTAGAACTGCTTTTGCTGCATCCCATAGGTTTTGGATCGTTTTCTTTTCATAGTCATTTGTCTCTAGGAATTTTTTGATTTCCTCTTTGATTTCTTCAGTGATCTAGTGGTTATTTAGTAATGTATTGTTTAGCCGCCATGTGTTTGTGTTTTTTATGTTTTACTTCCCTGTAATTTATTTCTAATCTCATAGCGTTGTGGTTGGAAAAGATGCTTGATATGATTTCAATTTTCTTAAATTTACCAAGGCTTGATTTGTGACCCAAGGTGTGATCTATCCTGGAGAATGTTCCATGTGCACTTGAGAAGAAAGTGTTATCTGCTGTTTTTGGATGGAATGTCCTATAAGTATCAATTAAATCTATCTGGTCTGTTGTGTCGTTTAAAGCTTGTGTTTCCTTATTAATTTTCTGTCTGGATGATCTGTCCATTGGTGTAAGTGAGGTGTTAAAGTCCCCCACTATTATTGTGTTACTGTCGATTTCCTCTTTTATAGCTGTTAGCAGTTGCCTTATGTACTGAGATGCTCCTATGTTGGGTGCATATATATTTATAATTGTTATATCTTTTTCTTGGATTGATCCCTTGATCATTATGTAGTGTCCTTCCTTGTCTCTTGTAACATCCTTTATTTTAAAGTCTATTTTATCTGATATGAGTATTACTACTCCAGCTTTCTTTTGATTTCCATTTGCATGGAATATCTTTTTCCATCCCCTCACTTTCAGTCTGTATGTGTCCCTAGGTCTGAAGTGGGTCTCTTGTAGACAGCGTATATATGGGTCTTGTTTTTGTATCTATTCAGCGAGCCTGTGTCTTTTGGATGGAGCCTTTAATCCATTCACATTTAAGGTAAATATCTATATGTGTGTTCCTATTACAAGTTTCTTAATTGTTTTGGGTTTGTTTTTGTAGGTCTTTTTCTTCTCTTGTGTTTCCCACTTAGAGAATTCCTTTAGCATTTGTTGTAGAGCTGGTTTGGTGGTGCTGAATTCTCTTAGCTTTTGCTTGTCTGTAAAGCTTTTGATTTCTCCGTTGAATCTGAATGAGATCCTTGCCAGGTAGAGTAATCTTGGTTGTAGGTTCTTCCCTTTCATCACTTTAAATATGTCATGCCACTCCCTTCTGGCTTGTAGAGTTTCTGCTGAGAAATCAGCTGTTAACCTTATGGGAGTTCTCTTGTATGTTCTTTGTCGTTTTTCCCTTGTTGCTTTTAATAATTTTTCTTTGTCTTTAACTTTTGTCAGTCTGATTACTCTGTGTCTTGGTGTGTTTGTCCTTGGGTTTATCCTGCCTGGGACTCTCTGCGCTTCCTGGACTTGGGTGGCTATTTCCTTTCCCATGTTAGGGAAGTTTTCGACTATAATCCCTTCAAATATTTTCTCGGGTCCTTTCTCTCTCTCTTCTCCATCTGGGACCCCTGTAATGCGAATGTTGGTGCATTTAATGTTGTCCCAGAGTTCTCAGGCTGTCTTCATTTCTTTTTATTCTTTTTTCTTTATTCTGTTCTGCGGCAATGAATTCCACCAGTCTGTCTTCCAGGTCACTTATCTGTTCTTCTGACTCAGTTATTCTGCTATTGATTCCTTCTAGTGTACTTTTCATTTCAGTTATTGTATTGTTCATCTCTGTTTGTTTGTTCTTTAATTCTTCTAGGTGTTTGTTAAACATTTCTTGCATCTTCTCGATCTTTGCCTCCATTCTTTTTCCAAGGTCCTGGATCATCTTCACTGTCATTATTCTGAATTCTTTTTCTGGAAGGTTTCCTATTTCCACTTCATTTAATTGTTTTTCTGGGGTTTTATCTTGTTTTTTCATCTGGTACATAGTCCTCTGCCTTTTCATTTTGTCTATCTTTCTTTGAATGTGGGGAATGTATTTCTGAAAGTTGAAGTCATCAACTTGATATTAAGGTTTACTGTAAATTGAACAAAACAATCAGGAAGCACTGATTTAAACTTCAATTTCATGATTGATTCTTTGGGTCTTAATTTTATTAATTAAAAATTTCAGATGTTAAGGGGTGAGATAGTGGAGGGGAGTTTGGAAGATAGAATTTCTTGTGTTGTGATTTCCATGGTCACCAACTGGCAAGCATCAACCACTGGCTGAAAAACAGATAAATAAGAAAATGATTGCAAAGTGCTTTACACAGTGCCTGGCATGTAGTAAACAATCACTATATATGACATCAGAGTCGCTACCTCTATAAAAGTAGCCTATACATAGATGCTCCCCATGGAGAGCACATGGGGAAGTCCCTCTTCCTTTGGAATGCTGCAGCCTGAACATTCTGAGATTTTAAAAGCTTCTTAGGCAGTGAAACTTTAATCGATGGGACTTAGATAAGGAGTTTGATTTGTGGATTCCCTCTTATGCAGAACCAAATGCACAGTGGGGAGTCAGCCATCCTGGTTCCATTGTCTTGTTTAAGAATTTCTTTGTGTATTTCAAGCTCAAGATATGCTCCCATATTGTCTTTTAGAAACTTTATCTTTCTTTCCCTTTCACATTCAGATTTACAATCCACCTGGAATTGATTTTTGTGTATATTATGAGTTAGAGATCAATATTCAGATTATTTCATATGGATCGCCAATTGACATAGCACCATTTATTGAAAAAGCCATCGTTTCCCCTTGGCTCTCCTGTGGCACCTTTGTTATAAATCAAGTGTTTTTACATGTGTGGATTTGTTTCTGAGCTCTCGATGCTGTTTCACAGGTCTATTTATCTTTCTCGTATCAAAGCACGCTCCCTTAATTTCTATGGCTTTGTAATAACTCCTGATATCCAGTAGTGAAAGTCATCTGACTTTGTTCTTCTTTGTGATAATTTTGGCTCTTTCATTTTGTACACATATTTTAGTGTTACCTTGTACATTTCCATCAAAACAAAAACTTGCTGGAATTTTTATTAGGATTACTGTCTCTAGATCAATTTGATGAGAAATGACGTTTTTACAATATTGATTCATTTTTTTTTTCACAACAACCCTATGAGGTAGGTTCTATTGTTATCCCCATTGACAAATGCATCCCTCTTTTGCAGCTGAGGCACAAAAACGTAAACTAGTCTCATGGCGTATAAGGAGGAGGGGTGTCCCACCCAGAGATGTATTATATCTTTGACATTGTTTAGAATTATTGTCTCGTGGTAAACATATAAAGCTGGGTGAGTGTCGTCAGTCTTATTATATTGCTTTTAAATTCTCTTTCAACCATGCACTCTCTTACTCTTTGTGTCAGGGGCAGACCACTCCCACTGCCCTTGGCATGCCTCTGACCTTGTCCCACCAATTTGATTCACCTATGCAAAACTTCAGTTTGGAGGTGAGCAGTGTTGGGAAGCAGGTATGGGTGAACTCCATCTTTGAGTGAGCATGGTGGCAGACACACCCAGCTTTTTAGGAGCAGCGTTGGCAGGTGGTGGTGTTTCAAACCCGGAGGCGCTAATGTTAACTGAAGTGTCTGTAACGAGTAGTGGTAGCAGTTGTCTGTGCTGAAGTGGTACAGACTGGGTTTCATTCCTGGGCATATCATCCCTGATCGTAATCCTTTGATTCTCATTGGAGATGCCAGGAACTTCTTGATATCACTACAATTTTTTTCTGTTCAGTTGGTAGCAGTATTATGATTATTTGCAAATAATGGATGGAGTCGTTATTGTTATTACTGTTGTTAGTCGTGCCTCCTCCTCTGCCCAGTTTATCTGCTGCCATCTTTCTACACCACGTGCTATCCCAGACTTCCAGAATACCAAATCTTGTCCAGCCCATGCATACCAGACACCTGCTTGTCTGGAGCCAAGGATTAGACAAAGATCAATTAGGACTTGTATTGTTAAGCTGGAGGGTAATACACGGTGTTTCCCTTTGTAGTGGGTCACGTGTTCAGGAGCCCTGCAGCTCCCCTCCATTTGGTGAGAGTTTAATACCACGAGGAAGGAGCCAGCACACTGCTGGCTAAAAGACCAATAAATCATGCTGTGGACATGGGGAAACAGCAAGGCCTTCCCTGGAAAGGCTTCCTGGTCCAAGGTACCATTAGTAATGCCGCTATTTGCAATCATAATAAAAATAAAGCTAATAGGAAAACCAGGTAGAGGCAATTCCACTGCCTACTGGATTTTTAATTTCTTGAAGATGCCAGAGGCAGTCTCGAGCCCATTATGACTAAATGAGGCATATTATAAAAGACTTGCAAAGTTCAAACTGCTTTTACAGCCATTAATTAGCCAGACTTCTAAATAGGCCCATAAGATTAAGCTTGGGTATGGTCTCTGGTCTCTAGAATGGGGTCGTAGTATGCAGAGAAATCAAATATCACTGGTTCAGTCATGACTCTCCTGCCCTTCTCTCTCATCTCAGCTCCACTCAGATATTGCCTTTTTTGGGAGGTGGGGAGGATGAATACTACCTAACCATGCACCTAATGAGAGTGCTCTGAACTTCCCTGCAAGGCTGTGGACAACTTGAGCACAGGGACTGATGACATCATATTAGTTCCCATATCCACAGCATCTTGTGGATAGCAGGTATCAGCCGACATTCTTGGTGGCAAGGGACACAAACCTAACTCCAGCTTCCTTCAACTAAAGGAGAATATGTGGAAGGCTATGGGGTGTATGGAATGAATGACGGGCTGGAGGACCAGGCTTGCAAGGGAATAAGCATCAAGAATTATAGCACATGTCCATCAGCAGAAATTGTCCAGTTCACAGCCTCAACCATCTCTATATCCTTTCGTCACCAGCTCAAGAGTCCAAGCCTCTGGAGAAAGCAGGTGACTAGAGGAAACTATGTCATTCTCCTGTCCCCTTATGGGTTTCAACAGTGGGAAGGGACACTCATCCCAGAACCATTCTCAGTGGGAGAGTTTCCAAAATGGAAGTCCATGTGCCAACAGGAAGAGGAGTTGTAGACTGGATGGTGGTCAGTGAATGTTATATGTTGAACTGAATCTGCTACTTTTCCTCCTTTGGGTAGAGTCAGGCGCATCCCAAAGAAGGAAGACATAAGAAAATGTGATTTTTTTTTCCCCTCTGAGCATGGACCAGAGAGAGGCTTACCATGTACCAAGAATTATGCTAAACATTTCCCAAACATTATCGTCACAACCCATGAGGTAGGAACTATTAATGTCCCCATTTAACAGATGAGGAAAATGAGGCTCACAAAGGCGAAGTCACTTGCCCAAGGACACACAGGCAGAGCACAGATTCAAACCTAGGCCTGTCAGACTCCAGAATCCACCCTTCCAGGTACTCCCTCCCCCCCACTTCCAGTTTGGCGCAGGGCACATGTTGAAGAAACAAAAGGGCCCCCAGGACGACAAACTTGACTGAGACCTGACTGAATGAATGAACGTATCTAAACATAATAATAATGTGCTATGGGAAGGGAATGATGAGCCCGGGAAGCAGAGGAAGGAGTGAGAGAGTGGCGTTTGGTGGCCAAGTTCATTCAATGCCGTTTAAGCAACGAGAGGCCACAGGCCATGAGGCTCTTTGGCACCTGAGACTCTAGCTGGCAGATGCAGATTGTAGGTACCATTCCACAACATCATGCTTTTTTTTTTTTTTTTTTAATTTAAAGGGCAAAAATCTGTTTTAAAATTCCTTGAGGGGCAGTATGACTTTTGGATCCAGCTGGCGTGAGTTTAAATGCCCTGCGGACTTGCGTGATCCTGGGCAGGTGTGTAACAGGGGCGGGGCGTGTGCGCCGCTGTTAGTGTTACCGCGAGACCATTAGCGCGAGAGCCTCAGCCCCGCAACCTTTGCTGCGAGCGCGAGACCATTAGCTTGGTGGTTAGTGGTCCTGGTCCCAGGCTCGCAGGCGTCTTCCCGGCAGAGAGTGCGGTACGAGGCGGGTCGCGGCCTTCTCCCCGGGGCCCTCTGGCCTCCGGCCAGCGGGTGAGCTGGGGGGCCCGGGGACAGGCCTCGGAGCAGCCGCGAACCTCTCCCGCATCCCCAGCTCCACGACCTAATGGTGGCGGTGGTCTCCATGGGTTGCGGTCCTCGGGCCCAGCCCCGCTTTGGGCAGCCTGAGGAGCCCGAGAGCCGGCGGGGTCTTGGGCGCCTGGCTCCCTCAGTGATGACGGCTGGGCAGGGTCTGGGGTCTGGCCCTGAGGGCGCCGCCAGCTGAGATGTGCCTGCTCAGCCAGGCCTAGCCACTGGCGGGAAGACCCAGGCAGGGTAACCGGCCTGCGCAGGGACCCTCCCCGCCACCCCGCCCCCCCTTAGCCGGGGGCCGGGACCTCGGAGGGGAAAGTTGAGCCTTGGGACCTTTCCCTCTCTTGTCAGAACAGAGAGAACATTTGTTTTGGTGGAGGTTTATGGAACATTGGGACCTGGCCTCAAGAACAAAGGATCTGCCACCAAGAAGTCTGCAGCAACTAACCACGCCCCTCCCTCACCTTTCCTATAAAAGGGCTTTGCTGAAAGCTTTCGGGAGTTCGGGGTTTTTTAAGGCATGAGCCCCCAGTTCTCCTTGCTGGGCCCCGCAGTAAACCTCTCTCTGCTCCAAACTCCGACGTTTTAGTATCGTTTGGCCTCACGGTGCGTCGGGCACAAGGACTTGCATTGGGTAACAGGTCATTTCACGTCTTGGTGCCCGAGTTGCTCTGTGAGCCGAACTACAGAACTACTCAAGGACGGTTATAAGGATTAAACGGTTTAATGCATGGAAGGCACTTACGAGAGTTTCTGGAACATCTCAAGCCCTGGACAGGTATGTGTGGATATTATTATCAATTCCACTTCGGGCATAATCCCTTTGCTGCTGCATAGTATTCCACAGTGTGACTGTTCCTCTGTAGACAGATGTTAGATCATTTCCCACCTTTTGGCTCTTACAAGCAACTCAGTGTTGAAAATCCTTGTGTATCCCTCCTTGTGCGCATTGCATCCATCTGCATTTTTCTCTAGCAGAGTTGCCAGGAAGAGAAACGTCTGGACCCTAGAGCACATGCCTTTTTTAGTTTTAATGAGTACTGCCAAACCTCCAAAGGTGCTGAACCAAGGCGCACCCCCATCTGTAGAGCGTGATGATCCAGTTCTTACCTGGTTGAATCTGCCTTTTTGGAGAAACGCAACCTCCCTCCTGCTCATTAAGCCGCGTCTGTTTTCAGAGCTCAGCTGACGTCTCTGGCTGCGTCCCTTTTCATTATTCCAGCTTTGCGTCCTCAAGCAGTCCCTTGCTATGCTTTTCCTTCCTGACTTTTATTTAATGCGGCCAAGTGCTTTTGGAATCCTGGGTGATAATGGCAGACAATGCGCAGGATGGAATGTGGAATTGGAGGTGCTGAATGTAGCTTTTGTAAGGAGTCTTTGGCGTGATTTCAGCCTGAAATGGAGCACACTGCACTCAGCCTAAATTGCCTCAATCACACCTGGCGTGCTGGGTGGATGGCGGCGCAGACAGGCTGAATGTTTTTCAGGAAGAGTGCAGGCTGCTTTCTGTGGCTTTGGAGGCAGGACACCATGTCACCAGGGGGGGACAGCACTGGGCTTCAAACAGCACTTTCGTTTCTGACCCTGTGGGTTTTAGCCAAGGAGTCTTCTCTAGTATCCTCAGAGGGGTGACTCCTCAGCATGGAGAAAAGGAAAATTTGGTCATTTAGGGCATAAATTGACCATGATAAAATCCACCTTATTTATTGTTATGTTTTGGAGGTGCAATATTTGCAAAACAGAACTTGAAAGATTCTCTAAAAATCCAAATAAGCACCTGAGTAGCTCCCTGGAGGCAGAGATGGATTTGAAGCTGATATTTTCCCATTTCTCCTGCAGTTTGCCCCACAGCCCTCATCACGATTATTGCATTTGATCAACTATCAGCTAAGGTCTCTATTTTGCTGTCTTTGCTTTCTCTGCCTGAAAATTAAAAAAGGTTTTGAAGTAATTGTCTGCAGTGAGGGTTTGCCTTCAAATGCTAATGAGGTGGTGAGGTGGAGGGTTGGACACTAAATGTTTACATTAAAATGGAAACATGTAATCAATTTTTCAAGCAGGGCCTCCTGTTTGCTTTTAAAGTACACTTCATGCGACTGAAACAAAAAATCACCATCTTTAAGTAATATTGGCTGAGGCAGCAACTTGTGGTGAGCTACAGCCCAAACCAAGGATAGAGATAATTGTTTCCAATAATGCATCAGTACACCATTGTCTTTGTTGTAATAAAAAAGGAGAATTTATTTCGCAGCTAGACATGGGATTATTATCGTTTTAGGTACTTTTTGTAATGACAGTGATTCTTCAGTAAAATGATATTTTCTCTTCAGAGGACAAATAAAAAAATAAGCTGATCTTTCAAATGAATAAAGTTGAAGTTCTGTTTGTTTATTCATTGGACAGTTGCTAGATGGTTTGAGAAAATGTGGGTTAAACACTAGTGTTCTGGAGTCTGAGAGAAGTAGATTGGAATCCAAGTTCTGCCATTTACCAGCTGTACAGTTTAGGGTCTCTTTGAGCCTCTGTTTCCATATCTGAAAAATGTTGCCCAGGCTGAAAGAAGGGCTGGGTTACCAGAAAATAAAAAGAAGAAAACTCCCTTTACATAGTAATTCAAAGTATCTTCCTATTATGGGATTACCAGTATGAACAATAAGATTAACTCATATTTACTGGGTGCTTGTTATGTGCCAGGCACTGTTAAGAGTTTTATTTGCGTTAACACTGTAATTCTAATAGCTCTATTAGGTAGGTCCTATTATTAAGTAGGTACTAATATTAAGCCAGTTTTAAAGATATTGGTTAATTTATTCAACAAGTATTTATCGAATGTGTTTGTATTTCTCAGTAAAATAGGATTCATCGATTTATTCATTAAAATATTTATTGAGTATCTACTGTACCAGGCAGTGTGCTAAATTCTGGAGCTACGTTGGTGAACAAAATTAGCCACAGGCCTTGCTCTATTGGAAATTAAAGTCCAGGTGGTGTGGGGGCAGATCATAATCAAATAATCTCAAAAATGAGTAAGTTGTTACAAAGTGAACAAAATGTGGAGAAATGGACTTGCTTCTTTCTGTGGGAGTGTCTAACAAAGAAGTTTGCATCAGAGTTGGGGAGGTGACCTGTGCTGAGCTCTAAAGGAGGTGCTGGAATTAAGTGAGGGGGAGAGCATGGGGGTGGGTGTGTCCCAGGTGGAGGGAGCAGCCCATGCAAAGGTCCTGTGGTGGGGGGAACGTGGCATGTGAGGGAACACATCCCTGCCCCCAGCCTTAACTCGTTTCCATCTCTGTCTCTCTGATCCTGGAAAGTGATAAGGATCAGGGCATTTTTTGCTGCACTTGGCCAAGTTTTTACTTGATCAGGCTACTGTGCTTTGTGGGGAAGAGGAAGGGTATGCTGTAGCAGGTGGGGTCATGACCAAGACCCTCACTGTTGTTAGAAAACTATTCTCTGGGGGCCTTGTCAGTCTTTCCATATCCCTAGAAGCTGTGAGATGAGACCCAAGTCAAAGTAGAGAAGAAATAACCACTTTGGATAAAACTCAAAGAACCAATATGGCAGCCCATTGACCGCTGGGGACATGGAAAGCCTTGAGGGAAGTTGTCTCAACCTTTGCAGAACAGTTGCAGGACATGGTGCTACGTGTAACTGTCTGACAGTTGTCCTGGGATCTTATCACACCGTATCAGGCTTGGGCAGGAGCATCTCACAATTGCTATTCCTCCCATGGTTGGTGAGTGTGTGTACCCATGCTAATGAATTAAAGTCTGCCAAGTGTTTTAAACCTCCTGAAACAAAATGGAATAGAAGTGTGAGATTTTGTAATTATGATTGTTATTGATACTCTGCTTCTCAGCAGAGCCAGAGCATATTCTTGTTAAATGGCCTGTGTGCTGCCAACAAGACCAGAGCAGGTGTTAGGATGTTGCCAGCCATAAAGGCTTTTCTCAGCTGTGTGTGTGTGTGTGTGTGTGTGTGTGTGCGCGCCTGCGGTATATATACGGGTAAACATTCAGTGTAGAAACAAGGGAGAATTTATCTGATTTGTAAAAGAGCTCAGAAATTGCTTCTGGAGCCTGATTGATTGAGAAGTCTTTTCTCATTGAGAAAACAAAACATGAAATTATTTTATTTTCTCCAGTAACTATTATGAAGCCAGTCTCTGTTACACCTCCCACCCCCATCCCACCTTCTTGCCACCTGCTAAGTCAGTTGGATTCCATAACTCTTCAATCTCCTTGAGCTATTAAAATAGCCTAGTCACCAGGCCATTTTTCAACTGACATATTTCATTCAGAGTTCCCCCTTTTGTTTGCCAGCATGGACTGGACTTAGGGGATGGCTCTGGCCTCTTACGCCCCTGCTCCCTACGCTTTCCTGCTCCTTTTTTCCTGCTGTGTTGAGGTGGGAAGGAGAGAGAGGGGAAGAGATATTTCTTTTTGTTCTGTTCTGTTTTGTTTCATAGATTTTATCTTTTAGAGCAGTTTTAGTTTCATAGGCATACTCAGCGGAGAGCATAGAGTCCCCACAGATACACAGCCTCTCCGGCTATCAGTATCCTCTACCAGAGTGGGGCGTTGATGACAATCAACGGACCTACGCTGGCTCATTGTTATCACCCAAAGCCCATAGTTTACATTGAGGTGCACTCTGTGTTGTACGTTCTGTGGGTTCAGATAAATGTGTAATGGCATGTATCCACCACTGTAGTATCGTACAGAATAGTTTCACTGCCCTAAAAATCCTCTGTGCTCCACCTTTTCATCCCTCCCTGCCCCAGCCCCTGGCAACCACTGATCTCTTTACCATCTCCTTGGTTTTTCCTTTTCCAGAATATCATATAGTTGGAATCGTAAGGTATTTAGTTTTTTAAATTGGCTTCTTTCACTTAGTAAGATGTGTTTAAGGTTCCTCCATGTCTTCTCATGGTTTGACAGCTCATTTCTTTGTAGCGCTGAATAACATTACACTGTGTGGATGTGCCACAGTTTATTTACCCATTTATCAATTGAAGCTCAACTTGGTTCATTCCAGGTTTGGCAGTTATGAATAAAGCTGCTACAGACATCTGCGAGCAGGTTTTTGTGTGGACATAAGTGTTTAATTCATTTTGAAAAATACCAAGGGGCGTGTTTGCTGGACCACATGGGTAAGAGTATGTTTAGTTTTGTAAGAAGCTGCCCAATCATCTTCCCAAGTGACTGTTTCATTTTGCATTTCCACCAGCAATGAAGGAGAGTTCCTGTTGCTCCACATGCTCTCCAGCATTTGCTGTTGTCGGTCTTTTGGATTTTTGCCATTCTAATAGGTGTGCAGTGGTATCTCATTGTTGGGAGGTTTCTTTTTAACATGTCCTTGGTGAGCTGACTGTCCTCTCAGTTCTAACTGCTGTATCCACGTGGGAGAAGCTCCATGCTGGGGGCGGGGGGAGGGGCTGGAGCTGTCCTCTTTCTGCTGGTCATTTCCACTGTCTGGCTTGCTGTCCATGGACTCTGTGCAGGGGGGTGGAAACCCCAACAGACCTTCCTGGTAATGGATTCCATCTTTATGCAATGTTTTTGCTTTTGTTCCTCCTGAGGCTCAAGAGCTTCAAAATCCAGACTTATATTTATGCTAATTTTTTGGCTGAGGATTTCTATATCATTCAGGTAATATAAAAATCAGACCCCCATGCCTTGGTAACAGTATGCCTGGGGTTCCGATTTCTTACAGGAGACTTTTTTCGCCAATATAGTAGATGCCCCACCTTGCATCTCTTTGGTCCACCTGAGTTTTTCTTAAGCTTCAGACATTTCAGAGTGTGCTGCTGACAGCTTTTTACCACAAGTGCTTGCCTCTCCTCTGCCTGAGAGCTCATCTTGCTGAGCTCTGGTATAACCTGGAAGTGCGGAGAAATTGACACTCTCAGAGCAACCTTTAACCATCGGGGGATGGGAGTTGGTGGCTTAATGCCCCTTCCCCCATCCTCCGTGGGAATATTCTGAGGTGTGTTCACCACAGTCTCCCAGAGGGTCCCCAGGAGTTTCCCCCAGCGGTAACTTGCTTATTATGCAAACTTTATTGGCTTTTCTCTTTTTTCTCTCTTACTTTCTCGTCGGGATGTGGCCAGACTCTGGACGTATTTGGAAAGGTATATTGCTGATGAATAAGATGTGAGATGTGATGAAATGAGAGGAGTTAAGGATGACTCCAAGGTTTTTGGTTTGAGCAGTTAAATGGATGGAGGTGCGGTTTGCTGAGATGGGAAAGACTGTGGGAGGAACAGTTTGGGAGGGGATGTGGAAGTTTGGTATCGGCCGGGTTAGGTCCGACGTGCCTGTAAGCATCCAAAAGAAGACATCAAGTAGGCAGTTGATCATAGGACTGTGGGACTCAGCGGAGAGGCCAGGTAGCTCACAGACTAGGGAGGGATACTGGCACGTGGATAGGCAGGTTGTTCCGGAGCAACGAGGGAGCGCAGCAGGCTGTGGAAGCACAAAGGAGGGCCCCAGACTTGTGGTGTTGGGAAGCACTATGGAGTAAGTGATCTTTAAGCTGTGACCTGAAGATCGAGGAGGACAAGCCAAGTGAAAATAGAGGAAGAACAGAGTTTAGGCAAACGGAACAGCCCATGCCAGGCCCCGAGGGAAGGGAGAGCGTGTTACCATTTTACAGGTAAAAGTAGGTCAGTCTCACTCAAAGAAGACAGTGGTCTGGGGAAGGATGGGGAAAGAAGCGTGGAGCGATCAGGTCATGCAGTGCCCTGGAGGCCATGTGCAGGAGTTTGGATTATTTCATGAGTGCACAGGGGTGTCACTGAAAAATTTTAAGCAGGGCACTGAGTGTCCAGATTTAACAGATGCTTCTCCTCTGGAGAGACCTTCCCCCAGAGGCATTTTGAGCCGAGTCCTGTGAGCTCATCTCCCTTGGGCCACCCCGGGCCTGCCTTCTTGTCCATCCCCATCAGCTCCATTCCCATTCTCACTAGGCACATCGCATCTAAGTAGGTCAGGCCAGGCAGAGAAGGTCCTCAGGGACTTTTCTTCCAATGGCTAGGCCTAGATTCAGGGGGCAATAATCTGCATGGACAGCCTGGCTTCTTGTACTCAACTGAGGGGAAAGCAGCCTGGGATACTTCCCAGGGCAACCTAAATGGAGTGGGTTTCTCTTTCTTGTGAACCACGAGTTTTTTCAAAAAGCCTCAGGCTTTGGCAGGTAAGATCGCTAAAATCTGAGGCTCCAGTTTGGTGCTAATGGTGATTTTTTTACCCTGGGCAGCTCTTTTTCTCTAAGTCACCAGATCATGCTAAATATTGCAGCATGTGGGCATTTAAAATGCACGTGTGTGTCATTTGGGGAAAGATCCTTTGTCAATTTCCCTGTGGCTTTTGCAAGTAGGATACATTTGGATGTGCCAGATTGAGAACAATTGACTCAGCCTCTGAAGCCCTGCGTTCTTATATTTGATCATCTGTCATTTACTCTGTGTCCTGGGGCCTGTCAGTTGTCATATCTAAGGTTTAGTTTCACACCTTTTAAATTAATGGGTTACCTTTGACAACTTAAATGAAATGTACAAATTCCTGGAAGAATACAATATACTAAAATTAACAGAAGAAGAAATGGAAAATCTAAAAAGCCCTGTATCTATTTAAGAAATTGAATTCACAATTTAAAAACTCTTCTTGACTTCTCTCCGCCACAACTATAGGCCCATTTTATCAAATATATAAGGACAAAATTATGCCAAGATTACACAAACCCTTTCAGAAAATAAAGAAGAGAATTGTTTCCAACTCATATCATTAGGTCAGCATAACTCTCATAAGAAAAGCTGACTTAAAAAAAGAAAATAATAGACCAATATCTTTAACATAGACTCAGAGTTCCTTAACAAGATATTATCAAACAGAATTCAGCAATACATGAAAAGGTAGAGTTGAGATCAGAACCATGGACACATTGCATCTCACTCTTCCATAGCAAACCCCTGACAGACATCACTAATTGATCACTTTGTTTTTTTCTGGCTGAAACATTCTCAGTCTATTTCTCCAGGCAGTCAATATCAATCAGTTAAAGTTGGCATGTGAGAAGAAATCTATTTGACGTCATTGAATTAAATGGATCCTAACAGTACAAGGCTGAGATACTCTAATTCTATCTTCCTATTAAAAATTTGAGGTCATTTTACAATGAAGGCAAGCACTTACTTCAGTGTGGGGTGATTTACTCCAGACCAGACATGCAAGAACAAGAGTTCCTTGTTGTGAGCAACTCACACAAAGGAAGAAGCCATAAAATACCAAATGCCTGTAAAGACCGTAACCTTGTTGGTCCTCGTTTACTGCTGTAGCATCAGCCCCCCCAAGGACAAAATCTGGTACACAGTATCATTTCAGACTGTTTGTTGAATGAATGAATGAGTGAATTCTGAGGGAAGCGGACAAATGGTTCTATCTCTGTAGAGTTGTTAGGTTTATCGCCACTGAATCGAGGATAACCAGTCACAAATGAGGAGATCCAAAACTGTTTGCTGAATGAATGAATGAATTCGGAGGGAAGCAGACAAATGTTCTGTCTTTGTAGAGTTGTTATAGTTACTGCCATTTAGTCAAGGATAACCAGCCACAAATGATGAAGCCACGGATTGGGGTGCAAACCACAAGCTGCAATGCAAGGGTTGAGCATTGTTCTGATAATTCTTGTATTAGTAACTTCAGCCTCATCTTTCCTCTGGTTTGCGGACAAATATATCTGGCTGCCTTCTTCATATTTTCACCTGGCCGCCTCAAAGACTTGTTAAGCTCGCAGTCTATTACAGACTGTATTGTCTCCCTACTCCCTTACCCCCAAACCTGGTCCTTCTCCAGTGTTTCTTAGTGAGCCTCACAATCATCCATCTGGCTGTACAGGCCAGAAATGATGACAGTCTGAAAACCTCTCCCCTCTTGACATCTCACCTCCTAATTATCTCTGAAATATATGCACTCTTCTCTGTCTTCCCCACCACCACCCTGAGCTCCCATCACCTCTCACCTGGAAGGGCGGTAGCAGTCAGCTGATCCGTCTCCCTGCATCCACCCCCACCCCCTTCTACCTCATTCTCCACACTGCAGCTTGAATGATCTGTTCAAAACGCGAAGTAAATTATTCACTCCCTGATGAAAACTGGGTGACTTCTCATTGCCTGTAAGAGCAAAACCAAACTCTGTAAACTCTCATAGCATCCCTGGGTGATCCGGCCCTCATCCTCTTAAGCCGCCTCATACACCACTCACCCTTTATTTCCTGGGTGTTCATCCCACTGACCTTTCAGCTCCCCCAGACACAGCAGGCTCCTTCACTCCCACTTCTCTGCCTACAACTCTTTCCTCCTCCTCTTTATCTAGTTGATTCCTACACACCCCTCAGAGTTCTTGACACTTCTATGGGAAAGACTTCCCTAACCTTCCCCCTCCACCCCTTTCCCAACAATACACAGGATAACAAAGAATTATCCAGCCCCCCAAGTCAATAATGCCGAGTTTAAGAAGCCCTTTTCTAAGTCTAAGATTTGGGGATTTATTGTTACCGTAGCTCAACAGGTCTTTTCCTCACTTATACAGTGAATGATTGAAATCTATTACAAATCTTGCTTCTCCACCTCACAGAATCTCTGTTATTTTCCTTAAAGCTAGAGCCTTCAAGAAAGCAGTAAAAGAATTATAAATGAATTGAATAAATGAAATAACTCCATGAGGAGCCAGTACATTTTCTACGTGGAAATAAAGAAGTGGAGGAAACTGCAAAGTCCAAATGTAGAGTTAGTGCCATATAACTGCTAAGAGTAGAGGTTGCCATAGTAGGTCATGGTCCATTGACCTGTCGAATCAGGTCCTTTGTCTGTTTGTGTAAATTAAGTTTTATTGGAACAAAACCATGCCCATTTGTTTATGTATAGTCCGTGGCTGCTTTTGTACTACAAGGACAGATGTAAGTAGTTGCAACAGAGACAGGATGGCCTACAAAGCCCAAAATATTTGCTGTCTGACACTTTACAGAACAAGTTTGCTGATTCCTGTTAAGGGCATGGGTTTGAGTCCCAGTTCCAACACTTACTAGCTGTGTGACCTTGAGAAAGTCATATTACCTCTCCGAGCTTTAATTTTCCCAGCAACCAAATGGAGAGAATAACATGACTTGCCTCATATGGTTGTTTAAGGATTTAATGAGATCACACGCTTTGCACGCTGCCTGGCACATAGAATATGCTTAATAAATCATAGCTATTATTAATAAGTTAGTACTACAAATCATGAACAATAATAATAAAACAAAACCACCTTTTATGTCTTGGGCAGAAGTAGATTCTTTCCTGGGACCTGACAGTAAGTTTTCTTCCTTTGTCACAGATGCTCTGGCAGCCCATAAGGAAACATGTTTATCTTGAAAGCACCTGGCAGAGACGGCATGGATGGGGCTGAGCTGGCGGAAGGACCCCATTTCTCAAACCCAGCTTTCTACATGGAGTTATTCAAAGGGAAACCTTATCAAGCAGCCTTCCAGCTTGGTGTCATCCATCTTCTAAAGGTAATTCAATAGCCCTTGGTAGCTGATGATTTATGGGGTGGGTGGCCAGGGGGAGGTTGCTCTTTTTATTACAGCTGGTTTTTATCAATGACCAGCAACCCGCTGGCTGGGGCCAGAAGCAACAGGCTCTTTGTTTAATCCTGTTAACCCAGGCCTTGTCTGCAGCCAGCTCCAGGCCAGCAGAGGGCCGCTGGCCACGTGGGCAGATGAAGAACTTGAATCATTCTGAGTTGAGAGTGCCAGTTATTAAAGTAGGACTCCTACACAAAGCTTCTTTAAGCGCCTCCCACCCCCAACCTCATCTGGTCAGTGCTACAGTCCTGGGAGGGAGACATTGTCATCCTTGCTTCACAGATGAGATGCTGAAGCTGGGAGGTAGTTCCTCATCTCGTGCCTAGATTAGGGACGCCAAGGCAAGTGCTCCTATCTTGACAGGATGCATGTGTGGGGCTGTCTCTGATGTACCGGTCTTGGCTTACACGTGAGGATAGTCTTTGTGAGGGTAGGACCTTGTTCTCTCATTCATAATCTCATTCCTAGGACCAGGCCTGGCACATAGTGGTATTTAATAAATATGTTTAAAGAATGAATGGTGCCAAGGCTTTACCTATGTTTTATCCTTTTCCTGAAACACTCTTCCCATCCTTTTGCTTAGCTAACCCCTACTCATCTTCAAGGTCACAATTCAGATGTCATCTTGTGTCAGTTGGTGTCCAATCAGGAAAATAGAAATCACAGGAACTAATTTAACTGAGAGAATTTAATAGGGAGTTGGTTAAGCACTTATTGGAAGATGGAAAAGATAAAAAGGGAACACTGAGGTCACAGAGATAGTAACTGCAGTGGATTAGTTATCCATTGCTATGTAACAAATTATCCCACAGCTCAGTAGCTTAAAACAACCATTCATTATCTCCTATTTTCTGTGGTTTGGGAACCCGGGCATGGCTTAGCTGGATCTTCTCCATCAGGGTCTCTCATAACAACAGTAAAAGTGGCAGCCGAGGCTGGGGTCTCCTCTGAAGGCTCGACTGAGGAGGGATCTGCTTCTAAGCTCACTCACGTGGTTGCTGGCAGGATTCAGTTCCCCGTGGGCTGTTGGACCGAAGCCCTCAGTTTATCCCCATCTATTTGCTGGAGGCCTCCCTCAGTTCCCTGCCACATGGGCCTCCATAGGGCAGCTCGCAGTGTGGCAAAACAAAACATCATCAACTGAACAAGCAAAAGAAAACATCCTTGACAGAGGCCACAGTCCTATTATCTAATCTCTGAAGTGACATCCCATCATCTCTGCCGTTTTCTAGTAGAAGCGAGTCAGCAAGTCCGTCCTACACGCCAGGGGAGGTGACGGCACAAGGGCACAAATATCAGAGGGCAGGGATCATGGGGGGACCATGTCAGAGACTACCTCTCACGGGCAGAAAGAAGCTAATACCTAAAGGGAAGAGGCTGGGTTTTAGAATCTAGATGTTTGGAGGAGGGTCCCCACAGGGCTGAGACTGCCTCAGAGGGGGTGGCCCTGGCCAGCTGATACTGGTGAATGATGGGGCACAATGAAGCTGTTCCCGGCAGAGTGAGAAAAAACACCTGGACACAGGAGCTAACTGCTGTTTCTGGAACCAACTGGCACTGCCCAGGGTCAGGGGAGAACCATTGACACTGATGGGAACAGGACGCAGACTGGAAGGAGCAATCCCTTCTGCCTTTTCTGAGGGTTGAATTGTATCCCCCCAACCCTCAAATTCATATGGTGAAGTCCTAGCCCCCAGGACCTCAGAATGGGACCTTATTTGGGAATAGGGTCATTGCAGATGTAATTAGGCAAGATGAGGTCATGCTGGAATAGGTCATACTAATCCAAAATGACTGTTGTCCTTATTAAAAGGGGAAATTTGGACACACAGTCCAGTGGAACATGAAGGCAGAGATTGGGATGATGCTTATACCAGCCAAGGAATACCAACAATTGATAGCAAACCACCAGAAGCTAGGGGAGAGGCATGGAACAGATTCTCTCAGCCCTCAGAAGGAACCCACCCTGCTGACACCTTGATTTTGGACTTCTAGCCTCCAGAACTGTGAGAGAATAAAATTCTGTTTTGTAAGCCACCCAGTTGGTGGCACTTTGCTACGGCCGTCCTGGAAAGCGAATACAGTCTCCTCCAGCCTTGTAGTCACCTCTGGCTTACATCTTACAGAACCTGCCAGGGATGCAGCTTGAAAAGTAGGGATGTAGTTGCAGCTCAGCTTCATCACAGAGATGATGGAAGATGGATGTGAAGCTGGGCAATGAAATTGTAATGGCCAGCGAATCCTTCTTTGGGGGAAGCCTTCAGTGACACCACCACAGGGGCCCAGGCTGTTCTCTTGCCTTCTTGTGTGTCTCCTCAGTTCTCTGTACCACCTCTGTAGCAGCACTTACTATCCTCTTGTCCTAACTGATTGTTTGTGTCTTCCCCTAGATTATGAACTTCATGAGGGCAGGTACTCTGTCCCTTTTCCTCCACTGTGCCAGCTGTGCCAATACAGACAGCTATCGTATTATACATATAATCTCACTTAATCTTCATAATAGCCCCACAATGCAGATATTTTTATCCCCGTTTTACTTACGAGAAAACTGGATGTCAGTGAGATCAAATGACTTGCCCAAGGTCATACAGCTGGCAAGTGGCAGAGCCAGGGTTGAACCTCCTTTCTGTTATCCACCTCTGCTTTCTCCCCAGATTTTTAGAGCTGCCATGTATTAAAGATTTGCAATATGCCGGGAACTGCGTTAGATGCTATCTGCATAACTTTCTCTAACTCCATATTTATATTAGCTCCATTATCACCTAATCCTCATTTCATAGAGTAAGCAGTGCTGATGGAGAGCTGGAAACCAAACTGAATATTCCAGTTAAATCCAATCCCTCTGTGCAGCCAGACAGCTGAAAAATCAACCAGTGTCCCTCCTAAGAGCGGATTAATAGATTGTTGATACATCTAATGGTTTGTTTAGTTGATGGCTTCTGCCATTATTAGGGGAGGGTTTAGAGGGGTTTTTATGATTATAAGACCCACATCAATTAGCCTTGGAAATGAGAATGTAAATACAAAATGTTATTCTGTTGCCAAGCAAAATAAGTACCTGTACTCATAGCCAACGCTTTAAGAATTTATTCAGCAAATATTTGAGCACGTATTACGTGTTTGGTACTGTTCTCACAGCTGTACAGGATATAAAAGTATAAGACGCATTCCTGTCCCCAGGGACCTTGCAGTGTATTTAAGGAGAGGAGATATGCACACATGAGATGTTAATTAACAAAACAAGGCCATCTAGGGTAAACAGCAAATTAATGGAATGGACAATAGGAAAATGGTGCTTATGGGAATTCAGAGGAAGGAGTGATCATGATGATAGTAAAGAGGAAATTTGCTACCATTTTACTGAGCATTTATCGTGTTCCAGGCAGAGTGCTGTTTGTGTGCACTAACGTTTTGCTGATGAGGAAACTGAGGCTTAGAGAAGTTGAATGACTTGCAGAAAGTCACACAGCCAGTGAAGGAGTGAGAATTTGATCCTGGGTTATCTCACCCAGGAATGAGCTCTTGCTGCCATTCTATATTCTGAGAGTGGATTGTACTCTGTATGTCCACAGAAATCAATGACTGTGTTGGGGGCTGGGGAAGCTCATGTAAATCTTAGAGTTGATGACGTTTAAACTGGGTTTTGAAGCATGAGTAGGAGTTCAATGGTTGGAGAAAGGGAAAAGACACTCCAGGCAAAAGGAACAGCCCTCTGCCCACCACACGCCCCCCCCCCCTTTTTTTTGTAGAGACGACTGGTATAAGTCATCCTCATTCTCTTATGCCCCTTCCTTCAGGGAAGGGCTTGGAATTTCACAATATTTCCCCTTTGACTCTGCTGGCACTGAGGCTTGATTCTTTGGGAGAGAGAAGCCTCTGATTCTACAGCAGACCCAGATCTTGTCAATTATTTTCAGCATCTAGAAGAGATGGTGGTGGGACATCCTCTCTCCCCTCAACACACATAACTGTTAAGAATGCTACGAACATTTTGTTGAGCAAACAATTCTTGGGAGAACTAAAGTGCTTATTGCCAATTTAAGAAAGCCATTCTGAGAGAAAACTAAAATAGATGGAAATCAATTGAATTTTCTGCCCTAGGAGATCTTGAGCAATGAAACCCATGTAATTGACCAATGGATTTCAGAGGGGGATGGGTGCAAAGGTAGTAAGAGGAAAAATGAGGACCAAGGGACATGTAGGGGGAGGAAACAGTTGTTTTGCAGAAGGAGAAGTGCAGCCCCCTATGTCTGGGTTCCTTCTGAGAGGCCAGAGGAAACGTGTTAGGGATGCCACACATGATAACCTCTCAGAGCTTCCATTTCCTCACCTGTGAAATGGGGGTCATGGCACTGAACCTTTGGGATCCTAGAAGGTACGTGAAGCTCTTTGCATGCTGTCTGGCATGTAGTAGGAGCTCAGAAATGTTAGTTATGATTAATAATAGTACTGTGTTAGAGAGTAAAGTACAGAGTTGATATTTTAGGTTGGGTTCCCTGGGGTTCTCATGCATGTGATAGATTGAGCTCTCAGAAGCAAGCGGGAGTGGGGGAAGCAGGAAAGCCCAGGAGAAGGAATTAAACAGGGATGTGGTCTCAGTTGGAGACTAGCCACAGCCCAATCCCACAGGGAGCTCTGGAGCATGAACTGTGCTGCAGAATTGATCTGCCTTGGGGCCCCGGGGTGAGCCTTTTTAAACTCCAGGTCAGTTAGTCATTGTATACAGGATGCTTTGGGGGAGGGTTGTGCCCAAAGTGGGCTTTCTGGGTGAAGTGGCTCCTGTTAGAGAGCAGTTCTCCCCCAGGGCAGATGTGAGCCTAGTAGCCAGTACTCACAGCATCTGGGGGATGGCTGCATTGGGCTAGTAAGGGGTGGTCCGGATTGGGTGCACCAATGAAGTCCATTCCAGTGGTCAGGGTGAAGGATGCAGAGTGGAAACTGAATAAAGTGAGTGTATCAAGACTGTTTTTATGTAACATGAGGATGACTCTCTTGACAAAAAGATACAGAGGAGACCCACCCTGATGTAACTCAGGATATTTCCACCTGATTCCTCATAGAGATCTTGGCAACTTCCGGAATCCCAACTTCCCCCCAGAGCCTATCTTATTATGCCACTATTCAAAGATGGGATGCTTGCTCTTCTCATCTGTAAATCTTGAAACTCAGCTGATCAGATGATGGTGCCTTCAGGGCAGAAATTATGTCCTGCCTTTCTTAGTATCCCCCACGATGCTAAGTGCAGTGTCTTGCATATAGTTGGTACTCAGCAAGTGTAGTTGAATGAAGAGCATCTCCCCCAAGCATCCTCAGGGATCCCAAGCTTCCCACTTTGGGGGGTGATTAAAGAAAGTGCCTTCAGTTATGAATGTTCAGACTTCTTGCTGTGGCATTTAAGGTCCCCACCCTCTTGATCTGACCTCCAGGATTAGTTCCAGTGACCCTCTCACCCACCTTCACAAGCCTCACTCTGTTGTCCAATGGTTCCAACCCTTTCTCATTTTCTCATACAGTGCTGTCTGTCATCATCTAACCAGTTGTCCAGGCTAAAATCCTAGGAGTAACTTTTTATTCCTCTTCCTCTGACCCTTAAGCATCAAATCCACCAGCAAGTCTACTTTTTTTATTCTACTTTCAAAATATGCCCAAGTCTGGCCACTTTTCATTCTTTCCTCTGCTATCATCCTAGTCTAAGTCTTTTCCCCATCTTTCACCCAGATTACAACATCCTCCCCACTGGTCTCCCTGCTCCGGATCTTGTTTACCTCAGCAAGTTGTGTCTAGCATGGTGCCTGACACATAATGGGCTCTCAATAAATACTTGATGAATGAATGGTTAGGAAATGGCATAAAGTTCCCTTTTTGACATTAAAAAAAAATCATGGATCGCCAAACTAACAGTTGATATTTTAATATACTTGGCTTGGGAAACAATTTGTTGACCAAATGCATCTATGAATTCAATAATGCTTTTGAATAAACAGGTCTACAGACATTTGAAAAGTAGTTCTACTAGGGATGAGGCATTGGCAAATTGGTCCCAAAATTGGCAGATACCTTGCAATACCTCTGCAGTCCTCTAGGAGGCGGTGGCTCACAGGTTGGAATCCACTACTCTGGTTAAACTAGGTCTTTGCTATTCCTGCAGCATGACTCATTGTGGGATTCTGTTCCCACCCCTGTGCCTTTGTTCCAGCTGTGTCCTCCCTTTCAAATCTACCTCAAACTCTAGGTATACAAAGCCCATCCATCTTTAAAGTCTCAGCCCAAATGTCAACTCTTTTAAAGCCTTTCTTGATTTCACCCAAATGAGAAGATTTCTCACCCTCCTTGCTGAGTTCCCATAGAGCTTTATCTGTACTGCTTTTATACACAGCTGTGGGTGCCTGATGTAGAGACTTCATGAACCACTAACATTTGAGAAGGTGCAGGCGGTGTCTGACATAGATTCGGCAACTTTTGACTTTGCCAAAAAGACCTTGAAACACTCAAATCTTATCACCACCGTCATTTCATAAAAGAAATTTATTTAAACACAAAAAGAGAAAAGAGGGGAGGAAGAGCATTATTTCAAAATAAGGAATCATTTTAACAATGAAATAAATTTAGTTCTACGAAAAATTCACACAAGGATGGTTCTTATTTTTCTCTTGTTTCTGAGTCCTAGTAAGGAATTCATCACAGATAAGCCTTGATCTGGAATGGAACATTTGGAAACTTTGTCTTCTAATTCTCCATGTCCCTACCCCATCACCACTTCTCATGGGTAGGGAATGTGTCTACTTCAGCACCATCTTCCTGACAAAGCCTGGCTCATGGTGACTAATCTAAGGCTATTTGATTGAACTTCATGAAGGGCAGAGGCCCTGTCCTTTCTCTGGAATACTTTTGGTTCCTGATTCTTTGGCCTCTGTGCCACTGATGGTTAAAGAAAGCCCTTGCAGTAGAATTACCCTTTTCTGGAAGGTAAGGGCAATGTAGAGCCCCTCGGATTTTTACCTGCTAACTCAGTACTGAAGGTACTCATGTAGCCTTCAAGGAAGACATTGTCCATCCAATGGAGAAAGAAGAGGCTACGATGTTCTTAATTTGTAATATCATAGTAGGTGCTCAATTAATACTTGACAACTCTCTATGGATCTCGAAATCTATGAAGCTGACTCTTTGTTTTGGTCCTGGGAGCCTTCTTGGTTGAACATGAGCCCTGCCACTCTTGGCTTTATATTCCAAAGCACAGGCGTTCCTTTAAGCAATCGCAAGACATCATGGAGACCAAAGGCAGCTGGGCTCTGGGTCCCTTCCAGTCATGGGACAGAGGGAGGTCTTGTGGCTTACCCTGAGCTGCTTTGGATAGCTGCTCTTTTTAGAGCCCTTGGGAGAACCGGGCCAAAGACAAGCAGCATCTTCCTGGGTCAAGGCACAAACCACAGACACCCCAGGAATTTGGGGCACAGAGCTGTCCCAAGGAGGCTGAATGCCTGGTGCCCAAACTCTCTGTCTGTGGAATAACGAGTTCTCATTTGATCATCTGCTGTGTAAATCATTGGCGATGGGGAGTTAATCATGCCTGGAAGATGAGTCCTTTCTCTGCGTTACTGAGCGCAGTGCTCAGAGCAGCGTCTGTTTACCCCTCCGCTCTCAAATCTCTGGCAGTTTGAACAATTAATTGTGCCCAGTAAGCTCTCTTTGTTTCAGGGCATTAGGGGAAAAAGCCCCAGTTCTCCCCAAAACACACATACCACTGGGTGGTGGGTAAAGAAGCCTCTACTTAACTACTTTACCCACTTAAAAATGATGTTCTAAGAATCAGATGTTGTATACAAGTGTGCGTGTGGGGGGGTATGGGGGATAGGGAGAGGAAGGAGGGAGAAGGGAAGAGAAGAGAAAGGAAGAGAATGAGGAGGAAATAATAATTTTGGGAGAGGAAGGGGGGAGAAGGGAAGAGAAAGGAAGAGAATGAGGAGGAAGTAATAATTTTGGCTTCTGTTTTTATGAGCACTGTATCATGTATCAGGCAGTGTGCCAAGTGCTTCGCTTATGGGATCTTGTTTCATCTACATAATACACTTACAGACAGAGGTATTATTATCCCCATTTTATAGAGGAGAGCACTGAGGTTCAGAGAGGTTAAGTCACTTGCCCAAGGCGCCCAGCTAGGAAGTGGCGAGGGAGGGATTTGAGCTCCGGCTGTTCTGACTCTAAGGCTCAAGCCTTAGCTGATCTGCTACACTTGTCCTTTCCTTTCAGTGGAAACCTCACTCACCCTCAAGTCCTCATCCTAAGGCCCCTCCCCTGGTCCCTCTTGGACAACCTGCAGGCAGAGGCTCTGAGGCTCAGCTGCCTAGGCCTCCATCTCATCAGTGCCACTTTGCAGCATCGGCACCCCTCACTTCTCTGAGCTTCAGTTTCCTCACTTGTCAACTGGGAACAGTCACAGTGCCTTCGTGTATGATTTTGTGAGGATTAAATGAGATGCTATACAGAGAGAGGGCACAGAGCCCTGTATCAGTCATATTCTTACTGCTATCCTTTATGGAACACTTACTATGTGCCAGGCACTTTGCTAAACATGTTATATACAGTGTGCATCTCTAAGTCGCACAACCACCCCAGAAAGTAGATATTAATTAATCGGTAATCAATTTATCATTTAGCAGATATTTACTGAGCATCTACTATGTGCAGGCACGTCTTGGTGCTAGGGCTGAAGTCTAGATGGAAGGTGGACAAATAATAATTATATAATTAAATGATGATAAGGGTTATAGAGGGGAGTGCATGGTGCTCTAAGGGTCCATAGTGAGGGGAGGGGGACCTGATCTATTTTTGGAGGTGGGAGCAGTGTTCGGAGATGTCTTTTTGAAGAAAGTGACATTTCAGCTGAGCCCAGAAGGTTGACTAGGAGGAAGTCAGGTCAAGGAAAAGGATGAGGGAAAAACATTCTGAGCAGAGAATGAAGTTGTGCTATTCTTATTTAACTAGGATCTTTCATATTTTAATCCAAAGGAATGATCAAATATGGGCTGCTTTCAGATCTGTGGCAGACTCTTGGAGCTGAGGGAAGGGGGAAGTTTGAGGTTGGAGTATATCCTATTCAGATTGCCTGGAATATTTCCATGCAAATGACTAATGAGGTCCTCAGTTAATTTTATTCAATGAATATTCTGTTCTCACCAGACCCTAGAAAGTCAAATCTGGAAGGAAACTTTGAGGTCATCTGGGGCTCAGATGCAAAACATTTGCAAAAATGTTGCACTTAGGGTGACAGCTGTTATTGACTGGTGGTGTCTACTTACAGTTCTCTGTTGGGAAGAGACCTCATTAGTGGCAAATAGTGGTGAATTGATTAGTGATGTCTGCTTCAGGCATGGAACTAGGAATTGATGGCAGATATGTGAGTAGGGTCAAAAAAGCTAGACACAGTTGGCATCAGAACTCCTCTAAGAGAGAAAACTGTCTGTCTCAGAATGTATTTTTGTAGGCTCTTTTAGGTATTGAAGATGGGCCATGAGGAACATAAGCTGTAAGAACACAGCAAAACAAAGAGAGAACTAAATTGCTTTGCATAATTAATAGGAATTCAAGGTCATGGATGAGCAGGGAAGAGAGAGGGTGAAAGAGCTTGTAGGGGAGGAGAGGCTGCACCACATGGTGGGTAGCTGAACCTCAGAGAGAAGGGCAGACAACACAGGAACTTCATGATGGCAGAGTGGCCAAAGATTTCAAAGAGCTGGATCCTCGTTTCCAATTTTAAGTAGTTTGTTTCCCCAAACTGACAATAAAAGTCTGTTTTACATATGGAGCCTTGTGTTGGTGGCATTTAGGGGAATGAAGGAATAGAGGCGGTGTCCAGTGTGAGATGCCATATTACAGGAAAACGAGAGAACATGTGGATGCTGAACTGATGATCCATAAACTGAACCAAACTCAGTAAAAATGGAGAAGCCAGAGTTGGAGAAATACACCGTTCATCCCCACCGCCAAATAACCCTGGACGAATGGGAAGGACACTGGGTCTGTTGCTGCATGTGGAATAAGGGTTAGGGCTAATTTCTTTTGGATTTCAAAGAATGGGAGAGTACAAGTTGATATATGTGAGATATTCACCTATCTGCTTCCCTGTTCTAGTCTATCCTCCTAATTTTATAGATGGGGAAACTGAGACCCCTATAGGGGGAAGGATCCTAATGGAGTTCTCATTTGATGGCTGCCCAATGAGCCTTCTTCTCTGAGACTGTGATGGGAGACATTAGGCAAGGGTAATGAGCCAGCGCCTGTGTCTGCTGTCATCCTTGGTCTGCAGCACTCAGCCCGATTTTCACAAAATATTACAGACTCTCAGACCCACTTTTATTTTTAAAGGGAAAATCATCAGAACTTAAATGAAGGCTGTTTAGTCATACACCTGTGTGTGTGTGTGTGTGTGTGTGTGTGTGTTTGGGCAGGTTATGGATGTAGTTGGGAATCTGGATCTGACTTGAAGGGAAAAAGAAAGGCAAAGAAGGGGGGTTTGACTTGGTTCCATCTCCCGCTTTGAGCTGCCACTGTATCCCTCCGCCCAGGAGGGGTCCTTTCAGAACATACCCTGAAACTCAGGTCTTGTCTGTAAACAAGACAAGACCTTGTCTGCCTGATGAACTGATTTCTCCGTTTGCCTCCCTACGGTGCCTACCATTTCTACTAATAGTCATGCCTTCGGGTGAAGCATGGATGTGCGAGCATCTTTGCTAAGAGGGGGTAAGCTCTATGATACCCACCAATGCCCTAGAAACAATTCACTAGTGATAACCCCTCAAAATGTACTACTGTTTTCCAAATATTTGTGTGGAGACATTGCCATTTGAGCCTCATCACACTTCTATATCAAGAACAACAGATGGTGCCCCCATTTTTCAGAGGAGTAAACTGAGTCCTGAGAAGTTGTGACTTGGCTGAGGCAACGTAAGGAGCAGAAGTGAGAATTCAGGTCTCAGCACAACGACTCTCAGAGTCTTAGATGATTAGTTGTTTTACCTCTAAACAGGAGCACATTGAAATTTTCAAAAAATTAGATTTTTATTGTACATTTAAAAAAAAATAAATTTATTTATTTATATTTTATTTTTGTCTGTGTTGGATCTTCGTTGCTGCGCGCGGGCTTTCTCTAGTTGCGGCGAGCGGGGGCTACTCCTTGCGGTGTGCGGGCTTCTCATTGCGGTGGCTTCTCTTGTTGCGGAGCACGGGCTCTAGGTGCGTGGGCTTCAGTAGTTGTGGCTCGCGGGCTCTAGAGCGCAGGCTCAGTAGTTGTGGCGCACGGGCTTAGTTGCTCCGCGGCATGTGGGATCTTCCCGGACCAGGGCTCGAACCCGTGTCCCCTGCATTAGTGGGCGGATTCCTAACCACTGCGCCACCAGGGAAGTCCTGATTGTACATTTTCATTGTAGAAAAATTAGAAAATGGAGAAAAGGCAAAGAAGAAACTAAACTTTAAACATAATCCCACAGTGCCAAGATGATCTCATTCTCCGTTTGGGGTATATCCTCCTTGTCTTCTTCTCTATAAGGATTATGGCTTTTTAAGAAAAATGGAGTAAGAATATGTAGAAGTCTGTGATGTGAATGCTTCATTATTTATTTAACATGCTCTGTGGTAGCAAGCATTTATCAAGCTTATTTGCTGAAAAGCAAGACGCCAGGAGGATGAACTACAGGCTAAGGGACAAAGCTTGGTTCTTACAATCCAGATTCACACACCGTTGAGTAAGGTAGGGGCAGGCAGTTCACCCATTTGTTCAACAGCTAGGTTGAATATCTACTGTGTTGCAGGCACTGTGCACGGCGTGAGGGATACAGCTGAGATCAGTACAGAAAAGGTCTCATGAAGCTCATATTGTTGGGTGGAGACAGGTAATCAACAAATACATGTGTGAATAGGTGTGTGTGCATGTGTGTGTCTATGAATACAATGAGATGGTGAAGGTGGAATGAAGGACAAGGCAGGGGCAGCAGAGAGGGTAGGGATGGTGAGACACCATATTAAATGCCCTCTGAGGAGGTGACATTTGAGCAAAGATAGCAAGTGAACCCTGTGAGTATCTGAGTGAAGACTAGACCAGCAGGAAGTCCAAAGGCGGGGGGTGGGAAGGGTCGTGGCGCTGGGGACAGAAACACTCTAGAGCACTGGGAGCAGGGAGGGTGTCAGCAGATGTGATTGAAGGCTGAGGAACTTAGACTTGAGGTTGTGTAGACCTTCAGAAGCCACGGTGGGGTGTGTGGCTGGTGGATGGCAAGTTTTGCGAGGGTCTTCAGCAGATGAGCAGTGCGAGCTGATGTCTCTTTGGAAGGGCTCGCTTTGGCTCTGGGTGGAGACTGGCCCTAGTGGGAGGCAAGAAGAGAAGCCAGAGGCCAGTTTGCAGGGTGTCGTGATGATCCGGGAGAGAGGCGGGGCAGCAGAGGGGCTGCAAGAAGGGTCAGGTTTGAGCTATGTCTTGAAGGTGCCGTTCTGGGAACTTGCTGAAGACTTGGCTCTTGGAGTGAGAGGGGGAAGCGGTCACGAATGACTGAACAACTGGGCAGGTGGTGGTGCTGCAAGTGCGGTGGGGAGGACCGTGGGGGGAGAGTGGAGGAGAGTTAGAGGTTGGGTTTGCGGTGTGTTAAGCTTGAGATCCCTGTTAGAGTTCCGACTGGAGATCCTAATCACCCAGCGGGATGTACAAGCCTGGAGGTCAAGGGATGAGTGGAGGCAGAAGATATAAATTACAGAATCATCAGTGCAGAGATGCTCTTGAAAGCTGTGGGGCTGGATGCGGAAATGGCTCTTTGGTGAGGGTCAGGGGAAGGGTAGCTTGAGTTCCAGTAGGGCTGGGGGAGGTGGGAAAATGAAGACTACCTTCTCATAATTCATGGTTGTGCTAAAGGCTGGATCTACGCTTTTGATGGTGGCAGGATGGGTCTTGATGAGAAAGTGGTTCCGAATTCACCTGTAGAGAGAGGTGGAGGTGGGGAGCCTAGAACCTTGAAAAGAAGGTTCTAAGACCCCAGGGAACAAGACAGAAGTGAAGGCAGGAAATTGACATAAGGAGGAGGCGAGTTCGGGAAGGAGAGTGGGAGAGGAAGAGAGGGTGGCAAATGAGCCTGGGGAACGGCAGGCCTGTTCTCTGCAAGTAGGCCACCGCTGTAGGTTAGTGCCTCACAGCAAGGGAGCTCATCACGCTGGTTGGCACAGAGGCTGACACCATCCTTCCACGTCTTATGGCGGAGTCAGGTTCTCCCAGCTCCCCCCGTCCCTGCCTACATTGTCTGTTAGTCGGTAAGGGTTTCAGTGTATCCTGTAAATACAGACATCTCATCTTGGATAGCTCACTTGCTAAGATAGTACCCCCTGTTTTATATCTGTGACATTAAAAAATGCTTCTGAGGACTCGATGCAAGTGTGTGGGTAAATGCCAAGCTCTAGGAGCCCCTAGCTTGGTTCATCTCTCCCTTCTCCTCCTCCCCTCCCCACCTCCTTTCTGCCTCCTTTCTCCCTGCAAACATGCCTCTGTCCATCCACCATCCATTTCTCCACTCATTTAGAGAGGCAGTAACTCTTAGGGAGCCCTTGCTTTTTGGCAGGTGTTGGGCTAGGTGTCAAGGACGTAAAGAAAATAAGAAGCAGTTACTCTTTAAAGGAAGTGGGACGCACACGAATTGCTCTGATCTGCTCTAGACAGGTAGTGACATCTTAATCTGTAATCCCCCAAGTCAGTCCACCGAGTAGCTGCATTGTAATTGCTCGAGGACCTTTTAAAAATACATGTTCCTGAAGCCACCTCAGAATCAAAATCTTCTAGGGAGTGTATGTTGAAAAAGTCCCCAGGTGATTCTGACGCACAGCTAGACTTGGGAAATCAGCTGGCTGCGATTCGAGTGGGCTCTGAACCTTGGTTGCTTCAGATGGAAAATGGGAATAGCTTTTAAATAACCTTACTTTACAGCATTGTTAGGATTAAATGAGATCACACTAGAGAAAACTCTCAGCACAAGCATGTTTCTAAGTGGGCCTTCTGGGTTTACCTGTGGAGTCCAAGGCCTTCTCGATACTCCAAGGACCAGCAGCCTCAGTACCACCTGGTTAAAAAGGCACATTCCCACCCCCAGCGCCCAACCCCACTCCAGATACCGTGAATCAGAATCTCCCAGGTGATTCACGTGCACGTTAAAGTTGGCTGATAGAAAGGGGACGCAGACCGTCCACCTGTCACCTCGGCAGTCACACCTGGCAGCAGGCCATCTCTGTTAAAGAGTACTAATGAAACATAAAAATGATTTCCTCGGTGTAATTGTATGATGCTGCTCTGGAGCTGGAGCTGGGCTGCTCTGCTTTGGGTGATTTAAGTGACCATTACACAGCACCGTGACTTATCTTGGAAAAGCAGCAGCAATAGAAAGGCTGGCGGGGGTAGGGGGGGCACTGACTGAAGTCACCTGTCCTTGATGTGGGCCACCCAGACGGTCCTCTCCTCTCTGCTTCATCCAAGACAGATGGCTCCCCTGTAGATGCGGTGATGGCCACAGGGTACAGAGCTATGCCAGCTTTCTCCCCAGAATTGAAGCTGGTTTCAGGGGAGTCCCTGTATCTTGAACTTGAATGTGCACAGGAATCATCTAGAGATCATGTGAAAATGCAGATTCCAATTCAGCAGGTCCAGGGTGGAGCCTGAGATTGTACATTTCTAGCAAGCTCCTGGGTGACGCTGATGTTTTAGGTCCAAGGGCCACACAAGGAAAGACACCAGTACTACTCAGTGGTTCTCAAAGAATACCAATACTTCCTCCCACCCAAGATGAATTAAATCAGAATTTCTGGAGGTAGAACCTGGGCATCAGTATTTTTCAAAAGCTCCATAACTTGTAGTCAGGGTTGAGAAGTGTTGATTTAGGAAATAGTCTTTTTGCCTCCCTTTCTCTCTTTCTTTCCTCTCTCTTCTTTCTCCCTTTCTCTCTTTCTTTCCTCTCTCTCTTTCTCCCTCCCTCCCTTCTTTCCTTCCTTCCCTCTTTTTTTTTTTTTGAGATATTATCTTGGACCCAGAGCAGAGAGTTGAATTAAGAAAGAGCTGCCTGCTATTTTAGACAGGATGAGTAGAGCAAGGCATCTCCAAGCAGAGATCTGAAGGAGATAGAGGAGTAAGTCATCTACAGTGTGGAAGGTGAGCATTGCAGGCAGCAGGGATCTCAATGTTCTCTTCCGGACATATTGGGACGCTGATTAGATGCCCACATGGAGACTGCCCTTATGAAGTCAAATATACAAGTCTGAACCTCAAGGGAGAGGTCTGGTAGAGAAATTCAGGATTCATCAGCAAATATATGCTATTGAATGCCTTTGAACCGAAAGAACACCTAAGGTATAAGTGTAGGACTGAGCTCTGGGCTCCGGAAAATTTAGAGGTCGAGTTGAAGAGAAGGAGCGTTCCGGCTTCTGCATTGGGGATGTCCACTAGATAGAGGCTGGAAGAGATGTTAAAAGAGCACTTCCTCAGAATCTGCCACAGTGACTGAGATGGTTTGTAGATGGGAATAGGGCCAAGAAATAGAATCCAGCTTGTTGAACTTTAGTACCTAAGGCATCGGGCATCTGGGTTTGAAGCTCAAGAAAGAAGTCTGGGCTGGAGATAGATTTGAGCATCCAGCATATAGGTCAAAAAATGAGGTCAGTATGAAGAGTGAGAAAAGAGAAGACACCGGAGAAGAACTTTTAGAAAGACATATGTTGAATGGGGAGGGCGGGGCATAAAATGAGAAAAATCTGTAAAGGCTCAAGGGAAAGCTCAGGTTATTAAGTTCAGGTTATTGGGAAAAAGGAACATACATTGGGACTTAGCATATGGAAAGTGGCTATGCTTCAACCCTGATGCTCAGTTGAATAAGGTCTGTGTCAGGAGAAGAACAGAGGCTTTGGAGCTAAAAAAAAAAAAAAAAAAAAAAAGGATCAAAGCTCTAAGTTTATTTCCACCATTTAGTAACTGTGTGACCCAGAACCAGTCATTCAACTTTTTGAACTTTAATTTTCTTATTTGTAAAACAAGGTCAATAACATTTACTTCACTGGATCTCATAGAATGTCTGGCACATGACAAGTGCTCACCACCTGATCCTCTTCTTTCTTCCTCGCTGCTCTAAAGTTTCCATCAAGAAGGCAGGGCAGGATAAGGTAAATAGCAATTCTGAAAATGGGAATGTCAGAGGCGGGTGAGGCTGTGGTGAGCAGAAGAGGTGGAAATTGTGTGGACATTTGTCGACCAGGGTGGGGGGTTCTCAAGCTGTCAGGGCCATTAAACCACCCAGGGCAGCTTGTTAAGAAGCAGGTTCTTAAGATCTGCACCCTGGCGGTCTATAGGTTAGAGGTGGAGCCAAGTGATTCTGCTACGAGCAGAGCGCAGACTACATACAGCGGAGACACTAATTTAGATAAGGGGAGGAGTGGACAGAGCATTCTGGGGGTGGGGCACAGGGATGTACATGGTTTCATGATCTGTTTAATCTAAGTAGAGGGTTCACGAGACAAATCGCAGCACGTAAAGAAGAAATCTGAGTACCCGGTAAATGAATTCTTGAATCGTGGGCAAGATTGAGAAAGAAGTGAGTATACACACAACTTTGATTGTAAAGCTCTCCATTTAATTTCATGACTAGGAGGGCTCACAGAAGAAGAAAAGGCCATGGAAAAAGAGATGCAGACAGATCCATGAAAGGGAGAGTACAAGACAGATAACTCTAGAGAAGGGGAACAGAGGAGTGGCTTGGGAAAATACACTGCTACCAAAGAGCCACTCATATTGAGCAAAGACTTGTTAACCAAAATTTGAGAAATGGAGACCTGATTGAAATAAAAAGGTGTTTATTTGGGGTTTGTTAGGACTGCAGCCCAGGAGACACAGATTCAAGAAGCCCAGGGGACCACATATTCAAGAAGCACTTGAATTGTGTTCCACCAAACTACAAAATGGGGTAGGTCTATAAAGGCAAAAACTGCAAGGTTCCGGTTAGTTACATGAGTGGTTTATCAAGAATCATAAATGGAGCTGGCAAGAAGTAGGGGTGCTTATGAAGTAAGGATTGGTTGGGGTCCGAAATGGTTGCATAATTAGTTACAAGGGGGAGCAACCTTGAGACTAAAGCTTGCAATTACCAGATGTTGTTTTAAAAATGGCCGGTGTCCTTGGCGTAGGCATAGTTCACAGGAAGTTCTGGTTCTCAGTGGTGCAGGGACATGTCTGAGACCAGATCCTCAATGGCCACCTGACTCCATTTTTGTATGCCTGAGCTATGATTACTCCATTATAATCTCAATTTATCATCAGACTTAATGGCACACCCCTCGCTTCCAACATATGGAAAAGACAGGATTGGTTTATAATTCCTGAGATTCTTGCAAGCACCAACTTCCTGTGGTTCTCAGTTGGGTGTGGGGGGTGGAGGAAAGCAGTCCATGAACTTGGATGGGAAAAAAATTACACCTTTATTCCTTTCTTTTCACTCATTGGTAACTGACATTTAGCTTTTCCTTCCATAATGAATAAAGGCAGCATGTGGCCATAGTATTAGAACTACCTGTGACTTTATCAAAAAGTAGCAAATATCTTTATATCATGTTATTTATATCACAGACAAAAAATGTCTGCTGTGTGGACAACTCCAAACAACACTTTGAAATTATAGTAGTCATTATACGCAACACTAGATCTTATTTAATACATTGATGAAAAGCACATGTATTGTCATATACTGGGTTTTTAATCTCTCAGTGTGCCTTTGTAATCCTATATATGCTCTTTTAGCATTTGGAAACATTATTCTGAAATGGGGTCTGTTTATGTTATCTATTGCTGTATAACAATTCATCACAAAACTTTGTGGCTTAAAACAACAATCATTTTATTTTTATCTCTCATGGTTCTGGGGCTGACCAACCTCCACGAGGCCAGTCTCCCTTAGGGTTTCTCATGGAATTACAGTCAGGCAGTGTCTGGGGCTGGAACCATCCATTTACAAGTCTAGCTCCTAGGCTGGGAAGACCTGAACCACTGGGGACAAGAACGGGTGGGCTCACTCAGCATCTCTCTGTCTACCTGTGTTGTGTATTGGTTTGATACGATTTCAAATGCACTTATTTATGACAAAGACCAAAAAAAAGTTGTTTTTAGAAGTAGTGTCAGGATGTCATCGTCACATCAGTTGTCCTTGATATGCACAGCTGCTGAGGGGCTCCGCTGGGGGCCTATCGATAAGAGCACGTGGAGAAGCAAGGGGACTAAAGGCAAGGGGACATTTAGACTGTGGGCATCTAGAGTTTGTGAGGAATATCCGAGAGTTTCGGTGTGGGCAAAAGCTACAGACTTTGAGTTGATGATCTAGCTCTCCACTTGCTCCTGCCGTGGCCAGGCTGCTCTTGGTCGGCAGTGGTGTTAAACTGTACAGCAGTCTAAAGAAGAGAAGGGACATCTTTTTCCTGTCTTGAGCACTCCTCGTTCGCAGTGGTGTAAGGTGGGCAACGGTCCCTGGAGGGATAACCCTGGGAGGAGCCTATCCTGCCCCACAGGTGCTGTGGTTCCCTAGCAACGAGCTCCAGCAACAAGGGACTTTCGTTTCGTACTGGCAGCTGAAAGTCAGCTCCCATTTGGTTAAGCCTTCTTTCCCTAGAAACCAAACTTGCATAAAGGTACACCTCGACTTAATTTGGACTTTACTTCTGTCATCTCCCCTTGCCCGGAACAATAGTGTGATTAACCTATCATTGGTTTAGAGTATATTATTTCTTTATTGTCTTATTAAGAGACATGACCCTGTATACTAGTGGCTTGTGAAATTCCTGCAGTGAACATGTGTTAAATAAACTATTGGCAAAGAGGAAAAAAAAAAAAAAGAGCTGCCTGCTGCATTTAAGAGAAGGACCATGGAAAGGCTATTGGTAGGAATGGTACTCTCTTTAAATAGAATCCTCTTGTTGAAAAAAGTCTTTGTGAAAGTTTAGCTTGAAATACGCCTGCTACAATTGCATCACTGCATACTCTTCTTTCTTTTCCCATCATGGGAGTTCTGACTCTCCAGTTACTCATGTCTAACGGGAGGAGCCAATGTAGACGTAACTCGGCATGATCCACCTGCATCTCATTTATTTCCAAATCTTGCTGAGCCTGGGCAGTGAGAGTTTGAGGAGGGAGGGAGAATGCATCTGTAAAAGTTGGGACTTTGAGTGGCAAGGCACAGAAACCCAATTCAAAGAGAATTAGGCACAAAATTTTATTTATCTATCTGTCTATCTATCTGTCTACCTACCTACCTACCTATCTAGCTATTTATTTATTTATATATACACACATGCATACGTACAATGGAGACTTTGGTAGTTCCAGCTGGATCCATAGGTTCAAATGACATCTTCCACAGTCTCTCTCTCTCACTCTTTCCTCTCCCCCATCTCAGCTCTTACTTCCTCCGTGTTGGCTCCACTCTCAGGTAGGCTCTCCCCAGTGATGACAAGAAGGCCACCAGCAGCTCCAGGCTTATATCCTGTCCTTTCAGCAAGCCCATTAATAAAGAGGGGAGTAATTCTCCCTTACCAGCATTTCCCCAAAAGTCAAAGAATAGAATCTCTTTGGTTCTGATTGGGCCATAACACCATCATTTAGTCAATCAATAAGACCAGGGTACTGTGAACACCTGATTGGCCAGTCTTAGAGCCAAGCATTATTAGGAGTTGTACAGTGCAAGGAGAGCGAGGAAGGCACGTTCCTAAGAACGCAAGTCATAGTTCCCATCAACACGTAAGCAGAACACTAGCCAAGTGGATGCAGCTCAATATGAGTTAATAATGCTAAACCGGTTGGAATGTTTGTTTTTCTTTTCTATCTTGATGACAACTGGGTGATTCCTACACACTGTCAGACAACTAGCAAATCCATTCATGTTCTTTTGCCAGTTCTGTCCCATTTCTGACACAGTCTCCCACCTCCATGCCCAGATGCCAAGCTTATAGTCTAAGATGGCCACTCCTCCCTGCCATCTACAGCATCTTCAACCTGTTTCTCTCACCCTCTGACAGAGTGAGTTCAAGGAATCCAGACACACGTTAGCATCCTTCCGCTCTGTACGTTGGTAATGGAAAGTCCACTGGCTTCACATGCTGACAGCAGCATGAATTATCTCATTCTTTCTTGACACGTTCCTTAGCAACTCACTCTTGGAAAAACACCAAAACATCCTTTATCTCAGTTATTGGACTGCTAGCTCCTTAAGGTTAGTCACCGCGACTTCTGTTTTCTCAGCTTTTATGCTCATTAGAACTTAGCACATGTTCACCGATGCTTCCAGCAACATTTACAGTGGTTTGTTGTTATTAATAATGATGAACTATATTACTGTTAAAAGCATACTTTATCGCATTTTTATAGCATTTTGAAGTTTACTAATGCATTCCCTCATTATTTCATATAATTCTAACATGTCACTTTTGGCAAGTCACTGATAATGACAATCACCTTGGGTGTATTTCAAACATACACATTCCTAGGACCTACTCCAAACCAGCTCTAAGAATGGAATTTGGAAGTCCAAATGTTTAGCCCTCTCCCAGGTGATTTTTATGATTATCCAGGCAGGGGAACCACGAGTGTGGTGGCTGTGTATGTGGGCTTGGAAGTCAGCTTCTGTGGGACCCTGCACACATCTCTACAGATTGCCAGGCCCTAGAGTTGCCCCATCCGTAAAATAGGGCTGCTGAGACCAATACCAAGAAAACCAAATGAGAGGAGGTGGGTATGATACGTGCTCAGTAGCACATAGCAGCAGCTGCTACACTGATTTACTTTTCCTTGTGGCAGCATAAAATAATAGCTAAGGACATATATTGGGGTTCAAGCCCTGTCTCTTGTACTTATGACCTGAGTTGCCACTAAGTCTCAGTTTCCTCATCTGTAAAATGGGGATGATGGGACTGTTTTCTCATGGGACTGTTTTCAGGGTTAACCTAGTTAACAGTGGAAAGCAGCACATGGTGTGTGCTCTGTCAGTGTTAGATTTGGCAATCTTTACATCCATTTCATAGAGGAGGATACTGGTAGCTGCTATGAGGAGAAGGAAGACTTCAACCCTGTCTCCCATGCCTAAACTCTGGGCTCTTCCCTCTTTACAAAGCTACCTCTTCATGCCAGCCCCTCCAGGACTTAAAACCAGGTCAATGAATGCTTCTCTCTCTTTTGCCTTCAGGGGACAAAGGATCAACTCATCACCCACGCCCACCCAGTTGCCGGCTCTCTTCCCTCTTGCAGCCCTTCGCCCTTCTCTCTTCCCAGAGCTGGGCCCCACTGCCATGTTTCAGAAATGTCATCTTAGTTGGGCGCCAGACTCCGAGGCCCTAAAACAGAGTGATGTGGGATTCCCGTCTCATGTCCGTCTGTCTGCTGGCATCTGGGCAGACACCAGAACAGACTCTTCTAACTAGTGGCCTCGCCTCCTCTGGGGCCTGGGGCCACTGGTGCGCGGCTTCCACGTTTCCCAGGCAGAGACGAGACGCCTCCTCAGATGGGCCAGCAGTGAAGGCTTCGCCACAGAGGCCTGGGAGGAAAGGGATTTTCCAGCTTCTGGAGCAGGGAGTTGAGAGCCTGAGCAGTGGGGACTCAGAACTGGAGCTTACGTGGGTGTGGCTACTGAGAAGGACAACACCACACCACTCTGAGCCTCACTGTCCTTATCTGTAAAATGGGAGGATAATTGTACCTACCTCACAGACCTGTCGGGATTGTGTATATAGAGTGATGATCTCAAGATCACTTGACCTCTGCCTCATTTCTCACTCTTGCTTTTTCTCCCCTCTCTCCAGACTCTTGAATGATTTGGTTAGAGAGGGTGATATGGTAGTGATTAAGAGCACACACACTGAAGTTACCTGCTCAGGTATTAATCCTGGCCCTGTCTTTTTCTGCTGTGCTACCCTGGGCAAATCACTCTCTAGGCCCAGTTTCCTCATCTGTAAATTGGAGGAGAAAATCCTGGACCTGCCTTGTGTGTTTGCTATGTACATGATTCTAAGTGGGATCAAGTATGTTGGCTCATAGTCAGTACTCAGTAAATATCCAATATCATGATCATGAAGCAAGAATGGGGATGGATTCCTAGTCTACCCAACATTCTCCTTTTTCATATGAATGAGAGAGCAGTTTTCTCTCCCAGGAGCCTCATTACCTATGTGCTTCGACAACTTCAGAACTCGCCTCGTGGAGACCTTTCTCTGCAAAGCTTTCCCTGTTCTCCCCATGCTTTTCCTTCAGCTTCCTGGGCTTCTCCATCAAATCTCTTTGCACGTGGCATTATTTGCACAGAATCTGCTCCCCTGTTGGGCTTCGATGCCTTGGGGCTCCTGGGTTGATATTTGTGTTTTCAGTACCTTGGACAGCACATTGTACCTGTTTGAAACTTTGTTGAGACAATGAATGAGGACATTGAAGACCTTAAAGCAGTGCTTCTCCAAACTTTTTTCTACCATAATCAATGGTAAGAGATGCATTTTACGCCACAACCTGGTGATGTGCCTGTGCACACATACAGTGGGAAACAAAACATTCGTTATTTGTTTCATATTTCACTACACACAATGCACTCTGATGATTTCTCCTTTTTTCTCTTTTTCTCTTCTCTCCTCATCTATTTAATTTCTTAAATTTTGTCTTGGAGCTACAGAATTCATTTCAGAACTAATTGTTCTGGGTTGAGAAGCAGTATCTTGTAATGCTAAGACCATGGACCATTGGAAAGAGATAGATCAGGGTTTGGATCCCAAACCCACAACTTAGTGATTGTGTACCCTGGGGACTTCATCTTACCTCTCTAAGCCTCAATTTCTTCATCTGTAAAATGGAGCTCATGCCTACTTCTTAGGTTTCTTGTGAGATTTTAATGAGATAATATAGGTAAAGTGTTAAGCACAGGGTCTGGCATCTAGTAAGCTCTTAGCAAATGGTGGTCATTATTGGAACCAGTCTTGGACTCTTTGTATGACTTTCCTCTTTTCCCTCCCAATCATCCCAAGTCTCCTTATTCTATTGATCTTCCTCCTTAGTCTTATCTGCCTCTCCAAGGCTTAGTCACTGGCAATGACCTCCCCACTCTCAGAGGCATAAGAATGAGCCACGAGTCCCAAGTGTTGTATCCTGGCGCCAAAGCATGCTGAGAAGGTGATTTGATGGAAGACAGCAGAAGCCCCATCACTTTGACACAAGAGGTGAAGGAAATAACCAGTGGTATGGAATCTGCTGTCTCCCTCATTCCTCCTGGTGCTGGTGAGAATTATTCAAAGATCTTACTGGGACACCTCATCTAATACCTCCTCCAGTGACTTGATGTCGCCCGAGAACTTCTCTCCCACTCCCTTACCACCCAGCAATTCCAATGCACAGGACCCTGGACAACATGACAGAGAGGATGGAGATTGCTAAATAAACCACCATTACATCAGGAATGCAGTCAGCTGTCTCTAGGGCCTCAAGATGCTTGACCATCCCTCTGAGCTGCGCAATTGTTGCCAGAGAATAAGTCACCAAAGCCATTCAACATCACTCCAGTTCTGCCCTGCTGTATTATCTCCTTAGCCTGGAGATCCCCTCACTCACAAACCAGTGCTTCTGGAGTGAGCAGAGCAAGGCACAATGGCTAAGTTTCCCTCCCATCGTGGAGGATGGGCCGGCGCCATGGCAGTGTTCACGTGGTACTAATTAGCGTGGTGATTGAGTCAGGAGGACCTGGTTTTACACAACCTTTGCCACCAACCAGCTGTGTGACCTTGATCAAGTGGCTTCCCTTCTCTCTCCCTCCGTTTCCTCATTGGTAGAATGGGAACATTAATAATATCTAAAAATACTACCTGTTATGTTACGTGAGAAAATGAAATAATGCAAATTAAGCCTCTGACACTTCTGAGTCTCCTCAGTAAGCTTCACAGTCCTCCTCCTCACTGTTGTTGCTGCTGCTCTTGTCGTAATTAATGATCGTCACAAATTGACACTTTAGCTTCTGAATTAGATGCAGAATATACTTAACGTGAAGAGTGCTTGAGATACCATATCCTCTTGACAAGAGAGAGCCCAATTTTCCTGTGGACCGGCAGTCTCGTTACCTCCTAGCAGAAGGCTTTAGATGCCTCAAGATGTGCTCGCCCAACACAGTCATAAATAAATAAATAAATTAATTAATTAAAAAAAAAAAAAAAAGATGTGCTTGAACTTTCATTCTGGGTACCCGTTGGTTTCTTTCATTCTGGGTACCCGTTGGTTTCTAAATCCTGCTGAATTGGGCTAGGATAGAAGTAGTGGCTCAGAAAAGAAACACATGCCCTCATTTCCTTTTTTTCTTCTATGGCCTCAAACTATTCTCTCATCCCCCAAATGGACTATTTCACTGCTATTCTGCCACCTTCCCTTGCTCTATGAGTTTCTTAAGGCCAGATGCTATCTCTTATTCTGCCCCAATGTCAAGGAGAGTGCTTAGCACTTAGCAGAGCTCTGTGTATTGTGGCTCAGCCTGTGACCTCCTGATTATCTGGGATGTCTTTGTCTCCTCCAACACTGCCCCAAACTCAGCCACATTTTTATTTAACTAACTTGTTTAAAAAGAAGGACTTTAGTGAGTAATATCACCTGTTCTCCCTCTCTCCCTCTCTCTCTTAGTGATGCCAAATTTCAGCGAATTCGGAGATGAGGTGGCCCTGTTATCTTCCAGAACAATCCTATCAAAGTAGAATTTGATATTTAGAATTTAGATCTTCTAAAGGTCTAACGGAAGAAATCTTAAGGACAGATTATTCATGCCAAGCCTGTTAGAATTTTTAGATACAAGTGGTCAAACCTTGCTCCGTGTATGGTTCCATCATAAGCTTTGAAAGAAAGAAGCTCATTCCCTGATCTTGCTTAGCGTTGAAATGACCAGGGGTAGGAAAATACAGCATAAAGGATGATAGCAGTTTGAGTACCCACATAATTACCATGCAGGGCAAGAAATAAAACCTTGCCAAACTCCAGGAGCTCCCTGTATGTACCCCCTCTCTCCTCCCTAGAGTTAACTACTATGTTGTCTTTTATTGAAATCACTTTGTTTTTCCTTACAGTCTTACCATTTGTGTTTGCATCCCTAAACAATATAGTTTAAGTTTGTCTACTTTTGAACTTTACATGATGGAATCATACTCTATGTATTCTCTTTTTTCCTTTTTTCACTTAATATTATGTTTGAAAGCTCCAACTATGTTGTTGCATGTATACTATTCTGTTCCTTTTCATTGCTGTAAAATTCATTGTATGAATATACACAGTGCATTTATCCATTCTGTTGATGGGCAGTGTCATAATTTCTTTACATGTTAAGGTGGTTGGTGACATTTCCTGTTATAGGTAATCATGTGATGAATATCTTTACGGACGTCCATAAAAATTTGCTCAGGACAAATTCCTAAACATAGAATTTTTGGATCAAAGACTCTGGCCATTTTTTAAGCTTCCTCCGGAATGGTTGTACCAATTTGCACTTCCACCAGCAAAGTACATTCCTGTCTGTGTCCTCACACTCTTGCCAATGCTAGCTTATTTGCATTTGTTTTAATCATGCCAATTTAATAGGAATAAGATGTTTTCTCAAGATTGTAGAAATTTCCAATTCTTCGAGTATAGTGAGGCTGGGCATCCTCCCTCCTTTATGTTTATTGGCTATTTGTATCTATTGTTTTGTGGATTGTCTTTTATATCTTTTTGCCATAGAAAACGTTGGTGTGTGCGGATTTTAGTAACAGTTCACGCTGGGGCTCAGCTCATTTAGACACATTTCAAGCCGGAGCATTTGGGAAGTACAGAGTAAATGGGGGAGAGGGAGGACGCTTCTTTGTGGCCCATAGATCTCAAGTGGATCTGCCAGGTGGAGAGTAATTTGGAAGTTATTGTTCAGAAACCAAAGAGGACAGTTGTGCATTCAGCCCCATGCTGGGGAGGAAACAATGCTTCCTGGACCCGAGGCCATTTGAGAACAAGGGGCCCTGCTCTAATTGAACCTGCCTTCCACCTCCTTTGTGCCCAAGGAGTCTCTTTATGCTTATGACTGCCTGGGCTTCAGGAACGGATGGGGGATGTGGAAAAGGAGAGAATAGGTATAGCTCGGCTTGAAATTTCAGAGTTGAATGACCAGCACCCCAGACTGAGTTTACACCGTTTCTTTTTGTTCTTCCTGTCCTCATCCTTCTTCAGCCAACATTGTGGAACTCCTGCTATACGCTAGGCAGTATACTGGGCGCTAGAGGTCTTCTGAGCTAACCCTGCAGTGTTTCCCATCTCAGCAATTGGAAAGTCCATCTCCCCAGTTGAAGTGAAGAAGCTGGGGGTCATTCGTGACTCTGCCCTTTCTGTAATATGTTACAGCCTCTCCACCAGCAAATCCTTTCAGCTTTACCTTCAAAATATACCCACAATCTTGAAAATAACCCAAATGTCCATCAACAGGTAAATGGATAAACAAATTGTGGTACTTCCATGCGATGGCATCGTACTCAAGAATGAAAAAGAGCAAACTATTGGTACATGCAACAACCTGAGTGGATTTCAAAAATAATTATACTGAGTGAAAGGAGCCAGATGCAAAAGAGTACTATATGATGCTATTTATATAAAATTCCATAAAATTCATACTAATCCATAGTGATAGAAGGCAGATCAATGGTTGCGGATAGGAGGAGGCAGGAGGGATGACCAAGGGCACGAGGAGACTTTGGGGAGGTGGCGGATATATTCATTACCTTGATTGTGGTGATGGTTTCACAAGTATAACATATATCAAAGCTTATGAAGTTGTATTTTAAGTATGTACAGTTTATTGTATGCCAATTCTACCTCAATTAAGCTGTTAAAAACATACCCAGAATCTGACCACTTCTCACCATCTCTGTTGCTACCATTTCATCTCTCACCTGGTTAATTGAAATAGCCCCATGCCGTGCCCTTCTGGCACCTGCCCTTGGTTTCTCACACTCTCTTCTCAACAAAGAATTCACAATGATGCTTTTAAAAGGAAAGTGAGGTCATTTCACTCCTCTATTTAAAGCCACCCAGTGGCTTTCCGTGTCTTCCCATCACACTGAGAGCACTTACCACTGTCTGACATACTGTGTGCCTGATGAGTTCATTGCCTGTCCTCCCACCACAGTGACATGAGCCTTATGAGAGCAGGTCCATTTTTCTCCACTGCTGTATCTCCAGTGTCTGGAACAATATGCATCACATAGAAGGTGATCAATAGATATTAGTGGAATGAATCAATAAATATGGTCTCAGACTCAAAGAGTTCCCGGACTACTGAGGGAGATATGTGTAAATACAGTTGGAATATAGGGCAATAAGTTCTATGATAAAGCGACCCCCAACAGAGGTACCTAAACTTTCCTGGGGTGAAGTCAAGGATGGCTTCCTGGAGGAAGTAGTATCTAATCTGAGACCTGAAAGACATGTAAGATGCCTTGGGGAAGAGGACACAGTTCCTACCTTCGTGGAATTCTACTGGATGAGCAAATATACAGGCATATATCACATCATGTGATAAGTGCTTTGTGGGGCTAAGTATGGGGGCTGAGGAGAAGAGAGGTGAGGCCTTACCCAGCCTAGGGGAGGGTCTGGCAACATTGACAAAGTTTCTTATAGTGAAGCACTTCCTGGTTGGGATGTATCACATCCCTTCACCCTGTCTCCAAAAACCCACATTTGGGAGACTGTTGCCTGGATACAGGCTATTGCCATAGGAACCAAGGAATTGATCCAAGATTTGAGAGATAACCAATCATCACATTTCCCCATCATGTTTGCTTCCTTTTTATGTAAATTCTGCTACACCAATGTCCATCTAGTCTAGTCATTTTCCACCCTTTCTGTGAATCACAGTTGCTGGGGAGCTTTAAAAAAAAAAAAAAAAAGATGATTTAGTTCTACCCCAGATTGATCAAATCTAAATCTTGGCAGGGAGTGGCCTAAACATGGGTATTTTAAAAACTCACTGTGCACCTAGAGAGCTGAGAATGACAGGTGTAATTCAAGGGTCAGGAAGAGTTGTCTTACGTGGAGTCTAGTCATTCATTTATTCCTTCATTCCATTCCTGCCTCAGGGCCTTTGCACTTTCCTTTCCCTTCACCCAGAATATTCTTCCCTTGGGTTTTTGTTTGTTTGTTTGTTTGTTTGCACATCTACTTGCTTCTCATTCTGTAAGTCTCAGTGAAAATGTTCATTCTTTAGGGAAGCTCTCTCTGACCCTCTCCTTTCATCATCTAAAATAGTTTTCATCCACTTGCTCCACCCTGACTCTTATCTCTCTGTCACATCACCTGGTTGATTTTCTTTACAGCACTTATCATAACTTGAAATGATGTTATTTACTGCAATATTCCTAACACTAAAGAACCATTTCAGTAAAGGCTGAAAAGATCTGACACACATAAAGCACAGTGCTCTACACATGCTAAGGATTAGGAAATGGTTGCAATTACTATGAATGGATTAATTAGTTATTTGGCATAATATACAGGATTGTGTTGAAAAGAATTAGCTCTGGCAGCATAGGAAATGTTATGAGACACTACCTCATTTTTTATTGATCAGTTTGATGTTAAGCTCTTTGAAGGCCGGGGCTGTGTCTTGTTCATTATTGTACATCCAGAGCTTAACACAGTGCCTGTCACATAAGAGGATGTTTGGATTTAGCAACTGTTTCATTGCAAATAATGGAATCCCCCTCAAGCTAGTATAAGCAGAAAAATGAATTTATTGGAAGGACAACAGGGTCTCAGAGAGCCCAAAGGTGGGAAGGGGAGTTGGGCTAGCAAGGAACTTGAACCAAAAAAAAATAGAAAATGACCCAGCAGTTTCCCCCTGTGTTTCTCTAAGACTGCATGATGTCTCTTTCTGTCTCTTTGCAAACTGGCTTTCTCTGCTCCACGGGCACATGGATGTCCCCAGCCCAGGCTTTACAATGCTTTCCACTTCGAACAACACACAGAGATTAGCATCTTGATTCTAAATTCCCAGGGAAGAGAAAATTTGATTGGCTTTAACTCCTGCCAGACATTTACTCTTGGGCCAATCAACTGGTTTTAGGGGCAGGGGAATGGAATCATGTGCCGTGCTGCTCTAAAGATTGGAAGTATCTCTTTGCAGTATGGAGGTCTTAGCTGAAATTCCCCCCTGAAAGCAGAGCTTATGAGAAGGGCTCGCATGCAGCTGGTTTGGTTGGAAAGAGATGCTGGGGAATAGGAGAGGGGGAACTTGGAAGAGTCAAATAGAGAAGGAGGGCAAGCCAGTCCAAAGGTGTGTTATTGAGCTGATGTGGGAAACTGAGGCTCATGCTCAACAGCGATCCCGTGTTGAACTATGTAGAATGCACCTCAGAGATGCCCTCCTGAGAATGGGAGAGGGAAGAATTTATTCATCAGCTCCTTGTCCCTGTTGGTCAAAGGATTGCCCCAAAGGGTGTTATCTTCATCTCATTTCCAGTTTTGTACTTGTACCAGAATGGCCCTTAGATCAAATCCCTAGAGCAGAAAGCAGGAGGTACGTGGCTCAGCTAAAGCAAGGTGCTATCAGAATAGACCTGTGAGCTGGTGGTTTGCTGCAGCAGTGACTAGAGGTGGGCCAAGAGGATGTGAGATGTGAAATGGAGCAAACAAGTCGTCCAGTAAGGAGGTATGGGCAGGATGTCTAAGAAGAGAGTGTAAGTGTGGGTGGAAATAATTCATATCTCTAGTATCTGCTCAATGAATGTTTTCTGAATGAATAAATGAAGGAAAAATGATGGAAAGATTCTTGGAGAAAGCAAGATTTTAAGACCCCCCTTCAGTGTCTGAAGGATGAGACCAGGGACCGTGTGGATACTGATCATCTATTCTCAAGTATTTTTCCACTGAGGATGATCAATTTTATTGATAAGTCTGTGGTGTCATAAGGAAGGTAGAAAATATTTCCTTCATTTGGGGATGAAGAACAGATCTGGAGATGGTGAGCACTTCAGTGTGGGTGCACAGTGTCAGCATCAGGGCCAAGTTTAGGTTTTCTGTCTGCTTTAACCCCCTGAAAGTTATACGGCTGCAGTTAGACTACAAGCATTCGGGAAATACCAACTTCACCTCCGTGTTCATACTCTTTCCTCGGTGTATAGTTTAGCACGGTGAATACAGTGGTCATTAGAACCTAAAGCAGTTTCTAATTTTGTTTCATTATGAGTGTGAATGTGACTCTCAGGACCCATCCCTGTGGCCTTAACTAAACTTACTCTTTCAATCTATGAAGAGACAAGATAAAGATCTAAATGGAGACTCCAGGTGGTGGAAGGCTGGGCTGACTCAGCCCGGATAAACCTGCAGTCAAAAAAATCAATAGAGCTTTCTCAAGAGTTGCCATTATCCAACAAGAAAAAAATTTCAAAAATAAATTGCCACATGGCATAAAATCAGATTAAGTAGATAACGGGTTTTGCTGACTTTGGGGCCTTGTTGGGGATGGCGCAGGAGGGAGAGAATTAGCAATTTAACGAGCTGGGTTCTCTTCCTGCACATGCTATTCAAGCATTTACTCCTGACTGAACAAGAGAGGGAGAGCAAAGGTGAGAAAACAAATTCCAGTTTCTGTTTGAATTTCCTCCCACAGCTGACCGGGCCTGCCCTGTAGGGTCAGCTCACCATTGTTTGCTGGTGGACTTACAGAGAGTTCACTGCCCTAGCCTTGAAGTCATGGGTCTTAACCAGGCTTCACCATGCCGTGTGACATGCGGCAAGTTATTTCACATGTCTGTGGGCCTCAGTTTCCCAATCTTGAATTGGGCTTCCCATTGACTGAGGCCTGAGGAGAGTTGTTCCACAAGGGAAACTGTTGTGTTGTTAGGAGAAATGAGGATGGATATTGGGCAGTAACAAACCATAAGTGTGTACCAGTTACAAATATGACTCTTTCTTCTTTGACTCTAACAAGGTCAGAGGCAGTGAGACGCAACATGGTTTGAGTCTGTGTTCTGTGGGTCCTAGTTTGTGCTCACAGATTCCAGTTTGTCCTTGCTCTCTCTCACTTCTCATCTGTCCGCCCTTCGGGACTGCCTGCCCTGCAGATTTCAAACTCCAGCAACAGATGCAAAGACAACAACGGCCTTATGGAGACTGTTTAATCAATCACAACTGAGTAAGGTCACATGCCCGGGACGAATTCTTTAATATATATATACACCTCCCAGTGGACCTGCTTCTTTGATTGAACCCCGACTGATACACCTACCAGGGAAGTTTTATTCCTGAAAGATGCATGCTTGGGGGTCTTATCTTGGATTCCCCCAGAGAAGAACCGTGATATAAGTACTTGGGGGCAAGTAGTTTATCTGGGAGCTAATCCCAGGAAGCAGAAGTGAAGGATCAGGGAGAGTGAAATCAGGAAATGATGAAAAGCCAATAAAGAATTCATTATTTACAAGCTGCTGCTGTAGACAGTGGGGCTCAAGTCCATCGGGGCGTCTGAGAAGTGTACACACTGTCTCCCAGAAGTCCCTGTTTAAAGCATAGGAGGCAGGACAGCTGAGTTATGTATCCACTGACTCCAGTCACCCATTTGAGGGTTTCCCCGAGGGTGTTAACTGCCCCAAACTTTCAGAATTCACCTACTTGAGGCTGAGCGGGTCCTTGTGGTGTTAGAGAGGGCATTGAAGCAGAGAGGTTCTGGGTTCTGGGCAGGAGCTTGAAGTTGAATGGTGTCAGTGTGCCCAGACTGGTGGGGCCACAGTCAAGGGTGAGCTGAAAGGCTGTGACTTGAGCACCACAAGCATCTGTTATCCCTGGCGAAGTCTTTGTTTGCAAGATCAAGTCTCATAGATGCCATCGGGTCAGGAGGAAACAAATAAGATGGCATTAAAGGTATATTTAAAAGACAAATTAAATAAAAGGTCTAGAGCTTTCTAATGTTCTATCATGAGATCTGTTATGGACACACACACACACTTTTCCCAACTCTCACTTTACCATCTCTTTAACTCCTAAATTACTTTCCTGCATTGCTCAGAAAAAAAATTTTTTTCTGCAGCCCTGTTCTCTGCTGAGGTGGATGCGTCTCACACTTTCCAAGCAGCCCTTTCTAGCCAGCCAAGTGAGGGCTATAAAAGCGTCCACCTAGGGCTTTTTAAAAGTAAAAATAATGCTTCATGTTTTAAAAAATTTAAGAAAACTGATATACACATGTTAAAAATACGGTAGCTCATCATTATGGGGGCAAGACCATGACTAGCAAGTGGTTATTGGTTATCTATTCACAGGGAAGGGTCAGAGGCCTGATGGTTTGGGCCATACCTGTTATTTAATGTTGCATTTGATTATCATACAGTCAACTGCAATTCCTCATTCCTCTTTTCCCACCCTGTGACCTCCACTTTTTTTGTTGTTTTCTACTCCGGGATCAGTGACAAATCAAATAATCTATCCTAGTCTCAGCTTGGGACTCTGATGCCTGTCTGTGTCAGGATTGTGCTACTTTCTAGGTAGGACAGCATTTGCAGTGCGAAAGACCCTGGGAGGGACAACCTCTGAGACACTCAGGGTTTCCATTTTCCAAATGGATAACGACTTGGATATCCAAATGGGTACCAATGACTATCACCTGATGCTCAGAACCTCCCTCCTAGGAGAGAACATCAGTGACAACTCTCCATGAGATCGATGAGAAAACTGAGGCCCCGAGAGAAGAAATGAATTACCCAAATCCCAACAAAGCATTCATGACCCGGCACATAGTAGGCCCTCAATAATAATTTGGTCATTGTGAGAAACAGATATTGTGATTAAGAGCACAGGCTTTGAGGTCAGACAGATAGGGGTCACATCCTGACTCTGCCTTTCACTAGGTAAGTGCTATTGGGCAGGTGACTTAACCTCTCTGAGCCTCAGTGTTCCTGACTGTAAAATGGGATTAGTAACAGCACTTGTGTGTATGTTGTTGAGAGGATCCAATGAGATCATGAACTGTGTAGAATGTTTGACAGATAGTAGAAGTAACTAATAATGATGATGAATTATCCTGAGCTGGGCACCTGGGAACTTCGGTCATTCTTTAGCTACCTGACCTCTGAGAGGTTAGCAACCTTCGCATCCACTGGCAGGTAGACAGGAGCAGAGGGCTCCCAGTCCTGTGTTTCTGGCTTGCTGATAATTGTTTCTTATACAAGCCAGTGTTTTATTGATTGGCCATTGATCTCTGCATGAGACCAGGGAAATTCTTGGGCCATGAAGACAAAGGCAGCGTTTTCCAGCCCAGGGGTCCCCGGTGGGTGTCAGAGGCATCATCTGCTAGCTTGAATGACTGGCCTCTGCCCTGCTTGGGAAAACTTCTCAATCAGAACCAGCTGCCCCCGTGGCCTCTTCCCTCTTGTGCCCCTTTATTGCTTCCATCAACCCTTCCCCTGCTGGCTCCGTTTGACCTTTAATAAGGGCGCTTTTGTGCAGGGCTGCCGATGAGTTGTGGCCGAGTGAGCAGCTCCCCGGGGCAAGCTACCTCCCCAGCCCCTGGCCTCAGCGCAGCTTGTAAGGGAAAAGTACATTCTGATCTACATCCCCCGTTTCCATTCTCTATCACCCGGCTTTGGAGACAAAAGGAAGAAAAGAATGTTTTCCTCTCTCTCTCTGTCTGTCCTCTTCCTCCTCCTCCTCCTCCTGGATTATGCCTCTGTGCTGTTTCCTCTCTTCCCTTTCCTCTTTCCCTATTCTGTCCTGATGGTCAGTTGCAGAACATAAAGTCATCTGGCCAGAAATTCTCACCTAGGTCATCCTCCCTTGGACACTGGGGTCATCAAAGCCTCAGAGGTCATACAAGCTTTCCCCAACTCTCACTTTACCATCTCTTTAACTCCTAAATTACTTTCTTCCATTGTTCAGAAAAAAAAAATTTCTTAGCCCCATTCTCAGGCAAGACACCACCTGAAAGTCAGCAGATGGAGTTTGACAAGAATAAACAAGCCCTTCTTCCACAGGCCTTGTGTGATGCCCCTAGTAGATTGTTCTCACCACATCCTGTTCCTCTTCTTTCTCCTCCCCTTTTTAAAATTGAGATAAAAGTCACATAGCACAAAATTCATCCTTTTAACCATTAAAAGTTAATGGTTTTTAACCACTGGTTTTTAGTATATTCACAATGTTTTGCAACCATCACCACTATCCCATTCCAGAACATTCTTATCACCCCAAAGGAAACTGCATACCCATTAAGCTGTCATTTCCCATTCCCTTCTCTCCACAGCCTCTGGCAACCACTAATCTACTTTCTGTTTCTTATGGATTTGCCTATTCTGGACATTTCCTATATATAGAAGCATACAATATGTGGCCTTTCGTGACTGGTTTCTTTCCTTTTTCATAATGTTTTTGAGGTCGATCCATGTTGTAGCATGAGTCAGCGCTTCGTTCTTTTTTATGGCTGAATAATATTCCACTGCATAGAAATACCACATTTGTTTATCCATTCATCCATTGATGGACATTTGGGTTGTTTCCACTTTTTGGCTATTATGAATAATGCTGCTGCGGGTATTTGTGTATAAACATTTGTTTGAACATATGTTTTTAATTCTCTTAGCTAGGAATGAAATTGCTGGGTCTTATGGTAGTTCTTTGTTTAACTTTTGGAGGAACAGCCAAACCGTTTTCCACAATACTGTACCACTTTACATCTTCATCAGCAATATACAAGGGCTCCAGTTTTTCCACACATCTTCTTCAACACTTGATAATTTCTATTTTTTTTTTATTATAGCCATTCTACTGGTTGTGAGGTGGTCTCTCTTCTGCTTTCAATTTGCATTACCCTTATTACTAATGATGTTGAGCATCTTTTCATGTATTTATTGGCCATTTGTGTATTTTCTTTGGAGAGATGTCTATTCCATTCCTTTGGTCACTTTTAAATTGTTTTTTTTTGGGGGGGGGAGTTGTTTGTTTTTACCTGTGTTGTTGAGTTGTAAGAGTTTTTAATATATTTAGATACTAGGCAGACGCTTATCAGGTATACGATTTGCAAATATTTTCTACCATTCTATGGGTTGTCTTTTCACTTTCTTGATAATGACTTTTGACTCACAAAAGTTTTTAATTTTGACAAAGTCTCATTTATCTATTTTTTGTTGTTGTTATTGTTGCTTGTGTTTTAGTTTTCATATTTAAGAAACTGTTGCCTAATCCAAGGTCATGAAGATTTATACTTCTGGTTCCTTCTAAGAGTTTTATACTTTAACTCTTATAATTAGGTCCTTGATCCATTTTGAGTTAGTTTTTGTATGTGTTAGAGTTCCAACTCCATTCTTTTGTGTGTGGCTCTCCAATCGTCCTATCACCATTTGTTGAAAAGGTTACTCTTTTCAACAAAATAATTTCACTGTGTCTGGCACATTGGTTGGCACATCATTGGAGTTCTAGAAACATTTCCAAACAAACAAAGAGAAGAAAGACATTTTTTTTTAAGTTTTATTTTAACAGGTTTTTTGAGATATAATTCATACACCATACAGTTCACCCATTTAAAGTGTTCAATTCCATTGTTTTGATGGATTCACAGAAATATGAAACAGTCACCACAGTCAATTTAGAACATTTTTATCACCTTAAAAAGAAATCTACTCTTTAGCTATCATCCCTCTCCTCACCCCACCCACAGCCACTGATCTATTTTCTGTCTCTACAAATTCCCTATTCTGGACTTCCATATGAATGGAATCATAATACGTGGTCTTCTGTGATTGGCTCCTTTCACTTAGCGTGTTTTTGAGGTTCATTCGTATTGTAGCATGTGTCAGTACTTCATTGCTTTTTCTGGCCAAGTAATATTCCACTGTGTGGATATACCACCTTTTATTTATCCCTTTGTCAGGTTTTTCCACCTTTCGACTATTACGAATGATGCTGCTATGAACATTTGAATACAAGTTTGTGTGGACATAAGTAAGAAAGGCATTCTTGATGTGGAGATTTGTCACACAAGGAGACTCCAATCCTCGTGTTGGCATCAAGGTATAATTTTTCATCATATAGCCTTGTGGCCAGGGGTAGAAACTCATGAGACACCACCTTTTAAGAAGCTTTGACCAATGGCGCTGTGGATGGTGGGTTGGTTAGGGTGGTAAAGGGCCTAGAATCATGTCATCTGGGGGAAAGAGAATGTTATTTTGGGAGAAGGGAAATCCTCGGTGTGGACCAGTGTGGTCCAATCAGACTGAGAGAGTAGGAAAGTAATAGGAAATGAGGTCAGAGAGCTGACCTCAAATGTTTGGAAGGTAAAGACTTTTTCTGTGCTGCTCTTCAAGGAAAACCTTGGATGCTAACTCCTTCTTGTTCTCCAGGTCTCAGCTTAAAGGTCACTTTCTCCGGGATGTCTTCTCTGAAGCTCCTCCTCGCCACCCCCAGGACTGGACAAGGTCCTCACACTCTCTTGTCTCATCTGCACTTCTCCTTTGAAACCTTTTGTAAAGGCAGGCCCAGTCCGATTCATTTCCTGGTGTTTCTTCAGTACCAAGAACAGCTCCAGGCTCACAACAGGTGCCTAATGTACCTTTGCCCGATGAAAGAAGAAACAAATGAGCCAGGAGGTGCAAGTTAAAAAAGAAACGGATGTGGATTCCATCAAAACACTATGTAGTATTGAGCCATGTCCAACACGGGCTGTTGTGAAACTGGCTGCTTCAAAAGTGCTGGCCATGGAGAGTGGGGACACGAATCCCACTCTTTTGCCTTCAGGTCCCGTGAATTTCCACGACACCAATGCTTCCTCGAACCTGTGGCTTCCTCCTGCATTCATTTTCCTTCCCTCTGGATCTTCCTCCGCTAAGAGGGACCTGAATGGTTCTCTAAAGAGGAGAATATAATGGAGTAGAATTGATTTTCTATCTGCTATGAAAACAAATACTAGTCAGAATATTTAGGAGATAGCCAGAAGCATAGATTTTTGGCTCCTCTCAAACTCTCAAGTACTTATTTCCTTAATAACACTTACTATTTAGTGAGCACTTATTAAGCACAAGACACTGTATTATAAACATGACATATAAATCACCCATCCTCAAAAGAGCTCTGCTAGGTGGGAATTTTTATCTCCCAAACATGAGAACTCCCTGCTTTTTCCCAACCACCTTGGAATTCAGAGCTAATGTCCAACTTCTAAAGGAGCTGATCTAGGCATGTAACCAGCTTGGTGGAGGCATCTACGGTAGAATCAGTAGAGTGACCCCAGACAGTGGAGCTGAGTATCTTCTCACACTGTTCAGTGCGACTCTGATGATTCTGACAAACAGCCCAGCATAGCAGATGTGACATCTGTGCTTGACTTAGTTTCGCAACCATATAACACCCAGAAAGCTCCAGCAAGCAAAGGTAAGGATTTAATTTTATTATCCGGGTTTTTTTTTTTTTTTTTTTTTTTTTACAGTCTCAAATAAAGGGAAGTGACATTCAGAAGTACCTCCTAAATCATTGGAGAGAGATTCAATTATGTTTGCTGTCATTAGTGTTAACTGTACTTTGAGGAATGCTAATTTTCAAATAATTGGTTACCTGAATATGATTTTAAAAAAAGTCTCTCCCTAATCGAGCAAGCGGTAGTTCCCTGAAAATTTCACTGGTGGAAAAATTCAAGCCCTGAAGCTTAGGGTTTTCTCTGGGAAAATGGGTTATGTTGTATAAGGTCACAAGTAAAAGTGTGAGAGTCCTGATAAATTTTCTTTTACATAAAATAAAGCAAAGGTGGCATCTAAATAAGGAAATCATCAAAGACAGGTTATGCATATTAAATTATTGATAACAGGTCATGTATAATTTATCTTCACGCGTCACCCTCAGCTCCCTAGATGTGCGGGCCTATCTCTGCAAACTTCAAGGCCACTAGTCAGAGTGGTGGGCATAAGTGTTCTTAAGGAAATCCAGTCTCAGGGTAGAGGCACGTCGAAGTCACCTGGGAGGCCAGGGGCTTTAGTCAGGGTCCCTTTGATTGGAGTCAACAGAAACCCACTCCAGCGAGCTCAAGTGCAATTGAGGCTTTGCTGTGAGATGCAGACGCGTCTCGTGGGAATCTAGAGACAGCAGGACAGGGGACCCAGGAAGGGCAGGGAGAGTACCTGGAGCCAGCAGGGTGCTGGGTGCAAGCAGACTCCTCCAGCTGCTTGCTGTGTGACCTCAAGTGAGTTACTTTACTTCTCTGTGTCTCAGTCTCAACAGGGGAGATGACACTGTATGTAGTTCTATGTCAAGTATTAAATGGGTTACTGACTGTGCCGTACTTAGCACATTCTATCTGTTCAATAAATGTTAGCTGCTATTGTTGTTATTGTTATATTTTTCTACATTACTTTTGTGCAGCTGCTCCATCTTTCTTTTGCTTCCTCATGGCTTCCACCTTCACAGTAGCCCCTGAATCAACATGACCTTCTAAGTGCTAGTGCCTGTTAACTCCCTAAATACTATCTTCTCCTCTTAGTTCAAGTTGCTGAGAGGGGAAATCTGATTGACTCGTTCCATCCAAATCACAGGCCTCTGCCAGCTTGTGGCTGGGATCCCTCTGGGTCAGAGACCCTCCCTGGTCCCCATGTCAGGGGATGGGATCCACTCAGCGGAGCTGTGGCTGAGGAGCCTCGCATTAGGCGGCACGGGTGAGCAGCAGACGGCGGGAAGCTCGTCTAGAAGCACAGGCGAGACCGCTTCTGGCTGGGAAGGAAGAGAAGCCCTGTAATGGGCTGTGTGAACAAGAGTGTATGTGGGGCAGTGCTTACCAGTGTAAAGTTGATGCAGGAGTTAAGGATGAACCATCGTGGTGGTTATAACTTAATTAGAAATGGAACAGAATAAAAAGGTGTGCGTGTGCCTTCTGAGGGAGAGAAGGCAAGAGAGAATTTGATGACTCTGGGTGAAGCATGCATGGGTGTTCAGAAAACTATTCTTTTAATTTTACTATAGGTTTGAAATTTTTCAAAAGTAAAAAAAAATGGGGAAAAATACAGCTAAGGTGTTTACCAAATAAAGCAAATATTTTCATAATAAATACAAATAAATATACAAACATACAAAATGAGCTCAGCAAGCTAACTCAGGACTCAGCAAATTCCAGATCTGCTTACGTATTCTGTGAGTGATTTTTCTCTCTCTGAGTCTCCGTTTCCACATCTGAGAAATGGGCTCATAATACTGCCTCCTGGCCTATTTAGGGGTTTCATTAATTGATAGATATGCAAAGCAGGCAGATAGTCAGCTGGTAGGCATTGGGATAGCTGTGCTGGTCCCAATGGTTATTTGCAGGGAGCATCTCCTCTGACTGGTTGGATTGTCCCACTTGATAAATATGTTTGGATATTGTTCTCGCTAATTGGCAGGAGCCAATTTCATGGACACCAGTTCTAGTACCATCATCATTATCATGATTATCTTCATCATCATTCCTGAGCCCCATTGGCCTCCCCACCCTGGCGGCATGCAGAGAATGAGACTTCAGGAATAACTGCTAGATTTGGGGTAGGGACAGATGGCCAAAGCTTTGGGTGTTTTAGGCACCTGGGAGAATAGTGCCATCCCAGCACAAGGCAGAGGAAGAGATCTCACTAGTGTTTCAGGCTGGGTGACGTGTACTCCCGTGGCCCAGAAGGCATTAGCTCTGTTTGCAAACTAAACACTGGCAGAAGCTGAGAGAGGGATGGAGGCCCCAGGCTGCAGGGAGCTAGAGGGATGGATGCTGAGTCTTGGGGCCTGTGTCCCTGGGCTGGAAGGAGGAGGTATTGGATTGGGGGGAGAGGGGCACATTTTGGGGTGGGCCCCCAGGCATAATTGGGCTGGCTTCAGAGGGATGTTTAAAAATGCTGGTACTAGTATGGTCTCATGCTTCTAATCTCTCTGTTGTTGCCTCAGCATCCTTCAAAATAAGCTTGATAAGTACTAGTTTAAACCGTAAATAGATGGATAGATGGATGGATGAGGCTGGATGGATTCAGTTGATAGATAGATGTATGAACTGTGAAACAAGAAGAAAATCATTGAAAAATGAGCAGATAGTTGGATGAATATTTGTTTTCTTCCCAGCTTTATTGAAATATGATTGACATGTAATATTGTATAAATTTAAGGTGTACAGTGTGGTGATTTGACACACCTGTATATTGCACAATGCTCACCACAGTAAGGTTAGCGAACACATCCTTCATCTCACGTCATTATCATTTTTTCAGTGGTCGTGGTGGTGGTGAGAGCATTTGAGATGTACTCGCTTAGCAGCTTTAAAGTCTGCAGTGCAGTGATCTATAGTCACCATGCTGTACATTAGATGCCCCAAGAACTTATTCATCTTACAACTAGAAGTTTGTGCCCTTTGACCAACATCTCCCCACTTGCTTCATTCAGCATAATGCCCTCAAGGTCCATCCATATTGTTACAAATGGTAGGATTTCCTTCTTCTTGTGGCTGAATAATCTTCCAGTGTGTATATATGCTACATTTTCTTTATCCATTCATCCATGGACAGACACTTAGGTTGTTTCCATGTCTTGGCTATTGTGAATAATGCTGCACTGAACATGGGGATGCAGATATCTCTTCACAATAGTGATTTCATTTCTTTCAGATGTATAGCCAGGAGTAGAATTACTGGATCATATGGTAGTTCTACTTTTAATTTTTTGAGGAACCTCCATACTGTTTTCCATAGTGGTTGTACCAGTTTACTTGCCCATCAACAGTGCCCAAGGGTTCCCTTTTCTCTACATCTTCACCAGCTTTTGCCAGCTCTTGTCTTTTTTTTTTTTTTTTTTTTTGGATAATAGCCATTCTAACAGGTGTAAGGTGATATCTCATTGTTGTTTTGATTTGCATTTCCCTGATGATTAGTGACATTGAACACCTTCTCATGTACTTATTGGTTATTTGTATGTCTTCTTTGGAAAAATGTCTATTCAGATCCTCTGTTCATTTTTAAATAGAATGATGATGATGATTTTGCTGTTGAGTTTATGAGTTCCTTATATATTTTGGATATTAACTCCTTAACAGATATATAGTTTGCAAATATTTTCTCCCATTCTGTAGCTTGCCTTTTTGTTTTGTTGTCACTTTTGCTGTGTAGAAGCTTTTTAGTTTGATGTAGTCCCACTTAATGATTTTTGCTTTTGTTGCTATGCTTTAGTGTCATAGCCAGTGTCAGAAGGATTTTTTTCCTGTGCTTTCTCCTAGGAGTTTTATGATTGCAACTCTTTTAATTTGTCTTTAACCCACTTCAAGTTAATTTTTATGACTGGTGTAAGATAGCGGTCCAATTTCATTCTTTAGCATGTGAATACCCAGTTTTCCAAGCACCATTTATTGAAGAGACTGTCCTTTCCCCACTGAGTGTTCTTGGCTCCCTTTTCAAATATTAATTGACAGTATTTGTGTGGGTTTATTTCTGGGACTCTTTATTCTGTTCCATTTGTCTATGTGTCTGTTTCTATGCTGATACCATACTGTTTTGATTACTATAGCTTTGTAATTATAGGTCAGGGAAGATCTTTCAGAGCAGGTACAAAGACCTGCATCATGCATAGTGTGTTACACAAAGATCTAAGGGAGAGTATTCCAAGCAAAGGGTAGATCAAGTGCAAAGGTCCTGTGGCAGGAATGAGCATTCCAAGTTGGAAAACTAGCAAGGAGGCCAGCGTGTTCAGACTGGTGTGAGCAAAGGAGATAGTGATAGGAGCTGCAGTCAGAGAGGGGGACAGATGCCAAATCCTACAAGGATAAAGGGAATGGGTTTTGTTTTAAGGAAGAAAGTGTGTCTGAATTAGATTTTAAAATATCACTCTGGTGGCTGTAGGTTGTTCCATCACTCTTGTCTCCGATCCAGTGAAACAATTGGGTCAGTTAGTGTAAGAATGAAAAACAGTTGTTTGTCCTCCTTTGAGTGATTTCAGGTGTCGTGTCCCTCCTCTCCCCTCCCTTCCCCCTTGGGAACTCATGTGTCATTGGCTCTCCACCTGTTGGCACCAGGACATTTGCTGGAACCACCCTTTCTTCTTGTGCTCTCTTTTCTCCTGGGGACTCTTGGCATGGCTATTCATCCTAAAGTCCCATCTAACAGAAAAGAGAAATGATAGCAACGTATATGTCCAATGATAAGGGATTGGTTAAG